>NC_090445.1:1202156190-1202795940 GCF_031143425.1 Pleurodeles waltl | reverse complement strand
ATTTTGCTATCTGATTCTTTACAGACCATGGCTTATAATAGAGGTAGTAGCAAGAAGGATAAAATGTGTGGTTGGTTTAGCCTTGTATTAGGTATTGTGTGTGCAGTAATAATTGTAGGTGTGATTGTGGGAATGCCGTGGTTGGATAAGAAAGCGATTAACAATGCTTCAAAACCTGAGACTACAACACTAACACCGTGGGAAAAGTTTGAGCAAGATACAAAACTCTTGCATGAGGGGACTAATTCAAAGGAGGAACTTTCCACTAATGTCTTCTATCGCTTGCTGAATGAGTATGTTGAAACCATGGATGCGAGAAATTGTTATGAGTGCACAAAGATTCCTTCATCAGTGCAAGAAGGGGTCACCTACCATAGCTTGCCTCTAACTTACGGGATAAGCTGTAGTTTGCTGCTAAACAAATTCTATAATCAAGAGCATGTGCTATATTTTTATTCAAATTTGGATGTGGTGTTTTCTTTTGTGCCTGTGATTGAGTTTCTGAACAAATTAGCTAAGGAGCATAGTATAAAATTAGTTAGAGGTTTCTTTGAACCGACGCTTACATTTGGGACAGCTTATGCACACCGTAATAATCTGACTTGCTTATTGACACCTGTAGAGAAAAGCTTCTTAGGTCACACTGATGATAGACGCAAAGCATTAAAAGAGCAGCTAGAAAAGAGGCTAGAGAAATGCACATATGCTAATGATTATGCTTACACTGCAATAAAAACACAAGGCAAATTAGCTATAGATGCATTACATGTAGGAAGGCTTTGTATATATAGGCTGAAATCTGAACATGACACTTTATTTGTGGGAACGAGTGAATGCAGGCATGTGTTTTTGTTTCAGATTAAATGGACATTCCTGTTAAATGGACAGTATCCAGCGATCCCTGGGATCTATTATATCTGTGGACTTAATGCTTATTACCGTCTCCCTAAGGGATGGTATGGAATATATTATGTGGGAATAGTTTTCCCAAAGATTTACCAGATTGATGACTTAAAGCAAATACCTGAAACTTCTGAATTACAACATGCTAGACAAAAACGAGAGACAGCGGCTGCTGTCGTTGGTGACATATTTGGAGCCATAATTCCTTCAGTAGGGGTTATCTTAAACTCCATAAAGATTCAAAAGTTGTCTACTATTGTGGATAACATGCTGACAAACTTTTCAGGGGCTATACTCCTGATGGATACTGAACTTGCTGCGGAAAGAGCTATGACTCTTTAAAATCGGCTTCCTTTAGACATTCTTTTAGCAAAGAGCGGCGGAGTCTGCAAGATGCTCCACGAGCGTCATTGTTGCTCATATATACCCGATAATAGTAAAAAGATAAGAGGTATGCTTACTAACCTAATTAGATAGTGCAGATTTGAAGGATTTGAAGGAACCTGGAGTGTGGGAAAAAGTGGGAAAAGGAATTGCCAGAGTAGGGAGCTGGTTTACCAATATTTGGAATGGGGTCCTTGCAAAAATACTAGGGGGTCTATTAATTGTTCTGGCCTGTTTATTAGGTTTATGGGGAGCATGCAAAATCAATGACAAAATTAGAAGAAATTGGACAAAGAGAAACAAGAAGAATGAAGAAAGTGAAAGGGAGAAAATGTTTAATGAAATTTGGGAAAGTTCACACAAAGGACAAGATGTTGAAATGCGTATTATGCGCAAGGTGAAAAATTAAGTGAAAGGTCAAAGGGAAAGGTTTGTGTGATGACGACCGTCATCAGAGGAGGGACTGAGAGAGCATAGCTTATATAATCTATATTAACATGAAATGTTTATGAATTAATGTGGGATAATGCCGCATAGAAACCGAAATAGTGATTCAGCTTAAACATGCACTTGAAATGTGACCACAGGGAGTGGCCGCCAATGTATACGTGGACTAATAATAATGACTAAAATGTTTATAAAATGTTATATTAAAAAGGTTTTATACTAATTATTAATCATTGTGTTATGAATTTGTACTGAAATCCTTGTAGGCCTTAAGTTAGCATAAGCTGGAGCTTAGCTGCTTGGCTCTCATATTAAATGTATTTTTCCTATCTTGCAGTGTGCTGACTCGCAAAAGGACATGACCTCTTGTCTTTTTCATCAAACTAGAAGCCAAATGTAACCATGCTAGATCCGTTCTCATGCATTCTTCATTGCTTGTAGGGTGATATTAAAACGAAATGCAACAGTGTAGATTAATGTAATGTACAAGGTCATTCAAACCGGTGAAGACAATGGAGCTACTGACCAAAAGATGTGCAAAGAATTACAGAAAGATTAAATCGTACCGGACCTGCCACCTCTGAAGACATCGAACAGGAGAACCAATGAGAGACGTGTAAAATAATATGGGGTGAAAGATAAATGACCTAATGTATTTTCTAATAGGTTAAAGATAGTGGGGTATAACAACTGTCCAATAGAATTTTGGGGGAATGTACAACGAAAAAGGGATAAAAACCCATGACATGGGGAGACGTTTAGGTGGGTTAGGGAATGCTATTGATTTTATCCAGAAACTTTGTCACTCTGTTTGGTGACTTATTGGTTCACTTAGAACCATCCTTATCCTTAGATGGTCCATATTACACTTTACCTCCTTATGAGGGAAGTGCCCATTCTGCCCCGGAGCTGAGTTCTGACTGATGGCAATTTGACTGATGTCCTGAAGACGAAGACTGAACCTGTGTGCTGACCTAAACCTTGGAGGGTAATTATGACAATGCATTTGTGATATGTCTGTTTGCTTTTCCTTTCTAGGTACCAACTGCTTACTTTTGACAGAGACCATAGTTAGATGTTTTCCAAATTGGTGTTCTAAATCGTTTTGCATGAAGCCCAACATGCTAATGCTAATCAGTGGTTAGGACAGGTGTTCACTAAACTGACGCAAATAGACAAACGACCGAAACTATGCTTTGTTGAACTGACGCGTTATTGACACTTTGCTAAACTGATCTATGTTCACACCGAGTTATGTTCTGATGTTTGTGATTCTCGCCTTAATGAAATCTTATCAAAGTTGCCATATCGTGACTATGCTATTATGCTTCTTGGTTTTGAGATTATCGCTTCTAGAATTGTAAACAATAGGGAATAAAACTCATAAAATTCTACTAAACTGGTGTGGTTATTCATGACTGCAAGGTCATGGTAGTAGTTTTGAATTGATTAATGACTTTGAAATGTACTGTTGTGATAAATATTGATGGCATTATTGACGTATTGATTAACATATTTGTTAGAAATGGGGTCTTTGGTTGACAGTCAGGTTACCCCCTGTTCAAGCAAGGACCCTCACTCTAGTTAGGATAAAAGAGAATCACCCTCAGCTAACCCCTGCTTACCCCCTTGGTAGCTTGGCAGAGCAGTAGGCTTAACCTCAGAGTGCTGGGCGTAAAGTATTTGTACCAACACACACAGTAACTTAATGAAAACACTACAAAATGACACAACACCAGTTTAGAAAAATAGGAAATATTTATCTAGACAAAACAAGACCAAAACGACAAAAATCCAACATACACAAGTCAAGTTATGATTTTTTAAAGGTTTAAAATAAAAAGAGTCTTTAGGTAGTTGTAACACCACACTAGCGCTGCTAGCGTGAAAAATGTACCTGGTTTGCGTCAAAAATAACCCCGCACGGGCGGTGTGCGTCGAAAGTAACCCTGCACGGCTGTGTGCGTCGAAAACAACTCGGCACGGCGGTGCGCGTTGAAAAAGCCAGCCACACGACGATCCGAAAGTCCCGCGGCGCAGGGTGCGATCTCTCAGCCTCCGTCAGCGATGCTGCGCGTCGTTTCTCCTGCTCCGGGCGTCGGTTTTTCGGTCGCGTTTCCTGCGGCGTCGTTTCTCAGCTGCGGAACCGGCGTCGCGTCGTTTTCTCAGCCGCGATCGGATTCGCGTCGATCTTTTCTCCGCACGGTGCTCGGTGCGTGTATTTTTGTCCTTAGGCTGCCAGCCTCTCCTTTCAGGGTCCCAGGAACTGGAAGGGCACCACAGAGCAGAGTAGGGGTCTCTCCAGAGACTCCAGGTGCTGGCAGGAAGAAGTCTTTGCTATCCCTGAGACTTCAACAACAGGAGGCAAGCTCTACATCAAGCCCTTGGAGATTTCTTCTTCAAGATGGAAGGCACACAAAGTCCAGTCTTTGCCCTCTTACTCTGGCAGAAGCAGCACTGCAGGAAAGCTCCACAAAGCACAGTCACAGGCAGGGCAGCACTTGTTCCTCAGCGATCAGCTCTTCTCCAGGCAGAGGTTCCCCTTGATTCCAGAAGTGTTTCTGAAGTTTGTAAGTTTGGGTGCCCTTCTTATACCCATTTTAGTCTTTGAAGTCACCTTCCTTCAAAGGGGACTCACACCTTCTTGTGAAATCCTGCCTTGCCCAGGCAAGGCCCCAGACACACACCAGGGGGCTGGAGACAGCATTGTCAGAGGCAGGCACAGTCCTTTCAGATGAGAGTGACCACTCCACCCCTCCCTCCTAGCAGAGATGGCTAATCAGGAAATGCAGATCACACCCCAGCTCCCTTTGTGTCACTGTCTGGTGTGAGGTGAAAAACAACCCAACTGTCAAACTGACCCAGACAGGGAATCCACAAACCAGGCAGAGTCACAGAATGGTTTAAGCAAGAAAATGCTCACTTTCTAAAAGTGGCATTTCCAAACGCACAATCTCAAAATCAACTTTACTAAAAGGTGTATTTTTAAATTGTGAGTTCAGGGATCCCAAACTCCACATGTCCATCTACTCTCTAGGGGAATCTACACTTTAATCATATTTAAAGGTAGCCCCCATATTATCCTATGAGAGAGAGACAGACCTTGCAACAGTGAAAACGAAATTGGCAGTATTCACTGTCAGGACATATAAACCACATTACTATATGTCCTACCTTATCCATACACTGCACCCTGCCCTTGGGGCTACCTAGGGCCTACCTTAGGGGTGCCTTACATGTAAGAAAAGGGAAGGTTTAGGCCTGGCAAGTGGGTACACTTGCCAAGTCGAATTTACAGTGTAAAAATACACATACAGACACTGCAGTGGCAGGTCTGAGACATGATTACAGAGCTACTTATGTGGGTGGCACAACCAGTGCTGCAGGCCCACTAGTAGCATTTGATTTACAGGCCCTGGCACCTCTAGTGCACCTTACTAGGGACTTACTAGTAAATCAAATATGCCAATCATGGATAAACCACTTACATACAATTTAAACAGGAGAGCATATGCACTTTAGCACTGGTTAGCAGTGGTAAAGTGCTCAGAGTTGAAAAGCCAACAGCAACATGTCAGAAAAATATAGGAGGCAGGAGGCAAAAAAAAGTCTGGGGATGACCCTGTATAAGCAAAAGTCCAACAATATTGATTAACATATTGATTAGCTATCTCGTCCTAAGGTGTCTCTCAACTGGGTCAAAATATTAATTGGCCTAAAACGAGTCCTGATGTGTAATAAATTATCATAAAGGGACGCGTTATCACCATCATGGGGCTGATGAGAGAGACAAATGGAGAGGAAGAGGGAGACTCAGAAAAAGACTGAGACAGAAAGCGAGTGAAAAAAGGGAGACAGAAAGAGGGACATGGAAAGAAAAAGACGGAGACCCAGAGAGAGAGAGAGCTAGAGTAACCCTATTGTACTTTATAGTAAGGAAAATGTTAGTACAATTTCCAGAGGTACTTTACATGATATGGTGTTTATTATACCAGCGTAAAGCTGCCTCCAAGAACCAAAAGAGGGGGCACTTGAAAAAGAAAAACATGGAAGAAGTAAGGTAGGATACAAGACTGAGGAAATGAAGAAAGAGCCTCGTGGATACAGATGGACATTCTCAGAAAATTGGTATCTCACCAGGCTGTTTAACCCTGCTTTAAGTGAGTTTCATTAGGAAGGCATGATTAGGGAGCTGGAGGTGATACTGGAAATAGAAATGGCATGTACACCCCAAATTGTTATTGTAGGCATAACATGCATTATGGATCTTCCCAGGCTAATCTGATTGGCAGCCTAGCCAGAATTCTGGCAAAATGAGATGTCGCCCAAGCACTGGGTAAGTCAGGTTACTACCAAACAATAATGGCTGTCAGGCATGAACATGTGCATGTGGGTGGAGAGAGTGGTATATGAGGGCAGGGGCTCCCAAAGAAACATTGATAAAATATGGTGGGGTGGCAAACTTACTATGGATTGGAATGGGAAAGCCAAACACCGCCGGGATCACCTACCAGTGTACAAGAACAACGCACAGCTGGCACAAATCAGGGAGGTCCCTTCAATATCCATCTGTGTGCCTTGGAGGGGTAGGAGGTGAGCCAAACACCAGGCATTGGGTAGAACCCAAGGATGTTTTTTGCAGAGGAGGAATAATGTGCTATGAAATGTGATAGAGCCAAGTGATTTGCATCAATGTGAATGCTTGTTTGTTTACATCTGCAAATAAAACAATAAATACATTAAAAAACAGTGCTTTATGCATAGCCTCCGGTAAGCATCCAAAAATCATAATTAATGAAGGAGGGATCAAAAGAGGAAAAGAGGTGTATTTTCAGAGTGAAGGGTGACGTGAGAGAAGTGGGCACAGAATAGAGTTAGAAATTGGGGCAGATTGTTCAAGAGATTCTACGGCAGTCCAAGCAGAGCCCTGGGAATCAGGAACTGCCCACCTACTTCACAGGGGCTCAAAGCAGACCTCTCATGATCCTCCCTGTAATAGTTACATATAGATTTGGAGACAGCAGGAGGAAATTTGGAAGAGAGAGATGGGCTTCTTTGAGGATAGGGGCAAAATGGTTAGAGATTTCTTGTATTCAACAATGGTTTAAGGGAAAGATAGCAACGTAAGCAGGGGGGCAGTGCTTAAAATCGATAATACTAAGTGAAGGTATTTTCTGTCTCTGGTGTAATTGCTTTCTGTTCAAAAGTGCCTCTATTTTACCTCTGAAAATCAAACGAGGTTGGGATTCATTTTGTGGAGCCTTTCAATTGTGCCTACTTTCCTGCTTACCAAAAAACCCTATAGACTAGTTTGTCTGCAAGCCAGTCTTTTTTCACACTATCTTTACTTCTGTTTGTCCAAAACCTTTTTTGCAATTGTTCTAATTTAGCATCATCATTCTTGTTAGAATACAGACTCATGCATCCAAAGTTCTTTTTGGGATTTCTGGCCGTTGTTACAACCCTGGCGGTCGGTGATAAAGCGGCAGTAATACCGCCAGTAGGCCGACGTTAAAAAAAAATGGGATCACAACCACGGCGGAAACCAGCACAGACAGCCACTTTAACACACCGACCGCCACAGCGGTAGCAACATACATCGCGGCGGTAAGCGCCAACAGAGAGGCGGAAGACAATGTACTGCTCACTCTATTACAAGGCACCAATCCGCCAGCTTTTCCGGGGCGGTACCAACGACATCAAAAGCACGGCGGAAACAGTACTCTGAAGGGGAACCACTCACCTTTTGACACTCAATGAAGAACCAGGATGCCATGGAGCCCGAACTAAAGGTCCTGCCGATGCTGGTGCATCTGCTAATACACCAGGAATATCAAAAAAGGCGGCAGCGACCACCACGGTTAAGTACTGCACCTAGCACGCAGGGCAGGGGAGGGGGGGAGGAAAAAGAGAGTGACACACACACGCAACACGCAACACCCCCACCCTCACCCACAACACCATACACACAAAAACATGCAGCGACATTACATTTACACCCCGTAACCCCCTTGAAGAACGAAAGGACAAAAGGAATTGAGTGAAATAAGGGATATTTTGAAATATGCAGATAAAGTTAACGATTGTAAACAACAGTATATACAAATATTTACAATAGGTACAGAATGCCGTACACTGTCCTTTGCAAATGTCGGTGGCCAGTGGGCCAAAAAAACATGGGCGAAGCCCACACTGGACTCCTGCCTCAAAACAGAGAGAACACTGCAGGGGCATCAGGTCGAAAACACACAAGGCACCTCAGGGGAAAGGGGAGGGGGGGCACCTCAGCTGGAAGATGGTACTACGCCACTGCTCCTCGAGGGGGCAACATGCCCACAGCGATGTCCTGGGGAGTGCAAAGCCACAGTCTCTAGTCTCTCAAGTGGGTGGGTTGCCCACTGCTTGGTCATGGGGAGTGCAAAGCCACAGTCTCTCAAGTTTCTCAAGTGGGTGGGTTGCCCACTGCTTGGTCCTGGGGAGTGCAAAGCTACAGTCTCTCAAGTGGGCGACATGTTCCACTGGTTCCGGAGGGGGCCTTGTGCCCAGTGTGCTTCATCCTGCCAATGATAGTGACAGTGGATGTATTTCTCCACTGGTTCTGGAGAGGGCTTTGTGCCCAGTCTGCTTCATCCTGCCAAGGATAGTGATAGTGGATGCATTTCTCCACTGGTTCTGGAGGGGGCCTTGTGCCCAGTCTGCTTCATCCTGCCAAGGATAGGGGGAGTGGATGCATATCTCCACTGGTTCTGGAGGGGGCCCGGTGCCCAGTGATGCTGCACCTGGGGTGAGGCAGTTCCCATTCCCTCACCTGTGTGTCCGAGGCACGAGATGTGCAGGGAACAGGTAGCATGATACTCCATGGAGGCAGAGCCAGATTCCATCCTGCTGCAAACTGCTGGTAGTGCCAGTGCTGGTGGTAGTGATTCTAGTGGTGGGTGGAGGGTCCAGGCTGTCTCCTGCAGCCTCGGAAGGATGCCCACTTGGGGATGCTGCTGATGACAGATGTAGTGGCACCCGCTGGGCATGTGGCAGTGCATATGGCGGTGCATGTGGCGGTGCCTGCGGTGGAGATGCTGCCGGTGCTGGCCGTGGTGCAGGTAGTAGTGGAGGGAGACACCAGGCCGTCTCCTGCATCCTCGGACGGCTGCCCACTGGGGATGATGCTGCTGACTGTTGTTGTGGCAGCGGCGGTGCAGGTGGAGATGCCTGCAGCGGTACTTTCCGCTGTACAGGTTGCTGGGCTGTCAGGACTAATGGTGGGCACCAGTCCATTACCTGGAGGCTCCGAGGCCTGAAGTGCCTTGCCTTGTTTTTTTTTGCCCTTCCCCACCTTGGCAGACGCTGCTGGGACCTTGGCACTGGCAGATGCAGTTTTGGAGGAGGCCTTGCTGGGTGGGTCATGCTTCTTGGCCGTGCTGCATGCTGGCCCCTTCTTCACCTTGGCAGGTGGCGGACTCGGTTGGTCCTTTGCATTGGCAGTGGCACACTGCAAGCCCTGACGGGTGCCCCCTTTGATCCCCTGGGACTTGTAGGTACCACAGCGGATGCCGAGTTGGTGGCTGAGGTGCTGGCATGGTGATTTTGACACCCTGGCCCCAGGGGAAGGACGGGGGGAGGTGTAGGGAAGAGGTCAATGTTAGCCAGGAAAATCTTTTTAGACACACTGGGATGGGAAGATGGATGGGGTTTGGGAGTGGAGGAAGAGGGAGTGGTTGTAGGAGGTGTACGTCTGCTGAGTTTGGGTGAAGGTGCATGGGCTGGATGCTGTTGTGTGTGTGTGTGCTTGGGTTTGTGTACTTTGGGAGGAGGGCTCACAGACACACTGGGAGAGGACACAGGGGATGTGTGCATGGTTGTGGGGGTGGTGACTGCCCGTGAGGGGTGTGTAGTGATGGCCGTGCTGGTGATGGAGGTAGTGGATGATGTAGTGCATTCAGGTGTGAGTGGAGACGCTACTGGGCGGGAGGTGGATGAAGAGGAGGAGGGGGACACAGTGGAGGCAGTGGATGTTGGTAGGTTTGCATGGGTATGGTGCTTGTGTGAGTGCCTGTGAGATGATGTGTGGTGCATATGTTTTCCTGAGCCACTTTTGTGTGTTGATTTGTGTGCATGCTGGTCTGAAGGTGTGCTTGGGATAGGGTGAGGTAGAGGGGATTGGGTCTGGGTAGTGGAAGTTGGAGGGGGAGGCTGGACACAGGGACAAAGGCTGCCGTCAGTGCTGAGGCCAGAGCCTGAAATGCTCTCTGTAGGGCCGCCACACCAGAATGAATGCCCTCCATGTATGCATTTGTTTGTTGCAAATGCATCTCGACACCCTGGATGGCATTCAGAATGGTTGACTGCCCAACAGTGAGGGATCTCAGGAGGTCAATAGCCTCCTTACTGAGGGCAGCAGGGCTTACTGGGGCAGGGCCTGAGGTGCCTGGGGCGAAGGAGATGCCCACCGTCCTGGGTGAGTGAGCACGGGAAACACGCTGATGGGCTGCTGGGAGGGCGATGCTGGTAGGGGGGTGGCAGCTGTACCTGTTGTTGGGGTGGGCACAGAGGTGTCCGCCACCGCTAGGGAGCTTCCATCTGAGGAGGAGTCGCTGTCACTGGTCTCCCCTCCTGTCCCCGTCGTGGAGCTTCCCTCGCCCTCTGTCCCACTGGTGCCTTCACCCTCTGTGGATTCGGCTTCCAGGCCCATGTGGGATGCAGCTCCCTCCATCGCCGGTGCCTCTGCTCCTCCGCCAGACGATGCTAATGCACACAAGGACAGGGTGACAAAACAAAAAGGTGTGGGAGAGACAGAGGATACACTTGGACAGTGCCAGCAACACCACTACCGTTGGCATACACAACACACAGGGAGCAGCCCTATGCACTAGGCCATGCCCAACCAGTCACTAAGATAGTCACCAGCCCATGGGGTACAATGCCTAACGCCAGCATCTGCACACCTGACACCCACAGGACCCTGCCCAGTAGTAGTTGGCCACTTGTACCATTGGGGTAGGAGTGCTTCAGAGCCTGCACACAAGGGACCTACCCTGCCATGATCGCCCTGGCCTAGAGGCACCCACTGCCCCCATCTCCCACCCTGCTAGCTCCTAAAGCGCGCAATGTCAGCTTTCAGAATCTGTACTCACCCCCTTGTGGGTGCTGTGATGCCCTCAAGTACCCATCCAACTCTGGATAGGCCACCGCCAGGATGCAGAATATCAGGGGGGTCATGGTGCAACGGGCACCCCTTCCATGTTGGGAGGCGAGCCCCAGCTGGGCCTCTGCCGTTTTCTTGGTCCAGCGGCGCAGATCCTCCCATCGCTTGCAGCAGTGGGTGCTCCGTCTGTGATAGCCCCCCAGGGTCCGCACCTTCTTGGCAATGGCATGCCAAATACCATTTTTTCTGGTGGGCACTGACCTAGAGGGAAAAGACAGCGGAAAAGAAAATTACTCACCCGTCTGGACTGTCATACTCATTGCCCACCAGTTCCTACCCATGCCCTGACGCACATACACTGACCACCTCTCATGCAGCACTCAGGCCAGGTCGCCTTAGCACCCCCAACATGTGGCTTACATCCACACCACTGCAAACATGCATTGCCCACACATCATGCTCGCAGTGTACTCACCTGTTTGTCTGGAGGACCGTAGAGTAACGTGTACATCCACCAGTTTCTCCAACTCCTCCGCAGTGAAGGCAGGGGCCCTTTCCCGAGACACTCTAGCCATTGTCGCTTCCAGACTCAAGTCACAGCAGCACATGCAGTGTAGGTCCTCTCCTGTTGATGGTCAGGTAGCAAGTGAGTGAATAGCTAGAAAATGGCAGTGACGTCCGCGGCGGTGCATACTGTCACCGCCGGCGTACATTGGCATTGATTCCTGGGACCCATAGGGCCCAATGATAACCAATGCGAAGTTGCGCGGCGGTCATCACCTGCCTACTGTGACGCAGCACAACGCCAGCGCACTTACCTCATTTCCCCTTGTCCCTCCTCACAGGTCAGGCAGCCGCCATTTCAGGGGGGCACATAGCATTGCACATAATTGCGTCACAGCAGACATTGGCACATCAACTGACTCTCGACTTCACACACTGCTTCTGTGACGTAAATTCAACAACAGTTGTGCCATCTATGTGGAAATATGACCTTCTGCTCACCGTTCTCCTCCATAGGCTACAACCGCTGTGGCAGATGATGAGATGGCGGCATCCTCCAGTGTACAGACCCCTGGTGGACCTGTCGACAATGGAGGACAGACACATTATCATCACATACAGACTTGATCATGCCACAATCCAAGAACTGTGTGCCCAATTAGCGCCAGACCTGATGTCAGCTATCCGTCAGCCCACAGGAATACCCCCTCTAGTGCAGGTCCTGTCAGTGTTCCATTTCCTGGCAAGTGGTTCCTTTCAAACTACCGTGGCCATGGCATCTGGAATGTCTCAGCCAATGTTCTCCAACGTGTTGACCAGAGTGTTGTCTGCCCTGCTGAAGCACATGCGCCGCTACATCGTTTTCCCCCGGGTGGATGATTTGGCCACAATGAAAGCTGACTTCTATGCCCTGGGACATATCCCCAACATCATTGGTGCCATTGATGGTACACATGTGGCATTTGTCCCCCACAAAGAAAAGAACAGGTTTACAAGAATAGAAAAAGCTATCACTCAATGAATGTGCAAATGGTGTGTTTGGCAGACCAGTACATCTCCCATGTGAATGCCAAATATCCTAGCTCTGTGCATGACGCCTATATCTTGAGGAATAGCAGCATCCCTTATGTGATGGGGCAACTCCAGAGGCACCGGGTGTGGCTAATAGGTGAGCTCAAGGTCCCCACACAATATAAGTTGGGGTCTGAGTATGGGGTTGTCCCTAAGGGTTAGTGTGTGTTTAACAGTTGTCCCTCGATATTTGCAGGTGACTCTGGTTACCCCAACCTCTCATGGATACTGATCCCAGTGAGGTATCCCAGGACAAGAGCAGAGGAACGTTACAATGAGGCACATGGGCGTACAAGGAGGATTATTGAGAGAACCTTCGGCCTCCTGAAGGCCAAGTTCCGGTGCCTCCATCTGACAGGTGGATTCCTGTACTGCTCACCCAAGAAGGTCTGCCAGATAATCGTGGCATGCTGTATGTTGCACAACCTGGCCTTGAGACGCCAGGTGCCTTTCCTGCAGGAGGATGAGCCTGGAGATGGTCTTGTGGCAGCGGTGGAGCCTGTGGACAGTAAGGAAAACGAGGCAGATGAAGAAGATGTGGACAACAGAACAAACGTTATACAGCAATACTTTCAATGACACACAGGTGAAAGACTGTAACTCAACTTTACATTACAGTAATCTTTTAGACATTGTACATGGCAGGCTCTTACCCTCTGTCTATGGACACTGACTGTCCCCTTTGGATTCTCTATTTTCAGATCTGTGTACCCCATTCTGGCTCCTGCTATATGTACTGCTGCCCACCAAAGGTCATCCTGTAGTATATTTCACTGAACATAGACGTTGCAATGCTTTGATAATGTTGTAACAATACATTTTTCTAATCATTACACTGACTCCAGTATAGTTTATGTTTCAAGGGTGTTTATTTTTGTGCAAATAAGTATGGGGGTAAGTGCAAGGGGCTGGGGTGATGGTGGAGGAATGTCCAGTTAGAGTCCAGTCTATTGGTATCACAGGTGCATTGTCCAAGGGGGCAATGGAAGTGGAGCATTGGCAGTTCAAGGTGGACAGGGTGACATAGTGGGACACAAGGGTGACAATCAGGAGATTCTTATTTCCTGGTGGGGGTCTTGGCAATGTTCTCTGTCTTCTGCCTGGATCACAGGGACCGTTTGCGGGGTGGTTCTCCTTCTGCAGGGGGTGGGGTGCTGGTGGCTTGTTGATCCTGTGGCAGGGCCTCCTGTCCACTAGCGCTGGCGGAGGTGGAATGCTGTTCCTCAGTGTGGCTAGTGTCAGGGGCCCTTTGTTGTGCCACTGCGTCCCTCATGGACTTGCCCATGTCAGCCAGCACCCCTGCAATAGTCACCAGGATGGCGTATATTTTAGTGAGGTCCTCCCTGATCCCCAGGTACTGTCCCTCCTGCAGCCGCTAGGTCTCCTGTAACTTGGCCAGTTCCTGGCCCGTGGTCTCCCTGGAATGGTGGTATGCTCCCATGATGTTTGAGAGTGCCTTGTGGAGAGTCGGTTCCCTGGGCCTGTCCTCCCCCTGTCGCACAGCAGTCCTCCCAGCTTCCCTGTTGTCCTGTGCCTCTGTCCCCTGAACCGTGTGCCAACTGCCACTAACCCCAGGTCCCTGAGCGTCCTGGGTTTGTGGGGTTGCCTGGGGTCACTGTAGTGGTGGACACATTGCTAATTGACGTGTCCTGGGAACAGAGGTATGGGCCCGCTGGGTGGGTGCTGTGGTGGTGTTTCCTGATGGGGGAGGCTCTGTGGTGGTTTGGGACTTTGGCAGGGGAACCGACTGTCCAGAGGTCCCTGATGGGCCAGGTTGGTCATCGTGATCCAGACGTGCAGAGCTGCTGTCATCACTGTGGGCCTCTTCTGGGGGGGTGGGGGGGTGGATGTAGCTGGCACCTCCTCTCCAGTGACGTTGGGTAGGGGTCCTGTTGGGATGTAAATGCATTGTTAATGTATCTGCGTGTGCCATCTTGTGCATGGGTGTGTTTCCCTGTCGGCTTGGCCTTGTGGAGTGGTGATTTTGTGGGCTGGGTGAGACTCTCTATTGGGCATGGTGGGGTGATAGGTGCCCATACAGGTCTGTGATGGGGGTCTACGCATTGTTGTTGCCTGCAGGGCTTGGTATTGGAATGGGTGGGTTGTGATAGTGGGATATATGTGAGTTGTTGGAGTGAAGGGAGTGAGGGTAAGGGTAGGGGTATGTGATGGCATGCAGGTAGGGTGGGGATATAGTAATAGAGATTTGCCTTACCAGAGTCCAGTCCTCCTGCTACTGCTGTGAGGCCCACAGGATGCATGATCGCCAAGACTTGCTCCTCCCATGTTGTTAGTTGTGGGGGAGGAGGTGGGGGTCCACCGCCAGTCCTCTGTACAGCAATCTGGTGTCTTGAAACCACGGAATGCACCTTCCCCCGTAGGTCGTTCCACCTCTTCCTGATGTCATCCCTTGTTTTTAGGTGATGTCCCACGGCGTTGACTCCGTCCACGATTCTCCGCCATAGCTTCATCTTCCTAGCAATGGACGTCTGCTGCACCCGTGATCCGAATAGCTGTGGCTCTACCTGGATGATTTCCTCCACCATGACCCTTAGCTCCTCCTCAGAAAACCGGGGGTGTCTTTGGGGTGCCATGGATGTGGTGTGAGTGATATGTGTGAGGATGTGTGAGGTGATGTGTGAGGTGATGTGTGGGGTGATGTGTTGGGGTGTATACTGTGATGTGCGTGGATGGTGTATGGGTGATGGTGTTCTGTGCCTCTGATTGAGTGGGTGCTCTTTGCTTGTCTCTCTGTGCTTGGTCTCTTTTTTTTCATTGTAAGGGGTTCTGGGTAATGTGGGTGTGTGTTTTATAGTGGTATGAATGTGTGGGTGTGGTGTATGTATGTGTATGTGTGTCAGGTATGTGTAGTTAGAATTGTCCAATGTGGTGTGGTTTTGTAAGTGTCTGTGCATATTGAGCACGGCTATTGTACCACCAATAGTTTACCGCGGTTCAAAGACCGCTGCGTTGATTCGTGGGTCGTGATACTGTGGGCGTATTCCTGTTGGCGTAACGGTGTGAGTTTTGCTATCGCCAGTTTATCACTGACCTTTGGTCTGGCGGACTTGTATGGGTGTCTGTATTGTGGCGGAATTCTCTGTGTGGGTTATAATACTGTGGCGGCCGCCTGCAAGGCAGTAGGTGGCATTTACCGCTAGGGTTGTAATGAGGGCCTGTGTGTCGTGCTGACACTGAACTTCCAGGCCAAGAAGTCTTATTTCATGCGCCCTTTGCTTCCAACAAGGATTTGATGAAAATATGCAAAAGTGCTATCCATAAACACATACAGCCATTCTTACTGTTTAGCAATCCACTCTTATTTTTGTTCAGAGGTATGTTGCTGGTTTGTGTATCGGATCTGAACTGCCATGGCATTTATTCACTAAAATGCCAGTAGTAGCTGAAGTGGCATCACTAGTTAAGTCCTTGACCCATATCTAGCCCTACAACAGTTTCTTATTTACTGTGTTATTGCTAGGTAGATGGACCAGAGCGTAGCCTGGAAAAATAAAGAGGACTTTTTTTTATTTTTTATGAAGAATTTTTTATTGGTTTTGCAATTGAATAAGATAATACAAAACAAGCTAAACAATTTTATACAGAAATAACAAGGCGCCAATGGGCGCCAAACAGTGGTCAAATCTAATGCCCCAGCCAACACCCTGAATGAATAGATTGTACATGTCAATATTGACGTGTCACGTATGTGCCCCATTTCCCACCAGAGGAACTAGAGGAATGTGTGTGGATTCTACCTCTCATTGTGTCGGTCTGCAGCATCAGGGGTTAAGTTGTCATGCCCTCCCATCTCCCCCAGATCTTGTTATATTTATTCGGGCACCCTCTAGCCTCATATACGAGCTTCTCACATTGGGCACACCAATCCATCCCTCTCTTCCATTTGGTCAGGGCCGGTGCCTTATTGGCTTTCCAGTCCGCCACGATATCTCTTTTGGCCACTAGGCATGCCACCCCTAGCAAGGTTCGCTCCGCTCGGCATAATCCCCAATCTCCCATAACCCCTAGTAGGGATATCAATGGTTAAAGAGGACTTTTAAACCACTGTTTACACTGTGACTACCTTAAGCAGGATCAACAGTCTTGAGATGAGTACTGCTGCCTTCTTTATTATGCAAAGACGCACTGAAATATTGGGCTTTCCTTCACCTCTGAGAGCTACTCTTACTCTGTTTAAAACACCTCTGATATATATGATGTAAGGCACTGTTTTGCTCTTTGGAGTTTGTCTCTGCTATATTCACTAGAAAAAGTCAATTAGATCTATATTATAAAAATGTTATAGAATTTTTTGAGGAATTAAGGTTACAAATTTACAGAGGTGGGCGTGGTCAGTGGCCGATGAAGCAGGACGCAGATTGCCAAGCTCCCGCCCGGCGGCCCCACATCCCTAGCAATCCTGGACAAACGGAGGCCCCAATGACAGTGGGCTAACTGGCATTCCCCCTATAATCAGCCTGAGTCCTGGCTGCAAATCCCAAAAACATTGCAAGTGACCAAAGGAAGCTGTTTGATTCCCTGTTGCTAGATGCGCCGGGCAACCGTGAGGAGCTGAGACAAAATGGCGGCGGCCAGTGCACGGGAATAAGTGGACTCCTGTAGAGCGGTGGAAGACCCGCAGGCTGGAGATAAGAACTGAAGGGGTTTTAACGACCGTGATAGCCAGCCGACGAGACTGCCCAGTGGAAGAGAAGACGGAGGAAAACCGAGGTGGTTGCAGAGAATGCCCGACGGACCGCATTCCAGCAGCAACAAAGGGCAGAGGTGAGGAGGCTGGATCGCGAGACAGGCAGCGCCGACAGAACCGAGGAGGAGATTAGCAGGGCAATCAGGGTGATAGCATTGTAGGCAGTAGATGACCCTCGGCCGCCAGACATGCAATAGCGCTAAGTGGGCGCTCTGACGATAGACAGTAAGGAAGTGCGACTGCGGCGCTAACAGCACTAAAGTGACTTAAAAGCCGTGGGCAAGGCTGGCTCAGCACATTCCAGGCCTAAAGCGTTGTGGAGCCTGTGGGCTAGTACCTAGGTGACCAGAGATGAACGTAGTACAATAGCACAATCCTAGTGCAAGAACCCCTTACTGAGAGAAGCATACGGCCTGGTGCGACATCGTGGGTTGTAGCTCAGAGCACCACGATGCAGTGAAAAGAACAAGGAGGGGGAAGGACGCTCAACCCCGCCGAAGCGTTGCCACGTGGAACCCCTGGGAGCCCTTAGTTAGTTTGGGTTGGGGAGCTGATACACAAACGGCCCGCCCTCGTCAACAGAAGTAACTGACCAAAGAAGCAACCAGAAGGCATCTTGTCCCCCCCATTGCCACCATGAGAAAGATGACTGGGAAAAAAGATGGATTGGGGGAGCAGTGGAGGACAGTGAGACGCTCTTAACAAGAATGAAAACTACAACAGAAGTGCCTCAGCGAGACCCCATGCTGATGGACAGCCTGCAAGCCATCACAACCATGAGAGAATCACTAGAAGCCAAGATAGATGCACTGGGAGTCGACCTTGGCATTCTTAAGGATGACCATCGGTGAACGCGCGAAAGAGTTACCGCGATCTAGAAGACACTAACAGAAATTAACCCTGAGGTGATCTCCTTGCAGACCAAGCTTACAACGATGGAGGCGAAGGTGCGCATCCTAGAACTCCTGGCAGAGGACAGTGATAATAGGTCCCAAAGGAATATTATCTGTATATTAGGTATGCCTGAAAGAGTGGGGGGGAGAGATGCATTATCTTACTTGAAGAGATGGCTGTGGGAGGAAATAGCACTTGAGGGTCTCTGCACCTTCTACGCGTTGGAGAGGGTGCTTAGGCATGCCTCCAAGGCCTATTGTAGCTCTCCTCTTGCATTACCGAGATCGGGACCACATCCTGGCCCGGCCGCAAGCGAAACATGAGATAACTGTGGACAATCATAAAGTGATGATATTCCCGGACTTTACTAAGGCCATACAAAAACAAAGAGCGACGTTCATCGAAGCAAAGGCGAGACTATGACATCTGAATGTGAAGTATGCCATGATGTTTCCTGCCCTCCCTAGAGTCTCCACAGCTGAGGGGACGCACTTCTTCCAATCACCCAAGGAGGTATGGGACTGGCTAGACCTCCAAGAGCAGCCTGGGCCTAGCTGTCCTCCCTTGGTAGACAAGAGAGCATGAAAGAAGAAAACTGAAAAGAGATCACGGAGCCCTAAGGGAGGCACTCCAACTGAGATGGAGGCAGAAAAGGTTGTTAGAGGGCGATTGAAACAGTGGCTGAGATGAGCCGGCAGAAACGAGAAGGCACCAGCCTGACAGCGACAGAACCAACTAGCGAGGCCTCCATGTCTAGCAAAGAGGATTCCTCGACCCATTCGGAAGATGAGATGCCCAAAATCAACCCCAACATGGCAGATGAATGCTTCTGAGACTGACGGATAAGTACTAAGAATGGCCTAGCACCTGACCGTGTTTGGAGGGTATTCCCTACTCCCTATTTGCCCAAGAAGAGCAATGTCACGAGGACAATAGCGGAACAGTTGTTGGGCATGAATCAGGGACCAGGTCTTGAGAAGACCGACTGCTGTGATATCAGTGAGGAATGCCTGGACTAACTTGGTCAGAGGGTATAGAACAAAGCTGGGGGACAGCTATAAGATAGCACTGCTGGTGGGTGGGGGAAGCCGGGTGGGATGTAATCTGTTGACTGCAACCACCCCCTTCGACATTGGTTGGTGGATGTCTCTGCCAATATTAAACCATGTGTTATTGTTTGGATGAGGAGGGGGGCACTTGTCCCTGGGATGGGGAGATTTGGAGTTTGTTCTCAGTTAGACAGTTTAAGGGTATGGGATGTCCAGAGTCACGTCACCACACGATTAATAGTATTGGAGAGCCGACAGCTCCCCGGAGGACACTGGGCACAGGATAGGCGGACAGGCATAAGAAGAGACAAGTCTACTCATGGTAGACACCACAACATATAAGATAATTACTTGGAATATTTAAGGGAATGCACACCACAGCTAAGCAATATAAAGTCCACTCTTATCTGCAGTGTAGAGGGGTGCAAATTTCCCTCCAACAAGAAACGTACCTAACGGCCAAGGAAGGGCTAGCACTACAGCCCACATGGCGAGTCCAGCTATATTACACCACATACTCTGTATATGCGTGAGGGGCACTGATCTGAATCTGGGCGGGGGTACCGTTTCAGCACACAGGTCAAGTGATAGACCCGGAGGGTCGATACGTGATGGTAAAGGGCTGATTCGATGGTCGAGATATAGCGCTGGGCAGCATCTATGGCCCGAATGTGGACCAACCAGAGTTCTTTGCTGATATATCCCGAGTATTGGCCCCCCTTCTAATGGGACCGGTAATATTGGGAGGGGATTACAATAGTGTAGCAGATCCAGTACCCGATAGGTCACACCCGTCTCTTCAAAGTACGCGACTGAGAGGGTAGCTCGAGCCTTTTCAAAGTAGCAATTGGAATGGGGGGTATTAGACTCCTGGAGAAGGCACCATCCCACAGATAGAGACTATTCTTACCATTCCATCATATATGGTCTGCACGTACGATTAGATGCTATTGTATATTCCTCAGATGTATATACTCAGGTGCGCATAACAGAATATCCAACTCGCACTATACCAGATCACAACCCCCATTACTCATCATCATCATCATCATCAACACATCGCTTTATTCGGTTAATTTAAACCATCAAAGCATAAATCACACAATACAAGAAAAAAATTTAAAATCATAGATATCTGGCATTCCAAAAATACATACGAGAGTAAAACATAAATACTAAAATCAAAGAGATATTCCTCTTCACACAGTGCATAACTACCTAGCCCTTATTCCTCAGGATAGCCAAAATATAATTCAACGAGCTAATACCCTAATCATAGACCTCATAATGATCAAGAAGAATTTTTTAACTGGCAGATTCGTGTACGCCATGCAGCCGCAAGGAACTTGCTAACTGCACAGAACAGGGTGCAGGATGTGTCCCTCATCATTATTCTTAAAGCATCTATACAGCATCTGATCCCCATATTCTTACAAACTGGACGTAGCCACCTCTGACGAGCAATCCTATATGCTGGGAATATGAACATGAAATGCACAATGGTTTCCGGAGAAATACTACAACTCGGGCATAGATCAGTACTCAGAGCAGAATCCCGCCAATTGCCAAAAGATTTAAGGGGTAGGCATCCATATCTGAACTGAATATACAAACTCTTGCTTAATGGATCAGTAATAAGATCCATAAACAGTTCAAAACGCGGATGCCACTTAGTGTCAAGAAATTGAGAAGTCAATCTGCCATGAGACAAATGAAGTAAGTAATTTCCCCTGACATACGCCCAGTAAGCTGTTTTTAGATGATTCTTCTGCTCTTTCCTTAAATTATGAGGATGGCTCCATTACTCTGTCTTAGATAGGTTGAAGAGCGCCCCAGCATAACAACATGGCGACTGCGCTCAGAAACCCTAGAGGATACAGCCTTCTTTACTGAAGGCACTGCTATTACGCAATATTTTGACGACCACACAGGTACAGCCGACTGCCCCTTAATAGAATGGGATGCGTTTAAAACAGTAATGAGGGGAAGATGCATCTGAGAAGTGGTAGGGGTCAGGAGGACTTTACTCCAAGAGGTCTTGGTGGCAGAGACATTGCTACAGGAGAGTGAAAAAAATGCCCCGGCCATCCGGAACTACAAAGGGAGCTCCTAGCCACAAAGGAAATAGTACCAGTTAAGGTTGAAAAATTATGTTGTTTCCATTATCGAAACTATATAATGTGGACCAGTGCATAATTTGTGCTTGTTGTGCTGAGCACCAGCACTTATTTCTGAGGGCCGGCGCTTAGTTTTCTGCCTCAAGCATTTACTCTGAGCAAAAGATACGTGGGAAAGACGGAGGAAGAGAAAAAAGAAGAAGCGTCAGAAAGGGGAAAAGCAGGAAGCTGCAAGAGAGAGCTGAAGGGGCGGGGAGTGGCTGTTAATGGATTGAAGAGGCCCGAGGTGGCTTCAGGATTAATCTGCCTCAGTATTATGTGCTCGCACTTTAAATTGCAGCAGCTGCATGTTTAAGAGGAGAGCTTTTAGCACCAGCACCTTTTTATTTACAAATTAAGCACTGATGTGGAAGAGACAGTACGGGCACACTATTAGCATGGTTGGCGAATCCCACCAAGCGAGGCCCAGTTATTGTAGCAATTGAAGCAGAAGATGGCTTGAAACAATATAGACAAAAAGAGATTAACACAATATTTCGAGAGTATTATGTGCAGCTCTATAGGGCGCGTGCAGGGCTTCCAATGACGGAACTGAGGGACTTATTGGATACACTACAATAACCACCATTGCCCCCTGAGCACGTAGAGGCATTAGGGGATGACATTTCGGCCCAGGAAGTTCGGAAAGCGATTAAAATTATGGCCCGAAATAAGACGCCGGGTACTGAAGGAATACCTATTGAGTTTTATGAAAACCTATAAAGAAACCCTAGCTCCTAAACTGACCAAAATACTTAATTAATACGGCAGAGACCATCAGTATATTACCAGAATGTACCAGAGATGTCCTAATTGTTCCTTTGCTAAAACCAGGCAAAGAACCCCATGATAAACGTGCTTATAGGCCACTCTCAATGTTAAAACTAGATTACAAAATATTAAGCAGAATCTTAGCAAAGCAACTGCTGCCTCATACGCCTCTATTGATTCACGCCGATCAGTCAGGATTCATCCCATTGAAAAGCACAGCTCATAACATACAGTGTCTGTGCAATACTGAGGACCACTACATCAGGTAGATAGACAGCAGTAGTTCTAACAGTATACATAGAGGAGGCCTTTGACAGTCTGGAATGGCCCTTTCTATATGTAGTGATGGAACATTTGGGACTAGGAGAGGCCTTTACATCCTGGACTCGTTAAACGGACCCAATGGCTAGAGTCTGAACAGGATGTCAGATATCTAGGGATTACAGAGTGGAGAGGGGTACCAGGCAGGGGTGCCCCCTTTCGCCCCTGTTATTTACCTTAGCCCTAGAACCACTGGCATGCTGGGCCTGGAGCGGGACGATGTACTGGGGAGTGGAGGTAGATGACAAGGAGCAATATATCATACTATATGCAGATGATATGCTCCTTTTCTTCCGGAATGCCCAGGGGGATCTCCCCGGTGCGAGAACTATGCTGAAGCAATATGGCTTTTCAGGACTCCAGGTAAACTGGAAAAAATCATGTCTGCTCATGGTACAGGCAGATGGAATACCCCATATGAGCTAGGACTCTTGTTCACTTACCTATCTAGGGGTCCATATCTATAATTGCGCAGCTGATGTACTAGACGGAAATCTGTGAAGGGCCATGTGAGGCCTAAAGTGTATCGTTCTGGTCCATGCTACCAATCTCTGTAGCAGGGAGGGTGGCCCTTCTAAAAATGGTGGCGCTCCCCAGGTTGCTAAACTATTTCACAACATTGCCTCTATGGATTCCTGGTGCATATTTCAGGGAACTTGTTAAGATAATCACGGGATTCATATGGGGTTCTGGCCGATGCTGAGTGTCCCTGGTCACACTGCAGAGACCAACAACGGAGGGAGGTATGGCAGTCCCAGAGTTTGGGGCCTACTATCTAGCAGCCCAACTGCAATAGCTCAAACAATGGGTAGCGGGAAGGAGAACACTGGAAGGATCACTCACCATCCTGGCTCCTAACCTAGCGACTTTGGTTAGAGTGATACTGCGGCTCCCAGATATTAGTAGCAGGAGCAAACCTGAATTCCAAATTTCACAATGGTGCTGGGTACGGCACCTCCGAAAAATATCCACAAGGATCCCATATTCCCCAGACATCCCGATAGGATTCTTGGAGGACCTCCCTCACGGAGGGTCTTGGAGAGGGTTGAGGTAATGGAAGGAAGCAGGGGCGGCTGAGATGAGGATGCTCTATGATTATGGGGTGCTCCTCCCCTTCAAGGAATTTAGAGCCCAGTATGAGCTGCCAGGAAGTCACTTTCTTCTACACAGAGCAGTTATGGAAGCTATTAAACAACATTGGGTGGCTGGGATAGAGGAATCACGCCAATTAATTAGTTGTCAATATTTAGTGATGGCATCAGGGATGGTCAAAGCAGTGACCTGCATATATGGGAGATTGAAGAGGGAAGTAATGAAGCCACTGGAGGGCCTAATAGATAAGTCGGGAAGCAGACCTTGGTAAGACAATTGGGGACAAGGAGTGAGATAACATCCAGTATAATACAACGAAGGCCACAAGAAGTGCCCGGTTTAAGCTAATTAACTTCTAAATCTTACATAGAACATACTTTACACCAGAGAAAATTAATAAGATGTATCACATAAATACAGCTAAATGCGTTCGTTGTAATGAAGTAAGTGCCACATTTTTTCACATGCTCTGGGAATGCCTTTGGCTGCGGGGCTTTTGGGAGGGAATCACGGAAATAGTCTCAACTGTTCTAGGACAAGAGGTCCCATGTTCGTTGGATCGATGCTTGCTGAGCTGGTTCCCACAGACCTCTGAGAAAAAGAAAAAGAATTTACCAAATGGGTGGGGTATGACTCAGATGTTAGACTCTGAGAGGCCAAGAGAGGAGCACATGCATAGGAGGCCTTAGCAGATGCCCTCAAAGATTAGGAGGTCTGAGGGGAGGAGACCACCTCCGGGTGGCAGAAGAGGCCCAGCTACGAAGGTAGGGAGCATCCCATAAATGAAATAAGAAAACTAGTCAGAACTGCATACCGTCCACAAATATCACAAGTTGTGGAAGTCCCTATGCCCTAACGCTGCGAGTCAAGTAGAATGGGACACATGAATGGTGATGTGACTAGGACAATCCCAGAGAACGGGTAGGGGGTGAAATGTGGTTTAACTGTTATGTAGTTTTGAGGAAATAAGACACCAACTACAACATGCTATTGTGTAAGGAGTTAGGAGGAGCGATTGCACTATACTGTAGATGAGGCTCGTAAGGGCTATCCAGGAATAATAGAGATCACTGTAGACCCTCACAGAAAACACCCCTGAAGACACACTATTGTTTTAACAATGTACTTTCTGTAAGTGTTGATGCGCAATAAAATTCTGTTGAAAAAAAAATACAGATATCTAGAGATGCAGGAGTATTGCAGGACAAGCAGAATAAAAGATAAGATCTGATTGGCTGCCTCACATCAACAAAGACATTTGACAGCCATTTTTGAACTTGAGGATCCAGTTCCCGTGTTCTGAAAAAAATTAAAGTAACATGCAAGGGGAAATTGTAGGGATACCCTCCAGAGCCAGAATATATATTTCTTGTTTAACGGTACTGCAGTCGTACTATAGTAAATCGAAGGGTGGGACGTCCTTTCTGAATAAACAACCCCACCCCACCTCCACATTGGGCCAGGGCCTGGGGCTCAGCAACTTTTTATTTTCTATTAACATTTGGGGAGAGGGTGTGTGTGGGAAACACACTTTGATAAACCCAATAGGTTTGCTTTATATATAGATTGATGTTCTGATTGCCTGATTGCCTGCCCTTTTACATATTGATGTTTTGAACCTTTGACAAAGCCAGTTGGTCTGCCTTATTTAAAATGGCAGTCCCTTATTTTTGAATGCCCAGGCATTATTTAAATAATACTCCCTTATATTGTGATGGCCAAGCCCTGTGGCTAGCCACAGCAGTCGTGCTCCCACAGTTGGGTGGAGGGTTGCTTATGGCTGGCTCCAGGGCTCACCCTACCATGCACTCTTGTCATAAATTAAGTAATTTCAGATATCATCAGTGATGTTAGCATTGCTGTCATTCATCATGAGTGATGGAATATGTGAGGGCATAAGCAGTGCATGGCGAGGGCAAAAGTTATAGTTATAAAAAAAATACAAAAATATTTTTTAATTGCACATCAGGGAAGGTCCCTTTAGGAACACTCTCGCCCCACGACCTACTCTTTTATGCTTTTTTAAAAATTTGTTTTTCAGAACACTGGGAGTGAGTCCCTGAGTCCTTACATGGCAGCCGCAAATTTTTCTTCAGTTTATGGCCAGCCAATGAGATAGAATAGTTTGTGCTCGTGGCACCCTGGACCTCTGGTGTGGTACCATGGCGTGAAATATATATACATTTTGAACCTTAATAACTCAAAATCTGCTGAACAGAATTTCACCAAATTACAAAAAGCACACTTACTAGGTAAAGATCCAGCTTTCTACAAAATTTAGTGTAATTCTGTTTAGCCATTCTTAGGAATTGCTGTTCATAACCCTTGCCCTATGGTAACTATAACTCTCGTCATACACAGTTTTTTGTCAAAAATGTTGCTGCAAATTTTACATTGATTTTATCAATGATGTTTTCAAAGATGTCATGAGTGACGTAATTTGTGGGGTAATTAGCAGTGCATGGCGAGGGCACGAGTTATAGTTACCTTAGGGCACGAGGTATAGTTATTTGAGGCAACTCTAAGTGGTGAATTTCTACGGTTTTGTTTAAAATGTGAGTCTAACTATAATGTCCCTGTAACCTTTGGATTTTTAAGTGAATTTGTGTCTTTTTTAAATTCTATTTCCTAACTATAATATGCTTCTAACCTTTGTTTTTTCAGTGATTTCTTTTTTTTTTTTACATATAGTAATTTTCATTACTGTCCAATAATCCAGCCCTCTATACGCACCTTTGCCCATGCACAGCCTTCGCCTGTGCACAGCAGAGGCTGCCCGCAAGACCTGGCCTGCAGCCAGACCCTGAGACCAACCCCCGAACCACCCAACCCCATGCTGTGCATGTCCCTCTGGCCGTACATGTGGGGAGTAGGCTGCGGCTTGTCTCTCTGGGTGTGAGAATAGGTGTGAGAGGGTGTATCTGAGGGTGAGAGAGGTTGTGAGAGTGTCTGTCTGGGTGTGCGTACATAAGTGTTATAGTGGGTGTGTCAGTGTGTCCGCAGGTCTGTGAGTGGGTGCATGAGGGTGTCATTGGGTCTGTGAGTCGGTGTGTGAGAGTCTGAATGGGTCTGTGAGTGGGTGCATGAGGGTCTGAGTGGGGCTGTGAGTGGGTGCATGAGTGTCTGAGTGGGCCTGTGAGTGGGTGCGTAACTGTCTGAGTGGGTGTGTGTGTGGGAGAAAGAGATTGAAAAAAGAGAGAGAGAGAGAAAGAAAGTGAGAGAGATCGTTTTTTAGGCTTTGATGTATGATATACTTAGAATTAGATATTTCTGCACAGTGTGAGAAGAAAAATTTATTTGTCATTTAAAAACAGTAAGATCAACTTTCAGTATGATCCTTAAACATTTGCACTTAAAAAAATAATAAAGGAGGGAAGCGACTCTGGCTGGACTCGAACCCTCAATACTCAGTGTGAAGGTCTGTGACCCTCACACTTGAGCGCTCCTTTTTCTTTTTAATATGTATTTTGTTTAGCCCTTTATCGTCTTTCTGGGACCGCAGGGGAGCCTTCAAATGCTCCCCTGTGGTCCCTGCAGATTTTTTTAAAAAAAAGTATAATCTGCCCTTTACGGGCTATTTGGGACTGCGGGGAAAGCCTCAAGGCCTCCCATGTGGTCCCTGACTATTCATTTTATTTTTTTTATTACATGCCTTTTACAGGCTATCTGGGACTGCGGTGGGAGCCTCAAGGCCTCTCCCACAATCCCATTGCTCCAGCAACCAAGGGGCTGCTTTAAGTAGCAGCTTCCTTGGTGCTGAAGCAAAGCTTTCATCCCTGTTCCTTGCATGCATAACTGTGTGCAGGGAGCAGAGATGAAACCTCCACTTTTTGACAGCAGGACCTGTTTGACAGGTCCCACTGTCAAACAGCAGAGTGTTTGCTGTGACTGGGCGCCAGCTGTCAAAGCTGCAGCCAAGCCACAGCAAACAGCTATGTTGAGGGGGTAGGTACCTCGGGACATAGCGGTAGCTGGCCCTGGGGGTGGGTGGGCATTCCCCAGTGCCATCATTGGCTCCTTGAGGAGGGCCACTCAGCCACCCTCCAACAAGCATATCCCGGGGAGGTGGTGGTCCCAGGGGCTACAGGGGGTCAGAAACTGACCACCTTTACTTTTTTTTTTTTATCTTTGCCCCGGGGAGGTGGTGGTTCCCAGGACAGCGGGGGTGGGAGTCACGTGACCCCCTGCACTTAATACCAACAAAGCCCCGGGGAGGTGGTGTCCCCTCCTATTTAATTCATAAAGCTCCGGGGAGGTGGCAACCCCTGAGGCTGCTTGGTATTGATTAAAGCCATAGAGAGCTGCTTGTCCCCGGGGCTGAGGGGGTGGCCAACGGGCCTCCCCCACGCCAGTAATTAATATAGTATCGGGTAGGTGGTGGTCCCAGGGGCTGTGGGGAGCCAGATGGCCCCTCTGCACTCCAATAAAAAAATGCCTTCGGGACTTCCCTCACCCGTGACTTAAAAAAGACTAATTGCAGCAAAAGCTTTAAAAAAAATGATTTTTAGCCCAGTGGGTCCCTCTAGGACCCCACCACCAGAGCTAAGGGGTCAGGATGTCTGTACCCTGGTCCCTTTTCTTTTTTCAAAAACATTTCTGGGTCTCAGCTGCCGAGTCCCAAGATAGCTGCCAACACTTCCTGGTTGAGGTGTTGACAGCCAATCCGATTTCAGCATGAGATCAGGGGGGTCCCCAGATCCTTTGCGTCCCTATATATAGAAATTTGTTTTCCCCTTAATTCCTCAAAAACTACTGAATGGATTTACATCAAAACAAAAAAAGGTTGCATTCTGGACCACAACCTAAATTTGGTGTAATTCCATCCAGTAGTATCGCTTTTCAAAATCCATATTGAAAAATGAATAGGAAAAAAGTGTTTTGGGACCCCCCCTTTTTTCTCAGCCCAAATGAATGGATCACCCAGAAACTTTCCAGACAGCAGCTGATGTGACTGGCAAATTGTTTGGGAAAGTTTTGTGAAGATTCGTCAAACGGCGCCAAAGATATAGGCATGTAAAAAAAACGCTTTTTATATAGAAACTTGGTCCTAACTATAAGTAACTAGTGGCACTAGGTTTCATATATATATATACATATATATATATATATATATATATATATATATATATATATATATATATATATATATATATATATATGTGTGTGTGTGTGTGTATCTAGTGTATCTATGTATGTATTCATATCAGTATATATATATATATATATATATATATATATATATATATATTTAATTGAAAAACAAAGGCTACAGGGACGTTATAGTTAGGTTCACGTTTTACCCACACAAAACCATAGAAACCATGAAAATTCCATAAAAACCATAGAAATTCAGCACTTATAGTTAAAAAACTATACCTCATTGGCTAAAGTTAGAATTATAGTTTTTTCAGATAAGTATAAATATAAGGATAACTATAACTGTTGAATTTCTATGGTTTTGTGTGGGTAAAAGGTGAATCTAACTATAACATCCCTGTAACCTTTGTGTTTTTTCAGTACATTTCTATTTATTTTTTAAATGTAAACCAACCCTCGCTCTTGACAGTGTGTTATAGTAGATATCTTATGTTATAGCACCACATTGTGGTGTTTTATATTATCCTCTGTTCATTAAAGTAGCACCAGCAAGGGGGCTACCCAGATATATTTATCATTGAGTGATGTTAAAAATGTTAAATCTAAATATATTGTATATATTTATATATTTTATTATTTATTGATATATTAATTCTGTGCTCTCACCCTCATAATTATGAACCATAATAACGGCAATGAAAGTACATCCTTTCAGGATGCAGAGCTTGTTGGAAAATGGGTTATTGGTAAGGGCAGGTAAGTACCTACACTTAGCAATAGGCAACTAACCTCCACTTAGGTCCAGTCAGGTCTCAGTAAATTAAACCTAGCTCAACCCTTGGTAGCTTGGCAACGAGCGACAAGGCTTAACTTAGGAGACAAAGGGTAAAGCATTCAAATATCACAAAACAGTAATTAGATAAAACACAGGAAACTGTTTAAAAATCCCAAATCAATGAATAAAAATAGATTATATTTTTATCTTTAAAATGACACCAAAACGAATAAAATCGGATAAGGGGAACCGGAGATATGAATTTTTAAAGAATTAATGCTTTCTAGCGCGTAGAAGCAATTAGCGCTTAAAGGGTTAAAAAAGGTCACATTGGAAATGAACAAAGCCCAGAGTTCAGGCCACCCTCGAGGTAACACTGTCACACTTACTTTCAGAAGTGTTTGATTCAGGAAAGTGGTCCACAGCACCAGCCAAGGGTTCAGAGGCAATGGGGTGCCTCTTGGGGTCTAGGACTACAACTCCCACAATGCACATCTTCAACTTATGGAGTTGCTCCAAACATCTAAAAACTTCTGGATCTTCTTCCAGAGGTCCTTTTTGTGTCCTTGAAGTGTCCACAACTTGATCCAAGGTTCCAGAAGCTCTGAGTTGCTCCTTGGGAGTTGGGACTACAATTCCCAGAATGCACCTGGTCAGAATCCTCAAATGGCCACTGGGCGCTGGTCAGCTGGGCTCTGCTTGCAGGACTTGATGCAGGGGACTCTGGGCAGCTCCTTTGTACCTGTAGCAAACAGGGAGTCCCTTCTTGAAGCGGTAGAAGACAGGTAAAGTCCTATTAGTGGTGAAGCCCAAGTGTGCAGCTGGTGCAGTCCTCCAGAGTGCAGTGTCCAGGTGCAGGTCAGGGGTCCAGCAGGGCAGTCCTTCTTCTCCTGTAATTCTTCCTTGTTGGAATTTGATAGGGATCTGGTAGGGAACTGAGGTGTGGGTGCAGGTCTGCCAGTTTTATCCCTGCTCCTGGGTGAAAAACTGTGGGGTCCTGGTTCTCCAATCAGGTGCAGGGTCCTTCCCCCTGTGATGACCACTTACTGGGAAGTGTGGCAAAAATCAATCCCAGGGAGCAACATTCCTCAAAAATCCATTGTGGCTTAAAGTGATTTTTGGAGGTTACATCTGGCTGAGCCCACCCACTGGTATGGCTAAAAATCCTAAACATACCCCTCTCCTAATCTAATCAAGGGGGCACCTAATTGTCTGGGTTTGCAGGATGTGGGGGTGTTGCTGAGTTGCTCCAAATGTCCTTCTCTGCCTTTGAAGACCAGTTTGGCAGTCCTCACCATCTGCTGGGGGGAGATCTCCTTCCACAGGCACATCTCTTTGTGTGAAGCCAGGCCACTTCACACCTCATCAAGGCAGCCTGGCCAGGCTGCCAGACGCTGGCCAATCAGAGCACAGCAGCAAAAACACTGCAGGGCTGAAGTTGGCAACTTTTCAGGTAAAGTTTAAAACTCTTTACCTGAACAAGTTATATTAAATCCCACAACTGGAAGTTGTGGGATTTACTATAACAATTAATTTGATACCAAACTTTTGGCATCTGTTACTTAAGGGGACTTTAAAAATTAAAATAAAGTCTCCCAATTCTAGCCTATGGAGGTCATTCACTACAATGAGGGAGAAACAAATTTGGCTGTTTTTATCTCACCAGGGCTTATAAAACTATTTTTATAAGGTCCCTGCTTTTAGTTACATGGCACCCACCCCTAGGGGCACATAGGGCACACCTTAGGGGTGACATATGTAAAAATAAGGTAGTTTAAGACTTTGGAACTACTTTTAATTCCAAAGTCGAATTTGCATATAACTTTAGTTTAAAAGCAGCCAGCAAGGCATGCCTGCCTTTAAAATGACACTTGGAACCTCAGCAGTGCACCTATGGGTGCACTACCTATGCTGGGGTCCCTAAACCTCCATGCCCTACCATATACTAGAGACTTATAGGTAGGTTGACTTAGCCAATTATAATTAACCTAATTTGTATACTGATTTTACACAGAGCACAGGCCCTGGGACTGGTTAGCAGTACCCAGGGCACCATGAGAGTCAGGAAAACACCAGCAAAAAGTGGACAATGGGGGCAAAAAATTAGGGGGCCTCTGCAATCAGTCCTGTTCTCTCACAGAGCACTAATGGCCTCCCCAGGGTCTTCCCTCACAAATGGATCAATCGCTTTCTATGGACATTTCTAAAGCGCTGGTGCCTCTTTGTGACCACGTTGCTAAACTCGCTAAGAGTATTCCAGGGATTTTTACCAAACCCATTCAAGTTAAACCAAGCCCTAGTGGTATTAAATCTTGGAGAAAGAAGGCTACTAAGCGTGACGCGGGGTACCTAGAAGGTTTAAATAAATGTATTGAGACTTTCCAGAAGAGTGCGCGCACTCTTAAATATCTTCCCTACTGGGAGGAAGACCAACCTGGAAAAATGAGCGACTTTGACGCAAAAAAATCGAGATCCTTTCTATGGGGTCCCCCATGGCGGGGCAGGGTGTATCGGATGCTGAATTTTCCTCTGATGAGGATCAAGAAATCAGTGGACCTTGGTGTCCTAACGCTTTTAACCCTGATTCTTCTTATGAGGATGTTGATCAATCTGACATGTTTAACCCTACAGATATTTATCATCCCAGCTCTTCTGAGTGGGTTGTACAACCTAAAGTAGCCGTTTATTGGGCCAACAAAATTTGTCAACCTTTAGGGAAAGAAGTCAGGGCAAAACTCGGGGCAGAATGCTCCACACCTGCCCTACAGGGTAAAGTTGCAGCTAAACCTGACACTGATGCTAAATTATGTACTTTCTTTAGTAAATACATTAAAAAAAACAAAAAAGGAATTGACAGGTCCTGGAGAAGTTGTCAGGATAAACTCTTAGATGTAGTTGGCTCTCTAACTCAAATCATCCAGTTATCTCAACAAGCTAAACAATCTGGTACCCCGCTATCCACTGAAAATTATTGCTGATTGGGCACAAGCAGCCATGTGCCTCTAGGGAAACGCAAACTGCACTTTGGCAGCAGAACGCAGGAGATCCCTTCTCATTAAAATAGACCCCAAACTTGGGGAACTGGTGACATCAGAAGCGGGAGCTATTGCCCAGGGCAATCTCTTTGGAAATCTTTTTCTTAAGCAACTCAGAAAGTTTGTAGCAACCTTTTCTGCCTTAGACAAGACCCAAACTTCTATAAAAAAGGTTTTCCCTGCCAAGGTTTTTGCCTATGCGGGACGAAGAAGGGGTCGCTCCTCTGGCCTTTTTTGCCAACCAGGCCTCTCTAGAGGATATCCCAAAAGAAACAACGGCTGGAATGATGGTCTTCTATCCATCCAGAGGTTCCAGCAGAGAGAAAACCAACCATATAAGAGGAGGAGCTAGTGCACCAGGAGGAAGTTCTGGTAAGCATTATCCCTTTTCCCCCTCAAAATCTAGGGGGGAGACTTCTGAGATATGCTCACAACTGGGAAAAATAACAAAGGATCCATGGATCCTTCAATCAGTAAAGGACTTTCACATCGAGTTCTATGGGACTCCAGTCCAACAGACACGCCCCAGACCTTTGGTGTTCTCCGCACAGGAAACTAAATTTATAGGCGTAGAAGTGAAAGAAGTTCCACATAAAAGAGCCATTTGCAGGTCAGTACTTCATCCAAACAGGTTTTTGAGCAATTTATTTCTGGTAGAGAAAAAAGACAAGGGATACCACTCCATCATAAACTTGAGAGAATTCAACGAGTGGATAATTTATAGTTACTTTAAGAAGGAAGGTATTCATCTGCTGAGAGACATCCTTCACCCGAAAGACTGGATGGTCAGGCTGGATCTCAAAGATGCATACCTTTCGGTTCCCATTTTTACTCCTCACAGAAGATTTCTTCAGTTTGCATGGAAGGGGCTCTCCCTTCCGGTCTATCCTTAGCCCCTTGGTGTTTCACCAAATTAGTCGACCAGTAGTGGAATTCCTTCGTACCAGGGGAATAAGGATGATCATATATCTGGACAACATCCTTCTAATGGATCAATCTCTATCTCAGCCCAAATACAATCTGAACATGACTATTGTGCTCCTGTAGAAGCTCGGTTTTGTCATCAACAAATCAAAGTCAGAATTAATCCCAACCCAACAGATTATCTTTCTGGGATTCCTCATAAATTCAGTCACAGTATCACTCAGCCTTCCATCATCGAAACTTTCCAAGATTCAGAAGGAACTCAAGTAGGTTCTCAGATGAGATAAGATTTCAGTTTGTCAATTAGCCAGGATAGTAGGGCTTCTATCCTCCTCAATTCAGGCCATCTTCCCAGATCCTCTTCATTATCGTGCATTACAAAGACTGAAATCTTATCATTTCCGAAAAGGGTTGACTTACTCGGAAATCATTTCCTTTTCTCCTGAAGCCAAAACGGAACACTAGTGGTGAATACATCACATGGAGGCTTGGAATGGAACAGCAATATTTGGCACTTCTCCAGACATCATAATAGAATCAGACGCCATTCATCTGGGATGGGGGGGCCTGATGGGGGGGGGTATCCAGGGGAGGCAGATAGTCGGAGGAAGAATTAATTCTACATATCAACAGCCTGGAACTCCTGGCTGGATTTTTTGCGATCAAATCCCTAACCAAGGACAAAGTATGTTGCTCCATTCTCCTCAGGATGGACAACATCTCAGCAGTCCAGTACATCAATCGTCTGGGGGGCACTTGCTCAAAAGCTCTCTCGGAATTGGCAAAGGATTTCTGGTACTATTGCCTTCAGAAGCAGATCTCTGTAACAGTAGAATACCTTCCAGGAATCATGAACATTGTAGCAGACTGGAACTCCAGGAATTTTACGGACAACACCGACTGGAAGCTGGATTGAGTAATTTTTCTGGCTGTAATAGATAGATTGGGTCCTTGCAACCTAGACCTCCTTGCTTCTTGACTGAACCACCAACTGACAAAATATGTCAGCTGGAGACCACACCCGGAAGCAATTGCAGTAGATGCTTTTCTCCAAGACTGGTCAAATGATCTGCCCTATGCATTCCCTCCTTTTCTCATGATTCTCAGAGTAGCAGCTCAGGTCAGGTGACAACTAGCATCTTTGGTGCTAGTGACACCGATATGGAGGACTCAAGCATGGTTGCCATCGTTGATAGAATTATCTTGGGACCACCCAATAAAACTAAAATCATTGCCTTCAATTCTTCTGGACTATCAAGGCTCTCCTCGCCCGCTAGTCCTTCAAGGCCATCTTTCTCTCATGGCTTGGTGGATTTCCGGGGACGTTAGAAAAACAACCATCTATCAGCAGAAGCTAGTAACTTCATCCAACAAGCTTGGGCTACAAGTACCACCAAGAGATATAGATTGGCTTGGATCCTATGGAATTGTTGGTGTATGGAGTAACATCTCTATGCCTTGGGGGCGGAAGCTACATACATTATGCATTTCCTAGCCGAACTTGCTCAATCAGGACTAGCTTTTCGTAAGTCAATTCCTTTAAATCAGAAATTTCTGCTGCACATGTCACCATCGATAAACCAGTAGGTGAGCACTCTTGGGTATGTAAATTAATGAAAGGCATTCATCTTTCTTAAACCCCCAGAACCCAGATACTGGGGTCTCTGGGAAGTTAAAGTAGTTTTAACTTTTCTTTCCTAATGGCAAGATAGTTATTTTCCATCTTTGAAAGAACTCTCCGCTAAGTAAGCCATTCTTTTATGCCTCATATCCTGCAAAAGAGTCTCTAACCTAGATTTGTCAGCTAGAGTCTTCACTCCAGAAGGAGTCACTTTCACCATCTCAAGGAGAACTAAAACAAATACCAGGTTAGTCTCCTATCCTGCTTTTCCAGATCATCATAAATTGTGTGTAGTCAGGTGTATTGAGGCAAGCGAAGACATGACTATGGATACCAGACCTGCAGGTGAAAATCAACTTCTCATTGCCTTACAAAAAACATTTAAAGTGGTTTCTTCTTCTTCCATTGCTAGATGGATACAATGTATCATGGCAGAAGCAGGTATAGACATTCATAGGTTTGGTGCACATTCCACAAGAGAAGCAATGGCATCTAAGGCCATTCAGATAGGTTGGAAGATATCATGAACTCTGCGGATTGTCATCGGAATCCACTTTAATTTTTTTTAATTTTAAACCCATCTCAGGTGCTGCAACTCTGGTCGTAAGTAAGCTTTAAACTTGCATAATCCTCGCCTCCGGTCCTGACACAGAATGAAACATTTCCTAGCTAACGAGAAGGAAAGTTAAGGACATGGAGGCAAGGATTATCCGACCCAGACACTTTTTATTAAGAACCTCTCCCTCCCATGGAGCTATATATCTTTCATTACTAGTAAGCAATTAAATTATATATTGATAGCACTCATTCAATAAATTAAATAATGTATTTGCATGCATGTGCATTACTGTGTTCTTTAAAAATAAATCATTATCTTTCAACATTATGGTTTCTCTTGTCATATATCATTAATAAATAAAGAATTGGGTAACTTAGTTTATACTTTTCACTTTTCGCAGGCAATAACCAAGGGCTGGATCAGAATTATGTTCAAGGTTAACTTCCTCCAGTGAAGAAGAGGAACAGGAAGGGACATCATGCCTATTTATATATTGAACTGTGTTCTGATTGGACTCTGATTGGACTCTTATACCATGGGTCTCATGGGACATGTAGTCTCTTGCTTTTTTTGTGTTCTTTAAATCTGCTGTGTTAATAAAGTGAAGAAAGTTATAGGTAATCCTAGCCTCCGTGTCCTTAATAGAAATGAAACTTTCCTTCTCATTAGCTAGGAAATCTTTCATTATCCATGTAACTGGGCAGTCTGCAAGGCGGTAACAAAACTGTCCCAAAGACGGACAAACGAAAAGCCTTTACCAATAATAACAAAGGATTTTTGAAAGGCAAGCCCAGGAACGAGTGAAAGTGATGGGTGTGCGGTGGGCGAGGTTAAAAGCCCATAATACTTATAACAGGTCAAAGCGCTTGCTCTCTCGACCTAAAAAAACTAAGCAACACATGAAGATGAGCAACACGTGCCAAATATCAGGGAGATGGTGCCTATGTTAGGTGATGATGATATTCAGTCACGAAGCATCAAGTTAGGATGTTACAATTCACAATTACAGCAGTGTTTTTTCATACGTATTTCACCGCCTTCTTACAAGGTGTTCTGGGGTGCTTTTCTTTTATGACAATAAGTTTGGAAGAGGAAAGTGACTTACCAAACAAAACAGATGGTTAAGGCAAGTTCTGGATATTTTGAAAGAAAAAGGGATTTAAACTGAGACGAACGCAGATTCAGAGCAGAGATAGTAGACTACCTGCAACACGAGTTTAGTATCAAAGATATAAGCCCAAACATTAAACTAGTAAATAACATTCTCAACACGCTACATCCAGAAGATAAGAAAATAGTCTTTTTGGGCCTCTGGGCTTCATCGAATTTTACTGTGAATAAATTGGCAGATAAAATGATCGACATAGGGTGACACACTAGAAGGGGAAAAAACTTTGTACACAAGGACGTTAACTAGAACGTTACCAGTTGCAAAACTTAAGCTGATCTCTAGTGCTGTGATGTTTTGACATGCAGAAATCAGTCGCGGCTCACAGCGCGTGGAAGGGGCGGGCGGCGCAGGGGGGGCTAAAAATTAAATTAATAATAAAAAAAAAAACACTTACCTCGATCACTGCTCCATCCTCTTCTCTGCTGCAGGTACAGGCTCCTAGCATACCCTGTGGCCAATCCTGACGCTGCTCAGAGCAGCGTTAGGATTGGCTGGGAGCACCCAGCCAGACCACTCCCAGGCAGACTGGGAGCCTCTGCATGCTCCCCCCCTTTTACAAGAAGACTATAATAAACACCGTTTATTATCGTTTTCTTGTGAAGGTTTTGTAGCTGCTGCTGCTTGGGGGCAACGCTCCTCCGCCCTAATGGAGGAGCCGCTCCTGGCAGAAATGTTATGTGTTAACGACAGACGCATGCCTGACTCATGGGTGTGGGAACAGTTCTGACCCAGGAGAGTAAGGAAGGGGGCTATTGAAAAGAGTAGAGAAAGCTATAATGTCAGAGGAAAAGAAGCACAGGATGTGGACTGGAGGTAAAAACACAATGTTCATTTTCTTGAGGGCGCAGAGTTTATAATAATAAAGACCTCACACGCTGTTTTAAGGATTCAGAACTTGACCGAATCTCGTTCCAGATTGAATAGCGCAACTGCTGAAGCATGAGGCAGATATTCCAGGAGTAAAAAAGTGGCAGATTGTCTGGATAAGGATGCGAAGAAGCAGATGAGTGGGAGGACAGCGAGTCATACTGTGTTTAAAAACAAAACAAAAACAAAAACCTTTCAACGATGCGGCTTGTCTATAGTGTCCAGAGGAAGGGACAACTCTACCAGCAGGACTGTTCTCCATAGCTCCAACAAGCAGGGACAACTCACAAGCTGGCCTATGTGCCGCTAGGGGACACCAGCAACAGAACTGCTGTCTGCAGTGCCCAAAGCACGGACAGCTCATGAGATGGCCTGTCTGTGTGGTGCTTGGAAACACCACCAGCATCATTACTGTCTCTACCACCAGAAACACAGACAGCTCAGGAGATAGCCTGTGTGGCTCTGGGGGACACTAGCAGCAGCACTGCGGACTGTGGCTCTAAGAAGCACTGGGCACCTCTGGAGGACCTGTGTGATGCTAGTCTGATGTCTGTCTGTAGTGCCCAGAAGCACAAACTGATCATGAGAGGGCCTGTGAGGCACTAGGACGTACTATCAGGGTAGGAGGGTGCATACATGGCAACATTTATGAAGAGGAAAAAGGGAGTTTTGAAAAAAAAAAATCAGGAGGGTGTATTTCTCCCTCTAACTTCTATATAAGCCGAGGCAATTTCAGGCGGTAGACAGCCTGAATCAGGTTTATTTGCATGTATGCGGGTGTCATCTCGTTAAAGCAGGGCAGTAGAGAACATCTCTACACAGATGAGTCATGCATGTTGTACCTAGAGACGAGTGGCGACGCAGCCCCAAGAAGTGACTAGAGGAACGGAAAAGGGTTCCTCCGGTGAAATTCTTTCAATTCGTCTGGGACATCAGTCAATATCAGCACCGGATAGTACCTAGGCCCCGTGAATAATCATGATAAGGCGTTGAAACAAGGAGGGGCCGACAGAGGCACAGGTGGTGACCCGCTCCTTAAACGTGTAAATGCTGGGCAGCTCTAGTGGTCAGCTTAACCCACAGATGATGCTAAACGTAAGGCCGGTGCTAGGGTTTCTGGGTCCCCAGGCAGAATAGGAACATGCGAGGCCCCTGTAAAATGTGACATCATAGGAAGGGACTTCAACTGAACATTAATTTTCTGGAATTGTTGAAGCAGCTTTGCAAGAAACTACTAATCCGAGTATGGATATCACTAAAATGGCTAAAAATATTAAAATATTAAAATACTGCAAGCAGCGCTGGCCTCTGGATAATGTACCTTGTTTACCCCAGCCTTTCCCTGGTGGGTTCCCCGGCCAGAGAAAGGCTGGCAGAAGGGGTGCTCCGGGGCCCCCCTGAGGCCCCTACCCTGCCCATACACTTGGCATGGGCAGTGCAGGGGCCCCCGTGCAGGAGCCCATCGTGCAGGTCACTGCCCGATTTACGGTCAGTGATCTGCGTGACGGCTGCTGCTGCACCCGCCGCACAGCGGCATTGACGGTGGCTCCATGTGGAGCCGTTGGCAATGTCCCGGCCCAGCAGAATGTTCTTTAAGCGGACGGCGGGGTCTCAGAAGGGCTGGCAGTCTATGGAATGACCGCCAGCATGAACAAGGCTGTGTTTACAGCCGTGTTCATAATGACCCCCTATGTCCTAGGTTTAGCAAGGACACAGTGGGGGCACATTACTCATGCAGCTGTGCCCTCACATATAGTATGGTGCACAATGCCTTTGGGCTGAAAGGTCTGCTAGAGGGGTGACTTACCCATAGTATATGTGGTGTATGGTGGACAGGGCACACCAAGAGTGTGCCATGTCGAATTTATCCTTTTAGGGTTGCCCCAGTACACTCAGGCTGCAATGGCAATATGGGTGCAGGGCCATTGGGGGTGGCATAATCAGTGCTGCTGCCCCCAGGGGCCTATTCTTAATATCTCTTGCCCTGGGTACTGGGGTACCCATTTATTAGGGACTTACAGGGGTATTTAAGAGTATAATCAATTGTTCCAAGCATCACAACAGTTTTAGGGAAAGAGAACTGGCCCAAGGAACCTGTTTAGCAGGGCCCTGGGCACTACCAGCTTCTAGAACACATCAACATTAGGCAAAAAGTGGGGGCTAACCATGCAAAAAGAGGCCTCCTCTCACAGTCAACACACTCTGCTGCTCCAGTACTGGGACCTTGGGCGCAGCTCCATTAGTTCACCACAGTTCACACACTCCAAGCCTGCAGCCGTGCCAGGAACCCCACACACACTGTCTGCCAGAGCACCTGAGTTCTTGCAGTCAGTAGACTCTGCTGTTCCAGTACTGGGGCCTCGGGCGCAGCTCCATCAGTGCACCACTGTTCACACACTCCAAGCCCTCAGCCACGCCAGTGACAGGAATCCTACAGACGTAGTCTGCCAGAGCACCTCAGTTATCGCAGTCAGTACACCGCAGTTCACACACTACAAGCCCTCAGCCGTACCAGGAACCCCACACATGCTGTCTGCCAGAGCACCTCAGTTCTTGCAGTCAGTAGATTCTGCTGCTCCACTACTGGGACCTCTGTGCAGCTCCATCAGTGCACTGCAGTTCATACACTCCAAGCCCTCAGCCATGCCAGTGCTAGGAACCCCACACACGCTGTCTGTCAGAGCACCCCAGTTCTTGCAGTCAGTACACTCTGCTGCTCCACTACTGTGACCTCGGTTGCAGCTCCATTAGTGCACCACCGTTCACATACCACAAGCCCTCAGCCGTGCCAGTGCCAGGAATCCTACACACACTGTCCACCAGAGCACCTCTGTTCTTGTAGTCAGTGCACTCTCCTGCTCCAGTACTGGGACCTCGGTAATAGCTCCATCAGTGCACCACATTTCACACACTCCAAGCTCTCAGCCATACCAGGAACTCCACAGACGGTGTCTGCCAGAAAACCTCCGTTCATGCAGTGAGTAAAGTCTGCTGCTCGTGTCCTGAGAACTCGAGCGCAAGTCCATCAGTGCACCACAGTTCACACACTCAAGGCCCTCAGCCGTGCAGGTGCCAGGAACCACACACACGCTGTCTGCCGGAGCACCTCAGCTCCTGCAATCAGTACACTCTGCTGCTCCAGTACTGGGACCTTGGGCACAGCTCCATCAGTGCACCAGAGTTCACACACTCCAACCCTCAGCTGTGACTGAACAAGTAACTCCACACACTGTCTGCCAGAGCACCTCAGGTCTTCAGTCAATACACTCTGGAGTTCCTGTACTAGGCCCTAGGGCACAGCGCCCTCAGTGCTCTCCCGTTCACACACTCCAAGCCCTCAGCCATACCAGTGCCAGGAACCCCACCCACGCTGTGTACGAGGGTACCTCATCTCTTGCAATCAGTACACACTGCTGCACCAGTACTAGGACCTTAAGTGCAGCTCCATCAGCGCACCTCAGTTCTTGCAGTCAGTACACTCTGCAGCTACAGTACTGGTACCTCGGTCATAGCTCCATCAGTGCACCGCATTTCACACACGCCAAGCCCTCAGCCATACCAGGAACCCCACACATGCTGCCTGCCAAAGCACCTGTAGTCGGTAAAGTTTGCTGCTCGAGTACTGAGACCTCGGGCGCAGCTCAATCAGTGCACCACAGTCCACACACTCCAAGCCCTCAGCCGTGCCTGTACAAGGAACCCCACACACTGTCTGCCAGAGCACCTCAGGTCTTGCAGTCAGTACACTCTGGAGTTCCTGTACTGGGCCCTTGGGCGCAGCGCCTTTAGTGCACAGCAGTTCACACACTCCAAGCCCTCAGCCGTGCCACTGCCAGGAACCCCACAACTGCTGTGTACAAGAGCAACTCAGCTCTTGCAGTCAGTACACTCTGATGCTCCAGTACTGCAACCTCGGGTGCAGCTCCACCAGTGTACCAAAGTTCACACACTCCAAGCCCTCAGGCGTGCCAGTGCAAGAAACCCCAAACAGGCAGTCTGTCAGGGCACCTCATTTCTTGCAGTCAGTACACTCTGCAGCTCTACTACTGGGACCTGAGGTGCAGCTCCATCAGTGCACCGCAGTTCACACACTCCAAGCCCTCAGCCATGCCAGGAACCCCAAACACGCTGTCTGCCAGAGCTCCTCAGTTTTTGCAGTCAGTACAGTCTGCGGCTCCAGTACTGGGAGCTCAGGCATAGATCCACCAGTGCACTGCAGTTCATACACTCCAAGCCCTCAGTCGTACCAGGAACCCCACATGTGGTGTCTGCCACAGCACCTCAGTTCATGCAGCCAGCAAACTCTGCTGCTCGAGTACTGGGACCTCAGGCTCAACTCCATCTCTACACCGCAGTTCACATACTCCAAGCACTTATCCTTGCCAGTGCCAGGAACCCCACACACACTGTCTGCCAGAACACCTCAGTACTTGCAGTCAGTACACTCTGCTGCTTCAGTACTAGGACCTCAGGCACAGCTCCATTAGTGCACCACAATTCACACACTCCAAGTTCTCAGCGGTGCCAGGAATCCTACAGACGTTGTCTGCCAGAGCACCTCGAGTCTTGCAGTCAGTACACTCTGCTGCTCCAGTACCGGGACCTCGGGCATAGCTCAATTAGTGCACCTCACTTGATACACTCCAAGCCCTCAGTTGTACCAGGAACCCAATACACGCTGTCTGCCAGAGCACCTCAGTTCTTGTAGTCAGTAGACTCTGCTACTCCAGTACAGGGACCTCTGTGCAGTTCCATCAGTGTACTGCAGTTCACACAGTCCAAGCCCTCAGCCATGCCAGTGCTAGGAACCTCACACTCGCTGTCTGTCAGACCACCCCAGTTCTTGCAGTCAGTCTTGCACTCTGCTGCTCCACTACTGGGACCTCGGGTGCAGCACCATTAGTGCACCACAGTTCACACACCACAAGCCCTCATCCCTGCCAGTGCCAGGAATCGTACTGGTTTGCTTTTACTAATGACCGAGTTCACAAAAATCTCTGGAAAGCACTTCTCAGTTCAAAGAAGACATTTATTAGTATTTCACCACAAGGTTCCTAAAAAAAGAGATTAGTATGTTGAAAGCACACATTTAAAAATAGTCACAGCAATGAAAGGAAAATATAAGAAAATGATTCTCAACTGCAATGTACACAACAAATATATGTAGTTATGATTATGCAAAGCAAAGAATAAAGTAAAAATGCATCACCGTAGGGCCTGCCAAGCTCTTCATCTTTCTCATGCCAGCAAGAAGATGACCCCGTTCAGCTGCGAGAAAGAGATATCCACCCTCACAGGACAAATGTTAGGCATTTGACGGCCAATCCTGACCGAGGTCTCGGAAATTTCATTGCTACTGAGCAGGGCCAACTTTTTATCTCTTAAAGAACCGTAGAAGGGCTTTCTGGGAAAACCCCTCCCATAAAAAGAAATATTCAAACATGCTGGCTAATATAGGTCAGAGTTCAAAGACACAGTTTGGAACTGGCCAGTCTCCCAAATTGTCTCTCTCAAGGCCAAACTGTTCCCTACTTGCGCTAAAAAACAGAAGTCAGGTACATTCTTATCATGCTGACTGCCTACCTCCTTCATATTATGTTTCGGTGATAATATGTCCTAGCTCTTTGGTGAGAAAGAATACGAACACAAGCACAGTTTACAATGTGGAATAATGCTAACACATCTAACATGACAGTGTCTGACGCTATGATAAAGTCAATAGGCAGCTAAACTGAATACAAAATATAATCTGCAATTGGTGACCACTGAACAACTAATCCAGGTGCAAAGTGGTGCAACACAAAGTCAGTGATCAAAAACACATAATTCACTACCTTTCTACCCTTTGATCAATGGCTTTGTACTATTCTCTTTTTTTTCTTTAAAAAAAAGAAAACATTATAAGCAAATCAGGTTTGCATTGTACACAGCAACATAATGCAATGATAAAAGCAATCACTATAAATCAATGGAAGTGGATTAACGTATTGATCTTATAATCAGTTAAGCCAGACACACCTACAATGAAAAGACTGAAGCTTATATATTCTGATTGGGATAATAACTGATTGAATTGTGTCTCTAGGATAGCAAGTTGGTATAGAATTAGATGGAAACATTATGAGTTCTAATCATGTAAAGGTGCACGGTCCACCTGAAAGGTTTGCTGGAATATAAGTGTTCCCATAGGAGTATAGGCAGCCAACTGGCAATTTAAACATGCTTATTGAGACTGGCAACAGTCAGTAGATGATAACAAGCCATGGGTTAGTTCGAGTTAAAAAATAAAATCAAACAGGTTGACAGAATATCCATGGTACTCTGTGTTGTTCCCATGCAGAACTTGAATCTGTGAAGCACAATTTGCGCAGAATGGATCCATAGGTTTTGTTCTTTAAAAGCAGCAGGAGCATTGCACAAAGGTTATCAATCAGGTTTAAGTTGGGGGTGCGGGCCCTCCCCCGACCCCACACACAAACACCCGAAGGGAGACCACACAGCACACTCATGGTCAGTGGCAAGTTGTAGTAGGATCTGCAAAAGAAACAAGTATGATTTTTCTTGCAAATACCATTTGTCATCTGAAATGTACTCTCCTTTTTCCTTTCCTTGTTTTATAATCAGCAGGACATTATTGGGGCCCTTTGCTATAAATCCTGCAGGTTCTGGAGGGCCATATGGGGATTCAACCCACACCTTAGCACTGAGGTTTTTATCTGCTGAATCACAGCTTCAATTTCCTTGCACTGTCGGAAGGGCTGGGGCAGTCCCCTTCCTCACCAATCCTCCATACACTGCACTTATGACAAGCTGGACAATTCTGTCTCAAATCTGTATGACTAAATCAGCTTCTCCACTATTTAACAGAATAGCTTTGATTTCTATCTGTCCTGGTAACTATCCTCTCCTCAATTGGTCTTTGACTGTTTGTGGGACAGATCTCTGTTGTGTGTGTTGACAAATAGGACATTGCAAAATTACAGTTTTTATCAGGTCTAGGAGAATGTGCATCCCCCTAATCTTTGCCCACCTGTAAGTGGCTTTTTCTCCCAGGTGTCCACATTTCTGGTGCGCCCACTTGGCCATCCCCACCAAGTCAGAATTCTGGGTTGATACTTCTGCCTCTGAACTTTTGTCTTTGACATATGCAAGGGAAGTGAACCAGCGTTCTAATGAGTCAGTGGTACAATGAGCATCTATGACTTTACTCTGTTCTAACATTTCCCAAATTTCCTGCCACAACTCTTTGCTACACACTTCCTTTGAATGAATGAACCAGTTATGTGCATGCCATGTGGCAAGCCAAATGGCTAATCCATAGGCAGTGGACCAAGAACCAGTGTAAAAATGACAAGTTCCAGGCAGCTCTAGCTTTAGAGCCTGAGATACAGCGTACAACTCTGCATATTGGCTACCTGTCAACACCAGAGCAATATGCGCTCTATTGGCGACAAACATGCAAAAAACCAGCACTCTCAAAACAAAGTAATTTATGCATTGTGCTGATATGTTGTGGTTTAACCTTTTGCATTGCAGAGTTCAATCCTGAAAACTCATTTTTAATATGCTTACAAATACTGTTCCTTTGCAATGTATTGCTGCACGTTTTCAGAGTGTGTTAGGGTGTGGCCCCTTTCCAGGGCCTTCCAGAGACTTTCCCTGCAACATGCCTGGGCGTGGTTCTGGGCTGGGCCAAGACTCTATAAAAGAGAGCCAGCCCAACTCCCAGTGCTCACTATTCAGAGGTCCCGGTGCAGAGCAGCAGCTTCTTCCTGAGCTCCTGTCCCGGCGGCCTATTTGGATCTTCCAGTCTTCTGCCCTAATCCTTCATTGGTGATCATTGTTCCAGGTGGTAAGACAATGGTTGGACTGTGCCGACACCGTTATTTAGAATTTTCATATTCTTGGTTTAAATTCTTAAATGAGTAACAGATTACTTGCGCGCTACCATTTCTTGACATTTATATGGTAGTTTACAAATAGGCAAGACGCGCAATTTATTTCATAAAGGTTTGACTTTGTTATTCATTGCGCGCTACCATTTCTTGACATTTACATGGTGGCTTAAGAATCGGCAAGACTCGCGATTCGTTTTATGGTGTTTAAACATTGTTGTCCATTGCGTGCTACTATTTCTTGACATTTACATGATGTTTTACGAATTGGCAAGACGCACAACTCGTTTCATGAGCATTTAACTTTGTTGTTCATTGCGTGCTACCATTTCTTGATATTTTACATGGTGGCTTAAGAATCGGCAAAAGAAGCGCGATTCGTTTCATTGTAATTTGATCTTGTTATTTATTGTGAGCTGTTATTCCTTGACATTTACATCGTGTTTTACGAATCGGCAAGACGTGCGATTCGATTAATGATGATTTGACTTTGATATTCATTGCGTGCTACCATTTCTTGGTATTTTACATGGTAACACTCGAATTGGCAAGACGCACGATTCTCTCCTCGAGTTTAATTCATGTTGTTTACTGTATGCTACTATTCTAAGATATTTATTATGTAATATTCGAGTTGACAAGTTATGTGATTTGTTTCCTGAATCCATATTGTGTTATTCATGGTGCACAATCCTTTTATGGTGTTCACTATATATATATATATATATATATATGTATATATATATATATATATATATATATCTGCAATATGCACAATTTGTGTTGAAACATTTTAAGAGTACACAGAAGGCCAGAGTTTCTAGATGCAATATTGTACGGTCCTAGCATACATTCTCAAAACAGGATTTATATGACTGGTTTAAAATTTAGTCAGAATGTTTTTTTCTGATTCTCATGTAAAGGAAAGTACTTGAATAAGAAAGTTTTCATTTAATTCATCTTGATTCCCCTACAGGTATCCGGCCATCTTGAAACTTAGTCATTTTAAACTTAACTCTTAGATTGTTCATGTTTTCAGAGTGAATAGGCTTAGAATCATAGTCTAGTATTGATTTCAGGAGATATAATTTTCATATTGTGTGTTCTAACCTTTTTCTTACTACAGGTCTCCTTCCCAGCTGTTCCCTTCCTAATCCCCTCTTCCCCTCTTGGACTCTCTCAGTCTCTGTGATTTATCTATCAGAGTCTTGGAGCTGTTCAGTGCTGGACGTGTTGGGAACGTGCACAGACCCCAAGGATCTTGTGACTCTGACACTACCTTTTCCTTCTCCTGTGGTGGTCAACAAATTTTCAGTAGCTGGATTGTATGACACTGCTTTCCAATGTTTTTTAGTATCCACATATTTTAATGAATCATTAGTAAACCAAACATGCTTCCTATCCTCAGGGGACAAGAATTCAAATGGCACACTCCATTTCCCTGGTGATTCTTTTACCTGTGGTACCTCCTGCACTCTCTCCTCATCCTGTACAGGGGCTTGTGACACCTGTTCATATAGGGCTGCAGTGCCTGCTGGTCCTAGTCGAGCCCTGTCTTGTATGACACTAGCCTCTTGTGCATGTCCTATATGGTGAGATTTAGGTGAACTCATCACCCACTGCGTGACTGGTATTTCAGGTGTCAGAATTACATTATGACCAAGTATCATTTGCTTAGTATCCACTAGAGCCCAAAAACAGACCAAAAACTGTTTTTCAAAATGAGTATAGCACTTCCCAAATTCAGGTAGTTTTCTAGTCCAAATTCCTAGGGGCACCCTCATCCTCCCCAGTTTCTGCCACATATTCCAGTTTGCATATTGTCCATGAACAGTTACATGTAACTCAATGTTTCCCTCTTGCACTGTACACAAGTCTAAAGTTTGTTGAATTATTTCATTTGCCAAATCATAAGCACACAGCTGCTCTTCACTCTATTCAAACTCATGTTTTTTCCTGGTTACTTTTTACCAAAGGGTTAAGATTTTACTCAGATGAGGGTCATACTGTTTCCAAAAATCAAACAATCTCATGAAAGTCTGTGTCTTCTGCTTAGTGCCAGGAGTAGCAAACTCCAAAATCTTTTGTTTTACCTGTAACAACATCTCTCTATGTTCTGTATTCCACTGAATACCCAGAAACTGCACATTTTGCAACAGTACCTGTGTCTTGTCTGAATTAACTGTACACATCCTACTCTGCAAAAGTTGTCTGAATATACCGGTAACATCATCAACATCTTGCTCAGTGTAATCTTCTAAAGAATGCATTTCAACTGCTGCCAAAAACTGTGGGCTACTCTGCGCACAAACTACACTCTGCTCATGCAGCTCACACTGGCCCCCACCTTTTTTTACCTCCTCATTACTGTAATGTGAAAAGTCAGATTCCCCTATAACAGCTTGGTAGATTTCAGTTTTATCTTGCAATAAGTTGTTCTGGCTGACCTGCTCTTTTAATTTCTTATTTTCATATTCTAACTGTTTACATCTCTCATGCATTTTTCTGTAAGCAGACAAAAGTATCCAAACCCTCCTGTCAAGAACAAAAGGGACATCATTCTTTTAAAAAAGCACCTTTTCTAAACATGTAAAAACATTTAATACTTTTATGTTATCCAAGCACCCATCCCAAAACTTAGAAAGTCCTGATAAACAAGAAAACAAATTTGCCATAACAGCATAAGGCATTTTAATTTCACATGCATGTTCAAACATGGTTTGCGGTGCTTCCTTTAATTCTCTGAACAAAAACATATTTACACTTTTAAATCGTGCACATCCAACCTCCAACCCCTCTTTTTTGGACTGTCCGACCTAAGCCAAAATGTTTTGCTTTCACTAATGCCAGAGCTGACAAAAATATCTGGAATGCACTTCTCAGTTCAAAGAAGACATTTATTATTATTTCACCACCAGGTTCCTAAAAACAGGAGATTAGTAGGTTGAAAGCACACGTTTAAAAATAGTCACAGCAATGAAAGGACAATATACCAAAATGATTCTCAACTGCAATGTACACAGCAAATATATGTATTTATGATTATGCAAAGCAAAGAATAAAGTAAAAATTCATCACCGTAGGGCCTGCCAAGCTCTTCATCTTTCTCATGCTAACAAGAAGATGACCCCGTTCAACTGCGAGAAAAAGATATCCACTCTCACGGGACAAATGTCAGGCATTTGACGTCCAATCCTGACTGAGGTCTTGGAAATTTCACCGCTACTTAGCAGGGCCACCATTTTATATCTTAAAGAACAGTAGAAGGGCTTTCTGGAAAAACCCCTCCCATAAAAAGAAATATTCAAACATGCTGGCTAATGTAGGTCAGAGTTGAAAGAAACAGGTTGGAACTGGCCAGTCTCCCAAACTGTCTCTCTCAAAGCCAAACTGTTCCCTACTTGCACTGAAAAACAGAAGTCTGGTACATTCTTATTGCGCTGACTGCCTACCTCCTTCATAATCTGTTTTGGTGATAATTTGTCCTAGCTCTTTGGTGAGAAAGAATACGAAAACAAGCACAGTTTACAATGTGGAATATTACTAACACATTTAACGTGGCAGTGCCTGACGCTATGATAAAGTCAATAAGCAGCTAAACTGAATACAAAATGTACTCTGCAATTGGTGAACACTGAACAACTAATCCAGGCCCAAAGTGGTGCAACACAAAGTCAGTGGCCAAAAACATATATTTCAATACACCTACACATGCTGTCTGCCAGAGCTCCTCTGTTCTTGTAGTCAGTACACTCTCCTGCTCCAGTACTGGGACCTCGGTCATAGCTCCATTAGTGCACCACATTTCACACACTCCAAGCCCTCAGCCGTACCAGGAACCACACACACAGTGTCTGCCAGAACACCTCAGTTCTTGCAGTCAGTAAACTCTGCTGCTCCAGTAGTGGGACCTCTGCGCAGCTCCATCAGTGTACTGCAGTTCAGACCCTCCAAGCCCTCAGCCATGCCAGTGCTAGGAACACCACACACGCTGTCTGTCAGGGCACCCCAGTTCTTGCAGTCAGAACACTCGGCTGCTCCACTACTGGGACCTCGGGTGCAGCTCCATTAGTGCACCACAGTTCACACACCACAAGCCCTCAACCGAGGCAGTGGCACGAATCCTACACATGCTGTCTGCCAGAGCACCTCAGTTCTTGTAGTCAGTACGCTCTCCTGCTCCAGTACTGGGACCTCGGTCATAGCTCTATCAGTGCACCACATTTCACACACTCCAAGCCCGCAGCCATACCCGGAACCCCACACACGGTGTCTGCCAGAACACCTCAGTTCATGCAGTGAGTAAAGTCTTCCGCTCGAGTACTGAGAACTAGGGCACAGGTCCATCAGTGCACCACAGTTCACACACTTAAAGCCCTCAGCCGTGCAGGTGCCAGAAACCACAGACACGCTGTCTGCTGGAGCACCTCAGCTCTTGCAATCAGTATACTCTGCTGCTCCAGTACTGGGACCTCGGGTGCAGCTCCATCAGTGCACCAAAGGTCACACACTCCAACCCCCAGCTGTGCCTGAAGAAGTTACCCACACAATGTCTGCCTGAGCACCTCAGGTCTTGCAGTCAGCATACTCTGGAGTTCCTGTACTAGGCCCTTAGTCGCAGTGCCTCAGTGTCCTGTGGTTCACACACTCCAAGCCCTCAGCCGTGCCAGTGCCAGGAACCCCGCACACGCTGTGTAGTAGAGTATCTCATTTCTTGCAGTCAGTAGACTCTGCTGCTCCAGTACTAGGACCTTGGGTGCAGCTCCATCAGTGCACCAAAGTTCACACACTCCAAGCCCTTAGTTGTGCCAGTGCCAGAAACACCAAACACTGTGTCTGCCAGAGCACCTCAGTTCTTGCAGTCAGTACACTCTGAAGCTCCAATAATGGAACCTTGGTCATAGCTCCATCAGTGCACCACAGTTCACACATTTAAAGCCCTCAGCCGTGCAGGTGCCAGAAACCACAGACACGCTGTCTGCTGGAGCACCTCAGCTCTTGCAATCAGTATACTCTGCTGCTCCAGTACTGGGACCTCGTGCACAGCTCCATCAGTGAACCAAAGGTCACACACTCCAACCCCCAGCTGTGCCTGAAGAAGTTACCCACACAATGTCTGCCTGAGCACCTCAGGTCTTGCAGTCAGCACACTCTGGAGTTCCTGTACTAGGCCCTTGGTCGCAGTGCCTCAGTGTCCTGTGGTTCACACACTCCAAGCCCTCAGCCGTGCCAGTGCCAGGAACCCCGCACACGCTGTGTAGTAGAGTACCTCATTTCTTGCAGTCAGTAGACTCTGCTGCTCCAGTACTAGGACCTTGGGTGCAGCTCCATCAGTGCACCAAAGTTCACACACTCCAAGCCCTTAGTTGTGCCAGTGCCAGAAACACTGTGTCTGCCAGAGCACCTCAGTTCTTGCAGTCAGTACACTCTGAAGCTCCAATAATGGAACCTTGGTCATAGCTCCATCAGTGCACCACATTTCACACACGCCAAGCCCTTAGCCGTACCAGGAACCCCACACACGCTGTCTGCCAGAGCACCTCAGTTCATGCAGTCAAAAAAGTCTTCTGCTCGAGTACTGACACATTGGGTGCAGCTCCATCAGTGCACCAAAGTTCACACACTCCAAGCCCTTAGTTGTGCCAGTGCCAGAAACACCAAACACTGTGTCTGCCAGAGCACCTCAGGTCTTGCAGTCAGTACACTCTGGAGTTCCTGTACTGGGCCCTTGGGCGCAGTGCCCTCAGTGTACCGCAGTTAACACACTCGAAGCCCTCAGGCTCTAGTACTGGGACCTCAGGTGCAGCTCCATCAGTGCACTGCAGTTCATACACTCCAAGCCCTCAGTCGTACCAGGAACCCCACATGTGGTGTCTGCCACAGCACCTCAGTTCACGCAGCCAGCAACCTCTTCTGGTAGAGTAATGGGATCTCAGGAGCAGCCCCATCAGTGCACCGCAGGTCACACACTTCAAGCCCTCAGTTGTACCAGTGCCAGGAACCCCACACATGCTGGCTGCCAGAACACCTCATTTCTTGCAGTCAGTACACTCTGCTGCTCCAGTAGTGAGAACTCGGGTGCAGCTCCATCACTGCACCGCAGTTCCTACACTCCAAGCCCTCAGTCGTACCAGGAACCCCACATGTGGATTCTGCCACAGCACCTCAGTTCATGCAGCTAGCGAACTCTGCAGCTCTAGTACTGGGATTTCAGGTGCAGTTCCATCAGTGCCCCGCAGTTCACACACTCCAAACCCTCAGCAGTGCCGGGAACCCCACACATGCTGTCTGCCAGAGCACCTCAGGTCTTGCAGTCAGTACACTCTGCTGCTCCAGTACTGGGACCTCAGGCGCAGCTCCATCACTACATCGCAGTTCACACACTCCAAGCCCTTAGCCTTGCAAAGTGCCAAGAACCCCACACACGCTGCCTGCCAGAACACCTCAGTTCTTATAGTCAGTACACTCTGCTGCTCCAGTAATGGGACCTCAGGCGCAGCTCCATTAGTGCAGCACAGTTCACACACTCCAAGCCTGCAGCCGTGCCAGAAACCCCACACACGCTGTCTGCCAGAGTACCTGAGTTCTTGCAGTTAGTACACTCTGCTGTTCCAGTACTGGGACCTCGGGCGCAGCTCCATCTGTGGACTGCAGTTCACACACTCCAAGCCCTCAGCCATGCTAGTGCCAGGAACCCCACACACGCCGTCTACCAGAGCACCTCATTTCTTGCAGTCAGTAGACTCTGCTGCTCCAGTACTAGGACCTTGGGTGCAGTTCCATCAGTGCACCACACACTCCAAGCCCTTAGTCGTGCCAGTGCCAGAAACCCCAAACACAGTGTCTGCCAGAGCACCTCAGTTCTTGCAGTCAGTACACTCTGAAGCTCCAATAATGGGACCTTGGTCATAGCTCCATCAGTACACCACATTTCACACACGCCAAGCCCTTAGCCGTACCAGGAACCCCACACACGCTGTCTGCCAGAGCACCTCAGTTCATGCAGTCAATAAAGTCTTCTGCTCGAGTACTGACACATTGGGTGAAGCTCCATCAGTGCACCACAGTTCACACACTCCAAGCTCTCAGCTGTGCCTGTACAAGGAACCCCACACACTGTCTGCCAGATCACATCAGGTCTTGCAGTCAGTACAGTCTGGAGTTCCTGTACTGGGCCCTTGGGCGCAGCGCCCTCAGTGTACCGCAGTTACCACACTCGAAGCCCTCAGGCTCTAGTACCGGGACCTCAGGTGCAGCTCCATCAGTGCACCGCAGTTCATACACTCCAAGCCCTCAGTCGTACCAGGAACATCACATGTGGATTCTGCCACAGCACCTCAGTTCATGCAGCTAGCGAACTCTGCAGCTCTAGTACTGGGATTTCAGGTGCAGCTCCATCAGTGCCCCGCAGTTCACACACTCCAAACCCTCAGCAGTGCCGGGAACCCCACACATGCTGTCTGCCTGAGCACCTCAGGTCTTGCAGTCAGTACACTCTGCTGCTCCAGTACTTGGACCTCGGGCACAGCTCCATCACTACATCGCAGTTCACACACTCCAAGCCCTTAGCCTTGCAAAGTGCCAAGAACCCCACACACGCTGCCTGCCAGAACACCTCAGTTCTTATAGTCAGTACACTCTGCTGCTCCAGTAATGGGACCTCAGGCGCAGCTCCATTAGTGCAGCACAGTTCACACACTCCAAGCCTGCAGCCGTGCCAGGAACCCCACACACGCTGTCTGCCAGAGTACCTGAGTTCTTGCAGTTAGTACACTCTGCTGTTCCAGTACTGGGACCTCGGGCGCAGCTCCATCTGTAGACTGCAGTTCACACACTCCAAGCCCTCAGCCATGCTAGTGCCAGGAACCCCACACACGCCGTCTACCAGAGCACCTCATTTCTTGCAGTCAGTAGACTCTGCTGCTCCAGTACTAGGACCTTGGGTGCAGTTCCATCAGTGCACCACACACTCCAAGCCCTTAGTCGTGCCAGTGCCAGAAACCCCAAACACAGTGTCTGCCAGAGCACCTCAGTTCTTGCAGTCAGTACACTGTGAAGCTCCAATAATGGGACCTTGGTCATAGCTCCATCAGTACACCACATTTCACACACGCCAAGCCCTTAGCCGTACCAGGAACCCCACACACGCTGTCTGCCAGAGCACCTCAGTTCATGCAGTCAATAAAGTCTTCTGCTCGAGTACTGACACATTGGGTGAAGCTCCATCAGTGCACCACAGTTCACACACTCCAAGCTCTCAGCTGTGCCTGTACAAGGAACCCCACACACTGTCTGCCAGATCACATCAGGTCTTGCAGTCAGTACAGTCTGGAGTTCCTGTACTGGGCCCTTGGGCGCAGCGCCCTCAGTGTACCGCAGTTACCACACTCGAAGCCCTCAGGCTCTAGTACCGGGACCTCAGGTGCAGCTCCATCAGTGCACCGCAGTTCATACACTCCAAGCCCTCAGTCGTACCAGGAACCCCACATGTGGTGTCTGCCACAGCACCTCAGTTCACGCAGCCAGCAAACTCTGCTGGTCGAGTAATGGGATCTCAGGAGCAGCTCCATCAGTGCACCGCAGGTCACACACTTCAAGTCCTCAGTTGTACCAGTGCCAGGAACCCCACACATGCTGGCTGCCAGAACACCTCATCTCTTGCAGTCAGTACACTCTGCTGCTCCAGTAGAGAGACCTCGGGTGCAGCTCCATCACTGCACCACAGTTCCTACACTCCAAGCCCTCAGTCGTACCAGGAACATCACATGTGGATTCTGCCACAGCACCTCAGTTCATGCAGCTAGCGAACTCTGCAGCTCTAGTACTGGGATTTCAGGTGCAGCTCCATCAGTGCCCCGCAGTTCACACACTCCAAACCCTCAGCAGTGCCGGGAACCCCACACATGCTGTCTGCCTGAGCACCTCAGGTCTTGCAGTCAGTACACTCTGCTGCTCCAGTACTTGGACCTCGGGCGCAGCTCCATCACTACATCGCAGTTCACACACTCCAACCCCTTAGCCTTGCAAAGTGCCAAGAACCCCACACACGCTGCCTGCCAGAAAACCTCAGTTCTTATAGTCAGTACACTCTGCTGCTCCAGTACTGGGACCTCAGGCGCAGCTCCATTAGTGCAGCACAGTTCACACACTCCAAGCCTGCAGCCGTGCCAGGAACCCCACACACGCTGTCTGCCAGAGCACCTGAGTTCTTGCAGTTAGTACACTCTGCTGTTCCAGTACTGGTACCTCGGGCGCAGCTCCATCTGTGGACTGCAGTTCACACACTCCAAGCCCTCAGCCATGCTAGTGCCAGGAACCCCACACACGCCGTCTACCAGAGCACCTCAGTTCTTGCAGTCAGTACATTCTACTGCTCCAGTACTGGGACCGCAGGTGCAGCTCCATCAGTTCACCGCAGTTCACACAATCCAAGCTCTCAGCTGTGGCAGTACAAGGAACAACAATCATGCTGTCTGCCAGAGCACCTCAGTTCTTGCAGTCAGTAAATTCGTCTGCTCGAGTACTGAGACCTTAAGCACCGGTCCATCAGTGCACCACAGTTCACACACTCCAAGCCCTCAGCTGTGCCAGTGCCAGGAACCCCACACACGCTGTCTGCCAGAGCACCTCAGGTATTCCAGTCAGTACACTCTCCTGCTCCAGTACTGGGACCTTGGGCAGAGCTCCATCAGTGCAATGCAGTTCACACAATTCAAGCCCTCAGCGGTACCAGTATAAGGAACTCCACACACTGACTGCCAGAGCACCTCAGTTCTTGCAGTCAGTACACTCTGCTGCTCTAGTACTGGGACCTTGGGCATAGCTCCATTAGTGCACCTCATTTGACACACTCCAAGCCCTCAGTCGTACCAGGAACCCCACACATGTGTCTGACTGAGCACCTCAGTTCTTGCAGCCAGTAAACTGTGCTGCTCCAGTACTGGGACCTCTGCACAGCTCCAACAGTGCACTACAGTTCACACACTTCAATCCCTCAGCCATGCCAGTGCTATGAACACCACACACGCTGTCTGTCAGAGCACCCTAGTTCTTCCAGTCAGTACACTCTGCTGCTCCACTACTGGGACCTTGGGTGCAGTTCCATTAGTGCACCACAGTTAACACACCACAAGCCCTCAGACGTGCCAGTGCCAGGAATCCTACATACGCTGTCTGCCAGAGCACCTCAGTTCTTGTAGTCAGTACACTCTCCTGCTTCAGTACTGGGGCCTCGGTGATAGCTCCATCAGTGCACCCTATCTCACACACTCCAAGCCGTCAGCCATACCAGGAACCCCATACACGGTGTCTGCCAGAATACATCAGTTCTTGCTGTAAGTAAAGTCTGCTGCTCGAGTACTGAGAACTCGGGTGCAGGTCGATCAGTGCACCACAGTTCACACACTCAAAGCCCTCAGCCCTGCAGGTGCCAGGAACCACACACACGCTATTTGCCGGAGCACCTGAGCTTTTGCAGTCCGTATACTCTGCTGCTCCAGTAGCTCCATCAGTGCACCACAGTTCACACACTCCAACCCCCAGCTGTGACTGAACAAATATCCCCACACACTGTCTGCCAGAGCACCTCAGGTCTTACAGTCAGTATACTCTGGAGTTCCTGTACTAGGCCCTTAGGCCCAGTGCCCTCAGTGCTCTGCAGTTCACACACTCCAAACCCTCAGCCGTGCCAGTGCCAGGAACCCCAAACACGGTGTCTGCTAGAGCACCTCAGTTCTTTCAGTCAGTACACTCTGCAGCTACAGTACTGGGACCTCAGGTGCAGCTCCATCAGTGCACTGCAGTTCACACACTCCAAGCCCTCAGCCATGCCAGTGCTAGGAACACCACACACGCTGTCTGTCAGGGCACCCCAGTTCTTGCAGTCAGAACACAATGCTGCTCCACTACTGGGACCTCGGGTGCAGCTCCATTACTGCACCACAGTTCACACACCGCAAGCCCTCAGCCGTGCCTTGCCAGTGCCAGGAATCCCACACATGCTGCCTACCAGAACACCTCAGTTCTTGCAGTCAGTACACTCTGCTGTTCCAATACAGGGACCTTGGGCGCAAATCCATTAGTGCACCGCAGTTCACACACTCCAAGCCCTCAGCCATTCCAGGAACCCCACACAGGCTGTCTGCCAGAGCACCTCAGTTCTTGCAGTCAGTACACTCTTCGGTTTCAGTGATGAGATGTTGGGCGCAGCTCCACCAGTGCACCGCAGTTCACACACTCCAAGCTCTGAGCCGTGCTAGTGCCAGGAACCCATTGGCGCATTGGTGAAGCCAGGGGCAGGAGCCCTTTAAATATTGTTTGCGCTCCCGCCGTCGCTGGAAGCGCATTGGTGAAGCCAGGGGCAGGAGCCCTTTAAATATTTTTTGTGCTCCCGCCGTCGCGGGAAGTGCATTGGTGGAGCCAGGGGCAGGAGCCCTTTAAATATTGTTCGCGCACCCGCCGTCGCGGGAAGCGCATTGGTGAAGCCAGGGGCAGGAGCCCTTTAAATATTGTTTGCGCTCCCCCCTGACATCCCTTCAAAGACTTCTGGACTAGGCAGCTCACAAGCGCGTGGTTGATTGAAGGTACTGTGTTGGTGTTTCGTTCTTTTTAACTTCCTTTACCACCCTGCGTTTGGATTTGACTTTTAGTACTAAATAAAGCCAAACCAAAACCACCACCGTCTCACTATTACAACTAGGGGTGGCTGGCTTTGGAAATATATCTGTTGAGGCACCTATATTCTCCCCTTCTTCCTTTTGTAATAACTTGCCTGAGGACAACCACTTACCAGGATGGGGAAAAGGAAAGCCACCAGCAATTCCACCGAACAGGGAGGGGCAAAGAAAGTACCTCGACATGCGGCTGAAAATTGCACACTGACCCAAATTGATGATCTTATAGAGGAAGTGGAGAGTCTGTTAGCCACTAAGCCTTCAAAATCCCGTAGGAAAGATGCCTTTGTCACTTCGAATGACATAAAATACTTTTTCGCCCCTGTGAATAGAGAATCACAGATACCTATAGCTATACCTATATCTCAGGGTTCTAATTTAGAATCTAATAGGACAAAAATTTCAAATACTCTAATAGAGAGCCCCAAACTAAGTCTGCTTAGACGGCAAGATGGTGTGTCCCCCCTTATAAATTGTAATAACCGCTTCTCACCCCTTGCCTTATTGGAGCCATCTGAATCAGAGAGAACTATGTCAAGGGGAATTGAGGAGTCTCCACCAGTTTCAACTACTCAGAAGGAACATCCTGCTGATTCACAGTTAGTACAGATAAGAGCTGAAATTCTGAGACTTAGAGAACACCTTACATCCTTTACCCATACGATTTATGAGAAGCTGGATGGTATATCTGCAGTAATTGGGGACATAAGGAAGTCATCAATAAAATCTGACCCTAACTCCTAGATAAAACCAATCCCAATAGCTTAGACATCCATGACAAAGAGGTGTAGGGGTCAAAGGGCTGGAATGGTAACTCAGATCATTCACGGGGGTGATAGTGCACCTTCTGTAGCGGGCGTTTCTAACAAATGTGATAAAATTTGGGACAAGGGAGCCAACTGTGAGATGCACAGGGATGAACTCTTAGACAAAAGGCCTATACGCTCTCCGAGAAATATCCCCCAAAGTCAGATTAGACACAGTGATTACGATATATACATGATAAATGTCCCCAAGCTAAGTAATGGTCAACTAGAGCAAGGAGAATCTCTTAAAAATAAAGTAATCCATTGGATAAGGGGAACAAAGAAGTGCAGGTCCATTATAAGGGACGATATAGTTACCGCACAGAGACACACAAGAATAGGATCAGCAACAGATCTTATAGGGCTAAAATTGACCAGCCAGAGCCTAGTTAAGGGCCTTCTGGCACTTGATGAAAGAGTGAGACCCGGTGCCTCATCCCAAGTGGCACTTGCCCATAAACTCCCCCAATCACTGACAAATCTGTTTTTCCAAGAGAGAAATAATACCATAACGGCCCAGCATACATGTACCTATAGAAGGGACCAAAAGCACAGTCCAACTTCAGCTATAGATTGACGTGCAGCCCCCACGGTGAAGGTCGGGAGAGATGGAATATCCAGTCTCGATCCTCCTATGCCAAACAACCACACACTATATACCTTGGGAGCGGAGTCAAAAGTGCATTGTAGAAACTTACTAAAGGAGAAGGTCCAGGGAGTAATACCTTGTTTAAATGAGACTAGAGAGAAGCCGCCAGATAAGAGGGATGGTCATGATCTACCAATCAGGATTTTATCTTGGAATGTGGCAGGACTGACTCAAAAGACCGCTAACCCTGACTGGTGTAGTTTTATAGATCAACACCATATTATTTTATTACAGGAGACATGGGCTTCATCTACAATAAACAGAGAAGGTTATTGGACCTTCGAGAAGACCGCACTTCCATCACCATCTGGCAGGGCTTCAGGTGGTCTGATAATCTGGCTAAAACATGATTTGTTTCCAAAGGTAAAGGAGATAGCAACCCCTACGAGGGACCTATTAGCTGTCATGGTTGAAATCAGCACTGCTAGGGGTCCTGTTAGTATAATAATTGTAAATATATATGTCAGACCTGGCACCCAAAGGACCCAGATTGCTCAGATGAGTATGCTATCAGATTTTCTGAACTGCCTTCCTGGAGGGCGGGGCCTAATTGTCGCAGGAGATTTCAATATGCAATTGAGTTGCAGGGACGACAACCAGCAAAGAGAAATCAGGTTTGCAGATGCATGGGATAGATCTGGGCCGGTGCAAGCCACATCTAAGAAAGGAGGAGGAGCATTAGAACTATTCGAAGATCAAATAAAAATGAAGGGACTAAGAATAGTAAATGGAAACACCAGATCAGATACCCCGGCGTCGCCCACATACAGGAGAGGTCAATATCTTAGCCACCTGGACTATGTTCTAGTAGATGATGCTCTCTGGAAATCTCTTATTGACATGGTTGTTCTCCCTCGTATTGATAGTGACCATCAAGCTTTGAGTACCTCCTTTTCTACTATTCTATTCAGCTGTAAGACATTGACAACATGGGCCCAAAATAGTGTCCTAACTAGGACTAATGATTGTAAAAATGTGAGATGGGAATGGGTGGAAGATGATGAAAACTTCCAGCTACTAATTTATAGAATAGTTGTAACAATGCTTTCCCCACTGAAGCATACAAATATGATATTGGTGGATCTGATCAATCTGCATAGCATTCTGATCACCCGGTTAAAACCGCATTTCCAGGTAGTTAGGAGGCAGACAGAGACTGGGATTAGAGTATCAAGGTGGTTCACTAACACTTGTCGTCAGGCCAAAATACAGCTATTGGGAGCACTTAAGGAAGGGAACTGCCGAGAAATAAGAAAATCTAGGGCTGCATACAAAATTGTACTTAAAAACGAAAAAAAAGAGTGGGTAACCAGATATTGGAACAGGATGGTTGATGCACTTCATGAGAAGGATTTTAATTTATTCTGGAAATTCGTGGCAGACAAAAGTAGTTCCCAAGGTGTGGAGAACTACCCTGTAATCCAGCCAGAAACTTGGGTGAAGTATTTTTCAAATGTATACAGAAAACCTCATTTTAGTAATACTGCTATTCCTCTTTTAAAACCTAATGTCCTTTTTGCAAACACCTTAACGGGTGGGAGAGTTATACCACCCAAATTTGACCTGGACCTTTTCTCCCTAAAAGAAACAACACTGGTTCTTCAATCAATACGTAAAGGGAAGGCCCCTGGTCTTGATGGCATTCCAGGTGATTAATATTTGTCCCGACCGACAACCTGGTCTCTGTATCTAAATGCGCTTAGTAATGAGATATTGAGGGGGGGAGGACTTCCTACCACGAGGCAAGGAGCAATCATAGTCCCTATTTATAAGAAAGGGCTAAGGGAACAACCCACCAACTATAGGCCTATTAGTCTGATTGATGTTAGTCAAAAGATATTCAGCAAGCAGGTACTAAATAGACTACAGATATGGATAGAGGATTCTCAAATTCTCTCCGACTTCCAGGCAGGTTTTACAAAAGGAAGGAGTACAATAGACCAGGTTTTTAGGTTTAACCTTCTCTGTTGGAAATATTTGTCACTCAATAAGAGCCATTTGTATGTAGCCTTTATTGATTTAAAGGCTGCCTTTGACATGGTACCTCAGGATATATTATGGAAAGTTATGGAGAGTTATCAACTTGATGGAGAACTACTAAGATTGATTAGATACCTACATGAAGGGACTTATGCTCACGTTCGCTGGTCAGAAAGTGGCGATTTAACTGAAGCCATACATGTTAATAGGGGGGTTAGGCAGGGGTGCATTTTGGCACCAACACTGTTTAACCTTTACATCAATGGTGCCGCGGACCAACTGTTACACTGCAACCACGATGCCCCAAGGCTAGCTGGATCCCCCGTCCCCATTTTAATGTTTGCCGATGATACTTTACTAATCTCAAGAACACCTATGGGCTTACAAAATGAATTGGATGCTTTTTATAACTTTTGTTTTAAAAGAGGACTTGAGATAAATTCAACAAAATTGAAGTTCATGGCTTTTAACCCGCATAAATTGTTTAGGGGTGAAATGACTATAGCAGGCCAACCAGTGGAGAGTCAGCAAATTTGATTATTTGGGGATCAGGCTAAGTGATGACCAACACTGGGCGTCACAGATCGGGAAGAGTCTGACAGCACTTAGGCAGCGGGCAACAGTGATAGGGAGGAAAATCGCCAATACTTTGGAAGGGGAGATATCACCTGCCATCACTGTTTATAAAGCAGCGGCAGTGGCAGCTTCAACTTATGGCGCTGAGCTTTGGGGACACATTAACTCTCGGTGCCTTAACACGGTAGAAAACCGTTTTATACGAAAAATAAATTGCCTCCCTATGAGCACCCCTCTCACCCCCCTTAGATTCGAACTAGCCCTAAATGAGATTCCCCATGAAATTGCATTAAGACCACTCATGTATTGGATTCGTCTTTGGTCATCGGAGAACTTGTCCACCCTCCACGTAGCTGTAGATGAGTTTCTTGTAAGTGACAGTGCACTAAAGATCCCTTGGTTTAGACACATTAGAGATACGTGTAAATTTCTCAAGATGGAGGAGGTGTGGAGTGCTCCTCATAATTTGACCAAGGAAGCAAAAGAGCGCGTAAAAAGGTGCTATTGGGAGAACATCTTGGCTCAAACTTGGTCTAAAAATCATGGCAGTCGGACCTTACAGTTCCTAGACCATAAATGTAGCCTCAAATTTGAGGCTTACATGGATAATGTAAATCCTCCCTACACTAAAGCCTTATTCATCAAGTTCAGATTAGGGACCCTCCCGCTCAAGACATTTACAGCGCAATGGAGGATGGAGGACCGTAACTTAATATACTGCCATCATTGTCAAAAGACAAAAGAGTCACTCGCGCACTTTATGTTTTTCTGTCCTAGATATTTGGTACCTAGGAAGATGTGGATTGCTCCGTTATGTAGGTCAGTTGGGATAAGGGAATGGAACACAGTATTACGTCTTTTGATAACTGACACAAATGACAAAATAGTTTTTCCAGTTGCGAGGTACTTGCAAAGTGCATGGGCCATAAAAACCAGAGAATTGCTATAATAGTGTGCTTTTAACACATTAGCCTTAGATTTTACTTATTTAACATAGCAATTCTTAATTGGTTGGAGTTTAAGTCAAAATGGCCTAATATTTGATATTTTTATTGTGGATTTTAAGAAAAATGATTGCTTGCTCAGGTTCTTATAACTTTGTGATTCAATAACTTATCTGGGGCTCTTAAAGTAAATTGTGGTGTGCTTTGCCTAAATTCCTCCTTCTTATACTCAACAACTGATACAAATGATAAAATAGTTCCCCCAGCTGCGAGATATTTGCAGAATATATGGGCTATAAGAACTAGAGAATTGCTATAATCGTGTGTCTTTTAACATATTGGTCTTAGATTATATTTATCCAACATAACAAGTTTTAATTGATTGGAGCCAAGACATAATGATCTAATATTTTATATTTAATATTTTGGGTTTTTAAGATCTTAAATAATAATGCATGTTTTGCACTGTTTTTTTTTTTTACAATTATGCGATTTTATAACTTATTCAGGACTTTTAAAGCAAACTGTGTCACCTCTTTGCTATTTTTTCTTTCTTATATTGCATAATTATGTTATGGTGTGTTACTGTTCACTTTTATGGCTTTTAGCCTAAATAAAGTTACTGATTGATTGATAGTGCCAGGAACCCCACACATGTTGTCTCCCAGAGCACCTCAGTTCTTGCAGTCAGTACAGTCTGCTTCTCCAGTACTGGGACCTTGGGCGCAGGTCCAACAGTGCACCGCAGTCCACACACTCCAAGCTCTTAGACTTGCCAGTGCCAGGAACCCCACACACACTGTCTGCAGGAACACCTCAGTTCTTGCAGTCAGTACACTCTGCTGCTCCAGTACTGGGGCCTCGGGCACAGCTCTAACAGTGCAGAACTGCTCACAGACTCCAAGACCTCAGTTGTGCCAATACCAGGAACCCCACACTTACTGTCTGCCTGAGCACCTCAGGTCTTGCAGTCAATGTACTCTGCTGCTGCAGGACTGGGATCTTGGGTGCAAGTCCATCAGTGCACCCCAGTTCACACACTCCAAGCCCTCAGCTGTGCCAGGAACCCCACACATGCTGTCCGTCAGAGCACCTCAGTTCGTTCAGTCAGTACACCTTGCTGCTCCAGTACTGGGACCGCAGGCGCAGCTCCATCAGTGCACTGCAGTTCAAACACTCCAAGCGCACAGCCATGCCAGGAACCCCACACATGCTGTCTGCGAGAGCCCCTAGGTTCTTGCAGTCAGTACACTGTGCTGAGTGTGAGAGGAGGCCTCTTTTTGCATGGTTAGCCCTCACTTTTTGCCTGATGCTGATGTGTTCTAGAAACTGGTAGTGCCCATGGCCCCTGCTAAACAGGTTCCCCAGACCAGAGTTCTTTCCCTACATCTGTTGTGATGCTTGGCACCATTGGATACACTCTTAAATACCCCTGAAATCCCTAGTAAATGGGTTCCCCAGTACCCAGGGCAAGAGATATTGAGAGTAGGCCCCTGGGGGCAGTAGCACTGATTGTGCCACCCCCAAAGGCCCTGCACCCAGATGCACCCAGTATTGCCATTGCAGGGTGAGTATATTGGGGCAACCCTAAACTGACAGAATCAGCATGGTACCCTCAGGGTGCCCTGTGCACCCTACACTGAATATATTAGGGCTAAGACACCCTTCTGGCAGGCTTTCCAGCCCTTAGGCAGGGTGCACCATACTGTATGTGAGGGCATAGCTGCATGAGCAATATGCCCCCACTGTGTCCTTGCCAAACCTAGGACATAGCGAGTGAACAGAGCAGCCGTTTTAAATGCATGTACTGGACACTGGTCAAACACGAGTTTCCCAGGTACATGATGGGTACTCTGCACCCTGGGTTGTTTGCTATCAAACAACTCAGAATGTTAAATCCAAACTGGTACCAGTTTGGGATTTATCCCTAAATGTACCCAGGGGTCACCTTAGAGGTGCCCCTTACAAAAGCTAACCCTAACTGGCAGAGTTGCTGACTGGTTGCATCCAGCCTGCCACTCCAGACAACCAATCTATAAACCTGGGGGAGAGCCATGGCTCTCTGGTTTGTAAGAGCTAACCCCCCCTCCCTCAGAAATGTGCAAAACCCTGGCGGGGAGCTTGAGAGGGCTACAGCTCATGAAACTCGCGTCCCCAGGCCTGCTGCTAGCAGCAGAGGGCTCCCCCCCCACCCTTTCAAACCCCCACTTTGGGCAGGAGCCAGCGGGGGAAACCAGAGAAGGTTAGGAGAAGTGGCCTCACTGAGCATGCACCACGCCTCAGGGCTGGCATGCGAAGTGCACCCTCTGATTCAGTTTTCTCCATCTTGGAATGGAGGAAAACAGCCAATGAGGTTTAGGGAAGTGACCCTTCCCACAGGAAGTGGTCACTGTAGTGGGTGTAGCCATCCCAGGGTAAGTGCCCATTGGACACTACCAGGTTCCCCGTAAAAAGCCAACTACATTCAGATTTCAGATTTGAAAAGGATCCTGAGAAAAAAAGAAGACCGGCACCAAAGAACCCCCCAGGATGAGAACGGAGGACATGCTGCACCAGAAGAGGCACCAAGACCCCTACTTGCTTTACCAGAGTCTGACAATCATGACGGCAGAGGAGCAGGACACTGGACCGACCCCAAGAAACACAGGGGACCTCCAGGCTTCAGGTATCACCCAGATCTCCCTCCTGAGTGGAGGCACCACTCAAGAAAAGCAAGAAACCTGCAAAGGACCAACAAACCAGTGAGGTTCACTTCACTGAATCATCTATATCTCAGTGACAGGAAGTCACCGCTGGACCTGATGACACACCGCTGACTGCCCGAAGTGCCCCACAACTGTGCCAAGTTTGGTGGCACTATGCCCCCGAGTGGCCGAGATACAGCAATACCCTGGTACTGGCCAGCTGACGTCAGACCAGGAGAAAATCAGCTCCCCCAGTGCTGAAAAAGGATCAGTAGGAAGCCCCAGTCAAGGGACTTCAGGAGCACCCCGGACCTATGACTAGAGTGCCCCCGTTATCCTTTAAGTCCCCCACAAAGAGACTCACCTCCAGCTCCAGTGGTCTCCGTTGCGCACAGCATCCAAGACTTCCAAAACGTCATGCACCTGGCAGCCCCGGGCCTTGCATTGTGGGACCTGCTGTGTGCCCCGAGTCCCCAACCCCTTGTGACCTCATCAGCCCAAGAGGACCACCAGGCACCACCTTTAAATCTGCAAACCAGCTCCTTCTCCAAGAGGCCCTGTGCCAAGAACCTCTCCAACGCTGCTCTCGCCCGAACTGGGAGCTGGCCGAGACTTTCCAGCTGGCACAGTGTGCCCACCGACTGCTGCGACCACCCTCCAAAAGAAGAGACTGGTAACTCAACTGTGCGATTTTTAATGCATTCTTAAAAGTAACTGCATATTGATTCCTATGGTACGTAATTATGCACAGAAAGACTAACTTTGCTAAAACTTTAAAAAGTCATAACTTGAAAAGTACTTAACGTATTCTAAAGATTTGGTCTTAACAATTATATAAAAGTCTGAAGTATTTTTTTAAATAAATTCTGGTCTCTAGTTATTCATTGAGTGTGTGTGGTGCATGATTGAATTTGTGAGTACAGCAAATACTTAGCACATCTTCTGGATTAGCCTAACTGCTCAACCAGCTACCTTAAAAAATTAGAGCATTAGGTGGTCTGATTTTTACCTCTGGAATCCAACGTTTGGTTGCCTGAACCCTCTGCATAGTGTGCTTGGTTTTGCACACTATATAGAGGGCCAGCCTCCAACACTCCCGTACTGGGACTTCGAGCACAACTCCATCAGTGAACCACAGTTCATACACTCCAAAGACTCAGCTGTGTCAGTGTCAGGAACCCCTCACACGCTTTCTGTCAGAGCACCTCAGCTCTAGCAGTCAGTACACTCTGCTGCTCCAGTACTGGGGCCTAGGGCGCAGCTCTATCAGTGCACAACAGTTCACACACTCCAAGCCCTCAGCTGTGCCAAAACAAGGAAGAGCACACACATTGTCTGCCAGAGCACCTCCATTTTTGCAGTCAATACACTCTGCTGCTCCAGTATTGGGACCTTGGGTATAGATTCATCAGTGCACTGCAGTTCATAGACTCTAAGCCCTCAGTCGTACCAGAAACCCTACACATGCTGTCTGCCACAGCACCTCAGTTTATGCAGCCAGCAAACTCTCCTGCTCGAGTACCTGTTACGACTCTGTCGTCCCATTTCTAGTGGTCGCTGTAAGGGGACTGTCGGAAGCCTGGGAATCACCTTGAACACTTATCTAAAGTCCCTTGCTGACTCCCGTTTGTTTCTCTTTTCGCCATGGTATGCTTTTGTAGTATTACATTTGCCTCCTGGGACTGCAAATCCCATAATGCACAGCCTGGTAGTCAGAAAAGCCTGAATTATGTTTCCCATTGCTTTCTATGGGAGAAGTCCAGTTGCTCCTTTCCACCGGATCCTCTCCTCCAGGACTTGCGAGTGTCTGAAACTAAACACACCTGAGACCTCTCCTGTGCAGCCCAGTCATGTGATTCCACATGGGGTTTTCTGCAGCTTGGAACTGCTTATCAGCAGCCATTTCCTCAAGATCCTTCGTTTTGCATTGGAGTTTGATTCCTTTGTGTTACCGACCCTTTATCTGTAGCACATTGTGGATTGTTCCAGCCAGAGTCTGCTCCCTATCTCTTAGATGTGTACCTGTTTGTTTCTTCCAGAGCCTGCTCCCTGTTTCTTTGTCCTACTCCTGCCTTGTTTCAGCCTGAACCTGCTCTGTTTCCCAGTCCTATTTACTGCTTATTCCTACTCCCTTTCTTCCAGCCCTGTCCTTGCTTGTTCCAGCCATAGCCTGTTTCCCATTCCTGTCACTGTTTGTTCCAGCCAGACGTTTTGCGCCGTTTTCCAGTCCTAGTCCTGCCATTGCTTCAGCCTGAGCCTGTTCCCAGTTCCTGCCTCTGCCTCTTAGTTTGTGTCTTCTGTTTCTGTTTCCTCTCAGTATTTGTGTCTGGTAAGTGTTCTATCAATCTTCACCAGTGTATAAGTGTCCTCCTTTGTACTGGGGTTGGCTCCTGGTCTCCAGGAGGCAATCCCAGCCCCCATCCTTGTCTAGTGTTATACGTTGTCTTTCGTGCCTAACATTGACAGTGTGCTATTGCTGTTTTTCCAGGAATCGCTACTGTATTTCCAGCTGGACCCCCAAGAGCGTGTCTTGTGTATGTAAGTACTATCCTTGTTTGTGCTCTAGGGTCCAGAGACCGAATCACTTCTGCTGCCTCCTTTCTATGGGGCTTGTGGGGTGACTATCTGTAAGAGCAAACAGCACAGAGGCATTGACATTCCCTGTCGCTGTGGGAGGTTCTGCGCCCTACCCTGTGTACAACCCCAGTGTGTTTGTCCATTAGTAATCTGTTTCCTGTTTGTTCACACAAGGGTTGCTCTGCTTTTACTTTCCTATTGCCTGTGCCTGTCCATAACTGTTCCTTCCCGTGTATGCCTTTAGCTGCTCTTCTGCCCCAGTACACTACCTCTTTGGGATATTCTGTGACTTCAAAGGGTGTCCCAAACAGAGTCCTGATCAGACCCGCCCGAAACCGTGACAGTACTGGGATCTAAGGCGCAGCTCCATCAGTGCACCGCAGTTCACACACTCCAAGCCCTCAGCTGTACCAGGAACCCAAAACCCACTGTTTCCCAGAGCACCTCAGTTCATTCACTCAGTACAGTTTGCCGCTCGAGTACTGAGACCTCAGGCACAGGTCCATCAATGCACCGCAGTTCACACACTCCAAGCCCTGAGCCGTGCTAGTGCCAGGAACCCCAAACATGTTGTCTTCCAGAGCACCTCAATTCTTGCAGTCAGTACAGTCTGCTGCTCCAGTACTGGGACCTTAGGCGCAGGTCCAACAGTGCACCGCAGTCCACACACTCCAAGCTCTTAGACTTGCCAATGCCAGGAACCCCACACACGCTGTCTGCAAGAACACCTCAGTTCTTGCAGTCAGTACACTCTGCTGCCCCAGTAGTGGGACCTCAGGAACAGCTCTAGCAGTGCAGAACAGCTCACACACTCCAAGCCCTGAGCCATGCTAGTGCCAGGAACTCGGTTCTTGCAGTCAGTACATACTGCTGTACCAGTACTAGGACCTCAGGTGCAGCTCCATCAGTAAACCTCAGTTCACACACTCCAAGTCCCTCAGCCATGCCAGAACCCCACACATGCTGTCTGCCAGAGCACCTCAGTCCATACAGTCAATATACTCTGCTGTTCAGGTACTGGGACCTCAGGCACAGCTCCATCAGTGCACTGCATTTCACACACTCCAGACTCTCAGCCGTCCCCGTGCTGAACCCCACACACGCTGTCTGCCAGAGCATCTCAGTTCTTACAGTCCATTCACACTGCTGTTCCAGTACTGAGACCTTGGGCGCAGCTCCATCAGTGCACCTCAATTCAGACACTCCACGCCCCTCAGCTGTGCCAGAAACCCACACATGCTGTTTGCCTGAGCACCTCAATTCTTCCAAAAAGTATACACTGCTGTTTCAGTACTTGGACCTCGGCACAGCTCCATCAGTGTACGTCAGTTCACACACTACATGCCCCTCAGCCGTGCCAGAACCCCACACACGCTGTCTGCCAGAGTACCTTAGTTCTTACCATCAGTATACACTGCTGTTCCAGCACTGGGACCTCAGGCGCAGCTCCATCAGTGCACCTCAGTTCACACACTCCAAGCCCCTTAGCCATGCCATAACCCTACACACGACATCTGCCAGAGCATCTAATTTCTTAGAATCAGTACACTCCGCTGTTCCAGTAATAGGACATCGGGCGCAGCTCCATCAGTGCATATCAGTTCTACCCCGGCAAGGTTACTTCCTTTCCTATATTGGGACCCGGCTCACATAGAGTTTCATTACAGCAGCTCAATTCTAATATTCATTCCCACTGCCAAGCCAATACTGAACCCAAAAGAGCCAAACATAGCTCAGCCAGTGCACCTCAAGTCTAACATCCAACACCACTGTTGATGGGAACTGCCACAGCTCTGCAAGAATCCATCAGTTCTAACATTCAGTGCACATTTCTTCTAAGTGCTAAGACTCACTCATGCCCTTCAGGACTCCTCACTTCTGCGGTTCAGAGGTAATGCACCTCCCATAATGGGCCCTAATTGTAGCTTCACCAGGGCACCCCCAGGCTACCACTCGGCAACACTGGCATGCCAATACTATGTTCCACACAACTCCATTAACATACCTCATTTCTGACCTTGTGTGCCCATTGCTATTCCAGTACTGCATCCCACATACAACTCTGCCAGTGCACTTTAACCTTAACCTGCAGCGCCCCATTGTTCCAATACCAGGAACCACACAGCGCTCTGTTTCTCATTCCTCACTCGCTGCCTTTTTGTTATTCCAGCACTTGGCCGTGACACATTTGTGTCTATATCCCCAATCCTGATCTGAAGTGCCCCAATATTGCTGTATTGGGGTTCACATACAACTCTGCTAATGCACCTCCTGCTGTTCTGGAGTGCCCTCTGCTGTTTCACACTCTGACTTCTGTTTGAGGACGTGGGGGAGCCAATTAAATCTATTCTTAGCTGCCATCTTCATTTGGGAGGAAGTGTTTCACCTATCTCACTCCTTTCTTTCCTTTACTCTGTTTACTCTCAATGTTTTCTTTCTCCCCCACTTTTCTCTTTCCAGCTCTTAAAATCAACACATTAACAGTTGTGTTCTTTCTTTCAACTGTTTATTTCTACTACTCTCCCTTTTTTATTTCCATCTTCCGCTTGCTACCTTCTCTTTCCTTGTTTCGTTCCTCTCTTTTTTTTTCTTCATCAGGCATTCATTTTTTCACAATTTCTTTCACTTCCCTTTATTCTTTCTTTGTCTTTTTTTGGTTTGCTCTTTCCTTTGACTCGGTATGCGTCTTTGTACTTTTTTTGTTAGATCTTTCTTTCTTCCTTTCTCTGGTGTTTTTCTTACTTTATCTGTCAATTAACGCTTTACTATAAATCCCTCTTTTTCCTGTCTGTATGTGGAAGCCACAAGTTACTTGTCGGGGCCCGAAGTGTCAAAGTGGTTTTACCATTCTGTCTCTGTGGGAAATGTGCCAGTACATACATGCTCATGTCCATGTTCTATGTTCTTTTGTTGCTTGTTTCTCCCACCATCTCTCTTTTTTTGTCTAATGTAAATTTTTCTCTTTCTTTTCACGCTTATTTCATTATTTTTTCCTCTTTGTCTTTCGTTCACTAGCTTCCTTCCCTTTTTACTTTTGTCAAACATTTTTGCTCTATTTCTTCTCTTATTTATGTTTTCATTTTCTCATTCCTTCTTACCCTTCTTTAATTTCTATGCAACTGCTTCCCTTTTTTCCTTTTTGTCTGTTGTATTTCTTTCACTTCTCTTTTTCTGCCCTATACGCTTTCTCTCCTGAGGCATAGTTATCAATGGAGCAACAGATGCAGTGGCACCGGGGCCCAAAAACCAATGGACCTCACTCAACTCTAATTACTGCTGTATTTTCCTACCAAAATTGCAGTCAACCATTTTCCTTTCTTACTTCAGGGCCCATGACACTGTTACTACGCCACTTGTCCTCTCTATCTTTACTCCAACTCCCTCTATCCTTTCACCCTCCAATCTGTCCCAAATTATATTATTGTTATGGCATTTTGATCGTTAGACGCTAATGCCAAAAGTTTATTTCTGATAAATGCTTATATAATAATTGTATATGTTTTAAGATAGAGGAAGAAGGTAAATGGAAGTGCTTTAGTTAATTCTGGGCTCCTTGAATGCTATGGCAGGAAAAGTTGAAATTATGAGGCAAGGTTGATCAATTTATGTGGCAAGAAAAGTCCAGTTATGAATTTACAACGCCAATAGCTCTAACTCAAGAAAATGTGAGACCTATTGCAAATGCCTGAGACGGCCGGACAGACACACATGCGCACTTGGGTGCATTATTCCTTCTGCTACTCTTCCACCTCATGTGCACTGCTGGCTGTGTCAGAAGCAGACAAATAAAACAATCTATTGATTTATTTTTCTGCTTCTAGCACAGCCACTGGGGAGACACTCCTTCACCATAGCAAAGGAGCCGCCCCTGAAGAGAACCATGTCACGCGACTCATATTTAGCCTTAGAAGTAATAACAAAAGTGTGTCTGCCCTCAGGTAAATCCATGCAAGACCATTTCCATTAGCCACAAGTCAATCCAGTCACTACCCAGGTAACTAACCAAACACTTTTGGTCTTCCAGCCTCCAATGAAAGATCTATCTGCCTGAACCTACTGGCTACCTACTTGCATAGCTCAGTGTTAGGCAGACCATTTAGTGTACAATGATGTACTCTATGGAATGCCCCCTTGCGTCTCAGCTGCCCTCCTTCCTCTCACCACCCACAGGAGGCCAATTCTAACTGTGTTCCTGAAAAGCAATCAGTTCCCAGGGCCTTGCTGTCACTTCTTGAGGTTTGGGATTATCTATGGTAGGGAGAAACGCACATCATAATGTGCTTGCCCAGACCAGCCCATTGTCATTCTGCACATGGCAATGAGGCAGGTGTATTTGGGAGGACTGCCCAACTCTGTCCACACCAACATTAAGGCTGTTGCATCCTTTAGGGTTGTGCACTAGTGGCCAGCCCATGCAAGTTTATCCACATTAATAAAAAGATCTTCTCATCAAGCGTCCTGGCCATAGGCCCTTCAGTCAGTTGTCGATTCTCTGCCTTTGCAACTTGAATCTAGCCCCTTCTTTAGGCTTTGCAGCACTTAAGTCTTGCAGGGTAACTGCTGTTCATTATCACTTTGCAAGACACTTTGCACACACAGAGATATTGTAAGATGTTTGTTTGGTATTGAGGGACTATTTGTCACAGAACACATTTTTATTGTTTCATTCCATTACCACCTGCGCTAAATCAGTCCCTTTTCAAACACGTAGAGCTAGGCTGCCTGACTAAGATGCTGATCTAGTATGATAAACATGACATACAGAATTGAGTTTCAATACTTTTTTCACCTGCTTTGACTGCTCGCTATTGCCACCATTGAAGGGACAGGTTTCCAAAAGGGACAACTCCTAAACAATTTAATGAAATGGTCTTAAACAACGGTAGCCACCACAGATACTGCCAATTAATCACCTATTGCCCCTGACCTAAAGGAAAGGTCTCACATTATACTTTAGCATTTTCTCTTTTACATAAACATATTGTGGGACATTTAGGAAAAAGGTAGCAAAGACATGTCAGATGTTTTGAGCCAGCTGATAACTTTCTGAGCTTAGAAACAACCACAACCTGCTCAGTTTTGACAGTGGTAGGAATGTTTGACAAGGCAAGCAAGATATTGCAAAGGGAGGTGATGACAGGAGCTATGATCTCCGGTAAGGACATGTGAAGGAAAGGGTCATACTGGGAGTGACATTTAATAGAAAGATCAAGAGGAGTATTAGAGTAGACAGACAGCAGGTTGAAATTTAGCAGACATATTGAGGATGGTTCAAAATCACAACCCTCATTGAAGGATACCACATGCATCTCAAAACTAAGGCCCAGATTTAAGAGGGCCGAGAGCCTCCTTGCGCCATATTAGAGTAATTGTTTATGACACTAATGTGGCCCAACGAGGCCAAATACGTTGTGCCATATTTTCAAAGTGGAGCAATGCATGCATTGCACCACTTTGTAAACCCTTGCGCTGCATTATGCCTGCACCAGGCATAACATATGCAAGTGTGGTGTTCCCCCATTAGGGGGACCGCAAAAATTGTGCAGTGGAATCTAAAAGATTACACTGCACCATTTTCAGCAGCTATTTTTAATGTCTGCACAGAGCAGGCATTGAAAGGGGGCATACCATTGTTTTCAATGGGCCACTCTCTACTCTGCAGGATGAGCACCAAAATTTGGCGCTAATCCTGCGCAGTACATCAATAGTGTCAAAAGTTTTGACGCTACTGCCCCTACCCTGCGCCATGGTAAACCGTAAATATGGCACATACATGGTGGCGGTGGGGGGGTGCTAAGGGGTACAAGAGAAGTGGTGCTGCATTGAATGAGGCACCACTTTTCTTAAAGTCGGCCCTAAGACTTTTTTGTACATTTTTTACATATAAATACATATTTTTTTACCACTTCTCCAGCCTCTTCCTTCTTTGCTGATTCTGCCTACTTACATCCACCTCACCCCTCCCTGCTCTACTCTTCACCTCATCTCTTGCCCAGCCTATTACCTACTCTTGCTGCTTCAGCTCCTTCTTATATCCGCTTCACCCCTGCATTATCTCCTGTTCATGAGTCTCTCCACAAGCATCTCACATTCTCCTTATAAATCTGCCACTCTTGCATCCATCTTTCCCCTTAATGCTCTACTCCTTTTCTCTCATATTTCCACCCAGCCTCTCACCTTCTCTTGCCTCAACTTTTTTTTGCATGTTCTGCCCCCTTTAGATTAATCGCTCCCTTGTCCCCATCCTCTTTATGCTGGTTCTGCCCCTCTTACACCCACATCTTCTCTCCATTTGCTGCTCTTTACCACTCTTCTCCCCAGCCTCTTACCTTATTTCAGCTGTTCTCTTCTTTTGCATCCATCTCTCCACTCCCACCCTCACACTCTCCCAATGTTTTTTTCACACTTTTGCATGGATACTGTTCTCCCCTCCAACAGAGGCTGGGCTCTGCTCAGTTTAAGGAGCTCTTGTAACATGAGCTGAAAATGAGCCAATCTTTCAAGGGCGGCGATGTGGCCTACTGCCTACAGCTTACCCCTATGCATCAAGGGAGGCAAGGCGTCAATACCTCCCACGGCTCAGCATCCTGTGAATCCAGGCAAATCTCTGTGCTGGAAAAAATATTACTGTTGTTTGTCTGTTGTAAAGAGCCCTTATGTCTATGGTCAAAGTTCGTGCTTATGTAAAACTGCCCAAAAATACAATGTGGACCTTGCCTGTCGCCCAGACTCTAGTAGCATCCTCCAAAAGTTAAAGATGAAGCGTTAAGCTTTAATGCTGTAAAGAGATACCCATATAGTGGCTGAAACGCACAGTGAGTAACTGGAAGATGTAGGATCAATCCCGGCTTCCCTGCTCGGCCAAATTGTGTGATCCTAGGCAAATGCTTTAATTCACCAACCTCTATTTTGTTCATTATCATACATCAGAACACATTCAAATATATGCAGTCAAGGCATGTGCTGTACAACACTTCATTTGTATGATATAATAGACTTTAATTTTGCTGCATGTTTAATAAGAATGTAGCTCGCATACAGGGTGCACATGAACCCTGACATGTCTATTAGTCAGTGCCACTGGAAGTATTCAATTTTACAGTTCCTGCGTTTTCCCCAGAAATATGGATTTGTCGCATTTACAGCATAAGCAATCTGCTCCATAATCTGTCACTTTAAAAAAAAAAAACTTGTATTTCTAGCTGAACACTTGTTGCTGCACAGTGGAAAGCCCTTTGCAAAGGTTAACTGGTCACCTTTATATTGCTTATTGCTGTATTTGGATTAATGAAGAAATAATGAGGTAATACTATCACAAAATGTGCACAATTTGCCTTTTTTTGCTACATAAATTAGCAAACCCAGCAACCTAATTTGGTACTTTCTTGCCACATAGCTCCAGTAGCCTTGCTCTTAGTTCACTTATACGATTATCATCAGGTAAGGGCCAGTAATTTTTCACAGTTCATGTTTAAAAACTCTCACTTTTATTATATACATCTCAATGCAGTGAAATAATCCCATGTACCAAGATAAACCCGTTTCTGTGTGTTAAATGAATGAGTGTTTTTTATTTTATTTTGATGATGCCGGACTCCCTTTCCTTCATCCTAGGTAATGTGACATTTTTATTTCTTTTGTTGTGAACCCTGCCAGACACTTTCCTTTTCATTCATATAAGGGTAGGGCTCACTTCAAACCTAAGCACCCATCTAATGGATGTTATGATGCAGATGCAGCAATTAGATTTCTGCTGCCCTTTCAGCCCAAGGCTGCGAGGCTCAAGGGAGTGGGTCCCCTCCTCTGGGTCTCACAGTGTTAAACACTACTTCTTCCTGAGCCTTGTTACACTGAAAATCTTAAAATGTGGTGCGATGCCCCTTAGTAAAGAGCAGGCACTGGACCCTGGGCAGATGCCCACACTGTCCATACCTAACACCTTCCCTGTCTAAAAGACGTTAAGTCCAGACAACTGACCACAGTCACCACGTCTCTTGCTGGACACGTAATGATGCAGCACCTCCCTGGGGGCAGTGCTAACACTCACCCATCCAACACAAACATCACCCGTCAGTTGGCCCTAATAATAAAGGGGGCCGGGCGCACATGCCCAGGGCCAGTTATACCCACCAGATCACAGTTGGTGTTGTCCTTTATTTTAGTATGTGGGCCTAAGGCCTAAAACTCTACAATAGTCATGAAGCGGTCGCACTCAGATTGCCACCCGATGCCAAATACAAAGCTTGGCCTGAACTGCAGAACAGCGCCTCATCTCCTGGTTGGTGAGAGACAAACTGCGGCGCGAGAAGGCCTGTTCAGGAAGGGTCAATAACAGAGGGCAAGATGCAGTGAGCGACCCATACCCTGCACTGAATTAAACCCTCTAGCCAGTGTCAATTAGCTGCGGGGGCACTTCCTCACCTCGTTACATGAGCAGTGCATCCTAGCGTCCTCTCACAACTGGAGAAGGGGCCTTGCTGCGCCTGTGGGCAAGGATCTGCAAAGAGAGAGGACTGAGTGGTAGAAGGGCCCATCGTGGGCTAAAAAGCAGACCAAAGCTATCTCCCTACTTTGGACATAAAGGTTAAGTGAGTAAAGCACTCCCGATAGTACATGCAGCACCATGCTGGGTGACCAGTGAGAGGTGTTTGGCCCCCAGGGGTGTAGGAGACACTAAATGTCTGGGGGGGACACAGACAGCCTTGCAGACTTTTCACTGGCCCTATAGAAAGTGCCAGTCGCCTGAGAGCTGCTTGCTTCCATAAATGCGTATCGACGCATATTTCTGAAGTGAAATAGCAAGAAAGTTTGGCATGTTGTCACAGACAGTAATTATGCTTTGTTGTCAATTACATTCTGGAAAGTAATTAGAAAATATGTGAAAAACATGAAGCTTGCATCTTCATGCACCAGGCAAACAAGGGTGGGAGTGAAAGAGCTGGCCATTGGTGAAGTGCTTATACTCTCTCCTTTAAGTATGGTAAAACTGGCTTACATCAAATTGGCACATTTAATTAATTTATATGTCTCTAGAAAAGTCTTACTGCATTTCCCCAGGGCCTTTAAATTAAATGCTATGATTGGGCCTGCAGCACTTATTGTGTCATCCACTTAAGCACATTTTTAAAACATGTCTCATGCCTGCCATACAAGTATGTAGGGCAGTTTTAAACTGTCATTTCAGCCTGGCAAAATAAACCTTTTGCCAGGCCTAGACCTTCATTTATAATGAAGGGTAGGTGCTAAATGGCCAATTGGGCAGGATGCAATGTATTTAAAAAGTTGGCCATGTGCTTTCAAGTTTTACATGTCCAGGTGGTGAAAAACTCTTAAATTTGTTTTCCACTGGTGCAAGGCCTGCCTTTCCCTTTGGATAACATTGTGTTACCTAATTACATGTAATAAGTGATACCTTTCAATTGGGAAAGGTGGGGAAGATCAGGTTTGGTGTCTAAAAAATTGTACTTTAAACCCCTCTTTAATGGTGAAGTTGGATTTTAAGTCACAATTCTGAACATGCCACTTTTAGAAAGTTGGCATATTTTTGTCCTAACCATTTGGTGCCTACAGCCTGTGTCCTGGGTCACAGGACTGGGTATTGTTGGCAGATGGCCTTTGTGTAGTCCCCTCAGACTGTGAAACAAAGGTGGATTAGGTGTTGTGAGGTTTGAAGGCGCAGAGCTGTTCCCCTGTCCAATTACTTTTCAAAGGGGCTGTCTCAACACATTCATAAAGAACTTGACACCAGTCTATTGTGACCCCAGAACCCTTGTAGACTGGGTAGGGAAGGGAGAAAATTCCAGAACCAGAAGTGGGGGAAGTCTAGTGATTTCTCCCACTTCAAAGGCTGGGACCGGTTATCAATATTGTACCCTCAGACCTGCAGAAGGACTGCCTTGTATTTCAGTGGACTGCCCTGCTGCTTGAGGGTCACCTTGTTTCTCAGAGGACTATCCTGCTGCTTCATATTTGTTTTGTTTCTTGGAGGAATGCCCAGCTGCTTCCAGAGGACTGTTCTGCTGCTTGAGGCCTGCCTTTTTCTGCAGAGAATGGCCCTGTTGCTTGAGGCCTGCCTTGTTCTTTGGAGGACTGCCCTGCTTCTTGAGGCCTAACTTTTTGCTTTAAAGAGAGAGGACTATCTTCTTGAACCCAGGACTAAAAGAGTGACTCTAATGGTCAGGTAGCTGACCTTCTGTTCTGAGCTACAGAGGCACAACTAGCTTCAGGGACCTCCCTGGAACTGTCCAGCTGATCTGCTGCAATTGGCCTTGGCTGGCACTGCAATTGGACATGTCTGGACCTGCAACTGGACCTACCTGAGGCCTGTTGGCCTTTGCTGGAGTGAGCTCCTGATCCCCAAGAGGTGCCTCCCCAGTACATGGACCCTTGGTTGCCATTAGTTGAGCTCCCCCAGTGAAATCCTGAGATTTGAACTCTGTGCGCAGGACTTTGAGAAGGTAACCTTTACAGCAGGACTAACCTAGTCCCTGTATCTGGCCCTCATTCCATTGTGGCCTGTCTGAACTTGTGATTTTGTCCTGGTCTAGTGACCAGATGCCCACAGAGCTTTCTATATCTTGGCGCTATTTTTACTTAAACTTCTAAAATAGAATATCTCTGATTCTACTGATTGGAGATTTGTCATTTTGGTCTCATTTTATTTATTATAGATTACTCTATTTTCTAACCTGGTGTTGGGGTTTTTCTTGTGTTGAGTTTTCACTTTATTACTGTTTGTGTGCTGCATAAATACTTAACACAATGCCTCTAAGTTACCCCTGGCTGCTTTTATGCCAGGCCATCAGAGGGTTAAGGACAAGTTAATTTAGTAACTTTTGTGATTGACCCTGACAAGGATTGTGGTTGTAGCTTGAGACAGGTTTTCACTGAACTTAATCAAAAACACACATTTTTTTACAGTGTCAATCATTCAGTAGTACCCCAGGTCTTTAGAAGAGGCTTAACAATCTGATTGTCAAGAATGACAGGGCTTAGAAACAATGCTTTTAAAATAAACCTTGACCAGACCCCCAGTTGGGTCTCCTAAATGTGGTCCTGGGTGTACGTTTTAGTCAAAGAACTGTTAGATTTCTAATCCGAGCTTCTTCTTTTCAATACAAGTATGATGTAAAAAAACACTTTGTTAAAATCAGTACAGGACTCCCAACAGTGCCATTTGTCCATGAAGGCAATCTCTGGGCATTTTTATCAGAACCCACCCCACCCCACCATACCTGCAGTGCTGTGGGCAATTTGGGATCAGGAAAAATGATTATTATTCACATCCTCTCTGTTGGAAAACTGTGAGCCCGTGTTGAATTATATTTTCATCATATAACTGTGCTTCCATTCACTTTAGCATTGCACAGGGCAGGGGGTTGGGGATATTACTATATACAGTTAAAGTGTATTGCTTCCTCTCCTGTGGCTGGAAGGTGGAAGCTGAGGCCTGCTATGCCCACCTAAAATATATAACACATTAAAAAAGCTTTAAACTTTTGCTGTCTAATCTGCAGGAAGAATTAGTGCAGATGGATACCATGAGTGTAGAATGCTCACAAAACGAATAGCTGGTGATGCAGACAAACCTGACATGAAACATGCCTTCTGTATGAGATGCTCACAAAATGTGATGCAGTGTGTATTTTGGAGGTGGATGCTTTACAAATGTGAAAAGCCTGATGTGAAAGAAACAGATAAATAAAGCATAGTATGTGAGATGTTTTCAAACAGGATGCTGTGTGTGTGTGTGTGTGTGTGTGTGTGTGTTTGTTTGTTTGTTTGTGGGTGTTGTGTGTGTAACGTTTGCCACCACAAGATGCAGTGTGTGTTTGACAAGACATACAAATGCATAAAGCTTGTTGTGTGAGACAAAGAGTAGCCTACATCATCAGATGCTTCAGATGCTTGAAACAATTAGAAATGTGATACCAGCTTCCAAGATGCTCATGGAAATTAAGTCTAGGGAAAATGCACTCTAAGGTTGTTAACAATCCTGGAAATGTTTGCACTAGGTACAGTCTGAATGTGTCGTACTAAAAAAAAATATTTTCAAAACCACTGTAAGAATTTAAACATTGAGGGGCAAAGTTGTAATTTTAGATGCAACATAGCACAATAACTAAAGATGCTTTCCCGCATCAATAGGAGGGAGAAGACCATATCTACTGAGGTTTGGCACAGTCCTGTCTTACTCTGCACGTACCACATTTGGCAGACTTGTGCCAATGCAAACAGACACACACTTTTGTGTGTGTGATGTCAAGCAAAGGTTTTTGGAGTGGAAGGGTACTGTTCTGTACAAAATCTATGCTTTAACATAGTTTAATATTTTTATCACTGTATATATGCTTTAAAGTGCTGTACATGTGTAAAGTTTACAAAGTTTGGAGAGAAGAAAACGCTACTCATTCCTTATGCCTGTCTCAAGGAGGTGTAAATTTTGGGACAAAATCCGATCTTCCTTTTTTTAAGTAAATTGGGCTTTTCCTCAAAAACTATGGATGGTTATATGGGAATGCAACCACATGGAAAGCAACCTTTCTGCAAAGTAGCGCTTAGCTCTACATGGCATTATGCTAGGCACCTGGACACCTAGCCTGCCACTTGCCTATGGCTTCCAGTTCCTGCGTGTTCCACACTGATCCAGTGACACCACAGCTGCCTGGGTTTTCCCAACTGGGTTTTCCCACTAACCATTCTTCCTGGCAACAGTAGCCCTGTCCACCCCAGACCTACTCAATGCAGGTCGCAGTGCAACCACATCAGTAGGCACCTGGACACCTAGCCTACCACTTGCCAGTGGCTTCCAGTTCCTGCTTATTCCAGGCTGATCCAATGACGCCACAGCTGCCTGGGATTTCCCGCCGGCGTTTTCCCGACTGGGTTTTCCCCAATCACCTTTCTTCCCGCCAACAGAAGCCCCACCCACCCTAGGACCTACTTAATGCAGACTGCAGCATGATCACATCAGTAGGCACCTGGGAAAATCTCAGAGACCAGCTGGGCGGACGCCTTCAACACCTCCAACCCTGCTACTACCACCAACTTCGAATAGGGAGTGAAAAACTTCAACACCTGGATCACCAATTGCATCAACTGCATTGTCCCCATCAAGAGCAACATCCAGAGAAAATCCTCCAAAAAGGCCAGCTGGAACAACCAGGAACTCGGAACAGAGAAATGAGGCAGCAACAAGCTGAAGATAAGATGGCGCACCAGCAAGGACACCCCCAACAGAGCACAGCCTTAAAGACCTCCCTCAACATCAACCACCGCCTGCTGAGGGCAACAAAGAAGACAGCCCTCCTGCATGCATCAAACAGCTCCAAAAATACAAAGGAGCTTTTTGACACCGTTAAAGAATTCTCCAACCCGACTGGCAGCAAAAACATAACACCCTCACAGGAGCTGCACGACAACCTCACCCACTTCTTCCATGACAAGATCAGAACCATATGCAGAAACTTTGAATCCCAAACCACACCTACGGACTTCCTTGACAGATACACCACCACCGTGACTGACAAGAACCACACACTGACCACCTGGTGCATAGTCTCCATCCAGGACATCACCTACACCATGAAATACATCCACTCTGGAGCTTCCACAGACCTGTGCCCGCACCACATGTTCAATTTTGGAAACCAAAGGATCAGCCAGGAACTCACCTCCCTGCTCAGCACCTCTATCACCACCTCAACAATTCCCGAAACCTGGAAACATGCCAAAGTGAGCCCACTATTCAAAAAACCCTGCCAACCTGTTAGGGTTTGTGCACAGCAAAGAGCATGTCCCCTCTCACTGCACTAGTGGGTTCTGTAATAGCTCCCTTTTAAACTTACTATTGAAAGCCTTTCTTGTTATCTCACCTTCCACCCCCCCCTAGGCTTCTGTGTATGTTGTTTAATGTGCTGTTTTGTTTACACATTGGGCCTTGCTTTTACCAAGGCTTCTTTAAAACACTCCTCTCTAGGCCATGTGTTAATTTAACTCATTTGCATAATAACTGAAACTCTGCACACCTTTCAAGAACATGTGCAGCATGTGAGGACCACACCCAGCTCTTCAAACCACACCCAGCTCTGCACACCTTTCAAGAACATGTGCAGCATGTGAGGACCACACCCAGCCCTGTCTATAAAAGGCAGCCCCCGAGCCTCACCCAGTGCTTGTGCTCGTCTACCTCCCGCTTACCTGAGGACAGATCCCTCGGCGCTGGTACTCCTGCTCTCTACAGACTTTCATTGGCTTCAATGGGCGCAGCTGCTGGCTCTTCCTTCTTCCGGTTTCCGGTTCCTCCTTGCCTCAGCCTCTCTCCTACAAGCAACCTGCAAAAGAGAAAGAAGACAAGGTTAGACTGATCAGTATCTCTTGCCAGCAACAAGTAAGTGCAAAACTTTTATTACCTGAAAGAACTTTGACAACAATTTCTGGATTCGTGTATAGACAATTTGAAACAAGATACCTTCCACGAACATTGTGATTCAAACTCTTTGTTACAAGAATACTTTGCGGAACTTTGTGAAGCAAACATTTTTTTTTTTTTTATGGAACTTTTAAGAATCGAACCGTGGAAACCATTAACAGCAAGACAAACAGTAAATCAAGGACTTGCACAAATTACATGCTGTATTTTGACGTAAAAGTACAGTATTTGTTTTATAAAAGATTCTGGAAATATGGGAAAAGTGAGTCTGCTATTGGGAATTTAGGCTTTAGTTATATTAAGATGAATGTTTGATATTGGTAATTCTGATAACGGTATTTGTTTAATGTTTTAGAAGCTTTAGAGTATTAGAAAGCACATCCCAGAGCAGTAACACATTCCAAACCTGGAAACTAGAGACCAGGATCCAAGAGGTACTTTTAGAAGAAAATTTCTAATAAATAAAGGGATAGTCAGGAACCCAGTTAGGAATAGGTTGTACTTATCTGTTCTTTGTTTATGTTTCTTTAGGCACCAGTTTCTACAGAAGTCAGAGAGGGGCGCAGATTTGTGCAGCACTTCAACAGTGGAAACGCAAGAACAGTGTTGTCTCTTTATTTTATTTTATCCACTTCCCCCCTTCCCTTGAGCTTCTGTTCTTAGTGCACTGTTTTAAAAACTAGTGTGCTGGAACAAGCAGTTTCAGGGCGGGGTCGGATTGTCTTCAACCTCCATCAGAACTGAACAAGGACTCAGGTGAGCTGGGCTTTGACAGAAGCACAAGCCTTAAAAAAAAAAAAAAATCAGTTCTGGTGGACGATGAATATCGGGGAAGAAATAGAGGGTATTGATGTCACGGATATGGCGCAGGCCCTAAATGAGGACTTGGCTCATAATGAATCAGTGTCTGGCATCTTGCAACATATGCAAGAGGAAATAGAGAGATTAAAGATGGAGAATACCTCTTTAAAACAGGATTTAAGCAGGTATAAATTTAGGGTATCTCAGTGGAACACAGCTTTTACGCCTTTGTTTAAAACCTCCTCAGAGACAGGGGCGCCATCAAAACATACAACTTTGCCTCCCCCAGTTGAGGTCACTGTTAATGTTCCTAATGCTGTGCCCTTAGCAGCACCTGAACGTTTTCATGGAGATAGTAACAAATTCCATGTTTTTATCAATCAATGTCAATTACACTTCGTTTGTAAGCCACAACAGTTCCCTACTGATGCTACGAAAGTGGCATTCGTCTTGTCTTATTTGGGTGGCACAGCAGCCAATTGGTCAATTCCTTTCGTGGAGAGAGATGATCCCATCCTCCATAATTGGAATCAATTTAAACGTACCATGACCAGCCTTTTTGCAAAACACACTTTCATGCAGGCAAGTGATAATGAGCTTTTAAATCTTAAACAAGGTAACAAGGATTTATTGACCTATCTCACTAGTTTTAATCGTTTACTCACCGAGACACAGTGGCCAGAAGAAAAGCGTGTCTCCCTTTTCTATAAAGGTTTGAGAGACGAGTTAAAAGACGCGCTGGCTCATATCGTTGATTTGCCAGAAGACTATTCGGACTTTGTAGATTTAGTTGTGAAATTAGAACATAGACTAGGAGAAAGAAAGGGAGATAAATACAAACTGGAATCACGGTTAACTTTTATTAGACACGAGAAGAAAGACCCAGATAATAAACTCCCTGAACCTGAGCCTATGCAAATAGGGACACTCAGAGGTCCACTCACATCAGAGGAAAAAGAAAGAAGGAGAAAACTTCAATTATGTTTATATTGTGGAAGGGCAGGTCACTTTGCCAGAGAATGTCCAGTAAAGCCTAAAAATCCACGAAAGGGTGCTGTTTCCTCCACCTCCTCAACTGAATCGGGAAACGATTAAGCTCGACAAGGGGAGAGGTTACTTGTTCGAGAAAACATCTTAATCAAACCTCTAATGCTGCAGCCTTCATGGTACCGCACATACCTAGACATTTCATAATTCAGGTCGTTTTAATTGTTACTACCCAAGTGAGGCATTCTCTCCCTGTCCTACTGGACTCAGGCGCGACAGGAAATTTTGTGGATAATAAGTTAGCTGAAAACTTAGGACTTCCTATGTGCCTAAAGCCTTGTCCAGAAGCAGTATGTGCAGTGGATGGGTCAGAATTGACCTCTGGATTAATCACAAGACAAACAAGTCCACTTGTTATGGTCTGTCAGAACGGGCACACAGAGGTGATTAGCTTTGATCTGATAGATACTCCTAATTTTGGTTTGATTCTCGGGGTACCCTGGTTAACAACTCATAACCCAAAAATTGATTGGGTGAATAGAACTGTTACTTTGGATTCCTCTTTCTGTAGAACCAATTGCTATCAAGAAGCAGGTACAGAACAGAGCACAGTATTACACTGTGCTAGTGTTACACAAGATGAACCAAGTCTCCCTCCTGAATATTCTGACTTTAAAGACGTCTTTGATCCAGTAAAGGCTAGTGTGCTGCCCCCACATAGGTCTTATGACTGTCGTATAGATCTTATCCCAGGGGCCCCTTTACCTAATAACAGAGTATATGCTTTGACTGACGAAGAAACCAAATACTTAAGAACCTACCTAGATGACCTACTACAGTCTGGGTTCATCCGTCATTCCACATCTCCGGTGTCATCTCCACTCTTTTTTATCCCGAAGCCGGATAAATCCCTGCGCGCGTGTATCGATTATAGAGGACTAAATAAGGCTATAATAAAGAATAAATATCCTCTTCCTCTAATACCTGTGTTGTTGGATCAATTAAGACATTCTACTGTATACACTGAACTAGATCTGCGGGGAGCTTACCACCTGGTCCGAGTAAAAGAGGGGGATGAGTGGAAGACAGCTTTCAAGACAAAGTTTGGTTTATTTGAGTACACAGTAATGCCCTTTGGGTTATGTAATGCCCCTGCGGCCTTTCAGTTCTTTATAAATGAGGTCCTACACGAATTCCTGGACGTTTGTGTCATAGTATACATAGACGACATCCTCATTTACTCTAAGAACTCAGAAGAACATACCCAACATGTTCGTGCAGTATTATCAAAGTTAAAAGAAAATCATCTTTTTGCTAAGTTAGAAAAGTGTACTTTTAATGTCAGCAAGGTGGACTTTTTAGGATACTGCCTGTCATCTCAAGGAATAACTATGAATGTAAAGAAAATCAGTGCTATTGCTGATTGGCTAGAACCATCCTCTGTAAAAGATATTCAGAAATTTCTGGGTTTCGCCAATTTTTATAGGAGGTTTATTGCACATTTTGCAGACATTGCGGCCCCAATAACTACCTTGTTGCGGAAAGGGCAACGATTTCTTTGGACTGATGAGGCGGCACACGCCTTTCAACTCCTAAAACAAAAGTTCACTTCAGCCCCAATTCTGAAACATCCTGATCCTGACTTGCCTTTTTTTGTTGAAGCGGATGCTTCACAAGTAGCTTTAGGAGGAGTTCTCTCTCAACGAGATGCAGTAGATGGCCAGTTACATCCTATAGCCTTCTATTCCAAAAAGTTATTACCAGCTGAACAAAATTACACTGTGGCTGAAAGGGAACTACTAGCTATCAAAGTAGCCTTTTCAGAATGGAGGCACCATTTAATGGGAGCCAAGTACCCAGTTACAATCTTTTCTGACCATAGGAACCTACAGTTTTTTGGATCACTTAAAGCACTAACACCACGTCAGATGCGCTGGTTAATTTTTTTTAGCACATTTGACTTTGTAATAACCTATAGACCAGGTGCACAACAAATTCAATCTGATGTGTTATCTAGATACGGACATACCTCAGACATGAAACAAGATAAAATAGGAGAACCCATTATTCCTCCCCAAAAGTTTTTGGCACCAGTACAACAGAAGGATTTCATCACAGATCTATATAATGCACACATGCAAATAGCACCTCAGGATTGGTTAAAGGATTCCCATAACACAATACAACGAGGTTTATTGTATCATGACAACATGCTGTTAGTGCCCACCTCTGAATTACAAACACAGGTGATAATTTGGCATCACGCCTCACCATTGGCAGGTCATCCTGGTTGGGTAAAAACCCTGGAAAATGTGCAAAAACACTTTTGGTGAGACACTATAAGAAAGGACATTAAGCAATTTGTCACTACCTGTCCAATTTGTGCAAGACATAAATCTTCTCATAAGGCCCCTGACGGCTTGTTAATACCAATGCCAACACCCAAACAACCTTGGCACACTGTGAGCGTAGACTTTATTGTAGGTTTACCACCTGTAAAATCTTTCACAACAGTGTTGGTTATAGTGGATTTTTTATCTAAAATGGCACATTTTGTACCATTACGGAAATTACCCACGGCGGCAGAATTTGCCGATATTTTTATAAGGGAAATTGTGCGTTTACATGGTTTGCCGAGCAAAGTGGTGTCAGACCGAGGGAGCCAGTTCAACTCTAAATTTTGGAAAAAATGATGTAAAAAACTGAAAATAGATGTGGCATTACCCACTGCTTTCCACCCAGAGACAGATGGACAGACTGAACCAAACCTTACTTCAAACGCTACGTTGTTTATTGGCTGATTATTCTAGTGAATGGTTGGAAGCTCTCCCTGTAGCGGAGTTTGTTTATAATAATACTGAGCATTCAGCTCTACTTTGCTCACCATTCTATTTCTTGCAGGGGTATCATCCAAGAGCTATACCCATTTTGTTAGAAGATTCTCTGTTACCTACAGTAACGGATAGACTAACGAGGTTAGGTGACATACAAGACAAAGCCAGGAAACATTTATTAAAGTACAAGGAAAGCATGAAAAGACAAGCAGACAAACACAGATCTGAGGCCCCAATGTATAAAATCGGTGAAAAGGTATGGCTCTCCACAAAGAACCTAAACATAGAGGGATCCCGAAAGCTGCAACCACGTTTCATTGGACCCTTTAGTATAACTGCCATAGTAAACCCGGTAACAGTAAAATTAGATTTACCAAAAGAATATCCAGTACATACTACATTCCATGTGTCCTTGCTTAAGCCATACAATCCAAATACCCGACCTGAACCACCACCTCCACCCATACCAATTAAGGGAAATCTAGAATATGAAGTGAAAAGCATAAAAGACTCAAAAAGAATTAGTGGACGTCTGTTTTATTTAGTAGAATGGAAAGGATATGATGAATCTGAGAATTCATGGGAACCAGCATCATATGTACATGCCCCACAGCTGATTAGACGGTTTTATTTAAAAAATCCAGGAAAACCCCGTCCTGTAGGAGGGCCTTTGAGGGGGGCAACTGTTAGGGTTTGTGCACAGCAAAGAGCATGTCCCCTCTCACTGCACTAGTGGGTTCTGTAATAGCTCCCTTTTAAACTTACTATTGAAAGCCTTTCTTGTTATCTCACCTCCCCCCCCCCCCCCCAGGCTTCTGTGTATGTTGTTTAATGTGCTGTTTTGTTTACACATTGGGCCTTGCTTTTACCAAGGCTTCTTTAAAACACTCCTCTTTAGGCCATGTGTTAATTTAACTCATTTGCATAATAACTGAAACTCTGCACACCTTTCAAGAACATGTGCAGCATGTGAGGACCACACCCAGCTCTTCAAACCACACCCAGCTCTGCACACCTTTCAAGAACATGTGCAGCATGTGAGGACCACACCCAGCCCTGTCTATAAAAGGCAGCCCCGAGCCTCACCCAGTGCTTGTGCTCGTCTATCTCCCGCTTACCTGAGGACAGATCCCTCGGCGCTGGCACTCCTGCTCTCTACAGACTTTCATTGGCTTCAATGGGCACAGCTGCTGGCTCTTCCTTCTTCCGGTTTCCGGTTCCTCCTTGCCTCAGCCTCTCTCCTACAAGCAACCTGCAAAAGAGAAAGAAGACAAGGTTAGACTGATCAGTATCTCTTGCCAGCAACAAGTAAGTGCAAAACTTTTATTACCTGAAAGAACTTTGACAACAATTTCTGGATTCGTGTATAGACAATTTGAAACAAGATACCTTCCACGAACATTGTGATTCAAACTCTTTGTTACAAGAATACTTTGCGGAACTTTGTGAAGCAAACATTTTTTTTTTTTTTATGGAACTTTTAAGAATCGAACCGTGGAAACCATTAACAGCAAGACAAACAGTAAATCAAGGACTTGCACAAATTACATGCTGTATTTTGACGTAAAAGTACAGTATTTGTTTTATAAAAGATTCTGGAAATATGGGAAAAGTGAGTCTGCTATTGGGAATTTAGGCTTTAGTTATATTAAGATGAATGTTTGATATTGGTAATTCTGATAACGGTATTTGTTTAATGTTTTAGAAGCTTTAGAGTATTAGAAAGCACATCCCAGAGCAGTAACACATTCCAAACCTGGAAACTAGAGACCAGGATCCAAGAGGTACTTTTAGAAGAAAATTTCTAATAAATAAAGGGATAGTCAGGAACCCAGTTAGGAATAGGTTGTACTTATCTGTTCTTTGTTTATGTTTCATTAGGCACCAGTTTCTACAGAAGTCAGAGAGGGCCGCAGATTTGTGCAGCACTTCAACAGTGGAAACGCAAGAACGGTGTTGTCTCTTTATTTTATTTTATCCACTTCCCCCCTTCCCTTGAGCTTCTGTTCTTAGTGCACTGTTTTAAAAACTAGTGTGCTGGAACAAGCAGTTTCAGGGCGGGGTCGGATTGTCTTCAGCCTCCATCAGAACTGAACAAGGACTCAGGTGAGCTGGGCTTTGACACAACCCCAGTGAACCCAAAAACTACCAGCCAATCTCCCTGCTCCTATTCCCAGCTAAGGTACTGGAAAAGATCAACAAGCAACTCATGACATACCTGGAGCAGAACCAGCTACTCTACGCTTCCCAATCTGGCTTCCGCAGTGATCACAGCACTGAAACTGCCCTGATTGCAGCCACCGATGACAAACCGAACCATCTTTGAATGAGGAGAATCAGCAGCTTTGACAACAAGCTCACTGTGAAATCACAAATCAACGCCATATCCTCCGCCTGTTTCCTCACTTTGCGCATGCTACATAGGACCCTCAAGTGGCTACCCCTACACACAAGATGCAACGTGACACAGGCCCTCATCACCAGCCTACTGGACTACGACAATGCCATAGATGTAGGAATCACTGCATACCTCCTAGTGAACATACAGAACGCCACAGCCAGACTCATCCTCAGCCTTCCCCGACGAACCCACATCACACCCCACCTCAGGCACCTCCACTGTGTCCTCGTACAGAAGAAATGCCAATACAAGCTGGTGACCCTCTTAAACAAGATACTACAGAACCAAGGTCCTCCGTACATTAACCACCGCCTGAATTTCTACCAATCGTAAAGAAGACTACACTCTGCCTCCCTTTCACTTGCCCATACGCCCCGCATCTACTGAAGTAGAAGTGGAGGATGCTCTTTCTATCACATTGCAGCAAAAACCTGGAACGTCCTCTTCACGCACCTCCAGACAATCACCTCAGTTCAGGAATTCCGAATCGCCCTGAAGACCTGGCTGTTCGAATAAGCGCCCAGGACCTGCAAGCGACTGGATACCCTAGCGGATGATTAGCCATGCTTTATAAATCCTGATTGATTACGTAACTTTGCAATGCAAATCAGGATGTTATTGGAAAGTAAATTCCAGCATAACACTTGGTTTGTCTCTCTTTTTTGTGGCACAAACCTAGTGAAAAAGTTTAGTAAATTTCCCCTTGAGTCTTTCTTCATACTTTCAGTCTGTCTTATACTGTGTGCTGTCAGTAATACATGTTGACATCGTCCTACATATAGTGCTTTCATTCCCAGGCTTGGACCTCATAGGTCTATAAACACACAAGTCACTATCCCCAGTGCACCAACCGATTATACATACAGATTTCTGTAGCAATCATATTAACTTAGAGGTGTAGAAGTGGGCCAGCCACTGATAGCTCAAGCAGGCTTGAGCCTAAAGCCTGCCTCAGATCGGGTTCCAGTTGGAACCTCAAGCCCATAACGACAGAAGATTTCATGTGGCTTCTGCCTGCCACCCTCACTCTACCCTCATGCAAAGAAGGTAATAAGAAAACATTAACATTTGAGGTAAAAAAAGAGACAAATACCAATTTAGTGCTGATTTGTACAAAGGGAAACCAGAAAACCTGGATTAATCATGGTTTCTCCGCTTAACCAAATTTTGTGATCTTAGGCACTAGTTTTATTTTACCCATCTTCTCTTTCTTCAGTATTGCTAGGAAAGGACCTTCAGATACACGAGTTCAGAGTACCAGCTGTGCAACAGCTATTGTGTTTCATTTAACAGATGGTAATGTTGCTCTATTTATAAGAGTGTGAATTCCATAAAGGATTCACATGATACCTGTCAAGACAGGAATGGTTCTAAGTTCATGTTTGAAAACTATCACTTTTAATAAATACTTCTCGGTGCAGTGCTATTTATGACATATTGATGACAAAACTTCCACATGTAAATGAAAGAAACTTTTTTTGTTTTTTTTTTAAACTCTGTTTTCTTAAATTTTGTTTGCAAAAACAACAGATGAAGCAAAACACAGTGCAGTGCACATCAGTGAGAGACATCATAACGTGTACACCACCTCAGAGTCACGGAAGAGGTGTGAAATATACAACAACCTGAGCAATGCCAAGCAGTACAACAATGGATACCACCAAACGTCCATTGCAAAGAATTCACTGAGTAACCAATTCCTCATAATACCATAGATACAACAAAATAATAATACCACAGTTGGTTGTCACATCTTCCGAACCACACAACAACCCAAGCATCAGCCCTCATCTTCAGTGCTGCGATCAGAACTGGACTCCTTCAATCCCAAGAAGCATTCCATTAATGTCCCCCAAGCCATTATATCTCTTAGGGCACACTCCTCCCTACATGTCATTCTCATATTCTGCTCTTCAGCAGCTCCCCACTCCAGTACATCTCGGGTCCAGAGAGGAATAGTAGGACACCGAAAACTCATCCAGCCTATAGCCACTCTACGTCTAGCCAGTACCAATGCAAGCTGTGCAAGTCTATGTGGGATACGCTTGCCTTTTGTTCTACGCATCACACCTTTGAGACAGGTCAGTGGTGTCGCCTCGAGCCCCAATCCTGTGACCCTATCTGTTATCCGGACCACCTCCCACCGAAAGTGTTGCACCTCCCTACAGAACCAAGCCATGTGGAGAGAGGTCGCACCCATCTCCCCACATCTAGGACACCCAACCACCTTAGTCTGGTCAATTTTATTAAGGTGGGCAGGCATGAGATACATACGGTGAACAAAGTTAAAATGTAAGAGCTTAAATCTGTTATTACAGGAGAGCGTGCACACCAAAGATAGAGCTATATCCCATTCCGCCTCCTCCAAAGGGTCCTCCAGTTCTCGATCCCATGCCCTACGCGCCACACACTCCAAACCTGGTTGATCCCCTCTGAGCACTTTATAAAACCGGGTAATCAAGTGAGAATCCCCCCCCCCCAGTTTATCAATCTGTTCAACACCTGCGATGCAGGAGGAGCCATCCGAAATCCAGACCAAATCTCTCAACCACACTCTCCAACTTGGCATACTGCAGAAACTGCCCAGGACTCAGTCCAAACGTATCTCGCACCTCCTGAAAGGAGATAAACTCCCCATTGGGATATAAATCACCTGCTAATAAGCAACCTACCGCTCTCCAAGGATCCATTGACATTGCAGTATCCATATTCCTAAAAGGGGCTAAATCCCAGACCTTCAACTCCCTATGAAAAGGAGCATGTCGAATCACTTACTTGACTGCCTGCTCCCAGATCCATGCAGTGGTTTTAACCAGGTAAGGGACAGCAGCTCCCGAACGACCTCCCGTCATCAAGACATACACCAATTCCTCTCCTCCCACTATACCCGACAAAAGTCGTTTCTCCCAGTTATCAGACGGAGACATCCACTTAGGAGCATGTTGCAGGTGTGACGCATAATAATAGTGCTTGATATTCGGAACAGCCAACCCTCCGTCCACCATCTCCCTCTGCAGTGTGGACAGGGCCACTTTACTACGACGCCCGGCCCAGACCAATGAGATCAACAAGCTATCCAGCCGTCTGAATAGTGGCGCCACCAACAGAAATAAAGAGTTCTGTACTAGATAGAGGCACATGGCAAAAACCCCATCTTGGCCACTGCCACCCTCCCCATAACCGAAAGAGGCAGCCTATTCCAAAACGAGACAGAACGCTCCAGCCCAGTCACAACCCGCTCACCATTGTGCTTCAAATGTGCCTCCACCGTATGAGTGACCCAGATGCCCAGGTATCTAAAACATTCGATCTCCCACCTGAGCCCCACCCCGGCAAATCTTCCAATGGAGCACCAATTAAGGACCCCAAGGGAAACAGAAGTGTCCTCCTCCTATTTACCCGAAGCCCAGACTGGAATTCTTCCAGTAATCGCAACAAGAGAGGCACTGAAACTCCTGGCTCCTGTAGATATAACAACGCATCATCAGCATACAGAGAGACAATGTGAGTGACCTGTCCCACCTGCACACCCCAAGGCTCCAGTTCCCCATGAAGCCAAATCGCCAGTGGCTCCACCGCCAAGGCAAAAAGAAGCGGGAAGAGAGGGCAGCCCTGTCTGGTACCCCTCCCGATTATCCAGGAGTCAGAAAGCTCCCCACCCACCCGAACACACGCAGTAAGTGCAGTATACAGCAAACAAACCCAAGAGCAGAAATGAGGGCCAAATCCCATTCCTCGCAGCACCGCCAGTAAGTAGCCCCACTCAACCGTGTCAAACGCCTTCTCTAGGTCCAACGACACCAGTGTAAGTCTTCCCCAACACCCATAGTTTCATGCAGGACATGTGTTAAACAACGTAAATAATGAGTCGTGCCACGTCCAGGTATGAAACCACATTGATCTTCGTGCACCAATCCTTGAAGAACTCCATGTGGCCAAGTAGCCAGTATTTTACATAGAATCTTTATATCGCTATTCAGCATAGTAAGTGGGCGATAGGAAGAAGGGTCACAAGAGTCCCCGCCAGGCTTAAGCATTAGACAGACGACGCCCTGACGCATGGATTTCCGGAAGCATACCCCGCACCCGAGCCTCCTCAAACACCTCCAACAACTTCTCTCTCAGCCGTGAGAAAAAAGTTTGGTACAGCTCAATTGGGAATCCATCCCCACCCGGGGATTTAGCCACCAAGAGCGCCTCCTCAGCCGCCATCACTTCCTCCACCGTTATCTTGGCATCTAGACTCTCCATATGCTCCAATTCCAGCCGCAGCAAACACATCCGGTGCAGAAACCCTTCCAAATCAGAATCCGATACCAGTACTCCGGCGCAGGACACACTTCGCAAGTGCGCCACCACAACTCATGCGCAGAATGGGAGGAGATTCAACCTCCAGCTTAAGGATCCATGCTAGTAATTTACCAGACTTATCACCCACCCTATGAAGGCGCTGTCTAATGATCTGAGTGTGATCCTATCTAAAGTCTCCCAGCAGCTACCAATCTTCTTATACAATCTGAGCTGAGCTGTTCGGGGTCTATCTCCCCAGTTAATTCTACATGATGTTGCATTTCCTCCAGCTCCTTCTAAGAACTGGAAAGCTCCTACTCCATCTGCTTGCATACACCACCGACCATGCCTATACAGACCCCTCTCAACACAGCCTTCAGGACCTCCCATTCCACTCCCTGGGAATCTGTTACCCCAATTGTGATCCATATAATCTTCAAGGGCCACAGCTATTTTCTCACGACAGCACGCATCCATCCGAAAATTCGTAGGCATGCGCCAACTGCGCCTCACTTCCGTATCAGATCCCCACTGCATTTGCAGCAACACTGGTGTATGATCAGATAAAAACCTCTCCAAATGCCTGACATCACCCACCTGTGAACGAGTGAGACCACATAAGAGGAAACGGTCCAGACGACTATATTTATTATGCGTCTTAGAGTGACAAGTGTATTCCCTGCTCACCCTATGTAGTTCCCTCCATCCATCCCAAAGCTCCAAATTGTGCATGACCTCCGTGAGAGACCTCACCATCAAAGGCTTGGTACCCAATTTAGAGGGATAACGATCCCTTTCCCCATCCAAAATACAATTCTAATCTCCTGCCCATATTAGGGGTTCTCCAACACCCTTACCCAGGACCTCAGGAATATTAACAAAGAACGCTTGGTCATCCACATTAGGCGCATAAGTATTGAGAACAGTAAGAGGGAACCAGTCCAGCGTGCCCTGCACAAGTATATATCTCCCATCTACATTTGCTTCACTGTAGGTATGCACAAACGGGACACCTGGTTCGATCCAGACCATCACACCCCTAGCATAGGAGGAGGAGGACGAGGAGAACACCTCTCCCCGCCACTTCTTGGACAATTTCTGCGATTCCTCCTCCGGCAAATGCGTCTCCTGAAGACAGGCTATATGAATCTTATGCTGCCTTAGGAAAGAGTGCACCCTGTAATGCATAGTATATGTTTTCAACCCCCTGACATTCCATATCAGTGTGTTAAGCTGTCTCCCCATGTAAATGGTGCAAAAACCCTACCCCTTGTATGTCTCCTTCCCCTTCCTCCCTCCAGAGTAGAGTAAAAGAGTAAGTCCACACATCATGTCCCACACTCATCCATGCACTGCTGATACAACCCACAACCACATGCAGAAATGCACTAACTAACAAACCCCAACCCCCAGAACCCACCCCGTATAAACAGAAAAACAGCAACCTCAAAACATACTGTAGATCCATGTGTATGTATGCTGCCAGGACAACAGCCTAATCCCCAACAACCCACTCCCTACCACAACAGTGGAAGTGAAACCCCCCATCCCATTAACAGAAATCAATGTGCCCAGGAATCTTATCAGTTATAGGCAAGGAGAAGAACAACTCCCCTCATGTTATTAATCAGCACCATGCAATGCCCCCTGACATCCATGCACCTCACAGTGCCCAAGACCCCAGACCGCCCACAGCGCGCCCCTCAGACACAAGCCCAAAACCCCAGGGTTCCCATTTAGACAGCACTAACAAGGAGCAAACAGTATCAAGTATCAACAGAAATCAATTCCATTTGTGCGTCCGATGGCTCAGTACTCTCATCAGTTATCTCAGGCACCACAACAGCCGTGGTACCGTCCTGTTGAATTTCGACTCTGCCATCGGAACCGACAGTTCCCCGGGCAGAGATCTGAGTCTGGCTCTCCCCACGCTTCCTCCAGTCTGTATCATCCACACCGGAAGTACGAGCAGCCCCCCTGAAGGGCCTCACAGAGCATCCCGTGCCTGCCTTGTCCCATATCTCCAACCTTCTCCAGACCTTCTCAGGATGTTCAAAGAAGTGCGACTTGCCCCCGGAAAGCACCTTCAGCCGCGCCGGGTATAGCAACATATATCTGAGATTCATGGCACGTAGCTTCGCCTTCACCTCCAGAAAACCTTTCCTGGAGGTCTGGACCTTGTTTGTGTAGTCCGGGTATATAGAGATCTTGCTATTTTCGAAGACAGCCCTATCAGTCTCTCGGGCAGCCCGCAGGATACTGTCTTATCTTTATAATTCAAGAGCCGATCGATGATGGCCCTCGGAGGCGCCCCGGGCCTAGGAGGGGCGACCAAAACCCTGTGCGCTCACTCCAACACAAACACCCTAGACAGACCATCAGGCTTCAGTACATCTGTGATCCATCGTTCCACAAAGCCCTCCATCGAGGAACCCTCCGCCCGCTCCGGAAACCCCAAGAGGCGCACGTTGTTCCTACGGGATCTGCCTTCCGAGTCCTCCAGCCTAGCCTCCAACATCCCAACTGTGGAAGTGACCTGTGCCATCTGCTTGCGTAGAGTGGATACCTCCGCCTGCAGGTCCAAAATAGACCCCTCTGCCACCTTGACCTTATCAGAAACCTTACGAAGGTCCGTCTGAAGAAGGTTCACCTTCACAGCCACAGCCTCGATCTTCCCCTCGAGGACCACACGGGAGCCCTGTATTGCAGCCAGTAGCTCATGCGAGAGGGCTCCTCAGCCGGGGCGGGAGCCTCCGGAACCCCACCAGGGCCCCCCACACAAGTCTGGTGCTGCGACCCTGGGGGCGGGCTTAGTATATTGCTCCATAGTATTCCCCTGTAAGGCAGTGGCCTGCCGATGCCTCCCCATCTCGCAGACCAGACAGTAACAGTAAATGCAGTTCCACAGTAGTATACAGTCCAGGGCCACACTCCCAAACAGGGTGGCTTAGGTGACAGGTCCCCAAGGGCCCAGAGCGACTAACGATATAGCCACAGCACACAGGCGTCCCAGGTCCAGGGGCCAGAAGGCACAGCAGAGGCTCCCCACAGCAGGGCAGCCACCACACACTCCAATGGGTTCCACACGCAAGGCTGAAAGTGCACCCCTCCAGACAGCTCACCAGCAAGGCACCCCGGCCCTCCTCACCAGGGCTGCTGTCCAATCCACCAGAGATAGCACCCAGGCCAAACTCCAAAACTGCCCGGCCAGCACCCCCTCAGAGCCTCCAAATTGCGTCCATCCAGCGCCAACCCGGGCCCCAGCAGGATCAAGGCCCGAGCTACAGGAGCCTCCCCGGCTCCGCGTGGGGCCCACGCATGACAGGCAGCCGCCCGCGAGAAGTGGAAAAACGGCGTCCACCAAAAAGGACAGATACCAATGCAGGGCCCCCTATCACCATCTGGGGGGGCCCGCAAAACAGCCGTTGTCCCCAGGAATGGGGCCAAAAAGTCTGCAGAGTGAGGGGCACGGTATAGGCCCTCCCGCGCCCTGTCCAGTTGCGATCCTCGCTGCCAGTACGGGCCCACCAGAAGTACGGGATCCAGAGGGGGGAAGCCCCAAAAATGCCGCCAAACAGGAGCTGCTGCCCTCACGGCACCAAACCGTCCCAACGGGGGGGGGGGCTCCAAATCCCTCGGGCACAACAGGATTACTTGCAGGGTCAGCCTGGATGGAGGAGTTCACTCAGAGTACGTCCCGTCGCTGGTCTTTTGTGAAGAAAATGGCGTAAAGCAATCAGTCCCAAATCATGACTGATACATGTATAGAGGGAGGTAACATCCAATGTCACTAATATCATCCCTGATTCCCAAGTCATGTCTGCCAGGATACTTAGTATATGCTTGGTATCCTTAATATAAGAGGGTAAATTCACCACAAATGGCTGTAAAATAATACGTGGACATTTTTTTACAGCCATTTGTGGTGAATTTACCCTCTTATATTAAAGACCAGGGAATTTGTTTGATCACACTGTTATGTTATTAAAAATGGTGGAACTGATCTTGAATAACAATGTTTTTTTATTTAAGAAGGAATGGTATCGCCAGAAACAGGGCGTGGCTATGGGGTCAAGATTCTCACCAGCTTATGCTAACCTTTTTATGTTTTTTTTTTAACACAGTGTCATTTGGAGTAAGGAGGGAAATACATGGAATAATGACATACTCTTTTGGGGCAGATACATAGAAGACTGCCTAATGATCTGGACGGGAGGTATACACAAACTTAATGATTTTATAGCTTATCTGAACACTAATGCTCTTAATATTCGATTTACTTTTGAATATAGTACGACCAGCATTTCATTTTTAGATGTTGAGCTTTTCATACATGAGAATAAAGTTGAAAGTCGTCTCTATAGAAAGAGTACGGCATGTAACTCTATTCTACACGCGCAAAGTGCACATCCAAAATACCAAATAAATTCTGTACCATATGGTGAAATGGTACGAGCAAGGAGGATTGTAGCCGAGATGAAGATTTTGTACGATGCATAGAAGATATGCAAGTTAGATTTAAATCTAGGGGTTATCCTCCTCGCATTATTGACAAGGCACGGGATAGAGCTATGCGCCTTAAGAGGACTGACACGCTCACTTTAAAATCCAGATCAGATAATAACAATATCCGTTGTATAGTGAGTTATACGAAAACATCTGCACTACTGCGTAAATGCATGAATAGACACTGGCATATACTAGTAGCTGATCCTATTCTTCAAGGAGTGGTCTCCGATACTCCGGCTTTTTCATATCGTAGGGGTAGAACCTTAAAAAACATGTTATGCCCTAGTTACCGTGTGGAATATCAACAGGATAACTGGCTCACAAGTCGCAATAAAGATTTCTATAAGTGTGGACGTTGTGGCATGTGTAGATTGGCCAATTCAGGCATTTCCACATTTAAGAGCTTTACTGGGGACCATTTTGTTATCAGATATAACATTACTTGTGATAGCAGTTTTGTTATATATATGATCACTTGTAAATGTGGTCGCTACTATGTAGGGAGCACTATCAGGCCTTTGAAGGTTAGAGTGAGTGAACATTTTAGGGCATTAAGACAGGATGATGACCGATTTCCCATTGTCAGTCATATGAAACACTGTCCCAAACAAAGTCACACAAAAGTTTTTGAATTCTTTGGTTTTGACCATGTTACCAGGGATCCCAGAGGGGGTAATAGGGAGCTAGCCCTTAGAAGACGTGAGTGTCATTGGATTCTCAAACTTAGAGCGGTGGAATGGGGTCTTAATACAAATTTTGAAATGGAATATTATCCAGGAATGTAATGGAATTCTAGTTCATCCAGCTATATGGATTCATCGTATCATCATGCATGGACTAATAATGTTGACTAATGTTTTCTGAATTAACGATCATGGCGTAGTGGATAAGTAAGGATAATGATTGCATTGGTTTCTATATATTATTATGAATTTGGGAACTACTTAGGAGTTAGGCATTTAATTTAGGAAATTATGTACTCATTTGTGTTATGCACGGACCTTTGTTATGTTTGAATGACTTGACTGTCATACACAGATCTAAAACGTACTATAATATGATGCATATAATATGGTCATGGTGCCTTTGTGAAGAATCCTCATTTCAAGCATCTAAAATATAATGATATTCTTTATTAGGTTTCTTACATACTTCATTTCTATTGGTACCTTAATCTTGTATTTGGATATTTTTCTTTTTCTATATATTTTCCATAATTCTCAGTCCTATTGTTGTTGAGGGGATCTATTATCAACTAGTTAATTTGTTGAGTTATTATAAAATTCTGCGTGCTGTTGTGATTTTGTTGGTTTGAATGACGTTGCTTTGTTGCAATTAGCATTAGGCTGTTACAACACATCGATTTCACACTTAATATGGCGCCCATGTTTTGAGGATAGCTAGTCCGTTTTTCATTTTAATTCTTCTTTATTTTAGTTGAGTAGTGATGAGGAGACCAGTTGCAACGAGGTCTCCTCGACTTACTTTCTCATACTTTAAGATGGCGCCCAAATTTAAGGACACCAGTCCGCTTTCTATTTTAGTTGCAAGATAACGAGGAGACCGGCTTTAACCCCTTCTGTGCCCAGGACGTAATGGTTACGTCCTGAGGCACAGTGCTGCTGTGCCCAGGACGTAACCATTACGTCCTGTGCACAGAGCCCAGAGGGAGCGCTCTCGCTCCCTCTGTGGGGTTCCCCCCCACCCCCCCAAGTCAGGGATGGAAGGGGAAGCCCTTCCCCTCCCACCCCCGAACCCCCCCAACCCCCCCTGTGACGTCAGCGCGCGAGCTTCCAGCGCGATTGAAAAAGAAATGCTTTTGCATTTCTTTTTCAATCCCATGGGGGAGGCCCCGAGAGGCTTCAAAGGGAAGGAAATGTATTTCCTTCCCTTTGAAGTCTCTCACAGGTTTCAAAAGCCGGATTGCTTGCAATCCGGCTTTTGAAACCCCACTAGACACCAGGGATTTTTTTTTTTTTCCTTGAAATTGGCAAAAGGGAGCGACCCCTTGGGCAAGGGTCGCTCCCAGGGGGGCATTTTTTTAGGAAGGCCTTTTCTGCCCCCCCTGGGGGCAGATTGGCCTATTATTAGGCCGATCTGCCCCCAGGGGGGGCAGAAACCTCTAGGCACCAGGGACCTTTTTTTTTTTTGTTTTTTTTTTGTGATGATTTTTTTTTTTTTAGGTGGGGAGCGATCCCTTAGGCAAGGGTCGCTCCCCTACGGGGCAATATATATTTAGGCCATTTCTGCCCCCCTTGGGGGCAGATTGGCCTATTTTGATAAGGCCAATCTGCCCCCAAGGGGGGCAGAAACCATTAGACACCAGGGAGTTTGTTTTTGCGCGCGTATGTCACGCAACAAAGCGACCCCTTTGGCAAGGGTCGCTCCCAGGGGGGGCAATTTTTTGGGAAGGCCTTTTCTGCCCCCCCTGGGGACAGATCGGCCTATTATTAGGCCGATCTGCCCCCAGGGGGGGCAGAAACCTCTAGGCACCAGGGATCTTTTTTTTTCTTTTTGTTATGTTTTCTTTTTTTTTTAGGTGGGGAGCGACCCCTTAGGCAAGGGTCGCTCCCCTAGGGGGCAAATTATATTTAGGCCATTTCTGCCCCCCTTGGGGGCAGATTGGCCTATTTTGATGAGGCCAATCTGCCCCCAAGGGGGGCAGAAACCATTAGACACCAGGGAGTTTTTTTTTTTTTGCGTGAATTTCACGCAAGGGGAGCGACCCCTTAGGCAAGGGTCGCTCCCTGGGGGGGGTGGGGGGGGGATTATTTTAGGCCATTTCTGCCCCCCTAGGGGGGGTAGATCAGCCTATTTTGATTCGGCTGATCTGCCCCCAAGGGGGGCAGAAACCACTAGGCACCAGGGATTTTTTTGTTTTTCTGTTTTACAGATGGGGAGCGACCCCCTTGGACAAGGGTCGCTCCCCTGGAGGGGCAAAATGTATTTAGGCCATTTCTGCCCGCTTTGGGGGCAGATCGGCCGATTTTAGGTCAATCTGCCCCCAAGGGGGGCAGAAACCACTAGGCACCAGGGATCTTTTTTTTGCGCCGTCACACAAGGGGAGCGACCTTGTAGTCAAGGGTCGCTCCCCGGGGGGGGGGGGGTAGGGGTGGGGGGGGCAAAATTATTTTAGGCCATCTCTGCCCCCCCTGGGGGCAGATCGGCCTATTGGTATTAGGCCGGTCTACCCCCAGGGGGGGCAGAAACCTCTAGGCGCCAGGGCAAATTTTTTTTTTGTGTTTTTTTTATTGGTTTGGTGTTTTTTTAGAGAAGGGGAGCGACCCATCAGGCAAGGGTCGCTCCCCTGTGGGGCAAATTGTGTTTAGCCCATTTCTGCCCCCCTTGGGGGCAGATTGGTCGATTTTAGGTCAATCTGCCCCAAGGGGGCAGAAACCACTAGGCACCGGGGATTTGTTTTTTGGCGCCAATGTCACGCAGGGGGAGCGACCCCGTAGGCAATGGTCGCTCCGGGGGGGGGGGGTGGGGGTTCAGGGGGCAAATTTATTTTAGGCCATTTCTGCCCCCCTGGGGGCAGATCGGCCTATTATTAGGCCGATCTGCCCCCAGGGGAGGCAGAAACCTCTTGTTGCCAGGGCAAAAAAAAAATTTGTGTTTTTTTTTTGTTTGTTTGGTTTTTTTTAGAGATGGGGAGCGACCCATCAGGCAAGGGTCGCTCCCCTGGGGGGCAAAATTGTGTTTAGACCATTTCTGCCCCCCTTGGGGGCAGATTGGTCGATTTTAGGTCAATCTGCCCCAAGGGGGCAGAAACCACTAGGCACCGGGGATTTGTTTTTTGGCGCCAATGTCACGCAGGGGGAGCGACCCCGTAGGCAAGGGTCGCTCCGGGGGGGGGGGGGTGTTCGGGGGGCAAATTTATTTTAGGCCATTTCTGCCCCTCTTGTTGCCAGGGCAAATTTTTTTTTTGTGTTTTTTTTTTTTTTTGTTTGGTTTTTTTTAGAGATGGGGAGCGACCCATCAGGCAAGGGTCGCTCCCCTGGGGGGCAAATTGTGTTTAGACCATTTCTGCCCCCCTTGGGGGCAGATTGGTAGATTTTAGGTCAATCTGCTCCAAGGGGGCAGAAACCAATAGGCACCGGGGATTTGTTTTTTGGCGCCAATGTCACGCAGGGGGAGCGACCCCGTAGGCAAGGGTCCCTCCGGGGGGGGGGGGAGTGGGTGTTCGGGGGGCAAATTTATTTTAGGCCATTTCTGCCCCCCCCGGGGGCAGATCGGCCTAATATTAGGCCGATCTGCCCCCAGGGGGGGCAGAAACCTCTTGTTGCCAGGGCAAATTTTTTTTGTGTGTGTTTTTTTTTTTTGTTTGTTTTTTTTTAGAGATGGGGAGCGACCCATCAGGCAAGGGTCGCTCCCCTGGGGGGCAAATTGTGTTTAGACCATTTCTGCCCCCCCTTGGGGGCAGATTGTAGATTTTAGGTCAATCTGCCCCAAGGGGGCAGAAACCACTAGGCACCGGGGATTTGTTTTTTGGCGCCAATGTCACGCAGGGGGAGCGACGCCGTAGGCAAGGGTCCCTCCGGGGGGGTGGAGTGGGTGTTCGGGGGGCAAATTTATTTTAGGCCATTTCTGCCCCCCCTGGGGGCAGATCGGCCTATTATTAGGCCGATCTGCCCCCAGGGGGGGCAGAAACCTCTTGTTGCCGGGGCAAATTTTTTTGTGTGTTTTTTTTTTGTTTGTTTGGTTTTTTTTAGAGATGGGGAGCGACCCATCAGGCAAGGGTCGCTCCCCTGGGGGGCAAATTGTGTTTAGACCATTTCTGCCCCCCTTGGGGGCAGATTGGTAGATTTTAGGTCAATCTGCCCCAAGGGGGCAGAAACCACTAGGCACCGGGGATTTGTTTTTTGGCGCCAATGTCACGCAGGGGTAGCGACCCCGTAGGCAAGGGTCGCACCTGGGCAGGGGGGGTTTGGGGGGGTGGGGGGGTCAAATTTATTTTAGGGCATTTCCCCCCCCCCCCCCCCGGGGCCGGCTGAGCTAGAGGCCAAAATCCACAGGTAGGCACTTTGCAAAAAACACCTCTGTTTTCTGTGAAAAAATATGTTGTGTTTTGGGCCATTTCCTTTTGTGGGCGCTAGGCCTACCCACACAAGTGAGGTACCATTTTTATGGAGAGACTTAGGGGAACGCTGGGTGGAAGGAAATTTGTGGCTCCTCTCAGATTCCAGAACTTTCTGTCACCGAAATGAGAGGAAAAAGTGTTTTTTAGCCAGATTTTGATGTTTGCAAAGAATTCTGGGTATCAGAACCTGGTCAGAGCCCCGCAAATCACCCCATCTTGGATTCCCCTAGTTCTCTAGTTTTCAAAAATGCGCTGGTTTGCTAGGTTTCCCCAGGTGCCGGCTGAGCTAGAGGCCAAAATCCACACGTAGGCACTGTTTTCTATGAAAAAATGTGTTGTGTCCACGTTGTGTTTTGGGCCATTTCCTGTCGCGAGCGCTAGGCCTACCCACACAAGTGAGGTATCATTTTTATCGGGAGACGTGGGGGAACGCTGGGTGGAAGGAAATTTGTGGCTCCTCTCAGATTGTAGAACTTTCTGCCACAGAAATGTGAGGAACATGTGTTTTTTTAGCCAAATTTTGAGGTTTGCAAAGGATTCTGGGTAACAGAACCTGGTCCGAGCCACACAAGTCACCCCATCTTGGATTCCCCTAGGTCTCTAGTTTTCAGAAATGCACAGGTTTGGTAGGTTTCCCTAGGTGGCGGCTGAGCTACAGGCCAAAATCTACAGGTAGGCACTTTGCTAAAAACAGGTCTGTTTTCTGTGATGTGTCCACGTTGCGCTTTGGGGTGTTTCCTGTTGCGGGCGCTAGGCCTACCCACACAAGTGAGGTATCATTTTTATCGGGAGACGTGGGGGAACGCCGGGTGGAAGGAAATTTGTAGCTCCTCTCAGATTCCAGAACTTTCTGCCACAAAAATGTGAGGGACATGTGTTTTTTAGCCAAATTTTGAGGTTTGCAAAGGATTCTGGGTAACAGAACCTGGTCCGAGCCCCGCAAGTCACCCCTCCTTGGATTCCCCTAGGTCTCTAGTTTTCAGAAATGTACAGGTTTGGTAGGTTTCCCTAGGTGCCGGCTGAGCTAGAGGCCAAAATCTACAGGTAGGCACTTCGCAAAAAACAACTCTGTTTTTTTCCAAAATTTAGGATGTGTCCACGTTGCGCTTTGGGGTGTTTCCTGTCGCCGGCGCTAGGCCTACCCACGCAAGTGAGGTATCATTTTTATCGGGAGACTTGGGGGAACGCTGGGTGGAAGGAAATTTGTAGCTCCTCTCAGATTCCAGAACTTTCTGCCACAGAAATGTGAGGGACATGTGTTTTTTTAGCCAAATTTTGAGGTTTGCAAAGGATTCTGGGTAACAGAACCTGGTCCGAGCCCCGCAAGTCACCCCTCCTTGGATTCCCCTAGGTCTCTAGTTTTCAGAAATGCACAGGTTTGGTAGGTTTCCCTAGGTGCCGGCTGAGCTAGAGGCCAAAATCTACAGGTAGGCACTTCGCAAAAAACACCTCTGTTTTTTTCCAAAATTTAGGATGTGTCCACGTTGCGCTTTGGGGTGTTTCCTGTCGCCGGCGCTAGGCCTACCCACGCAAGTGAGGTATCATTTTTATCGGGAGACTTGGGGGAACCCTGGGTGGAAGGAAATTTGTAGCTCCTCTCAGATTCCAGAACTTTCTGCCACAAAAATGTGAGGGACATGTGTTTTTTTAGCCAAATTTTGAGGTTTGCAAAGGATTCTGGGTAACAGAACCTGGTCCGAGCCCCGCAAGTCACCCCTCCTTGGCTTCCCCTAGGTCTCTAGTTTTCAGAAATGCACAGGTTTGGTAGGTTTCCCTAGGTGGCGGCTGAGCTACAGGCCAAAATCTACAGGTAGGCACTTTGCTAAAAACAGGTCTGTTTTCTGTGATGTGTCCACGTTGCGCTTTGGGGTGTTTCCTGTTGCGGGCGCTAGGCCTACCCACACAAGTGAGGTATCATTTTTATCGGGAGACGTGGGGGAACGCCGGGTGGAAGGAAATTTGTAGCTCCTCTCAGATTCCAGAACTTTCTGCCACAAAAATGTGAGGGACATGTGTTTTTTAGCCAAATTTTGAGGTTTGCAAAGGATTCTGGGTAACAGAACCTGGTCCGAGCCCCGCAAGTCACCCCTCCTTGGATTCCCCTAGGTCTCTAGTTTTCAGAAATGTACAGGTTTGGTAGGTTTCCCTAGGTGCCGGCTGAGCTAGAGGCCAAAATCTACAGGTAGGCACTTCGCAAAAAACACCTCTGTTTTTTTCCAAAATTTAGGATGTGTCCACGTTGCGCTTTGGGGTGTTTCCTGTCGCCGGCGCTAGGCCTACCCACGCAAGTGAGGTATCATTTTTATCGGGAGACTTGGGGGAACGCTGGGTGGAAGGAAATTTGTAGCTCCTCTCAGATTCCAGAACTTTCTGCCACAGAAATGTGAGGGACATGTGTTTTTTTTAGCCAAATTTTGAGGTTTGCAAAGGATTCTGGGTAACAGAACCTGGTCCGAGCCCCGCAAGTCACCCCTCCTTGGATTCCCCTAGGTCTCTAGTTATCAGAAATGCACAGGTTTGGTGGGTTTCCCTCGGTGCCGGCTGAGCTAGAGGCCAAAATCTACAGGTAGGCACTTCGCAAAAAACACCTCTGTTTTTTTCCAAAATTTAGGATGTGTCCACGTTGCGCTTTGGGGTGTTTCCTGTCGCCGGCGCTAGGCCTACCCACGCAAGTGAGGTATCATTTTTATCGGGAGACTTGGGGGAACCCTGGGTGGAAGGAAATTTGTAGCTCCTCTCAGATTCCAGAACTTTCTGCCACAAAAATGTGAGGGACATGTGTTTTTTTAGCCAAATTTTGAGGTTTGCAAAGGATTCTGGGTAACAGAACCTGGTCCGAGCCCCGCAAGTCACCCCTCCTTGGATTCCCCTAGGTCTCTAGTTTTCAGAAATGCACAGGCTTGGTAGGTTTCCCTAGGTGCCGGCTGAGCTAGAGGCCAAAATCTACAGGTAGGCACTTCGCAAAAAACACCTCTGTTTTTTTCCAAAATTTAGGATGTGTCCACGTTGCGCTTTGGGGTGTTTCCTGTCGCCGGCGCTAGGCCTACCCACGCAAGTGAGGTATCATTTTTATCGGGAGACTTGGGGGAACGCTCGGTGGAAGGAAATTTGTAGCTCCTCTCAGATTCCAGAACTTTCTGCCACAGAAATGTGAGGGACATGTGTTTTTTTTGCCAAATTTTGAGGTTTGCAAAGGATTCTGGGTAATAGAACCTGGTCCGAGCCCCGCAAGTCACCCCTCCTTGGATTCCCCTAGGTCTCTAGTTTTCAGAAATGCACAGGTTTGGTAGGTTTCCCTAGGTGCCGGCTGAGCTAGAGGCCAAAATCTACAGGTAGGCACTTCGCAAAAAACACCTCTGTTTTTTTCCAAAATTTAGGATGTGTCCACGTTGCGCTTTGGGGTGTTTCCTGTCGCCGGCGCTAGGCCTACCCACGCAAGTGAGGTGTCATTTTTATCGGGAGACTTGGGGGAACGCTGGGTGGAAGGAAATTTGTAGCTCCTCTCAGATTCCAGAACTTTCTGCCACAGAAATGTGAGGGACATTTGTTTTTTTAGCCAAATTTTGAGGTTTGCAAAGGATTCTGGGTAACAGAACCTGGTCCGAGCCCCGCAAGTCACCCCTCCTTGGATTCCCCTAGGTCTCTAGTTTTCAGAAATGCACAGGTTTGGTAGGTTTCCCTAGGTGCCGGCTGAGCTAGAGGCCAAAATCTACAGGTAGGCACTTCGCAAAAAACACCTCTGTTTTTTTCCAAAATTTAGGATGTGTCCACGTTGCGCTTTGGGGTGTTTCCTGTCGCCGGCGCTAGGCCTACCCACGCAAGTGAGGTATCATTTTTATCGGGAGACTTGGGGGAACGCTGGGTGGAAGGAAATTTGTAGCTCCTCTCAGATTCCAGAACTTTCTGCCACAGAAATGTGAGGGACATGTGTTTTTTTAGCCAAATTTTGAGGTTTGCAAAGGATTCTGGGTAACAGAACCTGGTCCGAGCCCCGCAAGTCACCCCTCCTTGGATTCCCCTAGGTCTCTAGTTATCAGAAATGCACAGGTTTGGTAGGTTTCCCTCGGTGCCGGCTGAGCTAGAGGCCAAAATCTACAGGTAGGCACTTCGCAAAAAACACCTCTGTTTTTTTCCAAAATTTAGGATGTGTCCACGTTGCGCTTTGGGGTGTTTCCTGTCGCCGGCGCTAGGCCTACCCACGCAAGTGAGGTATCATTTTTATCGGGAGACTTGGGGGAACGCTGGGTGGAAGGAAATTTGTAGCTCCTCTCAGATTCCAGAACTTTCTGCCACAAAAATGTGAGGGACATGTGTTTTTTTAGCCAAATTTTGAGGTTTGCAAAGGATTCTGGGTAACAGAACCTGGTCCGAGCCCCGCAAGTCACCCCTCCTTGGATTCCCCTAGGTCTCTAGTTTTTAGAAATGCACAGGTTTGGTAGGTTTCCCTAGGTGCCGGCTGAGCTAGAGGCCAAAATCTACAGGTAGGCACTTCGCAAAAAACACCTCTGTTTTTTTCCAAAATTTAGGATGTGTCCACGTTGCGCTTTGGGGTGTTTCCTGTCGCCGGCGCTAGGCCTACCCACGCAAGTGAGGTATCATTTTTATCGGGAGACTTGGGGGAACGCTGGGTGGAAGGAAATTTGTAGCTCCTCTCAGATTCCAGAACTTTCTGCCACAGAAATGTGAGGGACATGTGTTTTTTTAGCCAAATTTTGAGGTTTGCAAAGGATTCTGGGTAATAGAACCTGGTCCGAGCCCCGCAAGTCACCCCTCCTTGGATTCCCCTAGGTCTCTAGTTTTCAGAAATGCACAGGTTTGGTAGGTTTCCCTAGGTGCCGGCTGAGCTAGAGGCCAAAATCTACAGGTAGGCACTTCGCAAAAAACACCTCTGTTTTTTCCCAAAATTTAGGATGTGTCCACGTTGCGCTTTGGGGTGTTTCCTGTCGCCGGCGCTAGGCCTACCCACGCAAGTGAGGTATCATTTTTATCGGGAGACTTGGGGGAACGCTGGGTGGAAGGAAATTTGTAGCTCCTCTCAGATTCCAGAACTTTCTGCCACAGAAATGTGAGGGACATGTGTTTTTTTAGCCAAATTTTGAGGTTTGCAAAGGATTCTGGGTAACAGAACCTGGTCCGAGCCCCGCAAGTCACCCCTCCTTGGATTCCCCTAGGTCTCTAGTTTTCAGAAATGCACAGGTTTGGTAGGTTTCCCTAGGTGCCGGCTGAGCTAGAGGCCAAAATCTACAGGTAGGCACTTCTCAAAAAACACCTCTGTTTTTTTCCAAAATTTAGGATGTGTCCACGTTGCACTTTGGGGTGTTTCCTGTCTCCGGCGCTAGGCCTACCCACGCAAATGAGGTATCATTTTTATCGGGAGACTTGGGGGAACGCTGGGCGGAAGGAAATTTGTAGCTCCTCTCAGATTCCAGAACTTTCTGCCACAGAAATGTGAGGGACATGTGTTTTTTTAGCCAAATTTTGAGGTTTGCAAAGGATTCTGGGTAACAGAACCTGGTCCGAGCCCCGCAAGTCACCCCTCCTTGGATTCCCCTAGGTCTCTAGTTTTCAGAAATGCACAGGTTTGGTAGGTTTCCCTAGGTGCCGGCTGAGCTAGAGGCCAAAATCTACAGGTAGGCACTTCGCAAAAAACACCTCTGTTTTTTTCCAAAATTTAGGATGTGTCCACGTTGCGCTTTGGGGTGTTTCCTGTCGCCGGCGCTAGGCCTACCCACGCAAGTGAGGTATCATTTTTATCGGGAGACTTGGGGGAACGCTGGGTGGAAGGAAATTTGTAGCTCCTCTCAGATTCCAGAACTTTCTGCCACAAAAATGTGAGGGACATGTGTTTTTTTAGCCAAATTTTGAGGTTTGCAAAGGATTCTGGGTAACAGAACCTGGTCCGAGCCCCGCAAGTCACCCCTCCTTGGATTCCCCTAGGTCTCTAGTTTTTAGAAATGCACAGGTTTGGTAGGTTTCCCTAGGTGCCGGCTGAGCTAGAGGCCAAAATCTACAGGTAGGCACTTCGCAAAAAACACCTCTGTTTTTTTCCAAAATTTAGGATGTGTCCACGTTGCGCTTTGGGGTGTTTCCTGTCGCCGGCGCTAGGCCTACCCACGCAAGTGAGGTATCATTTTTATCGGGAGACTTGGGGGAACGCTGGGTGGAAGGAAATTTGTAGCTCCTCTCAGATTCCAGAACTTTCTGCCACAGAAATGTGAGGGACATGTGTTTTTTTAGCCAAATTTTGAGGTTTGCAAAGGATTCTGGGTAATAGAACCTGGTCCGAGCCCCGCAAGTCACCCCTCCTTGGATTCCCCTAGGTCTCTAGTTTTCAGAAATGCACAGGTTTGGTAGGTTTCCCTAGGTGCCGGCTGAGCTAGAGGCCAAAATCTACAGGTAGGCACTTCGCAAAAAACACCTCTGTTTTTTCCCAAAATTTAGGATGTGTCCACGTTGCGCTTTGGGGTGTTTCCTGTCGCCGGCGCTAGGCCTACCCACGCAAGTGAGGTATCATTTTTATCGGGAGACTTGGGGGAACGCTGGGTGGAAGGAAATTTGTAGCTCCTCTCAGATTCCAGAACTTTCTGCCACAGAAATGTGAGGGACATGTGTTTTTTTAGCCAAATTTTGAGGTTTGCAAAGGATTCTGGGTAACAGAACCTGGTCCGAGCCCCGCAAGTCACCCCTCCTTGGATTCCCCTAGGTCTCTAGTTTTCAGAAATGCACAGGTTTGGTAGGTTTCCCTAGGTGCCGGCTGAGCTAGAGGCCAAAATCTACAGGTAGGCACTTCTCAAAAAACACCTCTGTTTTTTTCCAAAATTTAGGATGTGTCCACGTTGCACTTTGGGGTGTTTCCTGTCTCCGGCGCTAGGCCTACCCACGCAAGTGAGGTATCATTTTTATCGGGAGACTTGGGGGAACGCTGGGCGGAAGGAAATTTGTAGCTCCTCTCAGATTCCAGAACTTTCTGCCACAGAAATGTGAGGGACATGTGTTTTTTTAGCCAACTTTTGAGGTTTGCAAAGGATTCTGGGTAACAGAACCTGGTCCGAGCCCCGCAAGTCACCCCTCCTTGGATTCCCCTAGGTCTCTAGTTTTCAGAAATGCACAGGTTTGGTAGGTTTCCCTAGGTGCCGGCTGAGCTAGAGGCCAAAATCTACAGGTAGGCACTTCGCAAAAAACACCTCTGTTTTTTTCCAAAATTTAGGATGTGTCCACGTTGCGCTTTGGGGTGTTTCCTGTCGCCGGCGCTAGGCCTACCCACGCAAGTGAGGTATCATTTTTATCGGGAGACTTGGGGGAACGCTGGGTGGAAGGAAATTTGTAGCTCCTCTCAGATTCCAGAACTTTCTGCCACAGAAATGTGAGGGACATGTGTTTTTTTAGCCAAATTTTGAGGTTTGCAAAGGATTCTGGGTAATAGAACCTGGTCCGAGCCCCGCAAGTCACCCCTTCTTGGATTCCCCTAGGTCTCTAGTTTTCAGAAATGCACAGGTTTGGTAGGTTTCCCTAGGTGCCGGCTGAGCTAGAGGCCAAAATCTACAGGTAGGCACTTCGCAAAAAACACCTCTGTTTTTTCCCAAAATTTAGGATGTGTCCACGTTGCGCTTTGGGGTGTTTCCTGTCGCCGGCGCTAGGCCTAGCCACGCAAGTGAGGTATCATTTTTATCGGGAGACTTGGAGGAACGCTGGGTGGAAGAAAATTTGTAGCTTCTCTCAGATTCCAGAACTTTCTGCCACAGAAATGTGAGGGACATGTGTTTTTTTAGCCAAATTTTGAGGTTTGCAAAGGATTCTGGGTAACAGAACCTGGTCCGAGCCCCGCAAGTCACCCCTCCTTGGATTCCCCTAGGTCTCTAGTTTTCAGAAATGCACAGGTTTGGTAGGTTTCCCTAGGTGCCGGCTGAGCTAGAGGCCAAAATCTACAGGTAGGCACTTCGCAAAAAACACCTCTGTTTTTTTCCAAAATTTAGGATGTGTCCACGTTGCGCTTTGGGGTGTTTCCTGTCTCCGGCGCTAGGCCTACCCACGCAAGTGAGGTATCATTTTTATCGGGAGACTTGGGGGAACGCTGGGTGGAAGGAAATTTGTAGCTCCTCTCAGATTCCAGAACTTTCTGCCACAGAAATGTGAGGGACATGTGTTTTTTTAGCCAAATTTTGAGGTTTGCAAAGGATTCTGGGTAACAGAACCTGGTCCGAGCCCCGCAAGTCACCCCTCCTTGGATTCCCCTAGGTCTCTAGTTTTCAGAAATGCACAGGTTTGGTAGGTTTCCCTAGGTGCCGGCTGAGCTAGAGGCCAAAATCTACAGGTAGGCACTTCGCAAAAAACACCTCTGTTTTTTTCCAAAATTTAGGATGTGTCCACGTTGCGCTTTGGGGTGTTTCCTGTCGCCGGCGCTAGGCCTACCCACGCAAGTGAGGTATCATTTTTATCGGGAGACTTGGGGGAACGCTGGGCGGAAGGAAATTTGTAGCTCCTCTCAGATTCCAGAACTTTCTGCCACAGAAATGTGAGGGACATGTGTTTTTTTAGCCAAATTTTGAGGTTTGCAAAGGATTCTGGGTAATAGAACCTGGTCCGAGCCCCGCAAGTCACCCCTCCTTGGATTCCCCTAGGTCTCTAGTTTTCAGAAATGCACAGGTTTGGTAGGTTTCCCTAGGTGCCGGCTGAGCTAGAGGCCAAAATCTACAGGTTGGCACTTCGCAAAAAACACCTCTGTTTTTTCCCAAAATTTAGGATGTGTCCACGTTGCGCTTTGGGGTGTTTCCTGTCGCCGGCGCTAGGCCTACCCACGCAAGTGAGGTATCATTTTTATCGGGAGACTTGGGGGAACGCTGGGTGGAAGGAAATTTGTAGCTCCTCTCAGATTCCAGAACTTTCTGCCACAGAAATGTGAGGGACATGTGTTTTTTTAGCCAAATTTTGAGGTTTGCAAAGGATTCTGGGTAACAGAACCTGGTCCGAGCCCCGCAAGTCACCCCTCCTTGGATTCCCCTAGGTCTCTAGTTTTCAGAAATGCACAGGTTTGGTAGGTTTCCCTAGGTGCCGGCTGAGCTAGAGGCCAAAATCTACAGGTAGGCACTTCGCAAAAAACACCTCTGTTTTTTTCCAAAATTTAGGATGTGTCCACGTTGCGCTTTGGGGTGTTTCCTGTCTCCGGCGCTAGGCCTACCCACGCAAGTGAGGTACATTTTTATCGGGAGACTTGGGGGAACGCTGGGTGGAAGGAAATTTGTAGCTCCTCTCAGATTCCAGAACTTTCTGCCACAGAAATGTGAGGGACATGTTTTTTTTTAGCCAAATTGTGAGGTTTGCAAAGGATTCTGGGTAACAGAACCTGGTCCGAGCCCCGCAAGTCACCCCTCCTTGGATTCCCCTAGGTCTCTAGTTTTCAGAAATGCACAGGTTTGGTAGGTTTCCCTAGGTGCCGGCTGAGCTAGAGGCCAAAATCTACAGGTAGGCACTTCGCAAAAAACACCTCTGTTTTTTTCCAAAATTTAGGATGTGTCCACGTTGCGCTTTGGGGTGTTTCCTGTCGCCGGCGCTAGGCCTACCCACGCAAGTGAGGTATCATTTTTATCGGGAGACTTGGGGGAACGCTGGGTGGAAGGAAATTTGTAGCTCCTCTCAGATTCCAGAACTTTCTGCCACAGAAATGTGAGGGACATGTGTTTTTTTAGCCAAATTTTGAGGTTTGCAAAGGATTCTGGGTAACAGAACCTGGTCCGAGCCCCGCAAGTCACCCCTCCTTGGATTCCCCTAGGTCTCTAGTTTTCAGAAATGCACAGGTTTGGTAGGTTTCCCTAGGTGCCGGCTGAGCTAGAGGCCAAAATCTACAGGTAGGCACTTCGCAAAAAACACCTCTGTTTTTTTCCAAAATTTAGGATGTGTCCACGTTGCGCTTTGGGGTGTTTCCTGTCGCCGGCGCTAGGCCTACCCACGCAAGTGAGGTATCATTTTTATCGGGAGACTTGGGGGAACGCTGGGCGGAAGGAAATTTGTAGCTCCTCTCAGATTCCAGAACTTTCTGCCACAAAAATGTGAGGGACATGTGTTTTTTTAGCCAAATTTTGAGGTTTGCAAAGGATTCTGGGTAACAGAACCTGGTCCGAGCCCCGCAAGTCACCCCTCCTTGGATTCCCCTAGGTCTCTAGTTATCAGAAATGCACAGGTTTGGTGGGTTTCCCTCGGTGCCGGCTGAGCTAGAGGCCAAAATCTACAGGTAGGCACTTCGCAAAAAACACCTCTGTTTTTTTCCAAAATTTAGGATGTGTCCACGTTGCGCTTTGGGGTGTTTCCTGTCGCCGGCGCTAGGCCTACCCACGCAAGTGAGGTATCATTTTTATCGGGAGACTTGGGGGAACCCTGGGTGGAAGGAAATTTGTAGCTCCTCTCAGATTCCAGAACTTTCTGCCACAAAAATGTGAGGGACATGTGTTTTTTTAGCCAAATTTTGAGGTTTGCAAAGGATTCTGGGTAACAGAACCTGGTCCGAGCCCCGCAAGTCACCCCTCCTTGGATTCCCCTAGGTCTCTAGTTTTCAGAAATGCACAGGTTTGGTAGGTTTCCCTAGGTGCCGGCTGAGCTAGAGGCCAAAATCTACAGGTAGGCACTTCGCAAAAAACACCTCTGTTTTTTTCCAAAATTTAGGATGTGTCCACGTTGCGCTTTGGGGTGTTTCCTGTCGCCGGCGCTAGGCCTACCCACGCAAGTGAGGTATCATTTTTATCGGGAGACTTGGGGGAACGCTGGGTGGAAGGAAATTTGTAGCTCCTCTCAGATTCCAGAACTTTCTGCCACAGAAATGTGAGGGACATGTGTTTTTTTTGCCAAATTTTGAGGTTTGCAAAGGATTCTGGGTAATAGAACCTGGTCCGAGCCCCGCAAGTCACCCCTCCTTGGATTCCCCTAGGTCTCTAGTTTTCAGAAATGCACAGGTTTGGTAGGTTTCCCTAGGTGCCGGCTGAGCTAGAGGCCAAAATCTACAGGTAGGCACTTCGCAAAAAACACCTCTGTTTTTTTCCAAAATTTAGGATGTGTCCACGTTGCGCTTTGGGGTGTTTCCTGTCGCCGGCGCTAGGCCTACCCACGCAAGTGAGGTATCATTTTTATCGGGAGACTTGGGGGAACGCTGGGTGGAAGGAAATTTGTAGCTCCTCTCAGATTCCAGAACTTTCTGCCACAGAAATGTGAGGGACATGTGTTTTTTTAGTCAAATTTTGAGGTTTGCAAAGGATTCTGGGTAACAGAACCTGGTCCGAGCCCCGCAAGTCACCCCTCCTTGGATTCCCCTAGGTCTCTAGTTATCAGAAATGCACAGGTTTGGTAGGTTTCCCTAGGTGCCGGCTGAGCTAGAGGCCAAAATCTACAGGTAGGCACTTCGCAAAAAACACCTCTGTTTTTTTCCAAAATTTAGGATGTGTCCACGTTGCGCTTTGGGGTGTTTCCTGTCGCCGGCGCTAGGCCTACCCACGCAAGTGAGGTGTCATTTTTATCGGGAGACTTGGGGGAACGCTGGGTGGAAGGAAATTTGTAGCTCCTCTCAGATTCCAGAACTTTCTGCCACAGAAATGTGAGGGACATTTGTTTTTTTAGCCAAATTTTGAGGTTTGCAAAGGATTCTGGGTAACAGAACCTGGTCCGAGCCCCGCAAGTCACCCCTCCTTGGATTCCCCTAGGTCTCTAGTTTTCAGAAATGCACAGGTTTGGTAGGTTTCCCTAGGTGCCGGCTGAGCTAGAGGCCAAAATCTACAGGTAGGCACTTCGCAAAAAACACCTCTGTTTTTTTCCAAAATTTAGGATGTGTCCACGTTGCGCTTTGGGGTGTTTCCTGTCGCCGGCGCTAGGCCTACCCACGCAAGTGAGGTATCATTTTTATCGGGAGACTTGGGGGAACGCTGGGTGGAAGGAAATTTGTAGCTCCTCTCAGATTCCAGAACTTTCTGCCACAGAAATGTGAGGGACATGTGTTTTTTTAGCCAAATTTTGAGGTTTGCAAAGGATTCTGGGTAACAGAACCTGGTCCGAGCCCCGCAAGTCACCCCTCCTTGGATTCCCCTAGGTCTCTAGTTATCAGAAATGCACAGGTTTGGTAGGTTTCCCTCGGTGCCGGCTGAGCTAGAGGCCAAAATCTACAGGTAGGCACTTCGCAAAAAACACCTCTGTTTTTTTCCAAAATTTAGGATGTGTCCACGTTGCGCTTTGGGGTGTTTCCTGTCGCCGGCGCTAGGCCTACCCACGCAAGTGAGGTATCATTTTTATCGGGAGACTTGGGGGAACGCTGGGTGGAAGGAAATTTGTAGCTCCTCTCAGATTCCAGAACTTTCTGCCACAAAAATGTGAGGGACATGTGTTTTTTTAGCCAAATTTTGAGGTTTGCAAAGGATTCTGGGTAACAGAACCTGGTCCGAGCCCCGCAAGTCACCCCTCCTTGGATTCCCCTAGGTCTCTAGTTTTTAGAAATGCACAGGTTTGGTAGGTTTCCCTAGGTGCCGGCTGAGCTAGAGGCCAAAATCTACAGGTAGGCACTTCGCAAAAAACACCTCTGTTTTTTTCCAAAATTTAGGATGTGTCCACGTTGCGCTTTGGGGTGTTTCCTGTCGCCGGCGCTAGGCCTACCCACGCAAGTGAGGTATCATTTTTATCGGGAGACTTGGGGGAACGCTGGGTGGAAGGAAATTTGTAGCTCCTCTCAGATTCCAGAACTTTCTGCCACAGAAATGTGAGGGACATGTGTTTTTTTAGCCAAATTTTGAGGTTTGCAAAGGATTCTGGGTAATAGAACCTGGTCCGAGCCCCGCAAGTCACCCCTCCTTGGATTCCCCTAGGTCTCTAGTTTTCAGAAATGCACAGGTTTGGTAGGTTTCCCTAGGTGCCGGCTGAGCTAGAGGCCAAAATCTACAGGTAGGCACTTCGCAAAAAACACCTCTGTTTTTTCCCAAAATTTAGGATGTGTCCACGTTGCGCTTTGGGGTGTTTCCTGTCGCCGGCGCTAGGCCTACCCACGCAAGTGAGGTATCATTTTTATCGGGAGACTTGGGGGAACGCTGGGTGGAAGGAAATTTGTAGCTCCTCTCAGATTCCAGAACTTTCTGCCACAGAAATGTGAGGGACATGTGTTTTTTTAGCCAAATTTTGAGGTTTGCAAAGGATTCTGGGTAACAGAACCTGGTCCGAGCCCCGCAAGTCACCCCTCCTTGGATTCCCCTAGGTCTCTAGTTTTCAGAAATGCACAGGTTTGGTAGGTTTCCCTAGGTGCCGGCTGAGCTAGAGGCCAAAATCTACAGGTAGGCACTTCTCAAAAAACACCTCTGTTTTTTTCCAAAATTTAGGATGTGTCCACGTTGCACTTTGGGGTGTTTCCTGTCTCCGGCGCTAGGCCTACCCACGCAAGTGAGGTATCATTTTTATCGGGAGACTTGGGGGAACGCTGGGCGGAAGGAAATTTGTAGCTCCTCTCAGATTCCAGAACTTTCTGCCACAGAAATGTGAGGGACATGTGTTTTTTTAGCCAACTTTTGAGGTTTGCAAAGGATTCTGGGTAACAGAACCTGGTCCGAGCCCCGCAAGTCACCCCTCCTTGGATTCCCCTAGGTCTCTAGTTTTCAGAAATGCACAGGTTTGGTAGGTTTCCCTAGGTGCCGGCTGAGCTAGAGGCCAAAATCTACAGGTAGGCACTTCGCAAAAAACACCTCTGTTTTTTTCCAAAATTTAGGATGTGTCCACGTTGCGCTTTGGGGTGTTTCCTGTCGCCGGCGCTAGGCCTACCCACGCAAGTGAGGTATCATTTTTATCGGGAGACTTGGGGGAACGCTGGGTGGAAGGAAATTTGTAGCTCCTCTCAGATTCCAGAACTTTCTGCCACAGAAATGTGAGGGACATGTGTTTTTTTAGCCAAATTTTGAGGTTTGCAAAGGATTCTGGGTAATAGAACCTGGTCCGAGCCCCGCAAGTCACCCCTTCTTGGATTCCCCTAGGTCTCTAGTTTTCAGAAATGCACAGGTTTGGTAGGTTTCCCTAGGTGCCGGCTGAGCTAGAGGCCAAAATCTACAGGTAGGCACTTCGCAAAAAACACCTCTGTTTTTTCCCAAAATTTAGGATGTGTCCACGTTGCGCTTTGGGGTGTTTCCTGTCGCCGGCGCTAGGCCTAGCCACGCAAGTGAGGTATCATTTTTATCGGGAGACTTGGAGGAACGCTGGGTGGAAGAAAATTTGTAGCTTCTCTCAGATTCCAGAACTTTCTGCCACAGAAATGTGAGGGACATGTGTTTTTTTAGCCAAATTTTGAGGTTTGCAAAGGATTCTGGGTAACAGAACCTGGTCCGAGCCCCGCAAGTCACCCCTCCTTGGATTCCCCTAGGTCTCTAGTTTTCAGAAATGCACAGGTTTGGTAGGTTTCCCTAGGTGCCGGCTGAGCTAGAGGCCAAAATCTACAGGTAGGCACTTCGCAAAAAACACCTCTGTTTTTTTCCAAAATTTAGGATGTGTCCACGTTGCGCTTTGGGGTGTTTCCTGTCTCCGGCGCTAGGCCTACCCACGCAAGTGAGGTATCATTTTTATCGGGAGACTTGGGGGAACGCTGGGTGGAAGGAAATTTGTAGCTCCTCTCAGATTCCAGAACTTTCTGCCACAGAAATGTGAGGGACATGTGTTTTTTTAGCCAAATTTTGAGGTTTGCAAAGGATTCTGGGTAACAGAACCTGGTCCGAGCCCCGCAAGTCACCCCTCCTTGGATTCCCCTAGGTCTCTAGTTTTCAGAAATGCACAGGTTTGGTAGGTTTCCCTAGGTGCCGGCTGAGCTAGAGGCCAAAATCTACAGGTAGGCACTTCGCAAAAAACACCTCTGTTTTTTTCCAAAATTTAGGATGTGTCCACGTTGCGCTTTGGGGTGTTTCCTGTCGCCGGCGCTAGGCCTACCCACGCAAGTGAGGTATCATTTTTATCGGGAGACTTGGGGGAACGCTGGGCGGAAGGAAATTTGTAGCTCCTCTCAGATTCCAGAACTTTCTGCCACAGAAATGTGAGGGACATGTGTTTTTTTAGCCAAATTTTGAGGTTTGCAAAGGATTCTGGGTAATAGAACCTGGTCCGAGCCCCGCAAGTCACCCCTCCTTGGATTCCCCTCGGTCTCTAGTTTTCAGAAATGCACAGGTTTGGTAGGTTTCCCTAGGTGCCGGCTGAGCTAGAGGCCAAAATCTACAGGTAGGCACTTCGCAAAAAACACCTCTGTTTTTTCCCAAAATTTAGGATGTGTCCACGTTGCGCTTTGGGGTGTTTCCTGTCGCCGGCGCTAGGCCTACCCACGCAAGTGAGGTATCATTTTTATCGGGAGACTTGGGGGAACGCTGGGTGGAAGGAAATTTGTAGCTCCTCTCAGATTCCAGAACTTTCTGCCACAGAAATGTGAGGGACATGTGTTTTTTTAGCCAAATTTTGAGGTTTGCAAAGGATTCTGGGTAACAGAACCTGGTCCGAGCCCCGCAAGTCACCCCTCCTTGGATTCCCCTAGGTCTCTAGTTTTCAGAAATGCACAGGTTTGGTAGGTTTCCCTAGGTGCCGGCTGAGCTAGAGGCCAAAATCTACAGGTAGGCACTTCGCAAAAAACACCTCTGTTTTTTTCCAAAATTTAGGATGTGTCCACGTTGCGCTTTGGGGTGTTTCCTGTCTCCGGCGCTAGGCCTACCCACGCAAGTGAGGTACATTTTTATCGGGAGACTTGGGGGAACGCTGGGTGGAAGGAAATTTGTAGCTCCTCTCAGATTCCAGAACTTTCTGCCACAGAAATGTGAGGGACATGTTTTTTTTTAGCCAAATTGTGAGGTTTGCAAAGGATTCTGGGTAACAGAACCTGGTCCGAGCCCCGCAAGTCACCCCTCCTTGGATTCCCCTAGGTCTCTAGTTTTCAGAAATGCACAGGTTTGGTAGGTTTCCCTAGGTGCCGGCTGAGCTAGAGGCCAAAATCTACAGGTAGGCACTTCGCAAAAAACACCTCTGTTTTTTTCCAAAATTTAGGATGTGTCCACGTTGCGCTTTGGGGTGTTTCCTGTCGCCGGCGCTAGGCCTACCCACGCAAGTGAGGTATCATTTTTATCGGGAGACTTGGGGGAACGCTGGGTGGAAGGAAATTTGTAGCTCCTCTCAGATTCCAGAACTTTCTGCCACAGAAATGTGAGGGACATGTGTTTTTTTAGCCAAATTTTGAGGTTTGCAAAGGATTCTGGGTAACAGAACCTGGTCCGAGCCCCGCAAGTCACCCCTCCTTGGATTCCCCTAGGTCTCTAGTTTTCAGAAATGCACAGGTTTGGTAGGTTTCCCTAGGTGCCGGCTGAGCTAGAGGCCAAAATCTACAGGTAGGCACTTCGCAAAAAACACCTCTGTTTTTTTCCAAAATTTAGGATGTGTCCACGTTGCGCTTTGGGGTGTTTCCTGTCGCCGGCGCTAGGCCTACCCACGCAAGTGAGGTATCATTTTTATCGGGAGACTTGGGGGAACGCTGGGCGGAAGGAAATTTGTAGCTCCTCTCAGATTCCAGAACTTTCTGCCACAAAAATGTGAGGGACATGTGTTTTTTTAGCCAAATTTTGAGGTTTGCAAAGGATTCTGGGTAATAGAACCTGGTCCGAGCCCCGCAAGTCACCCCTCCTTGGATTCCCCTAGGTCTCTAGTTTTCAGAAATGCACAGGTTTGGTAGGTTTCCCTAGGTGCCGGCTGAGCTAGAGGCCAAAATCTACAGGTAGGCACTTCGCAAAAAATACCTCTGTTTTTTTCCAAAATTTAGGATGTGTCCACGTTGCGCTTTGGGGTGTTTCCTGTCTCCGGCGCTAGGCCTACCCACGCAAGTGAGGTATCATTTTTATCGGGAGACTTGGGGGAACGCTGGGTGGAAGGAAATTTGTAGCTCCTCTCAGATTCCAGAACTTTCTGCCACAGAAATGTGAGGGACATGTGTTTTTTTAGCCAAATTTTGAGGTTTGCAAAGGATTCTGGGTAACAGAACCTGGTCCGAGCCCCGCAAGTCACCCCTCCTTAGATTCCCCTAGGTCTCTAGTTTTCAGAAATGCACAGGTTTGGTAGGTTTCCCTAGGTGCCGGCTGAGCTAGAGGCCAAAATCTACAGGTAGGCACTTCGCAAAAAACACCTCTGTTTTTTTCCAAAATTTAGGATGTGTCCACGTTGCGCTTTGGGGCGTTTCCTGTCGCGGGCGCTAGGCCTACCCACACAAGTGAGGTATCTTTTTTATCGGGAGACTTGGGGGAACATAGATTAGCAAAACAAGTGTTATTGCCCCTTGTCTTTCTCTACATTTTTTCCTTCCAAATATAGGAGAGTGTGTAAAAAAGACATCTATTTGAGAAATGCCCTGTAATTCACATGCTAGTTTGGTCACCCCGGAATTCAGATATGTGCAAATAACCACTGCTCCTCAACACCTTATCTTGTGCCCTATTTGGAAATACAAAGGTTTTCTTGATAGCAATTTTTTACTCTTTATATTTCAGCAAATGAATTGCTTTATACCCGGTATAGATTGAAAACGCAAGTCAGGGTGCAGCTCATTTATTGGCTCTGGGTTCCTTGGGTTCTTGATGAACCTACAAGCCCTATATATCCCCGCAACCAGAGGAGTCCAGCAGACGTAACAGTATATTGCTTTCGATAATCTGACATTGCAGGGAAAAGTTACAGAGTAAAACGTAGAGAAACATTTATGTTTTTTTCACCTCAATTTCAATATTTTTCTTTTTCAGTTGTTATTTTCTGTAGGAAACCCTTGTAGGATCTACACAAATGACCCCTTGCTGAATTCAGAATTTTGTCTACTTTTCAGAAATGTTTAGGTTTCTGGGATCCAGCATTGGTTTAATGCCCATTTCTGTCACTGACTGGAAGGAGGCTGAAAGCACAAAAAACTGCAAAAATGGGGTATGCCCCAGTAAAATGCCAAAATTGTGTTGAAAAATTGGGTTTTCTGATTCAAGTCTGCCTGTTCCTGAAAGCTGGGAAGCTGCTGAGTTTAGCACCGCAAACCCTTTGTTGATGCCATTTTCAGGGGAAAAACCACAAGCCTTTTTCTGCAGCCACTTTTTCCAATTTTTTTGAAAAAAACGAAATTTTCACTGTATTTTGGCCAATTTCTTGGCCTCCTTCAAGGGAACGCACAAAGTCTGGGTACCTCTAGAATCCCTAGGATGTTGGAAAAAAAGGACGCAAATTTGGCTTGGTTAGCTTATGTGGACAAAAAGTTATGAGGGCCTAAGCGCGAACTGCCCCAAATAGGCAGAAAAAGGCCCGGCACAGGAGGGGGAAAAGGCCTGGCAGCGAAGGGGTTAAATGGAGGTCTCCTCGACTGCCGTGTTTTTCTGCATATCCTCACGCGGGTAGGCACCGCATAAAGAATGGAAATATGTCCCTTTATTCTCTATAGTTGTAGGTAAAAAAATTGAGTTTAGCAATTCTAATGTGGAACTTAAAGTCTAAGTAGATAACTTTTTTACACAGTAATTGTTTTTGTTTCAGTATTATCGGACATGTGCTTCACAAAATAGGATGTCTTTGATTTTTGGACATTATATTCGTAAGGTATGTAATGCTTGGGGAGTAAACATTATTTGAGAGTCTACTGGCATATTTAGCTTTAATTAGGGCTTATTTGAGTCTCTTTTATTCTAGTGCATGTGAGATGGGGACGCAAGTAAATATTCGTTTAGGTCTTGCTATTATGAAGGAAGGTATGTTAATGTTTCGGGGATTTTTCCTCTCTACTCCCTTTGTCTAACTGGGTGCTGGGGAGCTGATAACCTTATGGATCCAACTAAGGGTCATCTTTTCTTATTTATAATCTTTTATTGGGGCTATTTTGAATTAGGTTTCTTTGTGCTTTGATATTTGGTACACAGGTTTTCCTTCTCTTTTTCCTTTTCCTGCCGTTGGACTGCTATTGCATTTGAGGATTTTTCACGTGGGTGCCATAACCATCTAATTATTGTCTTATATGTGATGTGTAAGATTTCATCGTTAATATCATCACACACTATGGGGGTCATTCTGACTTTGGCGGGCGGCGGAGGCCGCCCGCCAAAGTAACCCCGTCGAAAGACCGCACCGCGGTCAAAAGACCACGGGGTCATTTCGACTTTCCTGCTGGGCCGGCGGGCGACCGCCAAAAGGACGCCCGCCGGCCCAGCGGGAAAGACCCTGCAACAATGAAGCCGGCTCCGAATGGAGCCGACGGAGTTGAAGGGGTGCGACGGGTGCAGTTGCACCCGTCGCGATTTTCACTGTCTGCAAAGCAGACAGTGAAAATCTTAATGGGGCCCTGTTAGGGGGCCCCTGGACTGCCCATGCCAGTGGCATGGGCAGTGTTCCCGCCTTCCTGGTTCTGGCGGTGTAAACCACCAGAAACAGGCTGGCGGGAAGGGGGTCGGAATCCCCATGGCGGCGCTGCAAGCAGCGCCGCCATAGAGGATTCTCCGGGCCAGGGGAAATCCGGCGGGAAACCGCCGGATCCCCTTTTCTGACTGTGGCTTTACTGTTGGCGGTGCTTCCGTGTCCCTCCACCCTGGCGGTCCATGACCGCCAGGGTTGGAATGAGGGCCTATGTCTTGCGCATGTTGTACGACATCGATTAGCAATTTGTATTGAGTAGACCTTCTGTTTTATTTTATTTTATTCTGTTACTCCATTTTGGGTCACGCAATAGTCACACATTTTGTTTGAATATTTTCACAAAAGTCACGGATACGGGTTATTGGATGCTAAGGGGGATGGGCCCCATTTACTTAATTTAGATAATTTTTATATTTTACAGCCCTGATGAAGTCTTTGAGTACAAAATTTTCTCATAGGACGAAACACGTGTTGGCTGTTGGTGGATTGTAAATACTGTTTACGAATGAACTTCTCAATTCAAGATTAAACAGAACGTTTCTTTAACATCCCGGCCAGAGTCATAACTGATGATGTATCAAGTCTTTACACATATGGTGGACTGAATTCTATTTATGAGTGCCCGGACACCAATATCTTTCCTTTGTAGTAGTTTAATGTGTGACAAGACACTACTGCAGTGTCTTTGTCAATGGGTGGAAGATATGCTAATTGAGCCACTTACCCCAGTTTATCTGTCCACCTTGGAAGTGGGCTGGAGAGAGAGATTGAGACCTGCAGGTGGCAAGAGACACAATTAAATAAAAAAACAAAGACTCCTCTACTTTTAAAGGCCTTTGAATGACCTGTGAAGTACGAGAATCCAGTACACAGAAAGGTAAGGATCCTCTGTGTCATAGAACCTGTCCCAGCCAGGGCTACAGCACAGCAGGCGGGTGGGACAGGGGATCTGATCACTTGTAGAGTATGAGGCATTTTGAGCTTGGATGCGGGAGAAGAGACGTGCAGCATTTAAGTCATTTAAGTCAGCATCCCATTTAAACTTCATTTGTTTTTCAGTTTCTATGCTTTTAATGCACTGAAAAATGAATGGAATTCAAACAGGGACTGCAGCTCTTTTTAAACTTTAGGGTTGTTCCCAGCTCCCAAGAATACAAGTGCAGGACGTGCTGCCTCCTCTCCGCATAAACGAGATCAGCAAAGAGCACTTCTGGAGAAGTACAAAAATAGCAATTTAAGAGTAGGGGTTGGAGCGGAGGACACTGCGCAACTCCTGGCGGCGGTGTCCTACCGCTGTGAGGAAGAGCCAAAGGAGACTAGGTGCTGCTCCCTAGGCCCCCACCGGCTGCGCAACTCCCTCATGCCCCTGTATAACAGTAACGGTCCTAAGATTTTTGCAGCCCTGGGCAGAAAGGGAATGTGCAGGGCCCCTCCAACTTTCGTACAACGTGACACATTCAAGGCTGTTATAATCTCAATAGATGGCCATGCTCCTGAAGCTGCTTTGTGCAGAATTGGAAAGGCAGGGGGCACAAAAGGACAGGTTTGCCGCCATGGCCTTACTGTGGTGTCCTGGTGTGGGGCCCCAAGTTGGTGGGCTGAGTGTGAGGCCCTGGACAGCTGCCCACACTGCCCGTACCTCGTGCTGGCCCTGCTGTATAAGAAGGAATACAATGTGAGCCACCCCAAACAGCCTTCAGGGCACAAGAGGAGACAACATGTGTAATTCAACCTGAGCGGCAGGTGGACCGAGCACATATGTCTCACTCTCACCTGAAAGTAAACCAGATGCATTCTGGTGAATGTCACAGTAAAGAGGCCAGCAAAACCGCAGAACAAGAGAAGAGACGGAGGCAATTGAAGTGAGGGGGCCATGGTTCAGAGAGCAGCAGGCCAGAGGCGACAAAGACATGCAAGGTGAGCGCATTTGGATACACTTTGCAGTACCACTAAAGGCCCAAGAGGACACCAGAGCTTTGTCATTCCAATGCAATTGTCCAGCAATCCAAATTTAGCATTGAGAGGGGGAGTGCAGTAGCTAATAAGGGAAGTGAGAGTCCCCACTGCCCGGAATCCCATAATCAAAATAGAACTGTCCCCACCCACTAACACTGAATAAAAGAATGCTATGTCGGGAAAGGAAAACCATGGCTTGAAAGAACCCATACTGCCCAAATAAGGTGAGAGACAGGTTCAAAGAGCAAAAAGCCTGGACAAGATAACAACTGGGAGCCTACAACCCAGAATAAAACCAAGAATAGATAGACACAGATTCTAAGCTTATAGCGCCCCCTACCTGTATTCATTCCTCAACCAGTGCAGCGGATACCCTCAATCTAGTAGCAAAGCCACCATAGTGGCACAAAGACAGAAGAGGCCAGACACATCCGTGATGAGAGCTCATCCAATCAGATTTACGCTTCCAGTAAGGGTATTTGGGCAAGCCATTAAAAGGGGCAAAAGGATGTCCCATGAGCTGAAGCATACATTTGGGAGGTTTCCATGCAGACCAAACCCAGCAGTAGAGAAACAATGTGATTCATAGTTTTAGAGCAGCACAACATTGATCCTTTTCTGCAGCAGTTTCAATCACCTGCCAAAGTCCGTTACAGTCCTGTGGCACCTCTGGAGCACCGCAAGAGAGCTCCCAGGAACCCATGGTGGCAGTACAGCATAGACAGTGCACAGTTCCCTACTGCCCACAGAAGAAGGTCCTGGGAGAGGGAACACTATGAAGTAAGAGCTCCAAGAAATTCCCTGAAGAGAGAACACAAGATATGGTCGGATGTCACACCACACTCAAGAGGAAAAGAGGAACCAGATCAGCCACTGCCACGAAGCCGGAGCCCAACATCAGAGGCTGTTGGTTGGACTATGGAGATAGTTGACCATTGCGATGCCCTGCTGGCTGACCCTGGAGAAGGTGCATGCTGCTGCACCCAGAAGAAGAGACTCAAGCTACTAGAAGTCTCACTCATGTGGTCCAGAGGCCATCTACCTTGGAGAGGCTCAATTGGCCTGTTTTGCGGATGGTGCATTCTGCTGCACCCAGAAGAGAACCAGTCAACCAGTGACTACTTGCTCACCCTGCCTGCATCCTGATCCCGGTAGGTGAGCACATCTTGACCAGGACCTGTCTACCCCTGTGTTTGCACAAGTGACTAGACAGTAGCTCCTCAGTAGTCATGCTGTGACCCAGACATGGCACACACGCTTCCCCAACTCAGCCAACAAGTAGTCCTGTGGCAACTCAAACAAGGGGGCTCCCAAGCGCGAGAGATGGAATTGACATTAACCCCAATGGATTTCAGGAGGTAGCAAATTTGTGCAATGGAGACCCCAACAGGTCACAGCACAGCAAGACTGTCTTCCGTGAATTAAGCAACACCATCGTTAAATTGCAATGAACTCTGAAAAGGCTTCTGATGCACCCTGTTTTTTGAACTAATGACACCAACCACGAATCATCCTCAGCAGAGTGGACCAGCTCCTGACTATGAACATGATTACACCCGGTGTTCTGTCAGAATGTCCTTGATGTCTCAGAGGCAGCCTTCATGTCCTGAACCACTCAGGTTAAATTATGAAGGCGAACAAAGATATCCTGGGGCATCATCATTCAATGTACTCACTGCTGTCCTGCTGATTTGACTCTAGAGACTGATGGAATGTGTGGTATCCAGTTCAGACTTCTTGTTCTTTTGTTTGGATTTTAGGAGGGATGTAGTGTCCTGCTGGTCACGTAATGATGCAGCCCCTGCCTAGAGGCTGTGTTAAAACCCACCCCTCACTCATCCAACACAGGCATCACTGGTCAGGTGAATGCTAATAAAAGGGGCTTGGGGCACGTGCCCTTGGCCAGTTGTACCCACTAGAAAGTGGGTTGGTTGGTGTCGTCCTGTATTTTAGAATGTGGGCCTAGAGCCCACAACTCTACAGTCGCCGCCATCAAACTCTCATACTGTCACAGCTACAGATAAGTGGGAGTTAGGGAGTGGCAGTGGGAGGAATGCCACATGTTTCAGGGCATTTGAAAATGTTAGTAGGCTACTGTCAGATCTTTTTTCAAGTTAAGGTTAAATAAGCAAGACGGCAAAACAGAAAAAACAATTAACAAAATAAAACTTCAATCAGTGCGAGAAGTGGAGTGACAAGTGGCAGGAACATGGAGAATTGGAGGGAGGGAAACAAAGCAAAATGGGCTAAAACACTAAAATAAAATGTAAAAAAAAGTGCCTGAATCGCAGCCCGAGCAACGGACAGAAACCAATTAAGAAAAATCAATCTGTGCTTCATTAATGCATGGAGAAGAAATAGGAAGTGATGCCTGGCCTGCGCTTTCCCATTAGGAGGCAGCAAGGAGGAAGTGACACTACTGTTAACAAATGGTAAGCAATGGGCAGGGTTCCAAGTCCCTTTTGTAAACAATAGTGTCTCACAAGGAGAGCATGCTCTTGCAGGCTCAAACGTAAAAAGTATTCTTTGTAATGAGTGTGGACAGGGTGGCATCCAAAAGGGAAGAGTGGATGAAAACCATCAAGTGAAGGAAGAAAGAGAAGTAGAAGAATTGGCACAATGGGCAGATATAGAAATGATGGAAGGCAGAAAAAGCTAAATTGACGTTGGATCGTAAAGGATGATACCTGGAGCCAGGACAATGTGGTGGGTACTTATATACAGAGATATTGCACAGTACTCTGAGAGAAAGGTTAATACGGTAGGTGCACAAACCTCACCAGTGATTATTAGAACTAAAATAATCAGCAGGAGGAAGGAGTGCCAGCGTACAGAATTACACTGCTTAGTACCAATGGTCTTGTTTCCTTTGAGGTGTTAACAGGAAGGAAACATAAAAAGCAGCATGCTGGTGTGGGTGGGCACGGCTAAGTAGTAGGAGGTGAATGACAGGCAACTCAAAGATAGTGAATAAAAGTCAAAAAGTGACAGAGAAGAGACAGGATGAGAGAAGAGTAGCCAAAGAAAAATTGGTGGATATGGGAGATTAGCTGAAGATTAACTCCCTGGAGAAGAGCTGAAAGGACAGAGATCATACCCATCTCCAATTCAAGTAAAAGAGATGTTTAAAGCTGTGAGTACAGATGGAAGGGCAGTAGTAAAAGGGGATACCTTTCCTCATCAACTGTAAAGTGACAGTTATCCCGCCCCGGAAGTGATGTCACTTCCGTTACTGGGACTTCCGGTGCCCCAGAGAGCCCTCCCCGGATGTGACATGGGTTGTAGAGGTGTCACATGGTTTATGACCTCATGATGTCACGTGTTAGCCATATGCCTGGGTCCTAGCCCATGGGTGTTGGTCTATGGCCTGTGTAAGATGAATGCTTTGGTGTTGTGCAAGCAGTTTCAGAGCCTAAGAGGACAGGTCTGGACAGGTCAGACATTCAGGACCAAGTGGCTGCTTGGGGCTCCTCTCACAGGGCTGCGAAGTGGGCGGGCCGGCCAGACCTCCTCCCGGTTGGCTAGTCCAAAAAGAGGGAATGGTCAAATGATGCAAAAGCCATGACATGTGGTTAGCACCACATGTAACCCAGCAACGTATCAGAGCCACCACTGTGAGCATGTGATAGTTGTGGGTTGTAGAGGCATATGCCCTTTTTGAACCGTTGAATACATATAAGTGACGGTTAGAGCAACATGTCAAACCGTGATCTAGAGTTGGAATAGGGTGTCTAGGCAACATGAAGAGATACAATCCGATAGCCAGAAAAGCCACTGCCTCAGGAGTCCAGAACCCCATCAACAGATATTATCGGACCTTCGCACTGGTGGTGATGGATGAGAATGCACAGCAGACTCCTCCTAAAGACAGTGGTTCCGACGTTATACGGTTGCACGAGGAACTCTGCCAGCAACTTGAAAAGCTCAGCCTCAAGGATTTGCTGCAACTGGTGTCACCCATCAAGGTTGATAGCAGCGACAGCGAAGCCTCGAAAGACGAACTAAGTGATGCAATCAACTTCAACGACGATGATGATGTTGAAGAAAGTGTAGCACCACCAAATTCGCCAATATTTGAAGACATGGGTTTTCAGGAGGGCCCAGATCCAGAGACCATCCTGATGCAACCAGCAACTGTAAAATCCGAAGTCACTTATACACCAATGGACCTGTGCAACTCGCAAGATTTCAGAGGCACCGCAGAGGGTGGCAAAAATGTTGAGGTTAGTAAAGACTCTATGGACAAATATCCTGTATACAGCTTTATCATACTTTTAACTAATAGTATGTCTTTTAACTTTCTGTTTGAACCGTAGAAAACAACTACCAAAAGCGATGCACTAGAGGGGTCTACGCCAAAGGTTAACAACGTAAATTTTTACTGCTTATGCTGTTCCAGTCTGAAAGTATTACAAGCCAGAGCAAAGAGCAGCGTAAGAAATGTGTCAGCACTTACATTAGCACCGATTATGAAAAAAACTCCGGGTGTGCCCTATGATGCCATATGGCCTGTTAAAGGTTTTGCGGCAGCTGTTGTGAACACATGTGTTAAAAGTGACTATTATAACCTGTGTTACGGGCATAAAATTAATGAGCCACAGCAGGAGGCTCACGACTGTCTATATGAGTCGTACACTGCCAGAACAATTAGAAACATATGCAGTCGTTTAGACCCGCACGAAGTATATAGGTTGTTAAGGGTGATGTATGGGTTGGCAGCTTCTGAAGAAAGGGGTCCACGTCGATATGATTAAGATCTTGGTAGAAACTGTAAATGAGACCCGATATGCTTCTGAGCCCTGTTCAAAACTGGAGCGCACGCAGGGGCTATGTATATATTTTGACAAAAGTTTGATAGAAAGGGTCATATAAAGACCTATGTGTGACATTTATTATAAAAATAGAAGAATTACCTCTTTAGCCCCCAGAAAGTTCTTTAAAAAAAAATAATAATAATAATAATGATAAATAAATAAAAACAGCAGTCTTGGACAACAGACCATAACGGTGTTACTTAACCGCTCCATACTTACTCACTTTTAGGACGAGAATCAGAGTGTCGCAGGGCATGATGTCTATGAATTACACCCTGGCTACATCTGTATCGGGAGATTGATATATGTGTTGGTTAAAGAGAGAATAGCTGAAATACACCCTGTGACTCTGCGCTATCTGAACATCACGGAACTGGCGGCAGTGCTGCAGTGCAACAGTCCAGTGAGTATAGCCAAATGGTGCATCAACGCGTGGTTAGCTGCAGCAGATAAATATTGGAGTGCAGCACGAGACTGGACGTGTGAGTTAAGACTTTCACCAACGATGGGGCTACACAGTGCTTTGGAGCTCATGACTGAAGATTATTTCACAAATAAAGGTTCTATACTGTCTGACCTAGAACTGTATGAACTGCTTAATGCTATCAGCATCCTGAGCATCCAGAGTTATAGGCGGGGGGAGCGGGAGGTCATGTCTAGAGCTATTGAGAGTATAGCTATAAAAATATCAAAGCTTGTAACGCTGAGCGCTGAGACATTGTAAAAGGAACAACTCAGAGTAATATGTGTAACGTGTCATGCTATGTATACGCCGTCATATGACCTTAAGGTGCCCAGCATTCTTTTATGTTTTTTATATTTAATAAAAGGAGCTCACACAAAACAAATGTCTTTCATTTTGTGGCTGCTGTGTGTGACAACATGGCAGGGTATGCTTTAAGGAGGTTTTCTTATGATGCACAGGGGGTTGGAAGTTTCTGCATCAGCGAAGCTCTATTTAGAAGGGCGCGAGCTAAAAACGAGTCTTTAAACTACTCAATGGTGAAGACCTGGTTAGCAGGGGAAGAGGCGTAGTCGCTCCACAAGCCAGCCAGGAGACGTTTTAAGAGGCAGGCCACAGTCGTTGGCACGCAGCTAGATTATCAGTGGCAAGCGGACATAATCAGTCTTCAAGATCTAGCAAAACATAACAACGGGGTGTTGTATATATTAACAATCATAGACGTATTGTCCATGTATGCCTATGCAGAGGCGTTAAACAATAAAAGTGGTAACAGCGTCACAGCCGCCTTTGAAGACATCTTTGCTAGTGGTCGAGTACCTCAAAAACTACAAACGGACGCCAGAAAGGAATTTTTAAACAAACCTTTCCAGAAATTATTAAAGCAACATGCTGTTCAACATTTTGTAACGCATACAGAGGTAAAAGCGGCGGTTGTAGAGCGTTTTAACAGAACTTTAAAATCAAAGATGTGGCGATATTTCACAGCCAACCATACCTACAGATACATGGATGTTCTACAGGCTTTTATAGATGTTTATAACGCCAGTTATCATAGAACAATCAAAATGGCACCTGTGGAGGTAACAGCTGATAATTCGTTAAAGGTGTGGAGAACTGTGTATGGCAGTCGTGCCGCATCAAGGGTGAAGAAACCGGTTTTAAAAGAAGGGGATCATGCCAGGGTTTGAAAGTTGACGGGTGTCTTCACCAAAGGCTACCAACAGACATTCAGCGATGAGATATTCATAGTGGAAAGTGTGGAGCTTAAAGAAGGGGTATATATTTACAAGTTGAAGGACTACACTGGGTAAGAGGTATCAGGTGTCTTTTACACCGAAGAGTTACAAAAGGTGCCCTACGACCCGAACCGGGTGTACAGGGTTGAAAAGATTCTGAAAAGGAAAGGCACAGGAGCTAAGAGACAGGTGCTGGTCAAAGGGCGGGGGTGGCCCAAGAAATGTAAGAGTTGGGTGTTGGACAGCTCGCTGCACGGGGTGTGAGGCTGCGCTGTAAGCGCGGCGATGGAGAACTCACCTTTTTATATTACGCTACCATCCAACGCTTCGAAGGGTATGTTCCCCAGCAATCAGATTTCTAATTATTCGGTGAAACTGGCGAAACCTGTGGACTTGAAAGGGCCATGGGAGGTAGCCCTAATGGAGATACAATACCCTAGAACATGGAATACATTTACAAAGCTAAAGGCTAAATTTTATATAAAGCGTGAGCAGGAACCTCTGAGCATACACATGGGATTTCCTCAAGGCTATTACCCAACCGTTTCCTCGGTGGTCGACGCCATCAACAAATTTATAGGCAGCATTGAAACGTATGCAAACATACATCTGGTGTCGGATAACGTTAGAAGAAAAGTGTTTCTTAAAGCCCCGGAGCTCAGTACAGTGTTCAACTGTTCCGGTAAATTACAGAGGGTTTTAGGGACTGTACAACATGTGAAAAGGCAAGTGGATCCAGACCCTAAGTGCCCTGATATTAACAACGGATTTTATACACTCTACGTGTATAGCGACATCGTAGAACCACAGAGGATTGGTGATAGTTATTCGCCGCTGTTGAGATGGGTCCCTTTGAAGGGGGAAAATAACACAATGGTTAATATACAACACAAACCTGACTACGTGGCAATTTCCCAAAAACATTTTGACACTATTACTATCATGATCTACGATGATCAGTAAGAGCCGGTGGCCTTTAAATACGGGAAAGTTATTGTTAAGCTTCATTTAAGGGCCGCTTTGTGACGGTGACTATTAGGCAGGCGCAATGGTCATTATGAAAACATACGGGGATCCCTCTATGTACAGGGATTATTATAGAGTTCAGGCCAGTTATGGGAGCCCACAGCCCTACTTTCAAGGGGCCCCCGTTGTGTACGGTGCCGGATTGGGGGGCTTCTTTCGGAGTTTGTTTAGAAGAGCCATGCCGTTCTTGAGACGGGGATTCGAAATTGCAAAACCTCACGTTAAAACCGCTGCCTCGAACATAGCCCATGACGTTGTGGGCTGTGTAACATCAGCTGTCGCAGAACGCCTGAATAAACAACCCCAGGAAGGAGCAGGGATGCTGTACAAGGTGCGCTCTGGTGTTAAAAGGAGGCGAAAGGCTTCGCGGCGTAGGGGTCCGCCAATGCCTTATAAAAAAACGGAGGACTTCTTCAAAAGGCCCACACAAAAGAAGAGATGTAAGACGGAGGAGACCTTCCAGGAAGTAGAAGAGGTTGCGTTCTAGTGCAAATATTTTTTAAAGCCGCTATCATGGCCTTCGTACACTGTGCCTCGGGTGAATGTGCCAAATCAGAACTAGATCTGTTTTCTCTTAAACCCATACAGACCAGCATCGAGAACACTTTTTTCATGGAAGTATCGCCTCTAGCCGCTCTGACACCTCTGGCGCCAATAGAGTTTTATTTATCAGGGTCAACGGATATGTATCTGGATCTCAACAACACCCTGTTACACCTCGTATGTAAAATAACCAAAGCGAACAGCACCAACATCGAGGATGATAAAGTGGGGCCGATTGCCTACCCCATCGCAACCATGTTTAATCAAGTGGACATTAACCTGGGCGATCGACTCGTCACGCAGAGTGATAACATGTACGCCTACAGGGCATACATAGAGAGTATTCTAAATTACAGTTGTGAAGCCCTGGACACACAACTTTCAGCAGGTCTCTTCTCCAAAGATACTGAAGCGCATTTTGAGGACACGGCATTGGACGGCTCCAATGTTGGTTTTAAAAAAGAGCCAAAAAAAAGAACCAGCTTCGCAACCGGCAGTAGGCAATTTGATCTCCTGGGGCGCATACTTTCAGACCTTTTCTTCCAAGATAAGCTTCTAATTAACGGTATAGATCTTAAGATCAAACTGAACCGCAACAAGGACGCATTCTGTCTCATCAGCGGCGATGCGGAACAGTATAAACTGGTTATATTGTCCACAAGTCTGTTTGTAAAGAGAGTGAAAGTGTCACCGAGTGTCAGACTGGCCCATGCTGAAGCTTTACAACTATTGAACGCAAAGTACACCATTGAAAGAGTTGCTCTGAAGATATTGAGCATCCGCACCGGAACTAGAATAACGCAGCAGCAGAACCTATTTCTGGGTCAGCTACCGAAACTCATCACCATAGGGTTTGTGGACAATACAGCTTTTAGCGGACTCTATACCTCGAACTCGAATGTCTGAGGGTATGACATTTATAAATATTTTTAAGTCTGTATTCCGCTGATTTAGTAAACAACGACGGTATTGTTATGAAATATGTGAATGAAAAGACTAGGCCACTGTCTAGCATTGTTCAAACAGAATATGGTGTATGCCAAAGGTGTAAGGCTTTGTAAAGCCTCTATTGTACTGGTGATTGTCTAAAATAAAAAAATAAAAAAGCATTGTAACCTGAAAACAGACTCTGCATTTTTATCCCCCCGACACACATTTTTAAAACCATTAAAAAAAATTTAAAAAATGTTTAAAAAAAGATGTCGGACTACTGATGAAATGTTAAATGCGTTTATTAGAAACAGTTTTCACCACAAACATGTACAAGGGTAAAAATAGAATGAGGTAAAAATCTTACGACATGCAAACCTTTTAACAATACTGTACGTTGGTTCAGATTTCGGGATTATATTAGAGCGGTAACCAGGTGTTGATGTCAGCAGGAGGGGTCCCCTGGTAAAAACACCAGTGCCGGAACATTTCAAACTTTCAAGTCTTCGCCGGTGGTCGGCGTTACCGATGATCGAGGAGGGGAAATTGAGTTCCGCAGCAGCGCTTAGGAACTGCTCCCAACCTCTAAGAGCGTCTTGTGTCGCTAGGGTTTTACCGCGTGAGACCTCTGACCAGATCATACATGTGTGATCGAGCAACTGGCTGCCCCTTGTAAACAAATTCACCCCTGTCGTTTCAAGAGGTAAAATCTTTAGTAGCAGCCATTTTACTGAGCAACATTTGAGCAGCCCCTCTATACTTCTGACTTATATTTTTTAAAAGGTCTACGACAATGGCATCCGTGGTGGGTGAGGGTCCAGGGTCTTGAGGAGCTACTGGGTCAGCGGTTGGCTGTTCCTCGGCAGTGGTGTACCGCGTTAGTTTGTTTTTTTAATAGTGCAGTTGCTTGTAATACTGTAAAGTTTTGAAGTGCTCCTGAGTAAAGCCCCACTTTGTTGTGTGGTTTTAAATTGGTTCGGTTCAAAATGGTTTTGATCTCAGCATCGAGACGCTGTGTCTCGTTTCTGGGGATGTCCCAAACGTTGGCGGTCCAGGGGCCCAACTGCTCCAGCAAGGTACATTTTTTGGGAGTGCTCCATCATGTCCTTGACAGGAGACCCGTTATTAAGGGTATAGCTATACCCAGCAGGGAACCTATAAAGCATGGATACTCAAAGTACGGCCCGCAGGCCTCATGCGGCCCCTCTGACCTTAACATGCGGCCCCCTGGGCAAGAGGAGCACTGGACAACTGTTTGTTCGACTCAGCACTTACAATAAAAATATTAAATAGACACACACTCATTTATTTAAACTTACTTGGTGTTAAAGAAAGGAAGTGACTGGGGACTCCTGCACTTAACTTTAGAAACTCCTTCATTTTTAAAGACATCTTGCAGCATAAGTGTAAAACTATGTCAGTCACTTCAAAATTAAAAAAGTGTATTTAGTTAACATACAGAGCCTTTTCACCCTAGTACAATTTGTTATATCAGTACATTGAGATGTATTCATGTAAAAGTGATAGTTTTCAAACATTTATTCTTCCCCTTACCCTGAGAACACCACCAATAGTAAATTTAAAGAGGGATGTCACTTGTTATGTGCACTTTATGGGTGGCCTGGGTTCCTATCATACATGAACAACATTATAGTTTATTAAATCAAACATAGAAGCAGGTTGTGTGCAGCACACACCATGAAATCATATATTTCGAGGTCTTATATGCGATTATGCAGAAAAAGGAGGGAAAGTGAAGTTAAACAATTGCCTAGAATCACACAATTTGGGAAAGTGGGGAAGCCGGGATAAATTCCAGGTTTTCTGGTTTCCCATTGTTCATTTCAGCCACAAAGTATATATGTATGTGTGTGTGTATGTATGTATGTATGTATGTATGTGTATATGTGTATATATATATATATATATATATATATATATATATATATATATATATATATATATATATCTCTTTTGCTGCTCCTACACCTTCCTTGCCACCAATGCCCCCAGGCACGCCAGCCAACCGCCTCTGCACTGGCATCAATGCGGCCCCTGGGCACATCACAGACCAAACTTTTTGGCCCCTGGGAAAATGTTTGTGAGTACCCATGCTATAAAGCCTCCTAACTGTTTGACCAGTTTCCTTTTAGAAAGGAGCGACCCTTTTATTGCTGAGCTTCTTAATAATGTGGCGCTTCTTCTTCAGCACACGGAACTGGCTTGTCAATATCAGAACATTACCTTTTAGGGTGTTTAGGGCTATTTCTGAAATGGCTGCAACTAAATCGTCAGAGGCAGTGCATAGGATAGCTTTTCTTTTCATGTGGCTGGCTGTGACCAGCATTTTTAGGAGTTCTAAATTCCGCCGTAACTGCGCAGACATTGTGGTGACCGTATATTACAAGGTTTAGAGTATAAATGTTATAAAAGTCTTCTTAAGGGGTCTTTTTATAAGCTTTAGGGGCTGTTTTAGGTATGTAAGCGACTGGAAAGTCCGGGGGGGTAAAAACCGGTGCGTAGGCGATAGTCTTCTAGAGTGTTGGGTTTTAAATCGACCAGTAAATAACCATGGGGTTTTACGGTGGCATCCATGAAAAACTGGGTGTTTCCGGGGCACATCTGTTTAGCTATAATTGCTATCTGTAGATTGTTGCAGGGGTTTCTTAAATAAGACCAGGTATGAGGCATTGAGAGTTATAGAACGACTGCTTTTGCCCTTGTAAAACAAGTTCTGCACGATGTAGCATATACTCAGATTACGGTGATGTGAATATTGAGTAAAAGCTCTCACGATCTCGGGGTGGTCAACTCCTTCACGCATGAGATCGTCCACAACGGCCATGTTTACAAGGGGTTTAGGTAACAAGTCATCGTCGTTGAGGTTATTAGGGATGCCTTCTATAAACCTGATGTGTGGGAACTTTAGGGAGAGCTCCATGTAAAGATCTTGCCAGCAAGAATAAAGCCATACAATGTTGTTAGGGGTCTGAGGTAAAACACCAGGAGCATTTTCAAGCAGTTTCTTTATAAAATAACTTTTAGTACTATTTGATGGGCCGGCTAGAACACATGAGAATGGGTGTTGCAGCCTGGTGTCCATAGTGGTTGGGGGTCGTCTGCTAATGTTTTTTAATAACCGTAGGGTAGTGTTTTGTAGTCCTCAGCAAGGACCCGTTTATCAAACACTACGCTCACTGTTTTATACAACGGTTGTGTTGTAATTTCCCACCTCTTTTTGGACCTGACTATGCTGAGGTGATTTATGACTACTGCTCTGCTATTTTCATGGTCGCTCGATGCATAATACTCATGCTCCAGCCCCTTCAGACTGTCAAAATGTATTTTAACTGTGTTGTTAACGTTTAAAGTGATGCCTTTGACCTTCATGCAGAAGTTGTTGTTAGAGGTTTTGTAACTGTAGGTCTTGGGCCCTGAGGACGTATATTCGAGTATGTACTTATTCTTTTCAAGTTTGCTGGTCAAATCCCCTAGATAATAGCCCAGTGGCGGATCTTCATCACCCTCTTTACTAACAAAAATAACGGAGTCTGTGTCGTGGTACAAACATCGTTCCTGAAGCTTATCCAACAGTCTGTAAAGCTCTAGGCGAGCGTGAGCGGTTGTGAAGCACGCTGTGAAGATGTTTATATTGTTACAAGATGTGGGGTACTCTTTGGCGTATTTCCAGCATAGAACAGCCATCTCATCGTCTATAAATTCACATCTGGACATGTCATAAGACGGGGCAGATAGATACTTAAAAAGCTCGTCGGGGTCTGTGACGATGGATCTGTTTGACAGATTGGTGCGCTGTGTGAATTTACCCCACAATTAATTAAGACAGAGCTTGGCCAGCTGGCGTCTGGCGGGGTTAACCTTTAGTGAACTCAGGTCTCAATGTAATACCCTCGTGAGCATGGTAATCATCGATATACTTTTGCTTTGTGGGTTCATCAATGCACCCGTCAGGCTACCCTGATGCCTCCTGTTTGTCTCTGAGAAACAGGTTGATGTACTCAGAAAAGAGTCGAGTTGTGGTGTGTGGAAAGTGCCAAATCTCCAGTATTTTACTGAGACAGTAACCTTTCTCGAGGGCCGCTTGTACCTCAATGGTACACCATGTCCCCTCCAGCAGCCTTTGCTCATCACTATGTGTACACACGCTGGTCTGTTTACTTTCAGCGCATGTTCGACATAGGGGGAACATTAGCTTGCCGTCGACTCTGTACGGAAGTACTGGGAAGAAAAGCTTCAGTGGAGGGTGAATTTGACACTTAACGTACTCTTTGAGGGGCTTAAAGTTCCTGTATATGATCCTAGGATGCCCCACTGGCTACAACTTCACTTTGTTTACATAGGGATACAGACTGGTGAAGTCGTAGTAGTGTATTTTCGTGCCTTCACCAGCGACCCGGTACAGTTGTATGGCATTTGTACGACCGCCAAATAAGGCGTTGCGGAGTTCCAGAGGTGCTGGTAACTGGCGACTCTCTGTTCTCAACATACTGCGCCTTGGCCAGAGTACATAGGTGTAGATGTTCAAATGTGGTGTTCTGCAGTCTATTATACTCGTGGGGCTTGTAACAACACGGGCAACCATGATAAAAACAACCGTTGAACTCAAAGGCGGTTGGCACCCCGTTAATTAGCGCGTACTCATCTAGGTAGTAACGGCCAAGGCGGTATTCACCACCCTGCAAAGCGTGTTGGATGAAGATGTTCTCTTTCTCCAAGACGTACATGAGCCACTGAATAGACGGGGTGGAGTAGCGTTTCTGCTTACCGTTATAGAGTTCGGGTGGTACTAGAGCTATGGTTTCAGGGTTTAAAAACATGTGCTGATAAATAGATATGCACATCGAAGCAAGAGTAATGCTCCTAAATGGGTCTAGGTATTCAATGATTTTTTTTCTCTTGCGGGATTTGTTTTTAATAATCCTAACCCGTTTTGTCATCTCTACCACAACATATCTGAAAAGGTTGCACGCTTTACGCAAGATCATGACATCTGCTTTACAGTAAGCTTTCAACTCTGTTTGAAAATAAAACCAATTTTCACGGTTTTCATCGTACCACTGTAGAAAGCTCTCTTTTTCAGACAGCATCATGTACTCTACACCGTAACTGTCGAGTGGAGGCATAGGACCATTGTAATTCTGATTAGCCCACGTGCTAAAAAAGTGAGGAAAATGACCTTTACAGCCTTCAAATCCAAAGGCTTTTGGTAACTTGCTCATCTTCATGGACAAAAAATTCAAGGTGTCTATGAATCTAATTTCAAAAGGGACAACCTTTAACAACATCAGTTTGGAACCCTGGGTGATGTGGTCCACAGCCAACTTTTCACGAATCAGGTCCCGGAGATTAAAGAACGAGTCGTACGCTTTTGAGTTGTGCGCTAACATTGTATACTCGTAGTAATTTGGTTGCATGAACGTGTTGAGGAAATCGTTCACGCAAGACCACCCTTCAAACTCCCAGTTTTCATCGGATGTTAGATGATGGGCGTAAATGTAGTTAGGCTGGTGCGCACCTGTCTTCCTGCATACACTCTATATCGAATACGACATAGTCTTCTGTTTTTCTCTGGGGGTGTCCTATGAGCATGTAACATTTGTGCGACAACCAGGGTATAAAATACGCTTTTCACCGGGGACATTGCATACCCTTACAATCGCGGTCTTCAGCCTTGTAACGACCGCAAGCCCCACAGTCTGATTTACGGAAGCACTGTGCGAGGTTTATGTGCACGTTCAAACAGGCTTGTGATCAACAGAACATCTTCCACGTCGAACAGTTCACCTTCTGAGCATCACTGGCGACACACCCGTCTCTCTGACACATTTTAAAGTGCATTTCACACTGATGTCTGGTTCAGTTGTTGCATATGTGGTCGCAGTGTTCGCACACATACTTGGCTCCTAGAAAACCCTTCAGGTTCAAGATACCGTGAAAGTGGTTTTCATGATGTATCACATAAACAGTCTTGTTTCTGACATATTCATTGGTCGTGAAGTACTTCCAAGAACCGCTGTGGTACAGAACTTTTTCCGTAACGCCAAATGGTTCTCAAAAAGACCCAGGTCCCCAAACCAACCAGTCTATTGGGTGGTAGTTGAAGCGCCTCATGGTCTGCAACCGCCATAGACATAATGACGTTGTCTGGGCTGGCCCGGTCCACCAACAACCCCGCAATGCTTGCCACCAGACATATGTTGGTACTGCCAGTGTTAAAGTCGAGCAACCAACGCCATTTTTTACCGATGATTTTACTATACATGACGCTCTTTAAGGTTCTGGAAGCACCGTACTCACGCCCCTTAAAAATGAGGGCAATGATTCTAAAGGCCCCATACGCCAGTAATTTGGCCTTGCCCTGTAAAAGCTTAGACAGGTTCTCTAGAAACGTCACAGTGTCAAACACATCTCGAGCCGACCGTCTGGTGAACAGAGGACTATTGAGACCCTGCCCTTGAAAACGCATCTGAAAGAAATCGTTAGGCCCCACATCTTGTAACAATCATTCTATGAGCATTTGTACTGCCTGATGTATAGCTATAACCCCATGATCAGAGGAGTTAAGACGGTCAAGGTTAACAAACCTAAACTCCTCATAGTGCTCTGTGGCGTTAAACCGCTCTACAATGTGACAATACTGTCTCACTCTTTCCATAAACACCTGTTCTGAAGCCTCAGCAGGAGAATTGTTGGTGGTTGGAGGGTCCCCCGGGGTGTCATCCACAGGTAGTTGACTAAGGTCGGCTGTAGGTGTGTTTTTATACCTTCGTGTAACGCTTAGTCTGGCTTTCTTTAACTTCTTTATTAAAAGTTTACAGTTTCTACCACTACCAGCCCACTTCTGTTTCTTACAGGTCCATTTGGTTTTCGGCAGCCGGCCATAGCCTGTCTGAACAACATTTGGGGGGCTTACAAGTGGTAACCCTGACCTTTCACCTAATTAGGGTGGTGCTCCTTCCGATTGTTCTGGGCTGAGCCGGGTCTGACCATCACCACCTGAGAACCTGTAAATACCCTTAGCAACTCCTAACTCTATATTTTGAGGCCTTATGGGTTGTGTTTTAGGTGTTGAGGGTTCTATTTTTACGTGCTTTAATCCGTTAGGTGGTGACTCAAACTGCTTTTGAGTTTTTAGTGCCCGGAAAACCCTTAGAGCTTTACTGAGCAAATACTGGGTCTTTCTTTTATATTTAGACCTGAGGACAGTGGTATTAGTAAATGCGGGTGGTTCAGTCCCCAGGTCGGTTTCCATGCATAGTCATGCGGGTATGTTACATATGTCTGCAACTGTTAAATCACAAGCTTGGACCACCGCGCTTCTACACTGGGCCAACCGTTGTATTAAAGGCCTTACGCTTGCTCTGGAGGCCTCAGTATTGTAACCGCTCTTACCCAGTTTTAAAGTCTTTAGACGGAGTCTGAATTTTAACTGTCTAACAGATTGATGTATTTCTTTTATATAGGTGTCCAGGAATCTAGTACGGTCCTTAGGGTCGGTTTCTAGGTCGTTATTTGAGACTTTATGTGTATGTGTGACCCCCCCTTGAACAGCCCCGGCTATAGGACCCTGGCTAACATTGTGACCCACTTTCTGAACAGGCGGAATGGCGCGGGACGTAAAAACAGGGACCCAGTGTGAGCATCCCGGGGTTTGAGATGCATGGTCATCGCTAGACGAGTTCCTAAACTGCGACTTTGTGATCCGCTACACCCTATACTGCTGGCGGGGTATATTGAGGAGGAGGGTGAAGACCACTGTGCACTGTGTACAGGCACTTGATGCAGGGCTGGTGGGGTTGTAAGCCCCCGGTGGTGTAACTGGCGACAACAGACATGGGGAGGTTAAATGCTTATCGTAATAACTCAGGGCCTCAGATGCATCAGCAGTGCTGTGGGTGGGTAATGCTGATTGTATTCCTGCTGACTGCAACCTTGAGGGGGACACATTAGAAGTGTCATGGGGCGTTGCTGTGGCTTCAGAGCCCCCTGCAGTACCAGATAACGCCTTTAGAAGTTCTTTACAATTGGAATAAGGATCCTCTATGTGATGCTCCTTTTCAAAGTCTGTGCCACAAAGACTGTGATGGAACGTTACACTGCTTGTTGGTGGTAGTACGATGACAGGCCCTCCCGTATTAGCCTCCGACGATGCTGAACATTTATAACATTGAGGGTTTGGTGGTGTAGGCTGAGCCTTAACAACCTTTTTTAAAAGACCGGTCTATAGGCATGGTCTGGGGCTCAGGGGTTTGCAACTTCTTCTTACGATTCTTTAAGGACAGCCAGTTTATTTTAGGATTGCTGCATTGGTTAGGGGGACCGCTGCAGTTTCACAGGGTGCAAACTGTGGGGTGTCTGGGATTGTGAGCATGACAATGTCAGAGTGTCCAGTTTGCTGCCCTGATGTAGGCGGTGTGGAGGGGTTCGTGGTGCTGGATATGTCCTTTACGACGGTTGATGTGATGTAGTTAAGAGCTGTACCTGGGTCATGACTGGTGTCCGTAGAACCGTTGCATTGTAGGTCCTGGGGTCCTGTGGTGTTCACGAATATGTCTGGCGCCACGGGGTTTCGAACAGCCCCGGTGTTGACCTTTAAAAACGACTTCGACCGTTTAGTCCGATGACCGACTCCTCCAGAGCTCTTATGTGATGACCCTAGGATGGAAGGATAGCAGAATACATATTAGGGGTTGTTATAGCTGCTATAGCGCAAGGGTGAAAGAGGTTTGAGGCACACTGAGAATTGTATTCATCTGCCCCTACAGTTTCTAAAAACGCACCTGTGGTTTCCCGGTGTGAGGGGCCCTTCTTAATAGGCACGCCATCGTTAGTCGGTGGTGTCTTCCTCTTGCATAGTGTTTTGAATGTTCCCATCCGCTTTCATAGGTCTTACCCCTGGAGTCGCACACCCCTCAGGTGGCCCTCAAGATAAAATAAATAAATAAATGTTACATTTACAATATTATACATACACTATACGTGTCCTCTGGGGGCTCCACCGTCACAGGGTTTATGAGGTTTTAGATTTTCAAGGTGTTTACACCTGGACACCTTTATTTACCTGCATAAGTGGTATCCTGAGACACTGTGCATGGAGCATCTTGAGCCTGTAGGATCTGTTGCAGAGCATCAACCGCAAGCTGTAATTCTGCATCACAACCTGTACAAGCACACAAACACTGGGGTAACCATTAAAGGTCAAATAAAAAAAATAACACTCACGATAACTGTTTAGATTGGTCTTTGTCCCATAACTCACCTTGTTGCATGATCTCAATTTCCTCTGGGGATGTCGCAAGCTCTTGAAGGTCCTATGTACAAAAGAGACAAAATTGACTTTTAGCACAACTCATTTAATGTTATATGCATAACCCTTTCATAAAACCGTGCAATGTGCTAAAAAAATAAAATAATAATAATAATAATAATAATAATAATAAAAAATAAAAAATAAAGTATCTCGAGATACATCTTGTTACGCCCCTATGTTCTGGAAGTATAATACCCAGAACCATTTGTAGACCTTTTCTCAAACTATACAATGTTTAATAAACAAAGTCCACATGGTGGCACCCTTGTACAATATAAAGTCTAGGATTCTCTTATATAGCATTATTTATATAATTCTAAAGGCTCCACAACCTTATTTTACTCTTATTACAAGGCACCCATAGGTCTTTATAATGATATATAATTACACCAGTTATAAAAATATATAACAATGTACTACTTAAAAACATTACAATTCCTAGAATTTATGCATATACAAAAGACCAGAAGCCGAATCCTAGGATTCATGCTGTGTTTTAACCTTAGCTCAACAAGGCTCTGAACCCTGTGTGGGGCGGAGCTTGGTCTAAACTCCCGCCTCCTGGGTGGAGCAGACAAGCTGAGCCAGTTCCAACAGCCCAGACACAGTCTTTTTTTAAAATGGCTGCCTGTGGTAGCAGCATATGTGGTGTGTTTTTCATTGTGCAGACCCTGGACACCAGATTCCTATGAACTACGGTGAGTGGCTGAGGGGCCTGAGCATACTGCTCAATAGCCCCAATAGTCATTGTATTTTAGGTTGTTTTTATTTTTTCAATGATTTTTTTTTTTGTTGTTTTTTTTAAATTCTTATTTTTTTTTATTATTTGCCCCTGGTGCTTTTTAGATTTTTTATTCATTAGTAAAAAAAAAAAAAAAAAAAAAATACAACCTTGTGCAGTCTCTGGGTCCCCAGGGTCACACATGTCATATATTTTTTTTTTTATTATAAAAAATAAAATTACCCATGGACCCCTGGGGATCACCCCAAAGGCCAGAACATGCTTTAGAAAAAAACTTTTAAAAAAACTGTAAGGGGCTCAAGGCCCCAAGCGCACGAGGCGCAGGCCCTCAGGCCCCCACCTCGCGCAGGCGGTCATTTAAACTATAGCCACACTTGTGGCGTGATGATGGCTCTCAAAAGCCGCGTGGGGCACCCGCGACCTCTGAGAGCCATGTTACACATTAAACTGTGGAGTCTCCGAGGCTCTGAACGCCTCAGAGACACAGTTATCAATAAATCCTAACAGTTCTCCTAGGCCGCGCTGCCTCGGAGAACTGCTCGGCTTTGTTGATAACCGGGTCTCCGAGGCGTTCAGAGCCTTGGAGACCACTGTAACTAACTTAACAAAGAGGTTCTTCAGAGACCACGCGGTCTCTGGGAACGGCTTTGTTAAGTTAGTTACGGTGGAGCCTCGGAGACCACGTTGACAATAAAGCCGATCAGTTCTCCGAGGCAGCGCGGCCTCGGAGAACTGATTGTTTTTGTTGATAATTAGGTCTCCGAGGCGTTCAACGCTGGGAGACCTCCGTAATTACTGGCTAAAATCTGCTCTCAAGAGACCGCAATGTCTCTTGAGAGCAACGTTGAAATGTTAATAAGGAGGGTCCCCAGAGCGCTGGACGTCTCTGGGAACCGCCGTTATTAACTTTTCAGCGTTGTTCTCAAGAGAAATTGCGGTCTCTTCAGAACACAGCTGAAAAGTTAATAACGACGGCCCCCAGAGCAATAGATGGCTCTGAGGACCGTCGTTATTAATTTTAGAGCGCTGTTCTCAAGAGACGCAATGTCTTTTGAGAACAGCGCTGAAAAGTTAATAACAACGGTCTCCAGAACGTTGGTCAGCTCTGAGGACCACAGTTATTAAATTTAGAGCTCTGCTAACTGAAACTCGGAGAGCAGAGCTCTAAATTTAAAAAACATGTAACCCCCAAAGCTCTCCTCTTAAACACAAAGCCGCTACAATTCATTGCGTGAACACATAATACCTAGACCAAATGCCATAACTTTTAGCCCCCTATAAAATACATGCAGACCCTCAAAAATATCTTCAAATAAATAGACCCAGAACCTACAAGTACAAATTAAGCATTGCCACCACCCTATAAAACAAGTGCAGACCCTCAAAAATATCTGCAAATACTCAATACCAGAACCAACATGTACAAATTAAGCCTGGGCACCCCCCTAACAAAACACGTGCAGACCCTCAAAAAGACACACAAATACGCAACACCAGAACCCACAAGTACAGATTAAGCAATGCCTCCAACACCCAAAACAAGTGCAGTCCCTCAAAAATACACACAGATACGCAGCACCAAAACAAGCAAGTACAAATTAATCATTGTCTCCACCCTGTAAAATAAGTACAGACCCTCAAAAATACATACAGACATGTAACCACAGAACCAGTAAGTACAAATTATGCAATGCCTCCACCCTGCAAGATTAGTGCAGACCCTCAAAAATACATACAAAAACACATCCCCCAGAACCAGTAAGTACAAATTAAGCCTAGCCACCACCCCACAAGATAAGTGCAGCCCTTCAAAATACATGCAAATATATAATCCCAGAACCAATATGCACAAATTAAACATTGTAGCCATCAGATTACCGCTGACAATCTCCAACATACATTAATATCATTTTAAAAACATGTTTATTTTACTCTGCTATGTATAGTTAAACTGGTTGGGGCTAATAGCAATGTTAAGCTACCTTAGAACATATGCAAACACCACACTGTTACAAACCTTAAGTAGAAGAGGTTTAGCAACACCAGTCTGAGCTCTGCCCTTCATGTTTTCTTGCCAGGAAGTCCTGATGATGCCCAGCTTGGCGCAAACCTCAGAATATAGTTCAGAAAAAAGAGGCCTGTGAATGAGGGGGTTCTTATACCAGGCTCACTATGCTAATTGTGCCTAGGGTTTGTGGTGGGTGGGGCCTGGAAATAGACATCTGTTTTAGATTTGCAATACTAGTCCTTTGTTTTGTTTCAAACGTTTGATTGCTTCACCAGTTTCTAATTTAGCCTCCAATGTGTCCAAGGGAAATCCTGTAGGCACACATCTGTTTTAGATTTACAATGCCACTCATCCTTTGAGGCCAGTCCTGGGAACACTTGGGGCTACACCTGTTTTAGATTTGCAATACTAGTCCTTTATTTTGTTTCAAACTTTTAATTACTTGGCCAGTTTCTAATTTAGCCTCCACTGTGTCCCAGGGAAATCCTGTAGGCACACATCTGTTTTAGATTTATAATGCCACTTATCCTCTGAGACAAGTCCTCTGGGGGCCTACATCTGTTTTAGATTTACCTCTCTAAATTGATAGGCTGGCTCTATTAAAAGCATCATTTGACCATTCCCTCTTTTTGGACTAGCCAACCGGGAGGAGGTCTGTCCAGCCTGCCCACTTCGCAGCCCTGTGAGGGGAGCCCCAAACAGCCACTTGGTCCTGAATGGAAGACATGTCCAGACCTGTCCTCTTAGGCTCTGAAACTGCTTGCACAACACCAAAGAATCCATTTTACACAGGCCATAGACCAACACCCAGGGGCTAGGACCCAGGCACATGGCTAACATGTGACATCATGAGGTCATACACCACATGACACCTCTACAACCCATGTCACTTCTGGGGAGGGCTCTCTGGGGCACCGGAAGTCCCAGTAACGAAAGTGCATTCACTTCCGAGGCGGGATAACTGTCACTTTACAGTTGGTGAGGAAAGGTATCCCCTTATACTACTAAGGGCGTTGAATTTATAAGTATGGCTGTGGTTCGTCTCGAGATTCCTAGATTTTGGGTGACAGTAGAGTACTCAGAGGAGTGAAGGAGAGAGAATAGATAAACAGACCTGTAAGAAAGAAGAAATTATAAAAGGTTTGCAGGTTACTTGATGCAGTTTTCTCATATGTGCTTTGAATACTAATCTTATCTTAGGTCCCCATTGTACGAGAAGAGAAGTGTTGTATTTTCCTTCTAGTTCTTTCTCTAAAGTGGTTAGGCACGCATAGAGTATTAGAGGAATATTTTAAATATTTGAATATGAAAGTTAGAATTGGAAGGTAACAGAGCTGATCAGAGCCACAAGGAGCTCTGTGCTGTACTCTCTAATAAATAATAATTAGATCGCTACCCGACTGTAAAGTTCGTTATGCTGCATAACGACCACCTCTGTTAAAAACCTTGCTGAATAAAGCAGTGCCACTCACCTTATGTGGCGCAAAGGAACTTGCCCGGATGAAAGGACAGAATCAAGCCATCCTAAAGGGCAAAGGTTAGACGTGTTTGCCACCTCTCTCACCCAGACATTTCTATGGTTTCTGCTGTAAGGGTAAAGCTTGGGGGCATATTTATAATCTGCTTGCTCCAGATTTGCGTCATTTTTTTTACGCAAATTTGGCACAAACCAAACACCATATTTATACTTTGATGCCCATGTGCGACATTTTCTGGATGCGTGAAACCGCCTTGCATTAATGACATGCAAGATAGGCGTTCCCGTTCAAAAAATGACTTGCACACCCGTGTGACATATTAATCCTACCGCGCAAAAATCTGGCAGGGCTGGGAGGCGAAGTCGGAAAATGGTGCACAGCTCAATTTGCGTCAAAAATGTATGCCTGGGTCAGGCCAGGCGTTAAAATGGGGCAAACACACCAGTACTTAAGGAAAACACACAGAAGCAACAGCAGAGCTCCAAAAGGAAGATATGGAGGTGCTTATCATCCGGCATGCACTAAGACACAGAGCACAGAACCAACAGCAGCAGCTTTCACCACACCAGCAGGGACCCCAAAGGCAACGCAGAAGGCAGGCGAGGATATTCCGGACCAGGACAACCCTTCTGGGCCTCAGGGAACATGACATCATCCAGAGCTACAGATTAAACTGGCAAGCCATTCAGCAGCTGCTGCGCCACATTGAGCCACAGTTGGCACCCAGCTTGCAGACACCCCACATCATTCCACCAGAGACCAAGCTGCTAGCTGTCCTCTACATGTTGGCAAGTGGCTCTTTTCAAACCACTGGTGCCCTTGTTGCCAGGATCGCACAGCCCTCTTTCTCTGCCTTCCAACCCAAGGTACTGGATACCATCATCTCCCTCACACCCCACCACATCAGCTTCCCCAACACACAGCTGAAGCAGCAGGAGACCAAACAGGGCTTCTACCAAATTAACGGCTTTCCACACGTGCTTGGTGCCATTGACTGCACACATGTACGGATTGTGCCACCTGCTGCAACCGATCATCTATACCGCAACAGGAAGCACACACACTCCATCAATGTGCAGGCCATTGTGGATCACCGGGGTTTGATCACCAACATTGTGGCAAAGTATCCTGGGAGTGTACATGATTAATTCATCTTCCGCCACTGCACCATCAATCAACACTTCCAGGATGGATGATATGGTAATGGCCTACTTGTTGGTAAGTACAGAAACCCAGTTATATACACTCTGCACAGCAAACTTGTAGGACACACAACATATACACCACTACATTGACATGTGGCCAGGAAGACACTGAGGTTGTGACATTGCTAGTCATGTTTGATATCCTGACCCAATGGGATACACTCCTATGGACAAATAACAGATGCAAATAACAACAGATGCCACTCCAGAGACACAAGAGAACAATTTAATTTAAAACCACACAGTGACAATGACATGGCCTTAACTGGCAGTACAACTTGGAAGATTAATTTTCGAACATCACATCAATAACACTCAATCACACACCTTTCCAAACAATATGTACTGTGTAAGGGGTATGCAATGTGTTTCGCTGCATGTCCAACACCATGACACACATAGCATGATGATGATAACTCCAATGAATGGGACATGGAATCATTGATGCTGTACCGACATCTCACATCACTCCTGGGGAGAGATTGCCCACTACCGATAAGCAAGTGGACTGTGCTAAGAACACGTATTGATGTGACAATATTGCAAAGTGCACATTGCTACACATACGGATTGAGACAATTACACATATACACAACAGATGTACAGGCATATGGACCTTCTGACACTTAAACCACCCCCACAACCAAGTTAGCCAGCTTACATGGACCAGGTTCAGTAGTGTAGGTACACATTTGAACATGAGCCAACTCAGTGAGGACAGAAAAATAGGTTTTCATAGAACTTGTCACACATGGGATATTTGTGCATTGTCAATTGTCAACACTTCAGTGCTGCCAACTTATGGAGATGTGTTGTATATTGTCACCTAGCCAAATCAAAGGGCCTCACTGATGTTGAACAAATTCTATTGCATATGTTAAATTGGATGGAATGTCCAGGCCATATAGATGCAACCGTGTTACCACCACTATGGAATTGATTCTGTTTATGGAAGTATCATGTCACCCGCAGTAAAGACACATGGACACATCTTTCACATGACCTAATGCATGGGAGTACACAATGTACAGCAAGTCTACAAAAATACTGCTGACATCCGGTCAATCAGGCAAACAACAGTTCGATAATGAAACATCCCAATGCTGATGGTACATCCTAGAAGCCTAGGATTCCACACAATAACACAAACACAGATGAGTCACAGACAACACAAGATAACAACTGCCATGCAAAGTGATAATCATGGTGCAAGCTCCATCAAATATTTTCTCTCATTTTCTCTTTCAGCTGATCAGGGGTATGGGATCCAGCCATGGATCATGACCCCATTTGCAAACCCAAGCACTGCAGCAGAGCATGCCTATAATGAGGCACATCGGAGGACACGCACCATAGTAGAGAGGACCTTTGACATCCTGAAGTCAGGATTCAGGTGCCTCAACATCACCGGAATTAGCCTCTTATATTCCCTGGAAATGGTCTGCAAGATCATTCTGACCTGTGCCATCCTGCACAACATGTGTAAGGAGAACCATTCCCCTCTATGAACCAGACCCACAAATGCCAGAAGAGGAGGAAGAGGAGGATGCTGTCCATCAACATGAGGGGGACCATCCAAACACTGCTGCATGATTGCGTCGGAGACAACACATTGTACAAAACTTCTTTTAACTATAGTCACCATTACCACTTTCTTACCATATCTCATTAAACACCTAATCTAATCACTAAATCATGGTCTGGGTAATTATTTATGCATCACATGATCCCTAGGAATCACAATCTGAGTTTAGCCTCATGGAGCAGCGCAGTAGTACAGATTAGGATAATGAAAAACCCATATCACAGTTGTTGGGTATGAATGTACACCCAACGTCACATACAGTGTAAATTACATATATGGTGTTCATTTCACATTTGAAGGGCAATGTCAGAGTAGCACAACTATGGGACACATCCATGTTGGCAACATAGTTCATTGCAGCATATGGCACACAACTAAGACACCATCAATCACAAGTAAAAAACCTTCTTCATACATGAGCCAGTGGATTTGCAATTGCATTAGTAACATGAATATATGACCACACCCTTGACCGCAGTAAGTGTGACATCAGCTATCTCTGCAAGGAGCATGTGTGACAAGAAGTCCATGTAAGATGCAAATGGATAGCCCAAGTGCCTCAAGTATGACAAGCATTGCTCACAAGACATGCCATGTGCATGCCATCCCAGGTTATAAGTTCTGTCACAGGCATTTATTCAGTCTCTCCCCACCCTTCTCTAGGTGGCCCTGTAATAGGACTATATGTACCCTGATAATCCATCATCTACACACACCCAGACTCACATTCTGACTCCAGTGTGCTTCCCTCTTTAGTTTGGCATGCCATAGTCCTAGTTCATATGACTGCATGGACTGCAGGTCCCAAAATGCACTGCCTGGTAGTCTGTAGGACCTGTTATCACCTGTCCATTGCTTCCCATGTGAAAGTTATTGTTGGCCCTTTGAACTTGATTCTCACCTACAGGACTTGTGAGAGACTGAAGCTGCACACACCTGTGAGCACTTCCATGCAGACCACCCATTTGAATCTGCACTGCCATTGCTGCAGCCTGGAACTGCTTAGAAGCTGCCTTTTTATTAATATCCTTGTTGTGCATTGCCGTATATGCCACTTGTGTAACACAGCCCTTGGGTTATTGTGTAACGTTCCAGCCGACAGCACAAATCCAGTTTTATTTATCCACAATGTTGTTCAGGCTTTTCCCAGTCTGAGTCTGCTCACTGTGCATTTGCCTTGTTCATGTTAGTTCCTGACAGAGCGTGCATCCTGTTAGCCTGATTGTTACCTGTTTTTGTGTAACCATCGAGGTTCCCTGTGGCTACATTTCTCTCATACTTGTTTTGCATGCCTACTTTCCTCCTGGTGTATTGTGTCTGTTAGGTCTACGATGAATCCACAAATATATTTTATAGTTTAATCATATTACATATGGTATTAAGGTCTGGGACATGTATTCAAATAGCCTAATCCCTGCACTATCCCTTACCTGTGTTTCATGTATGCATGATTGCCAAACAGTGGCAGTGTACTGTGGCTGTATGCATGGATTGGAAATGGTGCCCCCAGCACAAAAAACAACGTTTGCTAATGTTCATGAATGGACAAAACATTTTTGTGCCATGATGGTCCACACACAGATTCACATTGGCTACAACCCAATGATGGTGTTTGCGTGGTGACTAGCTGGGAAATTAATCAGCACAGAGGCACTGATGTTCCCTGTTGCAGTGGGAATTTTAGAGGCCACCCTGTGTACAAATGTTGTGATGAAACCTGCCGGGTTCTATTTACTGATCCATTACGTTTGTGAGCACACCAAGGTTACCCTGTTGTCAGCCTCATAAAACTTCTGTAGTGCCATAGCTCAAATATCCCCATGTGTGTTGTCAATTCCCCTTTGGCTTTCGGTCAGTTCTGCTTTGAAGGATACTCTGTTAATGCAGGGAATGAATCCACAGACTCATGAGTAGACCTGCACTCAACAGTGACAACATGGAGGACAATAATGACAATGGGTATACATGGCCACACACTTGTACTGGACACCTTTGTGCAATTAACCACTGAAAATATGTGAACACATGCAGCTTGGTCTGCTGGTCCTCCACTGCCACACGAGAAACATAGGTCATATATGGGACTCAAACAGTGGAGTGACATTACATTTTTGGATTGTTTTGCAACTCTGTGCCACAAGCACTGTACCTACAAAGCATTTTCAAATGACTGACTCATGGCTAGTATACAAAAAGGTTACCAGGATGTGGTATCTAACATTCCTTTTTTTTTTTTTATTTTTTTTTTATTGGTGGAAGAAAACATATTACATAAACATCTTTAAATCATTATAAACTGAAAACTTACAGTAAGATAATCTATGGGGGTAAAGAGAAAAGATAAACAAAAAAGGGGGATAAAAGATAAGGTAAAGAAAAAAAAAAAAAATAGATAATAATAAATAAAAACAAAAAAGGGGGGAAAAACCATCACCAAATTAAATCAATCATATCAAATACAGAGCCTAACCACCCCACGAATACTAGCTTGGGAATGGTACCCCTTAATTCGAAGATGGGTGACCCCAGCCGGTATGGGCCTGTACCCAGGCCTGAAACAGACCCCATATTGTCTTCCCCTTCCTCCTGGCCTGTTTCCCCTTCCGTTCATACAATGATTTTTCCAAGTAGTAAGAGGAAAGCAACCTAGCCAACCATTGTTGCCAGGACGGGGGTCGTGGATCCAGCCATGCCGATGCTATACAAATTCGAGCCACCGCCATGGCTATGAATATAAATGCCCTACAAGGTCCAGCGATTTCGCCATCTGTCCCAAAGACCATAATTTCAGGTGTAAGGTCTATATCATAGCCCACTACTTCCTTCAAAACAGATTGGATCCCTTCCCTTAAAGCTTTTAATTCCCCACAGGTAGCCATCATATGGATAATATCTGTTCCGTACATCCCACATCTCGGACAGCTTGTTCCTGTCGTACATCCCCATTTGACAAGATGGGCTGGTGAATAATACAGATCAAATATAGTCTTATAATGCTGCGCTTGTAGGGAAGATGATAGTAAAGTAGTGCATCCCATCTCCAATGAACTCAGGAAATTGCTACTACCCTCTGCCATTTTCTTACTCCACCTCTCCTTATGTTTTTCTAGATCGTCAGCTTGTTCTACTAAAAAGATAGGGTAGGTTGACCTAATGGCTAAGCTGGGTTTTGCCAACATGTCGTCCAGCAATTGGATACTTTTGAATCCCTGAGCCCCCCCTGTTTTTTTCCCTAAAAAATCCCTTATCTGTAAGTATTTGAAAAAATCCCTTTTCTGTAGCCCATACTGTTCCTGTAGGTCTCGAAATATCTTGACCCCTGAGTTATCAAAAAAATTTCCTAACCGAGTTACACCTAATGTACACCACTTCGCCATATATTTATCGTGAAATATTTCTGGGAGTAATGGATTCTTCTTGATCATAGTATAATAATTATATCTACCTAGTCCTTTTTTTTTACACCAAAATCGCCACCACTTGTGAGCGGCTTCTAACACTTTATACCTAGTTTTTTTGTAATATCCAGGCTCATGGTATGTTACTAGACACCCATTGGCAGCTTCTCCTATCTGAAGCTCATATATGTTGGGGCTGTCAACAATTGTAGTACCTTCCATATCAAATCCGAATAGTGGGCGCATGTATTGAAAGGCTGCTGCCAATTGATACAATTTTATATTCGGTAAGGACCATCCACCCCTTTCCCGTGGAAGAGACATATATTTACTCGCTCTCCTGCACTTTCCATATGCCCATATAAACCTCATGATCATTCTGTCAATCTCTTTAAATTTTAGATTGGAGAAATACAATGGGATAGTGCGAAATAAATACAACAGCTTCGGAAGGAAAATCATCTTTATCATATTGCATCGTCCTACTATAGTTAAATGTAGATTATCCCATCTACGTGCATCTTCTCTAAATTTAGCAAGTATAGGATCTATATTTAAATTTACTACTTTATCTATATTCGGTGTGATATTAATACCTAGGTATACTGCATGATCCACCCTCCGTGTATCTTTAATATTTGTATATTGATTAGCCAACAGTTGTGTCTTGGCTCCATTTAACGAATATCCAGAAAACCGACCACATTTTTTCGCCACCACTTCTATTTCTTTTAGTGCTGAATCAGGGGATGGGGTTAGTATGGCTATATCATCTGCGTATGCTAGAACTTTGGTATCCCATCCCTGCCTGTGAATTGGTGGTATCTTATTATTCGCTTCCAATTGTCTCAGCAAAGGGTCTATATACAGAGCGAAGAGAAGAGGAGAGCAGGGGCACCCCTGCCTGGTTCCTCTCCTAATCAATATAGTCTCAGATTGTCCTCCCATTAGTTGTATTTTCGCCGCTGGGGATCTGTATAAGGCCCTAATTGCTGTAATGAATTGCCTCCCTAGCCCAAGCTGTTCCATTACAAACCACAAGTACTTCCACTTTACCCGATCAAAAGCTTTCTCTGCATCCAGAAAGATAGCCGCCATAGGCTCTTTAACAGCTTCCGTGGAGTCAAAGAGTGCTAAGACTCTCTGAATATGATTAGTCGTGTCTCTCCCTGGAATAAACCCGTGCTGCCATGGAGAGACCAGCTTTTTGATCACCAATGACAATCGGGCGGCCAAGATCTTTGAATATATCTTGGCATCACTATTTATTAATGTGATCGGGCGATATGAGGCAGGATTTAATGGGGATTTGCCCTTCTTCTGGAATATGACTATGTTAGCTAGGTCCCAAGACGGGGGGATTTTCCCTCCTTTTTGTACCTGAACATACAGCTCCAACATTACCGGAAGCAAAGGTGACTTAAAAACTTTATAAAATTCTAAGGGGATAGCATCAGGGCCAGTAGCCTTCCCTGTGAGCAGATTGTTGATTGCCATTTCTATTGCTGTAATGTCTATCTGTTCTCCAAGGAATAGCTGGTCGCTCTTATCTAGTTTTCCTGTCGTGATAGGATACAAAAACTCTAAGGCTTCTTCATCCGAATAAGCCACTGTATCATCATATAGTTCCTGATAATACCCATGAAACACCTTTCTTATTTTATCCACCTCTGATATTAGCTGTCCTTGTCGATCTATGATCTCCCTGATTACCCCAGCTGCTGTTTTCTGTACTGCCCGAGCCGCTAATAGCCGCCCGGCTTTTTCCCCAAACTCAAGCCTTTGTGCCCGCTGCGCTAAATATTTCTCCGCTATTTTTTGAGCTGTAGTCTCATTTGCTGCTGCTTTGATTATGGCAACCTCTTCCTGTACTTTCGTTATATCTGCTCCAGCTTCTATAGCCATGGCTAGCTGTCTCTCTGCACACTGCAGCTTTAATTGAAACTCTATTATTCTCCCTTGAACCTCCTTTTGCCTATTAATACTAAAGCTTAATGTTTCTCCACGTATACCAGCTTTCAGAGTATCCCAAACCATTTCTACTGAAGCGGATCCCCTATTGAACCCCAAAAATTCGGTTATCCATTTGGTCATATGTTCACGGTATTCTGGATTTTTTAAAAGACCCCTTTCAAAGGTCCATCTACTACTCTTTAATTCTAGCCCCTCCAACTCCAAATCTAGCACTATAGGGTTATGATCTGAAACCATCCGGGGATATAATTCGATCCTAGCCTGCTTTAAGAAAACCGGGGAGATTAAAAAATAGTCAAGACGTGCTAATTTCTTATGCGGAGCCGAGTAATAGGTATAACCGGGATCAGGTTTGCGCAGCTTCACCCAGGCATCCACTAGCCCTAATTCTTGTTGCAGAGCACCCATGGCCTTATACACCCGAGGTTTGCGCCCTTGATACTTTTTAGTTGCGAGTGCTAACACATCCTGTAATCCCTCCCACGAGCCATTAAAGTTAAAATCACCACATATGATATAGGGAGGTACCCATCCTGTGAGCTCAATGGCTAAGGTATCAATTACTATCGGATCGTCCGTGACCGCCCCATATATGGAACATAAAGTGAAGCTGCTATGGCCATATCTACATTCTAAGATTGCCCATCTTCCACCAGCATCAGCCTTTTGCCGAGTAAATTGTAATTTGTTGGTCCGGTCTAAAATCGCCACTCCTTTAGTTTTAGCTTCTTGTTTGGACCAGACAATTGCCTTTAGGCCCAGTGAGCCGAAAATCCCGGAGTTTTTATATTCTATGTGCGTTTCTTGCAGGCAGTAAATATCTGCCTTGAAGGTTTTCAATTCTTCAGCAACTCTCCTTCTTTTATGAGGATCGTTCAGACCACATATATTAATTGATGCAATTCTGAATCTAGCCATACCCCCTCTTTTTTTTTTTATACTTTCGGATCTCTTTTTTTTTGGGGTCACTCAAATTTCCATATCTAGCTACACCATCCCTTAGGTTTCCTTTCCTTCCTTTTCCATTTCTTTCCCAGATATCTCTCGTCTCCATTAACTGTTCCCTTTCCACATTTTTCCCCAGTTTTACCATTATGGATCCTCCCTCCACCCTTCTTACTTTCCCTTTCCCTTTCCCCATCCCCTTCCCTTTCCCCTCTCCTTTGCCCTCCCCCCAGGCCAGTCGCCCCCTACCCCACCCCTGCCACCCCCCCCCACTGACACTGGCCCCCCATTCTGTAGAGCAATCAGACCCCTAGTGGCCTGAATGTTGATGTCGTGCGTATGTCAGCCTGTCCCAGCCCACCGGTACCCCAAGCGCCTATGTCTTCCCTATTTCCCTCCCCCTTTATACTCTATACACTTACCCCCGTCAGATATTCTTTTGCTTTGATTTCTGACGTAAAAACTCTTATTTTCCCATTCATTATGGTTTTTAGCCTAGCGGGGGCCAGCAGATAGGCCTCACCTCCTTTCTCAAAAAATGGCTTGATAAGCTGCCGTAGCCGCCATCTCCGCTCAACTGTAGCATGGCAGAAGTCTGGGCGGGTAAAAAATGTAACCCCATTATAAGTACGCGGATTTCTGGGAGGGGTTTTATCAGCAATTTCTTGACGTACCAGATAGCTCCCTAGATATACCAGGACCGCTCTTGGGTATTTAGCGTCTGCCCGTTGACTACCCTACCGTGTATTTAGCGGGAACCTGTGAGCCCTCTGTACCTCATTGTCCCAGTCCCGATTCCCTAATTCTGGAAAAGACCCGCGCAGAAGAGTAACCATGTATGTCTGCATATTGTCCCCTTCCAGTCCTTCTGGTATACCCAGAAAGCGAAGATTGTTCCTTCTTTGTCTGTTTTCCAAATCTTCTAGCTTCCACATCACATCCGTTAGCTGTCCATCTCGGGTGGCATTCTGTTCTTTAAGAGTGTCCATATCATCCTCGACTGCCACTATCCGATCTTCCATGGAGCATAGCTTCGCTTCGATTTCCTTGCAAGATTTAGCTACCTTGCGGACTGATCCTTGCAGTCTCTTTGTGGCAACCCTTGCCCGATGGCTATCGATCCGCGTCTCCGTTTGAAGCTCTTTGATTGAGCTATAAATTGACTGCAGGATCCCCACTTCGGTGCCAATTTCATAGTTTCTACCAGTGGTACCTATCTCTCCGGCTGCAGGTCCCGGATCGCTTCCATTTTTATCTTTAGCGGAGCTTTGGTTGCCACCTGTAGAAGTGTCAGCCAAGTTAATCCCTGTATAGTCCCACCTTAAGGACCTACCATTCCTAGATGCCATACTTTCAGAGCCCTCTTGTAAACCAGAGCGTGATTTAACAGATTTCCTTTGGCGAGCCTTACGTACTGTGCACTCCCCACTTGCAGATTTGTTGCCTGTTTCAGATATCTCGCTCTCGTCAGTTTCACTAAAACTACAATCAGCGCTACCAAGGTCGGACTCCTCTGTCAAGGAATAAAACTTATCACTACTTTCTCTGCCCCAATCGTTTAGTTGGAGATTTTTCCCCCCCCCCATAATTTGGTCCCTTATTTTAGGACTGCCGGGAGGATTGGCAGGTTCATTCTCCTCTGCTGTGTGTCCTAATAGGCCGCCAGGTTTCCCCTTATTTTGGAGGTCCACCTGTTCACATTGCTCTACCTGTTGGGTTTGTGACTGCCCATTTTCGCAAAGACTGAGCACTTTTATAGTTGCTTCCCGACTGATATCTTGATTTTCTGACATGTTTGCTGTAGGATTATCACCGTAGTCTGGGTTTCTAGTACTTGAGTCTAATGAAGAGGATCCTTTTACTGAACAGTCAGTTTCAGCGAAAGAGGTTGCCATAACAACAGAGGTTCTTTGCATCCCTCCAGCCAGAAAGGCAGTTATAGTAGATTGATTTTTACCTTTCACTTTGTCCTCCAGCAGGGGAGTAGTACTATCACTTGCCTTAGTACTCATCTTTGCGTCTATCATCTGTCCTAGGATAGAGGCACTCTCCCCAGCCGCTTTTCCGGTTGTAGACGCTAGACGTTTATTAGAGCCCAGTGGTTCTCCTTTTCCTCTGCCAGAGCGCACAGTCTTGACACCTTCGTTTTTATCTCCCAGATGCCGATTAGCTTTAGGTGCCATATTTATTATAATGGCCTGAGATAATGATCTAATGGCTCTCGTTATGCCCACTGCTGCCACAAATACCTCTATTATTGTTTGCTTAATCACGCTCCTTAATGACCGTGCAGGAGTAGGCATACGCCATAGTGCATTTCTGTATGTGACTACGAGCATTTGACGCTTCCTAGGATACTACACCTTCCTTCCTAGGAAGCTAGAATCTTTTTCTACCCCCTGTTCCGAATTGTTTCTCCTCTCTCTTCCTACCGCACCTTCTATTTTTATGTTAGCAAAAATGACAGCCCAAACTCATGTAAGATGCGCGGAGAATTATCAGGAAATATTGATATCCTAAGGGGAATCCTCTTTATGATTACATCCGTTTTGCGCAGTTATTACTGCGGAACATAGTATGTAAAGCGTCAATCCATGCGGCTGTAGCTAGCTAGCTTTATAGTTACTGCGGCTTAACGCGGACTTCTAAGGTATCCAGACGCAGTACAAAAGTCATGTATAGACACACTGCAAAAAACGGTCTGTGCTTTCCCCCATTAGCAGTAAGCAAGTCATATCATGTTGCTACTTCACTTTAGTCATTATTGGTCCTGGCCGGCTATAGAGTTCAACGATACTCGCCCTTCATCTGGATTAAACCACTTCAAATAGTGCGGCCACCATCTGCTAAACGCCTCTGCTGCTACTGCCAATCTCGCCTTTTCAAAAAGCCATTAAGACCCTCTTTTCCTTTCGAGGGGTTTTAATCTGGATATGATCCTGCATTTTAGCCCCAGGTCCCTCAACTTCTTAATTCCCGGATAAAAAGTCAGTGTAAATCTTATTTCGTTGCTTCCTATACAGCCACAAGGGTTAAATCAGGATAGCGTCCTTGTGCCAAGCAAACAAAGTTTTTCTTTTCCTTTGCTGTTATTTATAGTTGATTATAAAGCCTCCTCCTCCCCCTTACCCCAAGGTTACCACTCTTTTGCTGCGAGGGGGAGGGGGTCCTTGTTGTGGTTGGGCCGCTGTCCTCCAGCCGCGGTGGCTGCCGTGCCTCGCGGTCCCGCGATCCCGCAAAATCCGCTTCTGAATCCCAAGCCTAGTGAGGTAGCTGCCGGCCGTGCGGGAAAGGGCGGTAGCGGCTCAATACGAGCGCGGCCAAGAGCGGCGTCTCCGCGGTCAATTTCCTCTTCGCGCTGACTGCCGTCGCCGTGGCGCTTGGTTTCCGGTGGGTGTGGCTAATGGGCCTCACTACGCCGACACCATATTGCCCGAGCAGAGATCTAACATTCCTGTACATGTGATGGCTTACTCATTGCCATTATCAACCGTCCTCTATCTATCCTGTGCATAGTTTGTTGTGGGAGATGTGTTGTCCCAAAAGTCAGTGCAGTTCACACAGCATTAGATGCTACATGTATGACAAAGACATATCCTGACTCATATCTACACAGAAAAGTTTGCGAAGGGTATCCACATTAACAACACATGCATACAAGCACATTAATGAAAGCACGTTTTGTGACTTTCACACAGAGGCCTAACAAAAATTGAAATAGCCAATGCACAGACATTGACACACAGGCAATGAGTTAATGTATTAAATTGCATGCCTTGCTATCCTCTATTGACGAACAACCTGCTCAAACTGGGTAATACTAATTTGTATTAAAAAAGTTTGGGTATCTATTGCGTCAGTGAAGAGTGCTCATCCGGTACAACACCTGGAGTATCATGGTCTGCAGTAGTGTGATCTGCCACATGTGCCCAAACACTGGAATACACAATGCAGGTGCAACAGCCTATCTCTGTACAGTTACAGCTGTCATTTACTTAAAAAATGTGAGAAATGACACAAACACAGTAAAAGACATAAATGTTGATGCAATCTTGTCAAAAAAGACGCATATGCATAAAAAATCGCCGCATATGCGTAGAAAAATGACGCTCACAGCCATTACACATCCATTGGCCCGAGCGGTAATTCCTACACTGTACCCCTTGAAATTGGTTACCAAGGCTAAATATTTTGAACTATGGATGCAGGGTAATTTTTAAGCATTTGCGTAAAAAAAAAACTGACGCACAGATTGTAAGCGTCATAAAAGTTTGACGCATCATAATAAAATGCACTGCATTTGAGACAGGAAGTGATCTAATAGGATATCCTGTTTTTCTATACTGTGCTTAGACTTTTGTCTGTCCCAACTGTGCTTTTGTCTCCTGTGTGCCATCCTATTTGTCATCTGTTTTATTTGTAATTGTCTCAGATGTTCATTGTAAGTATTTATTTGTCATATTTGGTGTCTAATTTTGTCTTTGTACTGTTGGGAGTCTGTTGTGGGTATTGTTAGTTTGGGGATAGTTGGGCTGTTTGAGGGTTACTTTTCTTTCATTTTCCTCCCTCCTTTCCCTTTATTTTCCTCTGTACCTTTTATTTTTCCTATTATTTCTGTCATGTTGGTTAGGCAATGTCTGGGGAGAAGGGATGAGGAGGAGCTGGGGGCATTCATTTGGCTGGTGTGCCACTTCCTCTCCTTGATGATTGAAGCAGGTTGCAGGGTGATACAGGGGTATCACTCGGAGGCGAGGAGGCTCAGGTGGTCCAAGGTGTTGTGCCATCTGCGTCGCATCTTCAACAGACAGCGCAACGACCACCAACTGGAGCACCGCTGGGCTGACCTTGCTGCCAGAGAGCAAGACCTGCTGGACCACCTGGGTATTGTGATTGGTGGCCCTGTTGGTGTGTACAATTCAGAGTAATGTGCACATTTAAATGCTCTGTAGTGACAGTAGCAGATTTGTTGATATTCTGCAGCCAATGTTTTTTGACATGTGGAATGCAAGTTAAACACACAGTGGCCCTGAGTTATACAATAATTGCTACACATTACCGTCATTTGTTGACGCAACAGCTGCACTAACTTACAAAACACAACTTGATCTTGTAAATTAGGGCTGCCTTCACGTCAATAGATGATTGTAATGCGGCTCATACATATGTTTTATCCATGGTCTGTGAGTGTGCCAGGAAAGAGATGTTTTTTCACAAGCTAAAGGAAAGAATTAATGTGTTCCCCAATTATTTTGAATACATGTCTGAACTGTATTCAGGCCCATACATACAAAATTCTTCCTAACCTCCGGTAATATCTTAGGCTGATAGTTTGATTTGGTTGTGCCGCAATTAAGTTAGGAATGGATGCCAAAGTAATGCACACGGGTACATATCTAAATGTTTGGAGCTACTTTCCATAGCTGTAGCGTAAAACATGAAGCAAATGATACAAATTGAGGGATAGCAGCTAGCCCTGGCACTCTGTTTATTGTACCTGTGTGTTTTAATTTGTTCTTGGGCACAATAGCTGGGACAGAGCTGATGCATTTCCCATCTGTGTTACTTTATAGCCATGCACTTCTCATAAGTTATTGGGTCATCATGGGATACCTGACGTTGGGGAATGCATGGTCACAATGTATTACTTGCATGATGTTGTGCAAGGGACCCCTGAGCAATTCAATCATACATATGAAGTTCCCAAATACTTTGCTAGTTTACGTTTGGTACACCCCTGCTGATCTAGTGCAGCATATGTACAATAGCTAACTTCCCAGTATGGAGGCTATCACAGACATGGGTGTATGCTAAGATCAGAAGACCAGCATTCCTGTGACCGCACGTCAGGTACATACAAATTGAAACCTACATCATCATGATTGACACAGTAGGACATTTGCTAAACCATGTTTCAATCATGGGACAGTGTCAGTTTGCTGTATACCAGCTGATCTCCCAACTTGGCAAATGTAAGATGATGAATGTGGCTAACTGCGAATTCCAAAACCCAATATGGGTACACAGGGCAATGAGTGACACATTTCAGGTGCAATGACTACACCTGTGCCCAAGCATTCTGTCATGGATGACCACAATATACACTGTCAGCATATATTTCTTTGTTGTATTCATTTTGATAAATGGCCAGTCCATGTTTAGCGTCAGATTGTCATCAAGTAACGCACAGGATCCCTGCCGTTATGGTGTCATAGGGGGCATATATGGCTCAGGGTACACTGTAAATGTAGCATATGTAACCTACACACAACACAGGTCCACATGTAAGGGACCATAGAAAACACAATAAATCATGAGCTTCACTCAACCCACATGAGCATCACACAGTAACTGATTGTCCCTTGATGCACAAGTCACAATACCTGAGCGACTGGTATTACAGTGCTCCATGAATGTAGCTTTGCATGTCTCTCATTACAACAAATGATGAAATGGAGTACACTCCATAAATGAGTCTGCAAACAATTGAGGGATCATGTTTGTCACCACATGATAGTTAGGGCCACTGCATGTGTGCATATGTGTGTGTATCACTCACTGGAGTGACAGGGTCTATACATGTTTGCAGTGGTATGCATGTTGGAGTATCATCATGCCTGAGGGGCTGGACTTTCAGATATAATGTCACACACAGTAATATTATTTGAAAGTGTTGTACAGTGCACAGATATTGAGCACATTTCACCCTTCCATGCTTTGCAGGTGGACCTGCCACTTACACAATCAGCGAAGTGGCTTGATTTGCGGACCTAGACATATCCAGTAAGTGTTGATATTTCAGTTCTGTGTTGTGTTTGAGGCTGTTGTGTGATTGACCCCCTCAAGGCACAGGCTTGAGGTTATGAAATATGTGTACCTAGGTGTGATGATCCAAGCGTAGTACACAGACATGTAAATCTGTATATCATATGTCCCAACCTAGGATACTGACTCTTGATTAGCAACTGCATATCATCCTCGCAATTCCATTTACAAATAACAGATCTTGTGGTCCTTGATTGTCATCCAGAAGATAGTCATTAGTTGGCCTGTCACATGTGGAGGAATTGCAGCATTTGTTACGTGACTAATGGCAGAACAATGATACTTAGAGCAATTAAGTATGTACACATTTTTGTGCATTGCTGTGCTGTTAGATAGGACATGTGTAGGCTGCGTTAGCATGTACTTCCTCAGGGAGAATCTGTGATCTGTACAGTGATACGGCCTGTTTCAGCTACATTAGATGTATTATCTGATTCTCATCAGTAGCTGTATCACACAATGATGTACCTAATGTTTAGCTTTATCTTTTTTAACAGCAGCCAATATGGATGCCAACCAGATCAGTGGAGAGCGATGCGTTACCGCCACATTCTGGATGTAGAGTCTGGGTTCCGCCACATGGCACAGCGTTATCGCCATGAAAAAGCCTCAGGGGTGTGGAGGGCATTTGCCCAAGGGGGCCCTTCCGTGTCCACAATAGCTGCAACCACCAGCACCACCACTGCGACCCAGGTGACAGTAAGGATGACAGCCACCACTGCAGGACCATCAACATCCTCAGCTCCTGGACCACTGACAGCAGCCCCTGCACCTCCCCCTCCAAGCATGGCACCACCAACTGGACAACCCTCCACTACTGGCACACAGACCACCCCTGCTGCAGTCATTGACACTGGTGAATTTTGTGCAATGCAACGTGACATGCAACGGATGTTGCGCAGACTGGGCAGGCTTCAGCAGGAGGTGTCACAGATAAATAAGAGAGTACGTACTATTAAGAAGACCCTGCGGCGGGTGAACTTGTGACTTTGATACCCTCACCCATGATTCCTTCCCCTCCCTCATCTTTCCTGGTTCTTTTAATTAGTGGGTTTAGGGGGCTTAGTGTTAGGTTAGAATAGGCTTTTAGTTTAGTTAGTATTAGTGGGTTGGTGGGTGGAGGGTATGATATTTTTACATGTGTTTTTTTTGTGGGTGGGTGGGTAGGGGATGATGTTGGGGTTTTTGTGTATTAAATAAAAAAAATAAAAAAAAATATATATATATTTGTTTAGTATAAGATAGTATGTGTTTAGGTTAGTATATGTCGTCCTCCATGTGTCCCGTCATATAAGGGGGTGGGGGGTTGATGTTTAGAGTGTTTAGTTAAATGTGATAAGTAAGTTTAGCTTAGGGTAGTTAGGGCCAGTTGTGGGTAAAGTGTAGTTAGGATAGGTTAGGTTAGTTAAGGTGTTTCCCCTAGTTTTAGCATCCTATTTTTACAGTTTAATAAATAGGTACTCCTTTACAGTATGTGTCATATGCTTGGGGATCAGGGCCTTGGCATGGGTGAACAGTGTCAATTTAGTATTTGCATTTGTGTTCCATCGAGCATCCAAATCCCAATTGAGTTGTCACATTGGTAGCTACACCAAAGTTACTTCGCTAGGAATCTGCCATCCATTGCACCCACCACTCAAGTTTACTATGGTTCCCAATGTGATGTTAAGTTGGGATGTATGTTTTCAATCTGTCATCCTTTGAGACCAGATTTGGTATTGAGGACACTGTGTTATGTCTGCCTGTAGCCTGATGTTCATGTAGTGGCAACTGTTGTCAATGTTAAATTCCACTTGCGGATATGGCCTGAGAATGTTAATTGAGCCCTAGTTCATGTAGGGAGAATACCAAATGTCGTGTGACAGCAGGCCAGTTTGTCGTTGTACCTTACCCTCCTGGACTAGCTTTACCTTTCCATCATCCTTGGCATGGCAGCATACCCCAATGCAAAGGTTGTTGGTGTAGTGTAGTACTGTGCCCCAGGTTTGCCCTGCACAGCACATGCCGCCCTGCACAGCACATGCCACCCTGCCGTGTCCCTTTGCTCATTCCACTCCCTGAATATCATGGCTTCCATGCATTGTGTAGTAGGTATGTCCCCCCCCCGCTTACAGTTAACAAATAGGCATTTTAGTTCTCCATGCCACTTACCCTGCATCTGTGTTGTCTCCTGGTAGTCTGCGCTGTCCTGTCCTTGAATCCCTGTGACGATCTCCTCAGGGATGACGGCTGCCACCATCTCCTCCATGTGGTCCAGGGCTTCCTCCGGTGCTGGACTCCCACCTCCAGTCAGCAGTGCTGCCTTCCTGTTCCTGGCCATCTTTTCCTTGTTCCTGCGCTTGCAGTCATGCCAGCATTTCTTGCACTCGATGACTGTTCTCCGTACTTCTGCCACACTGTTTATCTTGCCAACAATTTGTTGCCAAATTGCCTCTCTCCTACTAATTGGCAATTTAGAGGTGACAAAAAATTGGTGCTGGTGTTCCGTCACCTCTTTCACCAGTATTTCCTGCTCCTCTGCACTGAACCGACACTTCCTTTTCTTCTTCTCCCTCTCCTGGGTCTTGTGGGGGTCCTCCTGGCTGGTTCCTGGTCGGTTGTCATCTTCCTGGGGTCTCTCAAAGCTTCTGGGATCCATTTTGGCTCTCCTTTGCACATTTTGCTGTGTTCGTGCCGCTTTTTGATGCAATTGCGTCAAAAAAAGGCGTATATCCGGTTTGCGATGTCGTAAACCGGATCAAAGTCATTTTCGCCGCATTAACGTTGTTTTTCTTTATGACGTGACGCATTGGTTTGAGTAAAAACAAAAGACTCACACCAGTGGTTTGCGCCGCCGTGCTTCAAAGTATAAATTTGATGCCCAAGCGGCGCAAAGAAATGGCGTTAACATTTTTGACTCAAAACTGTGTCTGCGCAGTTTTGCGTCAAAGTATAAATATGGGGCTTGGTCTCTCCACTCAGTCAGTTTCTTTATTCCTTAAGATTTCTTGAGGAGTCTAAATTTTCCACGATGTGGTGGTGCAGTGCCGGCCTTAGTGCTGGCGGCGCCCTGTGCGGCAATGTTTGACAGCACCACAAATGCCCACCTCTGCCACGGATTCCCTCACTACCACCCTTTAACAGGATCTCCTAAACACTCTCTCTCATATGCATTTAATTAGTTTTGTAGCGCCGCTCATTCCATTGTAGGGTGTCATCCATACTGGTAGACAGTACAGTTTAAAAGTTCTTGGTTTGGAAAAGCACAAACAGAATTCAAAATGTAACACCATGGTTGGGAGTTCTCTTTAATAAGAATTGATTTGTGCTCCATTGAATCCTTTTTGCAACATTAGTATAATAAAAAACTGAGGAAAAAAAATGACGATCTAATCTATACCTTGCGGAATGCACGCAGTTCTTTGATTACAATTAATAGTTTACTGCTCTATAGAAGGATTGTAATTGTATTTATATAGCACTTACTATCCCTGACGAGGTGCTGAAGCGCTTTTCGGCAAGTAGCACGCTACTCCGGAACCCAAAAGGATTAGTGATCTATTAGTATAGGGAAATATGAGTACAGTATTAGTATAGGGACATATGAGTTAATTTGAAAGGAGGACATGTGAGTCTTCTAGTTGGACTGAATAGCATAACAAAGGGATACAGGAGTGAAGAATCTACAAATGTTAAATGTGAGATCATAGTACTAAGATGAGGTTTGGGATGAGTAAAAGAGAGATGGAGGAAGGAAGAGTCTGTAGAAGGGGATTAGGGAGATCACAAGAGTAAAAAGGAGTTTGTGAGGAATCAAAGGCGAGATAAATGAGGGAACATTTAGTTGTGTTGTTCCGGAGATCATAGTAGTAAACTGAGGTTTGGGGTAAGCCAGGAGGGATAGAGGAAAGAGTCTAGGAAGGGTTATTTTGGAAATCATAGTAGTAGAATGGGTTTGGGATGAGTCAGAGTGGAGACAGGATAGCTTGAGAGGTATAGGGTGATGGTGAGACAGAGGAAAGCTTTCCAGGGAGTAATGTGTTTTCTCTTGTATAGTAGGGCTAATGTAATAAATATATAGATACATGATTACATAGTAAGGGAGTATATGTGTAAACAATATAATATAATGAGATTTTAAGTTTTATCATGTAAACACAGACTTTCAACAGTTACAATATTTGATGTTAATTTATTTGTGTACTTTTATAACATAATTTTATCTTTCCTCAATATTTCAATAGTAAAATGCTTGTAGATAAATAGTTAAGATAATATTTACCTATTGTGGTAGATAAAATAATAACAGACTCATAAGCATCCAATCGAACAACTTATATAGAAAATATGCAGTGACCTATAAACATGTTAAGCGTAGAATAATATACACATATATATTCACTTAAAAAAAACAAAGGCCACAGGGACGTCACAGCCAGGTTCCAAATCCACTCATACAAAACCAAGGAAATCCAGCAGCCATAGCCAGGGTCACCCCAAGCAACTAAACTACTTTAGACTGTCAAGTAAGGAATTATTTATACCTTATCCAGAATAATGCTGTATTTATTTGATTAATTTCAACTTTGTAACAAATTTGCATAAATCTGTGTTCAGTTTGACTGGGCCCAGGCGTTTCATTGGACAAAAGGTCACACATTTTTCTTAAACTGGTATTTTACTAATAATTTTCTTCCCTAATCACTTTCACTTTTTATACCTTCCCCTTTGCTTTTCCAGGTCTCTGTGAGGAGTTACACCTTTTACCTCTTCCTCTTTGGTGTACCCTTATTTTTTGGTTGAGCCAACCACGCAGCATAAGCTGCCTCGTTGTGAAAGACCTATTGTGAGCATACTAAGAATTTACAGAGGCATAAAGCCTACCCATTGCTTGGCTTTATTGTCACTCTTTCTCTTGCTTCTTATTTGCAGTTTCTCCTTGTCTTCCCTGTGTTTGCCACTTCCCTGGAACATAGCCTCTTTACTATCTTCCTGACCTGTGTACTACCACGCCTCACTTTTAGGAAACCACTTTTTAGGGTTGAGCCTGTGAGTGCATGCACCAGCATATCCGCCTTGCTTGCAAGACTCTGTTGTGTACAGCAAAGGGCTTGGAGCCTGCCTGTTGCTTACCATTTATTGGTTTGAATGGCGCTCTTTACAGCCTCGTAATGGGCTGGCATAATTTCTGTTCCTCTGTGTGGAGCAGGAACCAAGCACTGATTGATTCAACTTAATCAATGCCCATCCGCTGCTCCAGAGGTGATTGAGGTACTATTTTCGTATTTTTCAACTTCTTGTGCCAAGCAAGTAGAAGGCTTGTGACTGGCAAAAACGTGCCCAGCAAGACAAACAAAAATGCAAGATTTTAATTTTATAGCTAACTTTCTTTAATTTTGACAAATCGTCCTTTCTCACTTTGCACTCATGTTATCTTTTGTTTTTGCTCGTGAGCGCTATTCTCAAAAGATGACAATTATCTTGTTCTAAATATCGCAAAGCAACATTGTTTCTTTATGTGTAATTTCTGAAATTATGCTTTCACACAATTGTGCAGTACACCCCAATACATCCCCCTCCAATCCGCTCCACTACAATCTACCCCAATCCACCACACCTCCCCCGACCCAAGTCCACTCAAATTCAGTCCAAACCACTCACCCCATTCCAATCCACTCCAACCCACCCCAATCCTCTCAATTTTGCACAAATTAATCTGCTCACTCCAAATTGCCCCACTCCAATCCAAAACAATCTCAATCTGCCCCACTCCAATCCAAAACAATCTGTCCCACTCTAATCTGCCCCACTCCAGTTCAAACCGATCTGTCCCACTCCAATTTTCCTCACTCCAATTCAAAACAATATGCCTCACTCCATTTCAACCCAACCTAATCCAATCCACCCCACCCTTATCCAATTCACCTCACACCACCCAATCCACCCCACACTAACCCAATCCACCTCACTCCAATCAACCCTAATTAAATCCGCCTGCTCCAATCCAGCCAAATCCAATCTGCCCCATTCCAATCCAAAACAATCTGCCCAATCCAGTCTGCCCCACTTCAATCCAAAACAATCTGCCCCACTTCAATCCAAAACAATCTGCCCCACTTCAATCCAAAACAACCTGCCCCACGCCAATCCATTTCACTCTGCCTCACTCCAATCTGACCCACTTTAATCCAAAACAATTTGCCCCAATCCACCCTGCCCCACTCTAAAACCCAAACAACTCACTTGAATCCAAAACAATCCATCCCACTCTAATTCGCCCCACTCCAATCCAATTGATTTCAATCCACCCCACTACTATCCAGTCCTCCCCACAGCAATCCAAGCCACCCCACTTCAGCTCAGCCCAATCTACCCCACTCTAATCCAATACACCTCACCCCAATCCAATCCACCCCACCCCACTCCAGTCCAATCCAACCCAATCCACCCTACTCCAGTCCAGCCTGATCCAATCCAACCCATTCCACTTCCATCCAACCCACCCAACTCCAATCCACCCACACCACCCCAACCCAGTCCACATTAATCCACACTACTCCAATCCAATCCACCCCACTCCAAACCACCATAATCTACCCCACTCCAATCCAATCCACCCCAATCCAAATCCACCACACTCCAATCCAATCCACCACACTCCAATCCAGCACAATCTACTCCAGTCCATTCCACCCCACTCAAACCCACCACACTCCACTCCAATCCACCACAATCTACTCCATCCCATACCACCCCACCCCAGTCCAATCCAATCCACTCCACTTAATCCAATCCACCCCACTCAATCCAATCCACCCCAGTCCACCCCTTACCAATCTACCCCACGTCAATCCAATCCACCACACCCACCCCAATCCACCCCACCCCATTCTAACCTACCCCAATCAAACCCACCCCACTCCAATCCAACCCTCCCAAATCAAACCCATTCCACTACACCCCGCTCCAATCCAACCCACCCCAATAAAACCCACCCCACTCCAATCCACCCTCTCCAGGCCACCCAACCCCATGTTAATTCACTCCTTTGCACTCTACCCCAAACCAATCCACCCTACACAATCCCAATTGAGCCTACTGGACTCCAGTCCAGTCCATCCACCCACCCCAATCCAATTAACTCCACACCAATCCAATCCACCCTACTGCAATCCGCCCCACTACAATCCAGCCCATCCCAATCCAAGCACACCACCCCAGTTCAGCCCACCCCTCTCCAATCCAATTCATCCATGCACCACACCCCACTCCATTCCACCCCACCCCACTCCAAACCACCCCTCTCCAATCCAACACACCCGTCTCCAATTCAACTCACTGCAGCCCACCACAACCCAACCCAATCCACCCCACCCCACCCCACCCCCATTTCAATTCCCCATACACCCGTTCAATCCACCCCATTTCAATCCCTGGTGCAACCTGATTAAAGGTGAGCCAAGCTGATAACTGAATTGGTGGATCACTTGAATCCATGTTTGGTTTAGCGGTTTAGATTCTATAAACAGCTTGCCAAATAAGTAAAATTGTTCATATAGTGCTACCAATGAAGTCTGTATTTTGCAGGTGAGAGACAGTTTAGTTAAAAGGCATCCTGCAGCTTACCTGGAACTGGTTGGCGACCTCTAATTCTACCGTAATGGAAAGGTTACCTGGCAAAAGGTTCTGCATTGTGCATGGAGCCTGCCGGCCTTGCGGCACTGCGGCTCTGCTGGTCCTGGACAATCCCTGAAGGTCCCTGGCGGATTGAAGTGTGGGTTGGGGAGGATGGGGGGGTGGTCAAGTGATCACTGTCAGGCAGCTATCCTGGCCCTGGCCCTGAGGGGTGCTGGACCCCTCCCGGCAGCCTCCTGGATGATTGGAGAGCCTTGAACACCGTACTGGTATCACTGGAGAGGCTAGCAGAGACCCAATAAGGTGTAGAGCCAATGAAGCAGAGCACAGATTTTAGCAGATGAGCCCAAAATCACCACCAATTGTGGATCATCCGGCCTGAAGGGAGCACTGCTACACAAATCGTAAGAACCTTTCTAACTATTGGGGCCCCTTGTGAGGGATGTCTGCCCTGCCCTTCTCACGTCTGACATTACTTGCTCATTGGGATCACAAGGGCCCGATGAATGGGGTCCCACAGTGGTCAGCTCTACTGACTCACATGTGGGTCTCCCTATATGAAGACAGAGGGCCCAAAAGCCATGCTTGCTCTGCCCCAAATTGACCCGGGCAGGGCCTCTCTAGAGAATTACCTGGAGCACATGCCCTTCTGTGGATTCCATGGGTATCAGATGGAGTCTGTTGACTTGGTTATGATTGCATAATCTGCAAGGGGAGTTTAAGATGCAAAGATTTGAAGCTTACAGCCCAGCAAGAGCAACAGACCACACTACTCCTCTCAGATGTAGCTCTGTGCTGCCTACCCAGGTCCTAGGGTTGGAGAGCCTGGCGTATGGAGGATAAAAATACTTTCCTTCCCAAGACTATAAACCTATGGCACCCCTCAGTTGGTGATATTAGGTGGACCTGTTTTCTGAGTAAGAACTGACTTCACAGGTTTGTGACGACTATGACCTCTCCTCCAACCCCCCTTCTCATAGATTTCAATGTTCCAGATATCCAAGTTGCATTTATCTCACAAGAGCTCAGAGAGAAATGCAAGTGTGATTTATTTGACTTCCCTTTGTGCACTGAATGTCTAGACATGGGCAAAGATAAGTCAGGCTCATCTGGAGGACAAGCAACTATGGACACGTTCACCATATTGGTCACCTCAATGGCCCCTAAGCTGACTCCCCCTGGGAAAGAGGGGATGCCAGATGTTGCAACCTTCACTGTCTTGCAAGCCACAAAGGACATGTGCTCCTCCCTGGATACAGAAATCACCCAAGTGAGCCTGGACTTACCCTGGCTTCGTCTAGACTTCCACAACATAGTGGATCAGTAATTGAGATGGATGGCAAGATCTCTGAGGCTGAAGATACTTTGTGGACCTCCCAGGGCCAAGTCATCCAACCACTCTGGACCACTAGAGAGTTAAAGAGTTAATCAGGGGATGCCGAAAGGTGCTCCAGATTTATCAAATTTCTAGTAGTAGAGATGCAAGAGGGGGGGGAAGTACCCAAACAACTCAATTCATTACATGGCTTCAGTCCTGGGTGTCCACTGCAGACTTATCCCAATGCTTTGTGGTAGAGAGGCCGCACAGTTCGCTAGTGGCAAAGGTGCCCCTGGGTACCCCATTGCATCCATTTATATTCTGTCTCCTAAACTGCAGACACGAAGATACAATCTTCCAAGGGGCCAAAAAATAGGGCGTTCCACACTTTAGGAGGAGTCACACCATGATCTTCCCAGACTATGGCCCTCATTACAACCTTGGCGGTCGGTGGTAAAGTGGCGTTAAAAAAATTGAATCATGACCACGGCGGAAACTGGCAACACAGACAGCCACTTTAACACTCCAACCGCCATGGCGGTAGTAACAAGCACCACGTCGGTAACCGCCAACAGCCAGGCGGAGGACAATGTACCGCCCACTGTATTATGAGAGGCCAATCTGCCACCTTTTCCGGGGCGGTACCAATGCCATCAAAAGCACAGCGGAAACAGTGTTCTGAAGGGAATCGACTCACCTCTCGACACCCAAGGAAGAACCAGGATGCCACGGAGCCCGAGCTGCACGTCTTTCCCATGCAGGTGTATCTGCTCATATACTAGGAGTACCAACGCCGGCGATGACGGCCACGGTGAGTACTGCACCTAACACACATGGGAGGGCGGGAGGAAATAGAGAATGACACACACATGCAACACACAACACCCCCACCCCCACACTCACCCCCAACACCATTCACACAAACAGATGCAATAACATTCCATGTACACCCGCAACCCTCAGGAATAAGGCAAGGTCAAAAGGAATTGAGTCAAATAAGTGTTATATTAGAAATAGTTATAAATACATTTAGAACTCAAAAACAGTACTTATAAAATATACAATATTTACAAAAGGCGGTACAATGTCCACTCAAAATGTCTGTGGCCCACTGGGCCAAAACACATAGGCCAAGCCCACACTTGACCCCTGTCTCAATACGGAGAACAGGGGCATCAAGTTGAAAACACACAGACACCTCAGGGGGACGAGGGGGGGGGGGCACCTCAGCCGGAAGATGGGACAACGCCAATGCTCCTGGAGGGGGCTCCATGCCCACTGCTTGGTCCTGGGGAGTGCAAAGCCACACTCTCTCAAGTGGGTGGTTTGCCCACTGCTTGGTCCTGGGGAGTGCACAGCCACAGTCTCTCAAGTGGGTGGTTTGCCCACTGCTTGGTCCTGGGGAGTGCAAAGCCACAGTCTCTCAAGTGGGTGGTTTGCCCACTGCTTGGTCCTGGGGAGTGCTCGGCCACAGTTTCTCTAGTGGGTGGTTTGCCCCCTGCTTGCTCCTGGGGAGTGCAAAGTCACAGTCTCTCAAGTGGGTGGTTTGCCCACTGCTTGGTCCAGGGGAGTTCAAAGCCACAGTCTCTCAAGTGGGTGGTTTGCCCTCTGCTTGGTCCTGGGGAGTGCACGGCCACAGCCTCTCAAGTGGGTGGTTAGCCCACTGCTTGATCCTGGGGAGTGCAAAGCCACAGACTCTCAAGTGGGTGGTTTGCCCACTGCTTGCTCCTGGTGAGTGCAAAGCCACAGTCTCTCAAGTGGGTGGTTTGTCTACTGTTTGGCCGTGGGAGTGAAAAGCCACAGTCTCTCAAGAGGATGGTTTGCCTACTGTTTGGTCCTGGGGAGTGCAAAGCCACAGTCTCTCGTGGGTGGCTCCTACACTGGTTCTGGAGGGGGCTTTGTGCCCAGTTTGCTTCATCCTGCCAAGGATAGGGTGAGTGGATGCCTTCTTCCACTGGTTCTGGAGGGGGCTTGGTGCCCAGTGTGCTTCATTTTGCCTAGGATAGGGTGAGTGGATGCCTTCTTCCACTGGTTCTGGAGGGGGCTTTATGCCCAGTGTGCTTCATCCTGCCAAGGATAGGGTGGGTAGATGCCTTCTTCCACTGGTTCTGGAGTGGGCTTTGTGCCCAGTGTGCTTCATCCTGCCTAGGATAGGGTGAGTGGATGCCTTCTTCCACTGGTTCTGGAGGGGGCTTTTTGCCCAGTGTGCCTCATCCTGCCAAGGATAGGGTGGGTGGATGCCTTCTTCCACTGTTCCTGGAGGGGGCTCCATGCCCACTGCTTGGTCCTGGGGAGTGCAAAGCCACAGTCTCTCAAGTGGGTGGTTTGCCCACTGCTTGGTCCTGGGGAGTGCAAAGCCACAGTCTCTCAAGTGGGTGGTTTGCCCACTGCTTGGTCCAGGGGAATTCAAAGCCACAGTCTCTCAAGTGGGTGGCTCCTACACTGGTTCTGGAAGGGGGTTTTGTGCCCAGTGTGCTTCATCCTGCCAAGGATAGGGTGGGTGGATGCCTTCTTCGACTGGTTCTGGAGTGGGTTTTGTACCCAGTGTGCTTCATCCTGCCTAGAAGAGGGTGAGTGGATGCCTTCTTCCACTGGTTCTGGAGGGGGCTTGGTGCCCAGTGTGCATCATCCTGCCTAGGATAGGGTGAGTGGATGCCTTCTTCCACTGGTTCTGGAGGGGGGCTTTGTAACCAGTGATACAGTACTTGGGGGGTGCCAGGTCACAGTCCCTCACCTGGGTGTCAGAACCACGAGATTTGCAGGGGCCAGGATGCATGATACTCCATGGAGGCAGGACTACAGTGCATCTGCCGGCGGCTACGGCTGCACATTATTGGTGGTAATGCCGGTGCTGGTGGGGGTGCTGCCAATGGTGGAGGGAGGCTCCAGCCCTTCCCCTGCAGCCTCGGAAGGCTGCCCACTGGGGCTGCTGCTGGTGACAGTAGTGCTACTTTCAGGGGTGCAGGTGGCGGTGCTTGCGGCAGTGCTGGTGGCAGTGCTGCAGTGGTGCAGGTGCCGGTGCTGCCAGTGGAGAGGGGAGGCTCCAGCCCTTCCCCTGCAACCTCAGACGGCTGCCCAATCGGGCTGCTGCTGATGACAGTAGTGGTGCTTGTGGCGGTGCAGGTGGTGGTGAAGGTGGCGGTGCTTGCGGCGGTGCTGGCCACGGTGTAGGTGGCGGTGCAGGCAGTTGTGCTGGTAGCCACCAGGCCTTCACCTGCAGGTTCGGACGGCTGAAGTGTTCTGTGCCCCTTCCTGCCCCTGGCAGATGGTGGTGTCACCTTGGGTCTGCCAGCTGGAGTCTTTGACGTGGCCTTGCTGGGTGGTTGTGGCTCCTTCTCCTTGAGGGATGCTGTCCCCCTCTTGATCTTGCCAGGTGGCAGAATCTTCTTGGCCTTGGCAGGGGTTGGTGGCACACTGGTTGGCATGACGGGTGCCCCCTTAGAGCCTTAGAAACCACAGTGGACTTGGTGGCTGAGATGCTGGGCTGGGTTCTGGCCACCCTGGCCCGAGTTGAAGGACGGGGGGGAGGAGGGGTAGGGAACAGGTCAATGTTGGCTAGGAAAAGCTTGTTAGGGACATTGGGGCGGGAAGATGGTGAAGGTTTGGGAGTGGAGTTAGAGGGAGTGGTTGTAGGAGGTGTCGGTCTGCTGTGTTTGGGTGCATGAGCTGGATGCAGATGTGAGGTGGATGGCTGTTGGGTGGGTGTGTGCTTGCGTTTGTGTACTTTGGGAGGAGAGGTCACAGACACAGTGGGAGAGGACACAGGGGACGTGTGCATGGATGTCTGTGTGGTGACTAATGCCAGTGAGGGGTGTGTAGTGATAGTCATGCTGGTGATGGAGGTAGTGGATGAGGATGTAGTGCATGTAGGTGTGAGTGGAGACGCTACTGGGAGGGAGGTGGACGAGGAGGAGGAGAGGGACACAGTGGAGGCAGTGGATGTTGGTGTGTCTGCATGGGGATGGTGCTTGTGTGAGTACCTGTGAGATGAAGTGTGGTGATTGTGTTTGCCTAAGCCACTTCTGTGTGTTGATTTGGGTGATTGCTGGTCTGAACGTGTGCGTGGGATAGGCTGGGGTTGAGGGGATTGGGACTGGGTAGAGGAAGTTGGAGGGGGGAGGCTGGAGACAGGGACAATGGCTGCCATCAGTGCGGAGGCCAGAGCCTGAAATGCCCCTGTTGGGCCGCCACGCCAGAGTGAAGGCCCTCCAGGTATACATTTGTTTGTTGTAAATGCCTCTTGACACCCTGGATGGCATTCAGTATGGTTGACTGCCCAACAGTGAGGGATCTAGCCTCCTCACTGAGGGCAACAGGGCTGACTGGGGCAGGGCCTGAGGTGCCCGGGGCGAAGGAGATGCCCACCCTTCTGGGTGAGTGGGCACGGGAAACACGATGAGGAGCTGCTGGGAGGGCGGGTGCTGGTACGGGGTAGTGGCTGTACCTCTTGTTGGGGTGGGCACAGAGGTGTGCACCATGGCCAGGGAGCTTCCATCGGAGGAGGAGTTGCTGTCTGTAGTGTCCCCTCTTGTCTCCGTCGTGGTGCTCCCCTTGCCCTCCGTCCCACTGGTGCCCTCACCGTCGGTGGATTCGGCCTCCAGGCCCATGTGGGATGCAGCTCCCTCCGTCGCCGGTGCCTCTGCACTTCCGCCAGATGATGCTAATGCACACAAGGACAGGGTGACAAAACAAAAAGGGGGGGAGAGACAGAGGATACACTTGGTCAATGCCAGCAACACCACTACCGTTGGTGTACACAACACACAGGGAGCAGCCCTATGCAGTAGGCCATGCACTAGCAGTTACACAGCTAGTCACCAGCCTATAGGGTACAATGCCTAACGCCATTAGCTGCACACCTGAAACCCACAGGACCCTGCCCCGTAGTAGTTGGCCACTAACACTATTGGGGTTGGAGTGCTTCAGAGCCTGCCCAACAAGGGACCTACCCTGCCATGTTCGCTCCTGGCCTAGGGGCACCCACAGCCCACATCCCCCACCCAGGTAAAACCTTAACACGCGCAAAGTCAGCAATCTGAATCTGTACTCACCCCCTTGTGGCTGCTGTGATGCCTTCAAGCGCCCATCCAACTCTGGATAGGCCACCGCCAGGATGCAGAACATAAGGGGGGGCAGGGTATAACAGGCACCCCCTTACTCATTGGGAGGCCAGCCCCAGGTGGGCCTCCGCCGTCTTCATTGCCCAGCGGCGCAGGTCCTCCCACCGTTTGCGGCAGTGGGTGCTCCGCCTGTCAAAGACCCCCAGGGTCCGCACCTCCTTGGCAATGGCACGTCAAATACCCTTTTTCTGATGGGCGCTGACCTGCAGGGAAAAGACAGCAGAAAAAGGATTAGTCGTACTGTCCGGACACCATACCCCTCCCATCCCCTTACGCACAGACATTGACCACCATACATGCTGCCCCATGCCCAGGACCCCTCAACCACCCCCCTACATGAGGCTGACACACACAGCACTCCATATATTCATGGCCCACGCATCATGCTCATAGTGTACTCAGCTGTTTGTCTGGAGGACCATAGACTAAAGTGTACTGGGGTAGGACCCCATCCACCAGTCTCTCCAACTCCACCGAAGTGAAGGCAGGTGCCCTTTCCCCAGACACTTAAGCCATTGTTGCTTCCAGACACAGGTCACAGCAGCACCTGCAGTGAAGGTCCTCTCCTGTTGAAGGTCAGGTAGCAAGTGAGTGAACAGATAGAATGGCGGTCACGTCTGCAGCGTACATCACCATTGGCTCCCGGAACCCATAGGGCCCAATGTTAACCAATGCAAAATTGCACGGCGGTCTTCGACCTCAGTCTGCTACGATGCACAAGGCCAGCGGAATTACCTCATTTCCACTTGTCTCTCCACAGAGGTCAGACAGCCGCCATTTCAGGGGGGCACAGGGCATGGTACCTAACTGTGTCACAGCAGACATTGGCACATCAACTGACTCTCAAATTCACATACTGTTTCTGTAAATGAAGAGATGCATCATTAATTCAATGGATGTGTGAATATGTCCCTCTGGTCACCGTTTTTCTCCCTAGACTTCAACCGCTGAGGAGGAATATGAGATGGAGACATCCTACCGTGTACAGACCCCTTGTGGACCTGGCGACAATGGAGGACAGACACATTATCCTAACCTACAGACTTGATAGGGCCACAATCCAAGAACTGTGTGCCCAATTGGAGCCAGACCTGATTTTAGCTATCCGCCAGCCCACAGGTATCCCCCCCTCTAGTGCAGGTCCTGTCAGTGGTCCATTTCCTGGCAAGTGGTTCCTTCTATGCGGCAGTGGCCATGGCATCAGGGATGTCGCAGCCTATGTTCTCAAACGTGTTGACCAGAGTGTTGTCTGGCCTGATAAAACACATGCACAGCTACATTGTATTCCCCCAGGTGGAGGATTTGGCCACAGTGAAAGCTAACTTCTATGCCCTGGGACATATCCACAACATCATTGGTGCCATTGATGGTACACATATAGCATTTGTCCCCCTCCGGAGGAATGAACAAGTGTTCAGGAATAGAAAAAGCTTTCACTCTTTGAATGTGCAGTTGGTGTGTTTGATGGACCAGTACATCTCCCATGTGAATGCCAAGCATCCTGGCTCTGTGCATGATGCCTTTATCTTGAGGAATAGCAGCATTCCATATGTGATGTCTCAACTCCAGAGGCACCGGCTGTGGCTAATAGCTGAGCGCATGGTCACCACCCAGTTGATGTAGGTAGATGGGTGTGGGGTTGTCCCTAAGGGTGAGTGTATGTCTAACAGCTAACAGGTATCCCTCGAATATTTGCAGGTGACTCTGGTTACCCCAACCTCTCATGGCTACTGACCCCAGTGAGGAATCCTAGGACAATGGCAGAGGAACGTTACAATGAGGCACATGGGTGAACAAGGAGGATCAATGAAAGAACCTTTGGCCTCCTGAAGGCCAGGTTCCGGTGCCTCCATCTGACCAGTGGATCCCTGTACTACTCACCCAAGAAGGTGTGCCAGATCATCATTGCATGCTGCATGTTGCACAACCTGGCCTTGAGGCACCAGGTGCCTTTTCTGCAGGAAGATGAGCCTGGAGATGGTCTTGTGGCAGCGGTGGAGCCTGTGGACAGTGATGAAGAGGAGGCAGAGGAAGAAGATGTGGACAACAGAAGCTTACTCATACAACATACCAGTGACACACAGGTAAGACAATGTAACTTCACTTTCCATCGCAGTTTTGTGTTAAACATTGGACATGGCAGCCTGATTTCCCTATGTCTATGGCCACTTACTGTACCCTTTGGCATTTCTATTTTCAGATCTCTGTGGCCCACTCTGGCTCCTGGTGTGTTTAGTGCTGCCCACTACAGGTCATACCAATGTATATATTACTGTACATATGATTTGAAATGTTTACAGCTTGTTGAACTAGTACAGAATTCAATCAATTGACAGACGCCATAGTTGTATTTGTGCCAAGGGTGTTTATTTAACTGCTAAGAAGTGGAGGGGGATGTGCAATAGGCTGGGGTGATGGTGGAGGAATGTCCAGATAGAATCCAGTCTCTTTGCATCACAGGTGCATTGTCCAAGGGGGCATAGGAAGTGAAGCAATAGCAGTTCAAAGTGGACAGGGTGACAGAGTGGGACCCAAGGGTGACATTCAGGGGAGTCTTATTTCCTGGCGGGGATCTTGACAATGTGCCCTGGCTTCTGCCTGGATCGCAGAGACCTTTTGCATGGTGGTTCTCCTTCTGCAGGGGGTGGTGTGCTGGAGGCCTGTTGGTCCTGTGGCGGGGCCTCCTGTCCACTAGCGCCGGTGGAGGTGAAGGTCTGTTCTTCGGTGCGGCTAGTGTCAGGGGCCCGTTGGTGTGCCACTGCCTCCCTCATGGTGTTGGCCATGTCAGCCAGCACCCCTGCAATGGTGACCAAGATGGTGTGGCTGTGTTTGAGGTCCTCCCTGATCCCCGGGTATTGTCCCTCCTGCAGCTGCTGGATCTCCTGTAAGTTGACCAGTATCTGGCCCAAGGTCTCCTGGGGATGTTGGTATGCTCCCAGGATCCCTGCAAGTGCCTCGTGGAAAGTGGGTTCCCTGGGCCTTTCTTCCCCCTAGCGCACAGCAGTCCTCCCAGTTTCCCTTTTGTCCTGTGCCTCTGTCCCCTGAACCGTGTGCCCATTGCCACTAACCCCAGGTCCCTGATTGTCTTGGGTTTGTGGGGTTGCCTAGGGTCCCTGTAGTGATGGACACACTGCTGATTGACATGTCCTGGGGACAGAGATATGGGCCCGCTGGGTGGGTGCTGTGCTGGTGTTTCCTGAGGGGGGAGTCTCTGTGGTGGTTTGGGACTGTGGCAGGGTAACCGACTGTCCAGAGGTCCCTGATGGGCCAGGTTGGCCATTGTTGTCCAGGCGTGCAGAGCTGCGGTCATCACTGTGGGCCTCTTCTGGGGGTGGGGGCTGGATGTTGGTGGCACCTCCTCCCTGGTGACGTTGAGTGGGGGTCCTGTGGGGATGTAAATGCAGTGTTATTGTATCTGCATGTGCCATCTTGTGCATGGGTGTGTTTCCCTTTATGGTTGTGATTGCCCTGTCAGCTTTACCTTGTGTGAATTGTGATTTTGTGGGCTGGGTGATTCTCTCTAATGTGCATGCTTTAATGATGGGTATCCATGCATTGGTATGGCATGCAGAGCTTGGTTTTGAGATGGGTGGATTGTGATAGTGGGGTATATGTGAGGTGGTGGAGTGATGGGGATGAGGGTAGGGGTAGGAGTTTGTGATGGCATGCAGGTAGGGTGGGGGATATAACAGTAAAGTTTTGACTTACCAGAGTCCAGTCCTCCTGCCACTCCTGCCAGGCCCTCAGGATGCATGATCGCCAAGACTTGCTCCTCCCATGTTGTTAGTTGTGGGGGAGGAGGTGGGGGTCCACCGACAGTCCTCTGTACAGCTACCTGGTGTCTGGAAACCACGGAATGCACCTTCCCCCGTAGGTCATTCCACCTCTTCCTGATGTCATCCCTTGCTCTGGGGTGCTTTCCCACGGCGTTGATCCTGTCCACGATTCTCCACCATAGCTCCATCTTCCTTGCAATGAACGTCTGCTGCACCTGTGATCCGAATAGCTGTGGCTCTACCCAGATGATTTCCTCCACCATGACCCTTAGCTCCTCCTCTGAAAACCTGGGGTGTCTTTGGGGTGCCATGGATGTGGTGTGAGTGGTATATGTGAGGGTGTGTGGGGTGCTGTGTTGGGGTGTGTGCTGTGAGGTGCGTGGATGGTGTATGGGTAGTGTTGTTCTGTGGCTCAGATTGAGTGGGTGCTCCTGGCTTTTCTCTCTCTCAGTTGGCAATCTTTTTTGTTGTTGAAAGGGTTGTGGGTAATGTGGGTGTGTATTTTATAGCGGTGTGGGTGTGGTGTGTGTATGTGCGTCAGGTGTGTATAGTTTGAATTGTCCAATGTGGTGTAGTTTTGTTAGTGTGTGTGTATTTTGATCACGGCGGTGTGTACCGCCAATGGTTTACTGCAGTTGAAAGAACGCCGCAGTGATTTGTGGGTCCTGATAATGTGGGTGTATTTCTATTGGTGTAACGGTGTGGGTTTTGGTACCGCCAATTTATCACTGACCTTTGGTCTGGCGGACTTGTGTGGGTGTCTGTATAGTGGCGGATTTCTATTTGTGGGTCATAATACCCGTTGCGGTAAACCACCGCGGTCACAGTATGTTGGCGGCCGTCAGCACAGCGGTAGGCAGCATTTACCGCCAACGTTGTAATGAGGGGCTATGTCCTTAAATTTGAGCAGCAATGGAGATCATGTTTGGAAGTCAAACAAAAACTCAAAACTTTGCAACAGACTTGTGTGCTGCTTTTTGCAGCCTGGTTGTAAGCCATTCATGATGGGAAATCACACTTTTTCTACACCCTCAAGTGAGCCTGGCAATAGTTGGAGGTATGGCAGAGCCTCAGGCACCCTGGGGACAACCCAGAGACTCATCAGTTAAAGTACTCAGAATAACCAAAGAGCCAGTTGTGAAAGGCACGCAACACATCTGGAAGAGAGCAATTGATGAGAGGTAAAAGGAGACCTTTCCCCCTACCTCCAACCACCCTTCTCAAGACCAAGTTCACACCCCATGGTCCAAGGCCACCCCGACCCCCAAGTCCATTGACAAGGCAAGGGACAACCTTGGCCCTGCCCACATGCACGTGCTAGAAACTGTGAATTGATGAGCAAACCAAATACACACCACAGACTTCAACTTACAAATATTCTCAGACCACCGATGTGTGAAATGTACCAACTCACATGGAATGCAAGAAGGGATCTTTTATCCATCAGGGGCAAATTCTACAAGACTTAGTAACATAGGCTGACAAACGCCAACAGCGCTCTGATTGCAAATGTCACAATACCAATCCAGGTTTGGAGCGATAGACAGGAGAGGCCCCTCTTAATGCATTGGACCCACCTTGAAATGTAGGCCACCCTTTGTAGTTGTGTACTGTTAGAAATGGGGTCTTTGGTTGGCAGTCAGGTTACCCCGTGTCCAAGCAAGGACCTTTACTCTAGTCAGGGTAAGTCACACACAATCCAAATTATCCTGTGCCCACCCTCAGGTAGCTTGGCACTGAGCAGCCAGGCTTAATTTAAAAGGCAATGTGTAAAGTATTTGTGCAATAAATCGTGCAATAACACAGTAGAACACCACAAAAATACACCACACAGTGTTTAGAAAAATATATAATATTTATCTGATAAGATGCAGGTCAAAACAATTAAAATGCAATAAGTATATGTTGAGATATCACTGTAAAAATGATATAAAGTGTCTTTAGTCTCCTAAAAGCAATAAATGTCTCTTGCAAGCACAAAGTACCTAGTTTGCGTTCAAAATCTCCGCAAAGAACCGTAGAGGGGGAGATACATGGAAAACAGGGAGGTGTGCGTTGTTTTTTTGGGCTGAACATGGCAATGCGTTATTTATTTTTCACGCAGTGAAGGCTTTGCGTTGATTTCCGGTGCTCAATCTTGGATCCTCTTCGGGTTGCAAGGTTTTTGGATGCCCCAGGGACGATGCATGAAATTCCGGTGCTGACAGGACAAAGTCACAGGGGCTGCATAGATCCTGGGGTCGTTGCATGGAAATTTCTACCGCACAGCAGGTGCTGCGTTGATTCCTCTCTGGAAGTCCGGCTCAGGTGTGCGTCGATTCAGTGGCCCATGCGTTGAATTTCCGATCGCTATGCTGGCGCTGCTACGATCTTCTCATTGCGAAGTCGGGCTGTGTCGTTCCGGTTTGGCATGCAGTGGATTTTTCACAGGGATGCAGGCTGTGCATCTATTTTCGCCGCACAAGGAGTCCTTCTTGTAGAGATGAAGTTGTTTTGGTCCTAAGACTTCATGGAACAGGAGGCAAGCTCTATCCAAGCCCTTGGGGAGCATTTCTCAGCACAGCCAGAGAGCAACAAGGCAGCAGGGAAACAGCAAGGCAGCAGTCCTTCACAGAAAGCAGTCAGGTGAGTCATTTGGGCAGCCAGGCAGTTCTTCTTGGTAGGTTGCAGATTCTGGTTCAGGTTCTCTCCTCCAGGAAGTGTCTGAGTTGGTAGGGGCAGAGGGCCTGTTTAAATGCCCAAATGTGCCTTTGAAGTGGGGGAGACTTCAACGAGTGGCTTAGAAGTTCACAAGGTCCCCTTTCAGTTCCATCCTGTCTGCCAGGGTCCCAGTAGGAGGTGTGGCAGTCCTTTGTGTGAGGGCAGGCTACTGTCCTTTGACATGTAAGTGTCAGGCCCTCCACCCTCCTAGCCCAGGAAGACCCATTCAAAATAAAGATGTATGCAAGTGAGGCTGAGCATCCTGTGTTTGGGGTTTGTCTGAGTGAATGCACAAGGGACCTGTCAACTGAACCTAGCCAGACGTGGATTGTAAGGCACAGAAGGATTTAAGGGCAGAAAAATGCTCACTTTCTAAAAGTGGCATTTCTAGAATTGTAATATAAAATCCAACTTCACCAGCCAGCAGGATTTTGTATTACCATTCTGGCAATGCTAAATATGACTTTCCTACTTCTTTTAGATCAGCAGCTACCACTCAAACAGTATATGAGGGTAGCCCTAATGTTAGCCTATGAAAGGAGCAGGCCTCACAGCAGTGTTAAAACGGTTTTAGGAGTTTTACACTACCAGGGCATGTAACTACACAGGTATGTATCCTGCCTGTTACCTACACAGCACCCTGCCCTATGGGTTACCTAGGGCCTACCTTAGGGGTGACTGATATGTAGAAAAAGAGGAGTTTTAGGCATTGCAAGTACTTTTAAATGCCAAGTCGAATTGGCAGTAAAACTGCACACACAGGCCTTGCAATGGCAGGTCTGGGACATGGTTAAGGAGCTACTTAAGTGGGTGACACAATCAGTGCTGCAGGCCCACTAGTAGCATTTAATCTACAGGCCCTGGGCACATATAGTGCACTTTACTAGGGACTTATAAGTAAATAAATAATCTATTCCATTCAATAATGGTCGCTGCTGTGTATGTGCCCATCTCGCTCTTCTCCACAATACATTGAGGGCTCTCAATGCTATCCTGCTCAAAGCTCCACCTAGTAAACGCATAATTGGTAAAACAGAGACATGTGGTGGGCGGGCTCCTTGGCAGCGCACTGACCCACCAGATTTGGCTAACACCCTGGGTTTAGTGGATGTCTAGCATGCGTGGAGAGGGGAGGAGATGATGTTCATCTTCCACTCACTAGCGCACAGCTCCCCTTTCCACCTCGGCTAGTTTTTGTTGCTGTCTATTGATGTGTCAGGTGTCACAAGTATATCCGTCCTCCCCACGGGTATATCGGACCACTCCCCTTTACTACTAAAACTGTACAGCATAGGACAGAGACCCGGGGATGATTGGTGATTCAGCCCTTGGTAGCTCACATGCAGTGACTTGGTTGCCTCACTCTGAGGTGACTTTAAAGAATACTTCAAGGTCCACATCACAATAACTTTATGGGAGCCAGTTAAATCTGTATCCAGGGGATGGCTATGGCACATTTTAGATCCAAAAGAGTGATCAGGAGGCAGGTGTCACAACCCTAGAGATGAAAGTTCTTCATTTACAAGGCAAGGCTGACAAACCGTCCATTCTCCGACATGTGACACTGCAAACACACGCGGATGGCCTTTCAAAGTGGAATCTATGACTCAGGAGATAAATCTGGTATACTGAAATACTGGTTAGTCACTCTTGAGTCCGCAGCTAGAGTGATTCTGAATATTATGAATAATACGGGCAAAACGATCCCAGATGCTAAGGCAATAGCAGATGCTTTTGCTTCCCACTACAAATCCTTATACGCCAAACATGCCTTCCTGGGCACGACTGAACAACCCCCTAATTTTGCATCAATCATTATGAAGGTCATAACTTCTGTGGTCCACTGGGACTAAAATGGGTTTGTGTCCGGATGGAGCAATTGGCACTGCATTAAGAGACTAAACCAGGTCCTAACCAGGCGCCAAGAACTGACTTGACCCTGTGCACTCATTTGTACTAGACTTAGAAAAAGCCTTCAATTCCATTGGGTGGGATTTCATGTTCCAGACCCCAGGGAAAATTAATTTTGATCCTTAATTCTTGAAATAAATTAAGATGCTATGTTCCTCAATCTGAGCAAGGCTCAGGGTCAATGTTTCTTTTCTGACCTCTCCCTGATCGAAAGCAGCACTAAGCAGGGGTATCCCCTCTCTACCCTCCTCTTTGCCCTGCCTATCAAGCCTCTGACCGAATGGACGACGAGGGATGTCTCAGTGGAGGTTCTCAATTGGAGGAATTGCAGGAAGACTACATTTCAATATATGCAGATGATATGAACCTCTTTATCCGTGACCCCCCAAAATGGTAGGACAGTGTATAATGCAAATAGTGATGCTACATAAGATGCTTTTGGTTTAAAGGTCAAGTAGAACAAATCAGTCCTAGTGCCAGTTATGGAGACACCGGAAGGGGTGATGTGGCAGCCACTTATTCAAGTTCGAATAGACAGCTTCAAATATTTAGGAATGCATATAGCACGACCATTCACAGCTAGCATGGACACCCAGTATGCCCTAAAAATCAATAATTACCTCCATAAATGGAAGGTCCTACCCTTGTGAATAATGGGTATGATCGCATTGCTAAAAATAATTGCCCTCACCAAGAATCTTTTTGTGTTGTAGAGCTTCCCACAGATTATCCCACAAACATTCTTCACTACCCTACATGCCAATTTTAGGCCTTTTCTATGGTCTGGTAAGCCACCACGGGTGTCCATAGCCAAATTCACGCAATCATTATACGAAGAAAGGATCGGCATGACAGATGTGTTACTCTGTTGCTGGGCTGTCCACCTCATCATTGTCAATGATTGGATATTTGGGGACAAAGATGACCCAGCCCATCACCTGGAGCTGGATCTCTCCGACAAGGCAGGCCCCTTACAGGTCCTATATCAGTCCAAGATACCCACTAATTTCCTCATGATCACGACATTGATGATAACTGCCAGGTGCAAGGCCCTTTGACATATAGGTTGGAATTGCAAACAAACACGAGAAACGCCCCGCACCCTCTCTTGGGGACTGGCACCCTTCCTCTTTCAAGGCACTAGAATTTAAAGAAGGGGCTATGTTGGGATTTCCAAACTGGAAAAAATCCTTGAAAGATTTACTAGATTTATAACTAATGCATAAAAATTGATTCCTTCAATTAAGACATACAATATACTTGACCTCCTCTGTGACCGACTTTCACACCTCTGGGAGTTCAACCTCCTCGAGGCCAAAGTGACAATAGATTTCATTTGGTAGACAAAGTGACCCATTTATATGCAAGCTGGACAGCAGATCTGGGCTCAGTGGACAACGATGAGTGAAGAGAGGCCAAGATGGCACCACTATCACTGGCAATATTAGCCCGGCTCCAACTCGTCCAATTTCATTATTTACATAGAATATATTTTACCCCTGAGCAGCTATGGAGTATGGGATCTATGCTCCCCCATAGCTTCACTAGATGTCAGACTTTAAGGGGCACCTTGAGGCCTATGATTTGGGACTTTACCAACATCCATTCCTATTGGATTCCAGTCCAACAGGACTTGATCGCCATGGTGGTGCACCCTATTGATTTGACACCCAAGGTGGCCCTAATGGGGACTGTGGAGGAGCTGTGTGGGGCACCATAGACAAAAACCACACTTACCAGCATTGGTTACTTGATAGCCAAAAGAAATATATTTAAAAAGTGGAGGGCTCGGACGCCCCTTCCCCAACCCCATATCAGTGAAGGCTCAGTATTGTTTCTGTAACCGTAAAAAGGCAGTTTTGAGACTAGTTGTTGCCCCCCCCCCCCCAAAAACACACCATAATTCTGGGGATCATGGATGAGAACTATGTTACATATGGTGGTTCCAGGTCCAGCCTCGACTCAATGCGTAGCTTGTGATGTCTAGCAGCCCCAATACATGGGTCATGCTAGGACTTTTTTGTGTATACTTTTTTATTGGTATTAGCAACACACAAGAAAATAATTTTGTAACATCCATCATACCTTGTATTGATACAGATTATGCAACCAGAAAATACCAAACCCTCTGCTCTAATGCTACAGCATAATAATAAGGCATCAACCCTCCAATACTCCAATCAATTTGATCAGGAAGCATACTTATGTAGGGCCCGCCGTACTTCAGGTCCTGCAGGACCTACTGTTCATTCCCTCCTCTTGAAAGGTAATCCTGCTATATTACATCCCCTTCCCCCATTTAGTCCTTCTATCTTCAGGGTAGTCCCACGTCTAGCAGCTACAGCAGATCAGCAAACATTGCCGAACAAACCACTGTATCATCAGTCGGTTTATTATCCCTGCATGTCTTGTACATATGTCTTTCTTCCCCGCCGGCGCATTCAACTGTATCTCATAGGTATCTCAATAATAGAGGTGGAGTTGGGGGGGACCCATCTAATTACAATCCTACTTTTCATTAACACTAGCCACAAAAGTATAAACCACCTGCTAAGTCATTTTTCTTGCAGGTGGGAACCATCCTGAGGAGGCACAGTCTTACACTCAATTCAAGATGTCCAGATGCTCGTTCTAGCGCCACCCCCACCTCTAGCCAGTAATCCTACACCAGTGTGTACCCCCATACCATATGTAGGAAATCCACGTCCACCCATTGCATAGGGGACAATAGGATGAACGTCCGGTGTAAATAGCACCTAAGAGCTTAGCTGTCATGTACACATGGTGCACAGTTATATTGAATAATTTTGAAATAGGTGTTTGTTGACATACCTTTCACCCCCTTGTGGACTGCCCATCACTCCCCGTCTGTAAGTTGTTCCACCACAGTGTTGTGCCATCTACTCTGTATCCCCAGTGTCGGCAAGGGCACATCCTCCCGCAGAGCCCTGTAGATCTGAGAGACAAGCAGTCTCCCATCCACCAGACCAAGCAGCTCCACCAGAGCCCACGATGTCTGGCACATCGGGGAACGAGGGCCAGATACCCCATACTATGGATGCTATCTTTGCAAACTGTAGGAACTGACCAGTCCCCTAATCAAAATTTGCTATGGCATCCGCCAGTGATTAATCTATCATTGGGGTATAAATCTTGCAGTGTCTTGCAGCCTCCCACTGACTCATCTGTACAAAGGCTGCAGAATCCATATGTATAACTCCAGTGCGAACAGGGCTCTCCTCAGCACTCTATGGACCAGATGTTCCCAGGCCTATCACACCTGCTTGACCACATGTGTCATGGATGTGGGCACCCTATTTACCAACATTAGGAGTGCTGGTAGGGGGGTAGTCCTATGCATTCCTTCCAACAAGCACTTCTCTCAGTTGCCTCCCTCATCTGGCAAGTGGACCATGTGCTGCAGTTAGGAGGCCAGAAAGAAGAGGTCCCTTACATGGCACTTCCAATAACCTTGGTTCCAGGTTGGTTTGAGCGTGGTTAACCCCACCTGCTTCCTCCCTGTGGCCCATAGTGTAGTAGATCCTATTTAGTTTCAATGGGAATCAGGAGTTTAGCTTAGCCTTTGTCTTGCAGGCCTGTGCCACCGTCACCCAGTGACTTTTAACCTACTTAGTTTGCTCTTCTTTAGCACATTTATTTAATTATTTTGTCCAAGATGGCTTCCATGTTTATAGTTAGGAAGATGTTTTAGTTTCATGTTATCAGTGCCACTCTGTAAAGACATCACTATCAGCGTCAAAGATAAATGAGATACGTAGGTATTCACATTTTGTACTTTCCCACTTTTGTGTGACAGTAACATAAAGTACCTTTTCAGGGCCTTTTTGCCCCAAGGATGTCTTCTTATCTATTATTTGGGAACATACCTGTGTCAGGGGTCCTACAAGATCTGTATTAATACAGCTCACAAAGACAAGGGGCCTGATTACAACTTTGGAGGAGGTGTTAATCCGTCCCAAATGTGACGGATATACCACCGGCCGTATTGCAAAGTTCCATAGGATATAATGGACTCGTAATATGGCTGGTGGTATATCCGTCACTTTACTGTCACTTTTGGGACGGATTAACACCTCCTCCAAAATTGTAATCAAGCCCAAGGTAATCTGAGGGATTCCTACCAGATGCCATCAACGCTATCTATGCTACACGTCGCTTTGATGCTGACGGTTTTTGTGTCACCAGGGAATCGGATCTAGAAACCCCATTCTAAGGTAACAAGGGTTGGGGGGGCTCTACCCAAGAAAATGGTACCCGCAGATTATGTTTAACACACCTAACTCTTTAGGTTAGAGATTAGTTTCATCATGCTAGGGTATTGGGGCCTAGTTCACATTACATGTTATTGGAGGATGGTGGGGATTTCTGTATTAATGACTCATTTTTATCATTCTGTTTCTTACATTGTTCATTATCCTAATCATTACAGACCATGAAATTTATCGTAGATTGCAGTTTTGTCATTAAAAAAAACCTATTGAAAACTTTACTGCACCTCTTTTCATTGCCTGTGTATGAATGAGACATGTTGCTCATGTGAGAACAGGGAAATCTCTGTTTAACCACGACCTCCCTGAGATGTTGCACTCTTGAGTCCATGCATAAAGGCTGCCACAAATCACCTTTTACTGTTTTGGGTTTTTGGTGAGGTACTGCTTGTGAGCCAGGAGGGATGGGCCGACAGTTGCGACCTGTTGTAGGATTGGCCTAGTCACCTACAAACAAAATGCTGTCATCCCTCAACCAGCAGTCTTGCCTAGAGCAAGAGTCAAACTACAACAACAGTAAGCCTACTATGAGTCTGTCCAGCTCTCAAAACGCCTGTTGGGGCATATCATACAGTGTGCCCTGGAAAAACAAGCAACATTTTGACTACATATCTCACCCATCAGGGATAGATAAGACATATTCTAAAAGTTTACCAGAGATATACCAGCACAATGCCCATGCTGAATCAGTAAAACAAGTCTGGGTCTCTCATCACTTAAATACTAAGGTAACGAACCTTAGTGGTCTCCCACTGGAAATCCATCTACAGGAGCTCTGCCAATGTCACATCAGCTAGGACGCCCAATGGAAATAATTGGGACTTTGCGTGATTCATTTGAAAACCGAAGAAGCCTCCTGAACGTATGACAGGGCAGCCAGTGGTATTGGAACAGAGTTTATTGGTTGGCGCAAATACAGCAGTGTGTCATTCACATATAAAGAAAGCAGATGTGTGTTGGCGTCCACTTTCACATCCCAGCCCCCAATACTGACCTCAATCTGCATGCAAAGGACTCCATTGCCAAAGCAAAGTGCAGTGGTGAGAGTGAGCAGCCCTGCCTAGTCCCCCCTTTGTAGCAAGAATCATTCAGACACCGTGCCTCCAATGCGAACTCTCACCAGTGGATCGTGGTACAGCAGCTTCACCCACCGGAGATGTGTCCCTGAAACTTAGGCCCTCAGCACTTGCAACAAATACTGCCATGCCACTGTATTAAACGCCTGTTCTCTGACCAACAGTGCCAGTGCATACGCGTCCTCAGCCAATAGTGGAGCATGTAAGATCAACGTGATGCAACGTAAACTAATTAGTGTGTTGCGAAGTGAGTAAAGCTGCACTGGTCCTTGTGCACCAGTAAAAGCAGATGATGTAGCAGCCTAGCCGCTAAAACATTACTGAGCATTTTCACATCCATGTTGAGCATGGAAAGTGGGGGATGTGATGACACCTCCATCACACACTTGTCCGGCTTGGGGAGCATTACTATGAGTGCTTCTCTCATGGATTCCAGTAACACTCCACGGGCAGAGTCCTAGTTATATACCACCAAAAGGTGGACCATGAATTCCCCCACCCTGGATTGATATAGCTCTACAGGAAAGGAATCCCCTCCAGGGGCTCACCAGTGTTCAGGGCCTTAATTGCCACCATAATTTCTGCCTTATCTATAGGGGTGTGCATTACTCTCCTGCCCACCTCTGCAAGGCATGCCAGAGAGAGAGAGCAGACAGATATTCTGCCATCCCCCCGCATCCACTGTGCCCACCACACTTCTGCATTGGCCTGCTGGGTACACAGTACCATACCACTTGCATCTCTAATCCCCACAATAGGAACCCTAGGTGCCTCATTTTTTAGGAGGTTGTCTACCATCTGGCCCACCTTGTCCCCCACCGCATGGAGCCTTTGTCTAAAGGCTACCCTGGCAAATTTATCCAGCCGGTCCAAGACCTCCAGCAACTCCCTCTTACAGTCCTTACAGTCTCAGAACGTCTCTAGTTACCCTGCTTTGCCACTCTCTGAGCCACTCATTCGTTTCTCCTGTTCCTCTATTGTCCTCAGTAGCTGTTGCAGGACAGGACCCCACAGGTCAACTTCATGCACTCCCCCCAAAACACCGCTTTCATGGCATCCCATTCCGTGGCTCTATATTCAGTGGTATTCCAGTTCTCGTTAAAATAATGATCCAGCATCTGAGATCATGCTGTGTGTTCCAGATGTGGGTGTGTAATAGGAGTAGGTCTGAAACCGGGGGTGATGCTCCCTCAAAACATCATGTAGTCCCAATCCATTCATCACCTTTCTCAGCGCCCCAGTCATTCCCAGTTTACTTTTGGCCCAAAGGGGAGAGCGGTCCAGCTGCTCATCAAGGACAGTTAAGATCTTCAGCCAATATCAGTTCCGCCCCAGGTAATTGTCAGGGCTCCTGCCACTGCCCTGAAGAACCCCACATCAACTACACTGGGAGCATACACATTTCTGACACACAAGACTTTGGTAGTCCTATATGGAACACTGGATGACAATCGTCCCTCTGCATCCACTTTCACTCCTTTCACATTAAACAGTACTCCGGGTGCCACACAAGTCAGTGCCCCTCTTGCAAAACCAGAGTATAAGGTTGCATATAATTGACCTCGCCACCGCCTCTTTAAATATCCAATGCAGTCCCCCCACATGCATTTCTTTTAAGAGAGCTATAGAGACCCCATGTCGTACGGGGTAGGTGTACACCATGTGGTGCTTAGACGATTGCCCTAGGCCACCCACATTCCATGTTTCCCCTGTAATTGCTCCCCACCCACAGACAGTGACCACAAACAACGTCGTCCTGCAACCAGCAGGACATCCACCACTCCATTCATCTCCAGAGAAGCTGAAACCTCAACTTCCCCGTGTATTACTTGCAGAGAGAGGACCATTTTCCTGGAGTTGCAAGACCCTAAAGCACTCAAACATCCTGCCACGGACAGCCAGCCAGCGTTGCTGACTAAGCATCTCCTCAAACACAGGTTAGTGACTCTGAAGCAGTCACCCCCTCTCTTCTTGGCAAGGGGATAATTCTGGGCCCACCTAATATGGTCCCATGCCCATCTGAGTCCAGTCATACTGCATACAAACAACTAGTAATACTGTAATGTGTTCCCGCTCATTCAAAGCAAATCTCACACATTCCAGTCTAAGCCCCCAGCATCTTGCGTCCTGCCCCACATAGCCCAACGCACCCATCAGTTTCTGGGCAGACCCTCTGGGTACGACCAAGAGCACATAGTCACTACCATTAGACTGCCCATTCCACTCCGCTCCTTTGGGAGTCCCCTAGGTCGGTACTGTCACTCATGGAGTCACAGTCCCCCCTGCAGCACAGGGATTATCTGGTGTCCGATAACGCAATTAAAGTCCACCAGTGTACCGTCCAGGCAGACCATAGTCCTATCCCCACTGAGATTTCTGCTCGCCTCTGCGGAGCTGACATTGTCTTCTCAGATGTGCAGATTTCCTGCTGTGGCCCCTATCAGGTCAGTTGTTTTCCAGTGTCAGTCTGGGTGGTGCTTCTCCCAGTGCATCCACCCAGTTCCTAGCTTCTCCAGGGGTGTTGAAGAAAAAAGCCTTGCTCTTATATTGAATCCTCAGTCTCGCAAGGGAACATCAGACAGTAACGGATATCTAACTCCTGCAGCATCTTCTTTATCGGCACAGTCATTTCGGAGGACTTGCACTTTAGATGTATAATCTGGGAACACCATAATATTTAAACCTTTAAATTGTGGTGCCCCTTGTGCCCAGGCATGTTGAAGAACTACATCACAGTTTTGGTAATTGAAGAGGTGGGTTATGAGGCCAGCAGAGGGGTGGGGAGGTGCCGCCTCCACAGTGAAGAGCTTGGAGTTTCCATGGTTTCAAGGTATTGAAAATCCAGCCCTCTTGGAACAGTTCCCCTGATTGCCCCTTCGCGTTTTCCAGAAATCCACGTCTCAAGTTATTACAGCGGGAGAGCCCTTCAGAGACCTCCATTCATTCCGCCAGTCTGGTCGATTATGTTTGGAGTGAAGCGACCAGGTGTTTTAACACATTCACTTCCTGCTGAAGCGTTACGACATTCGCTTCTGCCGTTGTGACCCTCTCCGCTATTTTCTTAAAGTCAGCCTGGAAGAGATTTAACTTCAATGGCCACTGTATCGATTTTAAGTACCATCACTTTCCTGGACTCTATGATCTCGGCCAAGAGGTCAGCCAGAGTAGGGCCCCAGGCTCCTTTTCTTGTGTCGGTTGAGGCTGGTCTTCTGCCATTGCGCCCAGGTGGCGTGGGAAGGTGTCGCTCTCAATTGTGTTTGCCTGTGCCTGTCTATGCTTGGGTGGCCTATCTTTCCCCATTTATAGTCTCTACCAAGTCCCGACCTTTGTACACCACTGCCATCCAAGACTGGGGAGGCCCGGGCTTGTTCCTCTGGCTCCACTTCCCTTTAGAGGAATGTAGGATGCCCACCAGGGTTAATGTGTCCCTCAGAAACAGGCACCCTCCGCTGTATTCACCACAGGCCAGTGTTGGTGTTTTGCAGATCAATCTGCACATTAGAAACCACCACCAGCCAGGCCCACCTCTCCTTGTGAGCTACTTTGTTGCCTCCAGAGCTCCGCCTTATCACCTGGCCAGCCTGTTGTCTGGGGCACACCATAGAGCTACAGGGTAGTAAGTATGGCCTGGGAACCCTTCATGGAGCTTCATATATGGCTGGGTCACCCATGCATCTAATAGTTAGACCTGCTCTCCCGCATCTTCATGTCAGGACCAGCCAGAAATCCCTTGTCTGCTCTTGAAGCTCTCTCGCCTCTCAGTAGCGCCAGGAGTAAGGCTGCGGTAGAGTCCGCTCTTGTGCCATGCCCCTGATGTATGTGGGTGATGCACAGTACGGGCCCCCAGCCCTGTCAGTGCTGGTGCGCAGCTGTCGACCTCTGTTGTCTGACCCTGCAACTTGCCTCTTGGGGCCAGCTGGCCTCCGCTGCTTCTAGGCAGGCTTGTCCTCTCACTTGCTCCGGCCCTCCTCGACTGGCCCTGCTAGCATTCAGCAAGTGCTCGCACCCGTGCCCAACAGGTTCACCTGCTCACTTCATCTGGGCACCACAATCTTCCCTCCAAGACTCCCCGCCTCCTCTGGCCTCACTCTCAATAGTAGTCGTTGTGGCATTCAGGTGACCCCAAGTGCAGGCCTTACCTGCAGATGCCTCTGCTCTGAGGCTGAGCTGCAACCCAGGCAGGACTTCTGTGCTGTTCCCGGGGCTCAGCCTCTGACTAAACAGCTCCGATTCGGCACCAGAATGTCCTCCTGGGTGCCACGCGGTGTATACTATGCTCAATTAGGACTGAATGATGCTCAGTCTCAGAATTCCGCAGGATAATCTTAATGCCAGTGGGAGCCTCAACTAAACACATTTTGGCAGCCATGTTGCTTGGCCATGCCCCCAGGACATGCTGTGACTTGCTCTGAATCAGTTACAGGCCCGACAAACACAGCGGTTTTGGATGCATTATACAGTAAATCTATTTATGTACTGGATAGACACATTGGATACTTTTTCATATGACTTGTTCACCTTCCAACTTCTTAAGCTGCATCGAGTTTGTGTGACATATTTTCTTTTGATATAAAGCAATAACAATGTTTTAGTGGAAAAAAAGGTTATGCTCCAAGATTCTATAGTTTAGGATAGGGATACCTAGAATGGAAAATTGATAAATGTGTGTCTTGTTCATGCAATGACAAGAAAGGTGTATGCAGGGAGGGAAGGGGTGAAGTTCAAGTTGTACCATTGGTTATTAGAGAGTTCACTTTGTATTCCTTCTGTGGAGATATTTTCATCTACCTTTTTCTGCATAGTGTTTTGCAAAATTGCATTTGCTTTTATTGTAAAGATTATTTTTACATGACAGTAATGGGCTGGGATATTATTCATATGCAATAAAGAAATTCATATTTTTAGATGCTGTTTACATTGAATGCGTTCATCACTAACTGATTTTTTAAAAACTGGTTGTATTGCTTTTTCAATCAAACAGCCGTGATAAATGTTACAACCAGGACTCTGCATAGTACCTATATTGACAGTATCAGCAAGTACAATAACATTCATCAGGATCAACATCTTCTTTGGCCCAATGGTAGTTATAGGCCATGCATAAGGTCAGTTGCAAATGGTCTGCATGGATAGCATGCACCAGGCGTGCCTAATCAAGGAATAAACAGACCCCTTTTAACTCCCCCCTTTCAGTGTGTCCTATAATAGTGCTGCTCTAACAGTAACATCCAGTTCTATAGTATCCAAAAGAGAGGGCTGCTGATAGTGTATACTACTAGGGGGTCTTCAGTTCTTAGATATCTAGGGTAGGAGTCCCAAGAGTTGGCCTTAGGAAGGTTGATAACAGGTCGTTAAAGGGAAAATTAATAGCAACAGTATAAGGTACATCTCAACTGTCACTTGGCAGCTGACCACCCGGGTCCTTCAGTGCATCCTCCAGGGTCTCACATGCCCGAGCTACCTCAATGGTGCCTTGCCCCCTCTTGGTATCATAGAACCTTACTTCTGCCTCATAACCCACCCACCTAGTGAATGCTTTTCTCCATGTGGATGTGCGGGGGGGGCCTCTTGGGCATTAACAATTTGGGGCAATTTCCATCTCACCAAGGACAAAGGTGAGGTCTTGAAATTGACTAGTGACCTTATTCTTAGCTGTGTGAGGTAACCAGCCCAAGAGGCAGTGCTTTGCTGTGCAGGAGACCTCAGTTTCTATAATATCCAACATCATCTCAATGATATCTTCCCAGAAGGTGGTTAACTCAGAACAATCCCAAAACTTATGATAAAACTCCACTCCCACCACTCCGCAACTGGGGCATTTTGCATCTGTTAATTGATAGTATCTGTTCACCCTCCCGGGGGTAAGGTTCGCCCTATGAAGCACAAAGAGACTGAAGTTTAAACCTGCCATTACTAGTTGCCTTCGTCCTGTTATATAGGATACTATCCCAATCTTGGTCCTCTATTGCCATGTTAAGGTCTGCTTCCACCATTCTTTGAGCGCAGTCAATGGGACTGTAATGTCTTCTCTGTTGTCTATAAAAACAGGTGACCGCTCTGTATGTAACGGAGGCAATAAGCACATATTGGCAGCAATTCCGCCACCCCAGATATACAATGTAAGAGGAAGTGGCCTCAGGGCAGGTCATATCTGATACAAAACTCCTCAAATGGGAGGAACATCCCATTCTCAAAACGTGTTTCTATTGTGGTCGCTCCTGCCATGTTGTTAGATCACCTCACGTCCCTCAATGGGGAAGCTCCTCTAGAAATCCTATAGGTATATCTGAAGAATATGGGGAATTTTATCTGCACCTTTCAGAGGCTCCACAACCAGCAGCATTGCACTACTAGAAACTCAGTAGGGGGCGTGGCCAGCAGCCGATGAAGCTGCACGTGTAGAGCGGCTCTCCGGGGCCGAGAACGGGACCCGAACGAAACCTAGCTTTAAATAAGCCCAGATAACTCAATAAAAGGCGGTCCCAACACCAGCGGACCCCCGAGCAGAAACCAGAGCGATGGCAATGCCCCCGATTGGGTAAGAAGGAAGAAAATGCAAACGAGCTCCGTAACTCCCAAAAATCAAGATGGGGGCCGTATCGGGAAACCGGCTCCGCTTAGTTGAAACAACAAAGCTCTCCGACTTGGAGACGCGATCTCGAGAACACAACCCCTTTTACCGAACTGAAGCGGAGAGGGAACTGTGACCCAACAGCCAAACTGAGCGGGAGGCGAGTAACAGAAGCGCGAACGTGTCAGGTGAGGGCACGGAGCTCGGCAGACCGAAAGTCCGAGGTGGAAAAGACAGCGGGCGCGCTACAAACCACTTGTTCGGGGATGCTGCGCACCTGGGGACGGCAGCTCCCTCTTGGAGCCTCCCCCCGCTCGACACGGCTGGGAAATCGCAGCCACAACGAGGAACACCTGACCGCGGGCTTAGCGAGTGCAGGTGGAGAAAGACGGGACCTCCCACGAATGAGAGCGGAGTCACTGCCTGGCCATGGGGACATGGAGAACCTGAGCGACCGACCCCCCCGAGATCGGAGAGGTGGCAGTGAAAACGGGGGCACACTGCATTTATAAACAGGAGTCACTACTTTTAGAACCTACAGATGTGGCTGTGCCCCAGAATTAGAATTATAAGCACAAGCCGAACCCAGCCACGCACCGGCCTAATCACCCCTGCCGAACCTGGAGCATAGACGCGCTGTGATCGTTGTCTCCCGGTCTGCCGGAGAATTGCGCACCAACAGCAACTTACCTTGTCCCCTGGCGGGAGGCCCCGCCACGCTGAAAGTTTCACTGAGAGCTAACACCCCGCTTAAAACCTTAATCATCGATCTATTACCTGACGTAAAGTAGCAACATACCCATGGTGAGCCCCTCGACGACACAACCTGGACTCCTGAACACCAGATGGCTGCAACTAGATTCCTTTGCTTCCGCCAACCTACGATCAACCTAACAAAATGGGCAAGCCTAAAAAACGTGATGGCCAAGACCAAGAAGAATTGGCGACAAACAAGATGCCCGGACAACCCCCTCATTTGGCCTCTCAGAGTGCATCAATTCAACAAGAACCAACCCTGAATACAGTCCTACAAGCCATAAGGGAATCTCGCGAAGTTCTTGAACAGAAAATAGACAATCTAATCGTGGACTTATTACTGCTGCAAGACGACCATCGTAAACTTACAGAAAGAGTGGGGGCCTCAGAAAAAACTTTAAGTATGGTGACGTCCACACAAAAGACAATGACCATAGAGATATCCAAGATAACGTCCCGAATCAAAACACTGGAAGCCAGAGCTGAGGATGCGGAAAACCGCTCCCGCAGGAGCAACCTGAGACTAATCGGAGTACCGGAGGGTGTGGAATCCTTGGCAGCAAACATGGAAACATTCCTAGAAAATTGGCTCAAAGACACAGTCCCACCTGAAGGCCTCAGCATTCTTTGCGATCGAAAGAGCCTACTGAGTCCCCGGCAGACCCCCTCCCCCCCCCCCCCCCACCGGGATCCAGACCACGCTCGATAGTGGCAAAGCTATTGCACTTTAAGGACAGGGACTACATCCTTTTGCAAACTTGTATTAAAGGGGAAATCATACTAAACAATCAGCATATCATGATATTCCCCGACTTCACCAAAGAAACTCAAACCCAGAGAGCCTCTTACAATGACTATAAACGTACTCTATGTGAGAAAGGCATCAAATATGCAATGCTCTTCCCAGCCAAACTTAGAGTTGAACATGAGGGCAAGACACACTTTTTCTCAACCCCACAGCCGGTAGGAGACTGGCTAGAAACCCTAAACTTCACATCTCTAGACACACCGAGCAGATCCTCCCGCGCACCCGGCAGGAAACGTGGTAGATCCTCTAAAAAGGCACTAGAAATAGCACCGCTCAGACACCAATCACTACAAGAAATGCGCAAAGCAGTAGATGCAGCAGCGGCCCTGAGCAGAGGGGTTTCGCATCACTCACAAACCTCAGGAGATGCCTCAGACCATGACTCGAGCTGCGGGAGTGTCTCTATCTCATCGCAAGATACTTGCACTAATCTACCAAAAGTGACCCCCAGAACAGCAGAAGAAATCATCTAACCCCCCAAGAGCCAAACAGTGGTCACCCAACTTAGCCAGCGAACATTTCCTACACACAACTCTTGTGGAGGAGAGCTCGCCAGGCAACTACAAGGGAATAGTAAACTCAGAATACTCCTTCACGGGCAGCAGATATACCTCAGCCGAGTCCCCGGAACGGCCCTGGGTGTAAGCTCTCGGCCCTGACGCACCACCCACCTCCAATAGGACTTAAGATAAGTTAAATGGTTTGGACGGGGAAAGTTTTGTTATGCGGTCCTGGGGAAAGGGAGTTTGGGAAAGTTCTCGTTAGAGTTGGGAATAGGACAATTCATGCAAACACAATCACCTTAGTTGGCAGAACTCAAACCAAACATAGGTCAATAAACCTGACCTCATGAATCGCAAAGCTCACGATCAATCCTGTCAACACAGCCAAGATTAACCAAGATAATGACTACACAGTATAAAATATTAACCTGGAATGTGAGAGGCTTAAATAATATGTCCAAACGATATAAAGTGCACAACTATCTTAAACGAAGGGGGATTCACATAGTCCTATTACAAGAAACCCATCTGATAGAGCAAGAAGTTAAAGCCCTCAGCAAAAGATGGAGAGGCCAAATAATCACCACTAACTATTCAGCCTATGCTAGGGGGGTACTAATGTGGATCCGTCCCAGGGCCCCTTTCCAAATACTCCACAAGGTCATTGATAAAGAGGGAGGATATGTGATGATTAACGGAAGGCTAGGAGGAAGAGAAGTGACAATAGGAGGGGTATACGCCCCAAACCACGACCAAGGCAAATTCCTTGACAGATTGTCTCTAGAAATAGGCCCTTTTTTGGCAGGCATAAATATAATTGGGCGGACTTCAACTGCATAGCTAGCAACACCCTAGACAGATCGCACCCACCAGTGTCACAATCCCAGTCGCTGAAAACAGCAAAACTGTTCACGGAATGGCAACAACACTGGCAACTAATGGATAGCTGGAGAACACTTAACCCACACTCTAGGGACTATTCATATTACTCACCTGTACACGACCTACACGTTAGACTCGACACCATTTTGGCGTCCCCCGAACTACAGAGCGACATGGTGGCAGCGGAATATCTTAGCCGAACGATATCTGATCATAACCCCCTGATATCTTCACTATCCTGGAGCAGAGAGAGACCAACAATCCCAACCTGGCGCCTTAGAGCAGAAATGCTCAAAGACGAAGTGTTCAAACATACACTACATACAGCTATAGGGGAATTTTTTTAAACACAACGAGGGAACTGCGTCTACCAGGTCCATTGAATGAGAGACTTTTAAAACAGTAATCCGGGGAAAGTGCATTGCCGAAAATATAGGTGCCCGAAAATCAATAGAAGCAGAACTTCTAAAATTGGAAGACTCTCTTAGAGACTTCGAAAGAAGGCGCCCCACGCAACCTGACTTACACCCCACGTTAGTGGCAACCAGGACGAAAATCCATGTGGCAGCTAATACACTTGCTCGCTTAGATTATAAGCGACACTTAACCAGACAACACTCGGAAGGGGACAAAGCTAGCGCTTTACTAGCCTGGCTCGCGCAACCCCCCCCCCCCAAAAAAACCGTCAAAGTCAAAAACTCACAGGGCACACACGTATACACCCAAAAAGAGATTAATTCTGTCTTCCACGAGTACTATGCACTTTTATATGCACCCCCCACCATAACATTGACCCCCACCCAGTTACGTGAATTAGAAGCCGGCGCCACTCCCAACCTGACAACAGAAGAAAGTTCAACCCTAGCGACGCCTATATTGATCGCTGAAATAAAATCTGCAATCCAAAGTATGGCCAGGGGTAAAGTCCCAGGAGCGGACGGGCTCCCATTAGAATTTTACCACCAGTACCAAGACTTGCTAGCCCCCCACCTTCGCACATTATATGCAGAAGCATGGAAAAGTAACACCCTCCCCCAATCGACCAATGTAGCCATCATGATCCCCTTACTGAAACCAGATAGACCCGCCACAGACGTTCGCTCTTACCGCCCCCTATCCATGCTCAACATACTAAGCCAGATCCTAGCTGACAGACTACTCCCCCATATGCCTTCATTGATACATCAAGACCAATCAGGTTTCATACCCAAACGCAGCACATCCCAAAATATTAGACGCCTCATATCAGTACTCACTCCTTGCCCCCGAATTTACCACAAGCGGCGATCATCTCGGTCGACATAGAGAAGGCATTTGACAGCTTAAGATGGGACTATCTGGAACAAGCTATGCTAGAGATGGGGCTGGGTGAAGGGTTTGTAAGGTGGACCAAACTATTATACGCTAACCCTACCGCAAGAGTAAGAACAGGCAATTACATATCCCCTCCATTTCAGGTTGGCAGGGACACCAGACAAGTATGTCCATTGTCCCCCCCTTCTTTTTGCAATCGCAATAGAACCCCTAGCGCAAATGGCAAGATCTGGCCTCTACTATAAGGGCATCCCAATTAATAACTGGTCCCACCACATCGCCCTATATGCAGATGACATGCTGCTCTTCCTACAAAACTTAGAAACAGACCTACCAGGGGCCATGAGAATGATGGAGGATTATGGAGCTGCCTCTGGACTCCAGATTAATTGGAGGAAATCTGCCATTTTCCCACTGCACAAAGAAACCCCAGAACCTAATGATACAAGAGCTCTTCCCTGGTCACCTAACACATTCAAATACCTAGGGGTAAAGATTTACCACTCAGTAAATGATCTACTAGAAGGAAACATACAAGGAGAACTCAGGGGGATTAGAACCAGTATGCGCTTCTGAGAAACGCTGCCTCTAACAGTCACAGGTAGAATTGCTCTTCTTAAAATGATAGTGCTGCCCAGATTGCTGTACTATTTTTCAACTCATAATCCCGAAAGCAACGTTCAAAGAAATAGAGTCCATGTCAATAAATTTCATTTGAGGTCCGAGTAGACACAGAATGGCAATACGATCTCTTCAGAGACCCACAGCCGAGGGAGGCCTAGCTGCCCCGGACATGGAAATATATTACTGGGCAGGACAACTAGAATGGATCGCAAGATTATCATGTAACCCTCCAACTAACACTGAACTATGCCTTCCCTTAAACTGCTCCATAGACAGGATAATGGGCATACTACTGAACCCTCGGAAATCCAAGCAACTGCTCCCGATAGAGTGGGAGTCGGCTAGACACTGTTGGTCCCAATATTTAAAACGCTCTCACACTAACACTCCATATGCCCCAGAAGTTCCACTGTCCTGCCTGACCCATATCTCAGGGAAGCAAAATATCCCAGGTCTCAACAAACTGATATCACATAATATTACTAAACTTGGAGACCTATACGGAGGAGGGAAACTTCACACCTACACTGAACTACAAACACAATACAACCTCCCCTCCGGTTTATTCATCACCCACAATGCCATCATTAAAGTCGCCCAAAAAACATGGAGAACTGGGAACCTTGAACCCCCCACTCATAATAGCTGCAACATTATTTGCTCAATAGGAGATCAGAAAGGAGAGGTATCCGGAATATACAAAGCACTACAATCTAGCACACGCTTGCCTCTAGCAAAACTTAAATCCAAATGGCAATCGGACTTAGACATCACATGGGAAGAAGCACAATGGGATCAGATCACTTCTCATGTCTACTCAGTATCCAGAAATGCCAGGTTCAAATTAATAAAGCTATACAGGGAGTGCAGAATTATTAGGCAAATGAGTATTTTGACCACATCATCCTCTTTATGCATGTTGTCTTACTCCAAGCTGTATAGGCTCGAAAGCCTACTACCAATTAAGCATATTAGGTGATGTGCATCTCTGTAATGAGAAGGGGTGTGGTCTAATGACATCAACACCCTATATCAGGTGTGCATAATTATTAGACAACTTCCTTTCCTTTGGCAAAATGGGTCAAAAGAAGGACTTGACAGGCTCAGAAAAGTCAAAAATAGTGAGATATCTTGCAGAGGGATGCAGCACTCTTAAAATTGCAAAGCTTCTGAAGCGTGATCATCGAACAATCAAGCGTTTCATTCAAAATAGTCAACAGGGTCGCAAGAAGCCTGTGGAAAAACCAAGGCGCAAAATAACTGCCCATGAACTGAGAAAAGTCAAGCGTGCAGCTGCCACGATGCCACTTGCCACCAGTTTGGCCATATTTCAGAGCTGCAACATCACTGGAGTGCCCAAAAGCACAAGGTGTGCAATACTCAAAGACATGGCCAAGGTAAGAAAGGCTGAAAGACGACCACCACTGAACAAGACACACAAGCTGAAACGTCAAGACTGGGCCAAGAAATATCTCAAGACTGATTTTTCTAAGGTTTTATGGACTGATGAAATGAGAGTGAGTCTTGATGGGCCAGATGGATGGGCCCGTGGCTGGATTGGTAAAGGGCAGAGAGCTCCAGTCCGACTCAGACACCAGCAAGGTGGAGGTGGAGTACTGGTTTGGGCTGGTATCATCAAAGATGAGCTTGTGGGGCCTTTTCGGGTTGAGGGTGGAGTCAAGCTCAACTCCCAGTCCTACTGCCAGTTCCTGGAAGACACCTTCTTCAAGCAGTGGTACAGGAAGAAGTCTGCATCCTTCAAGAAAAACATGATTTTCATGCAGGACAATGCTCCATCACACGCGTCCAAGTACTCCACAGCGTGGCTGGCAAGAAAGGGTATAAAAGAAGGAAATCTAATGACATGGCCTCCTTGTTCACCTGATCTGAACCCCATTGAGAACCTGTGGTCCATCATCAAATGTGAGATTTACAAGGAGGGAAAACAGTACACCTCTCTGAACAGTGTCTGGGAGGCTGTGGTTGCTGCTGCACGCAATGTTGATGGTGAACAGATCAAAACACTGACAGAATCCATGGATGGCAGGCTTTTGAGTGTCCTTGCAAAGAAAGGTGGCTATATTGGTCACTGATTTTATTTTGTTTTGTTTCTGAATGTCAGAAATGTATATTTGTGAATGTTGAGATGTTATATTGGTTTCACTGGTAATAATAAATAATTGAAATGGGTATATATTTTTTTTTGTTGAGTTGCCTAATAATTATGCACAGTAATAGTCACCTGCACACACAGATATCCCCCTAACATAGCTAAAACTAAAAACAAACTAAAAACTACTTCCAAAAATATTCAGCTTTGATATTAATGAGTTTTTTGGGTTCATTGAGAACATGGTTGTTGTTCAATAATAAAATTAATCCTCAAAAATACAACTTGCCTAATAATTCTGCACTCCCTGTACATCGTTCACAGGGCCTACCTAACCCCACAAACGATCGCCAAAATCTACAGAACAAACACCACAGGTTGCCCCAGATGTGTGGAACCTGCAGCAGGCTTCATACATATGCTCTGGAGCTGCCCCCAACTTAACGCATTCTGTGAAGAGACTTTTGCAAAAATCTCAGCTTGTACTGATAGATCATTGAATAAATTTCCGGCAGTGGCTCTACTAGGGGACTTCCCACACCCGGCAGCCCTTAAAATATCCAACAAGTTTATAGACCTAGCCCTGATCCTGGCTAGATGACAAATAACCACAAACTGGAAGTCGCCAACAGGCCCACAAATAACCAGATGGCAAAACTCATTAGAGAAGTGGGCAGACGCAGAAGGAACAATATTGCTACGCGAGGCACTACGAGAGCTCAGGCCTAGAAACGACGCCTCCCAATGGGATTTAATTCTGGAAAAACTAAAATCACCAAATGCATTCACCATAGATCAAGCATAACCACCTTGGACTCCGACACAGACTCAAACGCTGCACCTGAATCCTAATGCTTCGCCAGAGAGGAATTTAGCAACTAACCCTATTGAGACTTGCCAACTGTGAATTACATTATATGAAAGTTGAAGCATGAGGGGAGGGAGGGGGGAGAAGCAGTTTAAGTAAAGTAACTTCTATGTCAATGTTATTGATATGTTCAAAACTATAATAAAACCTTTAATAAAAAAAAAAATACTAGAAACTCAGTAGTGTCATCAGATCCTGGGGGTGGAAGTCTGAGGAGAGCCCTAGCCAGCTTAGAAATCCTGGGGGCGGAGAGAGGTACGTCCCTGCTCGGTGTCAGCCTACTCGCCACCCACTGCATAAGCCACTGCAATTGAGCTACCAAATAGTAAGTTTTAAAGTGAGGGATCACCAAGCTCCCCTCAGTCGCTGGTCACAGAAGTGTAGCTAAGACTACTCTCCTCCATCCCGAGCACCAAAGAAAGCTTATGACTATCTTGTCAATGTCCCTACAATATGATCTGGGGATCCAGAATGGGAGTGTCAAAATAGTATAGTAGTCTGGGAAGTGCCACGATCTTCAGCAGCACCCCTCTGTCTGCCACCAAGCGTGGCAGCGTCCCCCATATGGCTGTGCTAGTCTGGAGGGACCCAATAGCTCTGCCTATGTTCCCTTCAAGAAGATCCACCGAATCATGATACATGTGGACCCCCAGGTATCGGAATGTACTGGGTTCCCAAAACAGTGTCCCCAGTTCCACCAGGGGGTTCCTGGATCCCTGCATAGGGAATAAGCAGGATTGGACCAGTTAACTCAAGAGTCTTGAAAGGGACTCAAACTTGTCCAGCATTGCCAGAGCGTCTTGTAGGCTGTCCTGGTCATTGCGTAGAAAGAGGATTAAGTCATATGCATACAGTACAATATAGTGTGTAGTGTTTTAAATCTCTAGGCCCTGATATGCAGATGTGACTTGCCAAGAGCTCCATAGCGAGGGCAACCAGCAGGGGGAGGGGAGAGGACAATCACGCCTGACGCCCCGCTCCACCTGGTAACTCTCAGAAATCATCCACCTTGTTCGGACCCTAGCTGTCAGAGCTGTGTACAGTAGTCAGGTCCAAGATATAAAGGTGACACCTACCCCAACTGAGCCATAGCACTATAAAGGAAGGGCCTTTTCAGGCTATCGAAGGCTTTCTCAATGTCCACTGCGAAGACTGCCACCCTCATTTTGTAATACGCAGTAGCTCCAAATATACATAGTCAGCAGATATTATGGGCTCTATTTCTTCCGGGTATGAAGCCCGTCTGGTCCTTATGTATCAGAGTGGGCATGTGGAGGAGCAGTCTAGTAGCCAGGATTCTGCTCTGTATTTTATTATCAGTATTTAAATTTGATAGCGGCTGATAGGCTCACTTATCATATTGCTCTTTCCCCAGTTTTATGAGAGGTATTTTCAGGGCTTCAAGGGTGGATTGTGGGAGGAGGCCCGTTGCTTTGGTAGCATTGTACATAGCTGCTAATTTAAGGGCTAATGTCTTGACACACATTCAATGTAGAGCTCCACGAGGAGTCCATCAGTTCCAGTGTCTTATTTAGGGAGATGGCCTTAATGGCTGCCAGGACCTCTTGAACAGTAATTTCTCCCCCTAATGCGTCCGCACTTTCTCGAGATAGCCCCCGGGGATGTAATGGGGCCAGGTAGTCTTCTATTTGGACCATAGGGAGTTCACACTCAAACTATAAAGTTGAGTGTAATATGGATAAAATTTGTTGATTACGTCTTCTTGGCTGTAGATTCTGGTGCTGCTATCTGCAACCAACTCAACGGTTACCGATCGCCGTTTTGCTGATTTCGCCAATCATGCTAGGAGAGGGCCGGTATGGTCTCTCTCAGTGTAAGCCTGTATCATATAGTTTCAGTACTCAAAGCAGCGCAAATGTTCATTCTTTTCAGACACTTTCTCTTTCGCACGGAGGAGTTTAGGATGCAATTCCAGGTGGCCTGGGCAGTGCTTCTCACATGTTCTCAGTAGTTCTTCATCTGCTAAAGTCTCTTGCAGCAGGGCACCTTGGATTCCCGTCTCTGAGATAGATTTACCTCTAAGTACCACTTTAAATATGTCCCATTCCGATAAAGGAGACTCAGCGGTCCCTGTACTGTCCACAAAATATTGGTTGATGCCTGTGCCGATTGCGTCTCAGAAGACTGGGTCCTCCAAGGTCTCTGGGCGCAGATGCCAGGTCAGTATACAGGGGTGCTCCCTCTCCCATGCAAGGCCCATTAAGAGGGGATTATGGTAAAAATTGGTGCGAGAGAGCTACTCAGTTGTGTGGACCTGTGCTTGGACCTCCGGAGCGCAAAGAAGGGTATCCAGTTTCACGTGGAGATCATATAGACTGACAAAGGAACAGTCGCGGTCTTGTTGATGGTAAAGTCGGCAGGAGTCGACTCGCTCCCACTTTGCCCTGCCAGCTCACAAACGTCCGATCGGCACGTCTCAAAGGGGTGGGTGGGAGCTGTTCATGGTCAAGTCCACCACACAATTAGAACACCCTGCCCAGAATGAAAGACCCCATCAGGTGGGAAACTAAGGCCAGAGATATGTCAGCTTAGAAATGTGCCTGTTCTACATTGGGGACATATATGCCACCCAGAACTATGTCTCGACTATTCAGACGCACCATAACGACCACATATCAGCCTGCTGGGTCAATCACATCGCAGGTGTGCTGGAAGGGGCTCCCCGCCCGAGTCCAAATCAGCACTCCTCAACCATAAGCAGAGTATGTTGTATAGTAAACATGCCCTGCGACCTGCACAGCAGCGCCAAGCGCTACTTAGCAGTTAAGTGTGTTTCTTTAAGGAGAGCGATCTGTACCCCCTACGCTGTAGATATGAATGGACTTTGTACCTCTTGGTCAGAGTGCATCCCCCGGATGTTCCAAGTGGGAATTTTGTATGTCAGGGTGATTGCAATGCATTTGTTTTGTAGGGGACACTAGGACCACCTGCTAATAAGAGAAAGCTTACCTCAAGGTTTGGATCTCTCTCAGTCAGTGTAAGTAAAGAACAGCTACCTAGGACACCCAAATATCCCCAACATTAGCAAAGTATAAGTAGTATGCGTATAGCCCATTTATCTGCTCCAGATGCAGCTTGATCAGTCAGAGAAAACGTAACGCATTTGGCAGCGCAGGCAATGGAGGGGTCTCCACATCCATTAGCATTGACTGCAGTTCAATACGGCATATCCTGTTGCTTTAAAGCAAATCATCTGCTGTATGTGGTGTGATCTTGAGTAGTTCCTTGTCCGAAATACCAGATGAGCGGAGTCTCGGCTATCGAACACCGCTACCGATGCAGGTGTGAACTCCCTGCTTCTGCTCAGCGCCGCTACAGCCTCCACTGCCCTTAGTTGATCTTTTCAAGCTTCCGCATTTGATGGAGTAGGACACCGAGGGACCCACCTGAGACACTTTTTCTTTGTCTCCTGCAGCCCCTCTCCCTAAGGAGGCTACCGACTGGGGCCGGCATGCGCCTGTGTATCTAGCCACTCTCACACTCCTTGGGTGTTTTGAATAAGTGTATGCCTTCCAGGGTCGACACTCGCAGTTGAGTGCGAAACATCATGGCATACTTCAAATCTAATAGATAGTCTATTCATAGCTTCTATAAACATTGCTCTCTGTTAATGAATAGCTTTGGTAAAATCCAGAAAGATCATTACTTTGTGGTATCTATGCAGATGTCTCCTTTTATACTGGCTCAGTTCAGTATATGATCTTGATCTCGGTTTTAAAGCAGGTGAGCCACCATGGGTCACGGTGGAGCTCCTGGAGGTGGGGGGAAGGGGCGGGGGGTTGGGAAGGGACCCTGTGGGCTTGTTCCAATACGTAGAAAGGGGAGAGGCCCTCCAGGGCCACCTCCTCTTGGAGCCATCTTTCCAGGAAAAATATGCATTCCTCCCCTCCACACGCTCCCGCAAGCCAACTATGCATATATGGTTTCTTCTTGATCGATTCTCGCTGTCCTCTGCTCTGAGCTCCAATATGCTTACTTTACTCTCCATCAGTGTTATTCTTTCCTGTAGTGCTGTGACGTCTGGGGGAAGCTCAGTCAATGTGCACTCCACTGTGGAGACTTTCAGACACCTGTGGTCGTCCTTCAAGCTACTTAGTTCCACTCCCACTGTATCCATTTTAGTTTCTTGGGACTCTCTTGTGGTGATGATGGGCTGCAGGATATCCTGGAATGTGGGCCCTGGGGCTGATCCCCCTTTAGAGAGTTCTAGTAGTTCCGAGGCTGTATCTCCCGAGTAGGGGTGCCCACATCCAAATCTCGTTTCCTTGTTGCCTTTCTCATTGCTGGCAGTTGTAAGCTCGCAGATTCAATCAGCCCACAGTGGGGGCCATCGTTTTCAAATTTTCTGGTGCCTCTTTCCTATAGAGGGCACCTGCAAGAGCTCCCCTTTGGGCCCCTATGGTTGAAGTGGTCCTCAATGCAAGGTGTGGCGAGGCATTGGTTCCTTATTGCAAAGCAGGGCGGGTGAGGCGTAGATTCCTCATGGCAGAAGGGGAGTGATGAGGCTTTAGTGGCAAGGTGTTGGTTCCGTATGACAAAGCCAGGTCGATGAATCCAGCAGGTCAAGATGCAAGGTGTCAACTTTGCGGCATCACGGTCACACCATGGGGCCACAGATGCTGCGGCGGAGTCGGGTGACATGGACGTCAGTGACTGAGCACTCAATCTCTGGTGGGACTCCGGAGGCGCTGTGGGGTCGGGCCTGTGTTGCAATTTGCAGACGTTGCACTCACCGAAGACCATGGCTCCGTGCAGGTGCTGAGTCGGATAGCAGCGCCGGTTCCAAAGTTGCTCTGAAGTCAATGTGCTTAGTTTCTTCTTTGTTGCACCAGAGCTCACTTCCAAGGACCCAGGAACTGGATTTGGCACCACTTGGCAAGTCAGGACTCTGAGCAAGACAGCCCAGGTGCTGGTAGGTGAAGTCTTTGATGGCGCTGAGACTTAACAGGGGGCAAGCTCAGTTCAAGCCCTTGGAGAACCTTGGAAAGCAAGATGTAGAAAGCGAAGTCCAGCCCTTTCACTCCCAGGACAGAAGCAACAAACAGCAGGCCATCACAACAAAGCAACAGGCAGAGTGGCACTCCCTCCTAAAGCATGCAGCTCTAGTTCCTGGCAGAATGTCCCAAGTCCACAGGTGTTCTAACTATTTGGTGTCAGAGGTACAGTACTTATACCCATTTCTGTCGTTGAAGTAGGCAATCTTCAAAGAGAAGTCTTTGTAGTGCACAATACCCTCCCTTTTTTCTGGCCCTGGCCCCAAGAACACTCAAGGGAATTGGAGACTGTTATGCGTGAGGCACAGAACAATTAAGCAAGAAAATGCCCACTTTCTAAAAGTGGAATATTCAAACTTGCAATTCAAAAACCAACTTCACCCAAAGTTGTATTTTTAAATTGTGAGTTCAGAGATCCCCAAACTCATATCTCTATCTGCTCCCAATGGGGAAATTACAATTAAAAGCTATTTCAAGGCAATCCCCATGTTACCATATGGGAGAGATAGTTCTTGCAATAGTGAAAACCGAATTTAGCAGTACTTCACTATCAGGAGATCTAAAACACACAAGTACATGTCCTACCTTTTAAATAAATAAAGAAGGAGGGAACGGGGAGATTAATGGTCCAGTGTACACTCTCCCTAGTATAATTGGTAGTAAATTGTACAGTACACTGTTCCACAAGATCAGAAAATGAAAAGAAACACAACTAATCTGCAAGGAAATGAAAATAGTCAGGAGCAGAACAGCCCTCACACATCCAATAGGATGTCAAGCTTCATCACTGGGCAAGCTCCTCATCAGACCGGCACTGCAATATCTGATCGGCCACCCCTATCAGAGAAGGAGGTAGCACTTAGCTGGAGATTTTACTCCCAATGGTGAGTGTGCCCATAATAGACACAAACTATAGATGTGTACAGGAGAGAAAAGAAAGTGAAACGTAAAATTGGCTCTGAACCATAACCATCACATTTAATAATTCAGAAGATGGTCCTGGCCAAGGTTAAAAACAAAAGTGGGGAGTGCTTGTAGAGGTAATGCTCAGCCGCACTCACACTCAATATGTGTATGGAAGATGAATACTCTCTAAATTCCTATAATACTAGGTCTAAGAATTTTACGTTTCACTTTCTTTTCTCTCCTGTACACATCTATAGTTTGTGTCTATTACGGGCATACTCACCATTGGGAGTAAAATCTCCAGCTAAGTGCTACCTCCTTCTCTGAAAGGGGTGGCCCATCAGACATTACAGTGCCGGTCTGATAAGGAGCTTGCCCAGTGATGAAGCTTGACATCCTATTGAATGTGTGAGGGCTGTTCTGCTCCTGACTATTTTCGTTTCCTTGTAGATTAGTTGTGTTTCTTTTCATTTTCTGATCTTGTGGAACAGTGTACTTTACAATTTACTACCTTTTAAATACACTGCACCCAGCCCATGGGGCTGTCTTGGACCTACTTTAGGAGTGGCTTACATGTAGGAAAAGGGATGGTTTGAGCCTGGTAAGTAGGTGCACTTGACAGGTGGAAATGGCAGTTTAAAACTGCACACACAGGCACGGCAATGGCAGGCCTGAGCCATATTTACAGGGCTACTCATGTGGGTGGCACAATTGGTGCTGCAGGCCCATGAGTAGCATATGATTTACAGGCCCTAGGCACACACTATGCACTGTACTGGGGACTTACTAGTAAATCAAATATGCCAACCACGGATAAACAAATCACCAACACATTTTAGAAAAAGAGCATTTGCACTTTAGCACTGGTTAGCAGCGGTAAAGTGCCCAAAGTCCTAACGTCAACAAACAAAGGGCAGAAAAAAACAGGAGGAAGAAGGCAAAACGTTTGGGGACCGTGCAAAAAGGGCTAGGTCCAATAGTAATGATTTGCATTGTCTCTACTGGACAGGCACAAAGGTCTTTGCCTTAGTATTTCTAGATCTAATTAGCGTATATCATACGAGATAAACAACACCAGCTCTTAAAAATGGGTAGATTACAGAGAAGGGAGATAATGGCTTTTGCATTTTGCAGGTAAAAGGGTCAATGTTTTTTGTACAACATAGTCAACAAGACAATAATGACAATATTGAAGACTAAACTTTTTAATTAGAAAACCTTTAATGAGCGCAACAATTTCTATTACATACAGAAACACAATGACCAACTGCCTGCTCAATTACAGTACATATGTACATGAAAACATTTGCATCATTTTGAAAGAAAACACTTATGAGAAGATCAAATTACACATTTATTACAGGTGTCAACTGAAGCAATGATTTTTTTGAGAGTGTTCCTTTTGAATTGGCATTCATGCTTCCCGTATTTGGCAGAATACTTCTTCTTTTCAGGCCATCCAAAATTATAGAATTAGAAGATGCAAGACTGATACGGGCTCTGAAAGAAAAGAGAAAATAAATTAGAAGAGGGGGATTTGTTTTCATACCGCATATTAAGACATGAGTGCCATCAGTTTCATAACTGTCAGAGGAAACGATTATTTACAGTAACTACTATTGCATGGAAAAGGGTGCCTCGTTGTTGCTGTAGGATGGGTGTTCACTCTAGGGGTGGAGTACCGCCCGTATGCCCCGTCCTTCCCCTCTAGGCAATGCCTGGATGTGGAGAATTACAATCCCAGTTCCACACACGCCGCAGGAAAGAGGCTGGCCTGCTTACTAGGGATGACTTTTTCACGTATGGCATGCTCAGGACATTAGAGGATTTCACAGAGACCACTGGGCTTCCCCCGAAATACATCTTAATATACTCGCCACTGATGCACCAGCTGTATGTGACCTGATATAGAACTCATTACTCACCCAATATGTCCCACTGGCTATGAACGCTTCTCAAACATGGACAGGTTAGAAGGTACAATGACATGCATTTACAGGTCCTTACAACAAAGGATGGGGCTGCACCACCCCATGTTGAAGGACCAATGGGAGGTCAATGTCAAGCAAGAACTGACAGAGGCCCAATAGCTGCAATGGTTGAGAACATTTCCCGCAAGGCACACCTCAAATATCTGCAATTCAACTACCTACACCATACCTACCTGACTCCCCAACAGATAGACCACATGTTCCCAGAGGCCGTCCATAACTATCCAAGACGCTCCAAGGTCATTGCCGACTTCTACAATATGGTGTGACTCTGTCTGACCATAGTGGAGTACTGGAAGGTGGTGATGGCGCACGTCAGGTATTGCAGGTAGGCAGCTTCCCCTGGTAGCCACACACTGCCTATTAATGCCGATTAAACGCATTAATAACATGTATAGATTTATCGATCCCACCTTGATACTCACCAAATGAAACATTTCCATGGCTTGAAAGTTCCACTTGGCCCCTCAATGGACCACTGGCTTAGAGAACTACATAAGGGAATGTATGCAGAAACTGATGCACTGACTGTATGCAGCTGTAATGAAGCAAGATCCCCAAAACCAGTAAACTGGTAAGGGTACTTGAGGTGAAGGCAAATCAGACTGCCTAGAGACTCACTTGGAGTGGCATGAGATCATCAATCAAGCAGGTTATGCTTGCGATCGCCTCGCACATACCTACTTGGGGGTAATGTTGGAATTGACCCAACAGTATTCCGTGAGTCCTCTGCTTGTGTGTTAAGTCTATGGATCTGTCAGATACTTCATATACCTTCCCCCTCACCTAATGGCCTAATGTCCCATTTTGATGGTCATATGTTGATTTTTTTTTTTTAAGTGTTTAATAAGTTTATTAAAGCCCCAGTGTTCTCCTAGGTACTCGTCAAAATGCATTGCCTTACACTAGTGCTTTAAATGGAAATATAGAAGTGAAGGTGCTCATTATATAGAGTACCTGCTTGCTCCTGGAAAGTGCTGGTACCCTCCTATTGAATGTATTGCAGCAGTGCTCACACGTGCAAGTGCTTTCTCTTCCAAATTAAATAAGTGCAGGTACTTTGTACCAGACAGTACCTGCCCATTTAAAGCACTGCCTTACACATTAAAATCAGCTATTTGGTTGCTACTTCACTGTTCACCAGACAGGTTGTATTTCTAAGGTTGGTGTCATTCATGTTGAATTATCAATAAAGAAATACTGTGGAATAAAACGACTATTGTAAGGAATAGACTCCCTGTGAGCATGGTTCAGATCAGTGTTTTTAAAGCGAGTTTAGAGTTGAAAGACATTGAAGGATGCTACATTTTAGTTAGAAATATTGGTGTTGATTCAAATACAGTTCGAGTTATGATAGGGTTGTGAAAACATTAGTCTTTTTATATAGGTGGAATAAATAAGCATTATTGCCTGGACCTGCAGGAAATAATGGTTGTTAATTACACACCCTGCAGTTAAAAGACAGATACCTTTGCAAAGGTGGATACAGCTCTCAAATGCCTGCACTCAGAGCACTGAACCTTTATAACTGACGTCAATAACGATGACAATAAAAAACAGTCCCAAGAAATCATATGAATGGGTGTTATGTCATCACACCATCTCGCCATGGCTTCCCTGGTGGATGGGGAAACTGGGTTGAGGGGTTTAATTTGCTGTTGGGGATTCTCTTTGGCGATTGGTTAAATGTTCAATGTGAGCTACTGGCACGCTACATAATGCAATGCTTGAAGATTTCTGCTACTGTTCTGTTTACAAAAACAATTAAAGATTACATCAAACAAAAGCCAAATGAACCAGACTCTAACAGGCATTTGAGTACAGTAGAGATGAACAAGTTACTTACCTTTGGTAATTCTCATTCAGATGGATGCTGTATCTAATTGCAGATTTCTCACCTTGTGAATATCCCCAAGTGCCAGCCTCTAACTGCAAACTTAAAAAGCAGTGTTTCTCCATGCCGGCAGGTGGTGCAGTGCAACGCCTCTCAGCATATAACTGCTATCCATGTACTATCAGTTTCTTTTGGAAGCTTGTCTGTGCCCTGAGAGCTGCAGCCCATTAGCGAATTGGAAGAACCAGTGTGCAAATTCCTAATTTGGGACCTCTTTAGATGGAAAGTAGTCTATTCCACATAAGAAGTTGATAATCCAGAATGGAGGGAGATTGAAGGGTGGTGAGGAATCTGCAATTACAGTATTGGCCAAAAAAGCCATTACTAAATGTGAGTAACAGTACTGGCCACAAAAAATATTACTAAATGTGGGTAATATGTTTTTTTGATGGCTACGTTTAACCGCAGATTCCTCTTCTTGTGAATAGATAGCAAAGCAATATCCCTTCCCCAGGTCTGTTAATGCCTCAGACTAAAAATTGTCTGCAGGACAGAATGGACAAAACGCCTATCTCAGCAGACCTCGCTGTCAAGGCAGTAGTGCTTTGTGAGCATGTGCACTGATACCTACATAGCCGACTCACATATATCAATGACAGACATTGTGTGTGCCAATGTAATAGTACCAGCCTTGGATCTGATGGAATAGGTACTCATACCTTCGGGAGTCGGCTTCTTAGCCACTGCATAGCACATATCAATACACAGGACTATCCATTGCAATAGGGTCGTCTTCTGCATTGCCTTGTCCTTCACTGCCACAGGCAACCCCACAAAGAGCGGATTGTCCACACGATGTTCTTTGGTGTGACTGATTTAAAAGCTCAGTGCGCTCTTAGAGCCCAAGCGATGCATACTCTCTTCTTCTTTCAGGGGAGGAGGTGGAGTAAAGAAGGTCAGAAGAGTGATGGTATGTTTGAAGTAAATAATGGCACAACTTTTGGCAAGAATACAACTTGAGTCCATAACACCAGGTTGTTTGGAAAAAAAAAAGTATATAAGGCGGCTAGACCTAAAGGCCCTGAAACTTGCTCATATTGCGTGCTAATATTATTGCAAACAGAAAGGACATTTGTAATGAGTGGAGACACAATGGGCTGCTGTGCATTGGAGCAAAAGGGTTACATATGTGGAAAGATACAACCAAATTTAAGTTCCACTGTGGCATCACAAAGGACTTGGGCAGAAACATATGTTGCAAACCCTTAAGGGACAAATCACATCAGATGATTAGAATAAGGATGAATGGTCTGGCAAATGCCAAAAGCCAGAAAGGGCTGATAAATAACATGCTTCACTGCCCACAGAAAGTCCTTGCTGGGCCAAAGAGAACACACACAAAAAAACATCTTACAGTTTCACCTGAAACTGGTTTGTCTGGTGGGCACTGCGCCAAGTCACAATCATCCCAGCTCCTGGCATACACAGATCTGGTTAAATGGAACATGACTGTCAAGGAAGACGTCAACAACTTCAGAAGGGAGGCCAAAGGAGATGAACTTGCCTCTAAATGTCCATGAATTGAGGCGCAGGTCGTGCAGACATGGGTACAAAGCCCTGCCTTGCTGCTGGGACCCGATTCAGGGCCACTAGGATGACTGGGGCTCAATCATTCCTTATCTTTTTCAGAACTCGAAGCCTCAGAGGCAGGGGTGGAAAGACATAAAGAAGTCCTATGCGCCACCTCATGCTGAATGTGTCTGTTTGGGAATTTCAGTGCACAAAACTGTTGACACGGTGCATTCTCAGTGATAGCAAGAAGGTGGAGCCATGGTTTTTCCCATTGCTTTCAAATGTCCTGCGCCACCTCCAGGGTGTAACTGCATTTGTGATCCACCAGGAGTAGTTGGCTGTGTTTGTCCACCCTGGTGTGTAACAATTCTGCCAGGTGAAGTACCACTAGGGAAATGCCATGCAAAACAGTAATTTCCAGAGGCTCCAAGACTCCTGGCACAGGACCCCGTCCCGCTCTGCTTGTTGCAGTATCACATGACCACAGTATTGTCCATGAGCACTTGCACCAACCTGCACTTGATAGTGGTCAAGAAGGCCTTCAATGCCAGGCAAATTGCCTTCAACTCCAACAAACGTATGTGGAGGTGGGTCTCCGCTGCAGATTAGAGTCCTCTTGGATCTACCTTGCCCAAATGGTCTCCTCAACCCAGTAGTGACATATCCATCACAACTCTCAACTCTGGGTGGGACAGGGAGAGGGGCTTCCTATGGTCCAACTCTGGTCAGACAGCTAATACTTTAGATGTTTTGCAGTTCTCTTCAACACCTCAATGGAGTAAGTCTGGTTCCATTGGTGTTGGGCCCACTAAGACTTCAGATCCCACTGCAGTGGTTGTATATGCCATCTGGCGTCAGGAGAGAGCATGAGGTTAGCAGGCCAAGAAGCTGCAAAGCATCCTCACAGAGACCCAGAGCAGAGGCTGAAAAAATTGGAATCATAGCATGAATGTCATGGACTCGTTGGTCCACAGGAAAGGCCTGGAAATGCACTGCATTCAGAAGGTCTCCAGTGAAAGGGAGCCTTTGCAAAGGAGTCAGGAGTCCCCTGGCAGAATCACAAACAATCCTCTGGCAGAATCACAAACAATGTCACGAAGTTTGCCATTGTCTCGAAGTAGTTTGTGACGGAGTGTGGCAAGTTCTCCTTCAACAGCCAGTTGTCAAGGTAAAGGAAGACTGGTACCCTCAACTATTGAAAATGGGCAGCGACCACCATCATCATCTTCAAGGGCTCTAGTGATCAAGAAAAGGACCTGGCAAGCAAAGTGCTTGTAACCTGCCATAAAACTCAGGTAGCGCCTCTGGGCCTTCCGGACACGAATATGAAAACAGGGATCCTGCAGATCCAAAATCACCATCCAGTCTCCAAGATATAGAGTAGAAAGTACATGGCCCAGTATGAGCATCTCGAGTTGTACTAGGAAGTAATGGGAATAACATCCAGTCCCCACTGCCGAGGCCAGCACCCTTCCTGTGGCTCTGTTGGCCAAAAGAGCATGCACCTCCAAGCCTCCTAGCCTAAAACAGCCAGATTGTCCTCTGAAAGCTGCTTTACTGCAGGTAGCAGGCCAAAAAGGCATGGCAGGGTGTAGCCCCATTGGACAATCTGAAGGATCCAGCAGTCGGTTTCACTGCTCTGCAACCCCTGAAGGAATGGCTGACTCTGCCTCTTACCTTTCACCTTATGGCTGTGTGCCTTTAAGGGTGCACTAAAGAGGTTTTGCAGTGGTTGCTGGAGGGGTTGGAGACTGGGATGTACGCTGCTACTCACGGCCTAGTTGTTCATACAATTATAGAGTGGGAAGCTACAGTAAATAATTAGAATGGTTATACTATCAATGACAATTGTCACTGGTTATACATTGTTTTAATTGTGACACCATAGTCATATATATCTAGCAACCAGTGCATGTGCTTATGTAACTACCTTGAAACCGAAACTACAAAAAGGAAAAAATCTGTAGGCAACAATTGTTCATATACTTTTCTATAACATCCCTGATGCTTCCTCTATTTTTAGAATACAATGGTTGTCCACAAACTGAGTCCAATCTATTAGAAGGTAGTCCTTAACTGTGAGGGGTGCAGGGGCTCAAGACTCCTGATACTCCTATATCTAATCAATTCTAATCCATTTCTTCTTTGTAGGACTCCTTTCTTTCAAAAGTTGATGCATTTCGGCCTCTTGAATTTAGGGCCTCAGGCCCAGGAAGTCAAAGCGCCTGTAAATCAGAGAGAGAAAATACACTGTTTTTAACTCTCTACTGACACAGGCATAGCTCAATAAATACCAAACAGTGACTTGTGACAGACTGACTCAAGATAGCTACCATAAAATAAACTTCCTGCAGGGAACTTGCCTCAACAAGAGTGAAGGGGTGGGAGGGATGCAAAACGTTATAATGGCCACCACTGTTCAGAAAGTGTCCACCACAGGTGGCCCAGCTATGTGACCGCTAAAATAACTCATGAGCAATGTTTATAGAGTGAGAAAGAAGGTGAGGAGATACTGCCCTTAGTTACCGGAGGTGCTGGAGTTTGGGGACAACCACCCCATTCCACAAATAGAGAAAGCAACAAGGACTTTGTAGAAGAGGATATGAATAATTGATACCTTTAGGTTCAGTGTCGAGGTCGATACATAAGAACATGCACTGGTTGTCAGATATATATGAACACGTTGTTGCAATTAAAACAATGCATACCAGTGACAATTAATTGTGTAATTGACTGTATAATCATTCTAATTCTTTCCTGCAGCTTCCCACTTTATGATTACATGTATGTAAAGTCCAGCGGACGCAGGATTACTTGGGCAAACCCTTAATGGGCTAAGCACAGCCTAGTTGTTGGCTGTTGTGCCCATGGGGATGATCTCATAAGGGCTATGGGGTCTGAAGCTGCCAATACAACAAACCCTGAAAAGGGTGAAACTGTTGGAGGAGATTGCCAGACTGTTGCCAAAAGGCCCTAAGTGTGCGCTGTAGCTTGCTTTAAAATAACCAATGGCAGAGTATAACTGTTGGCCGAACAGGCAAGAAACCTCAAAGGGCATTTCTGTTAGGGTCACCTCGGAGAAGCTCATGGATCTCATCTATGTGTGGCACCTGAGTGCCAAGCTTGCCCCATTAGAGCTTCCTAGAGAATCAGTGGTGTCTAGGCCCAAGTGGATGACTAATTTGCCCGCACTCCAGCCATCCAGGATATGTTTGGGCCAAGGACGCATACAAGTCTTCTGGCACTGCCAGTAAGATCTCACCAACCATGTCCAAGAGTGGTTGGGTGTAACATCCAAGAAGGCAGATGGTGTTGACAAGATCTCAAGGCAAGGCTGGCTGACGAGAACATTCTTTTGCCAAACATCTTCATCCACTTGGCCTCTCTGTCAGGGGGAGCAGTTGGGAAGGCATTTGGGTTGACTAGGCTGGTGGATACCTACACCACCAAACAAAAGTTGGATGCAGGGTTAAAAAATAAGGATCGCATGGAGCAGCTCTATGGCGATGTGCAATCTTTCTATTGACTGGAGGGCCAGAACAATGCTTTGCCCATGTGCATACCTGTACTGCAGATATGGCCTCTTTGAAAGGTAGAAGAGATTCAGTCAGTGCCTCACCAAGGTGAACAATCTAATTAAGCACACTGGTTTTTACCGCCATAGTGCAGATGCGGAGATGAAGAACTTCAATAGCCTTCCTAATACCATCACAAAAGACATTGGCCCTCATTATGACCCTGGTAGTCTTGACCACCAGGGTTAATGTGACGGTATCACCGCCAACAGGCTGGCGGTGTATACCACCACATTATGAGTGGGGCGGGTTGGTCACAGCCAACCTGCTACATCACCACTCACAGCGCCATGGCGGTATGAACCACCAGGCCGGAGATGTGCATCTCCAACGCAGCGGTCCACACATGACCGCAAGCGGTATTATGAGCCAGCCTACTGCCATGGTTTTCAAGGCAGTACCACTGCCACGAAAACCATGGAGGTAGGGCTACCGGTGACAGGGACTGCCTTCCCTGTCACTGGTAGAAGGCTCCCCCTCACAACAATCACCTAACCCACCCTTCCCCCCCCTTGAATCACAGCACCCCCACTCCAGAGAATCATAGCATCCCTCACCCCCCCCCTAGAATCACACCGACCCCCTGTCGGACACTAAACTTACCTTGTATGGCCAGCAGTGCCTCACCAACAGGACACAGCCAGGCAGTCTGTGTGGTCAAAATACTGCTGGTGACGTCCTACTGGTGGGGTGGTGCAGGTGGCAGCACTGCCCATGCCCCTCGTCCCCCAGCATGGCTACTGCCGGATTTCTGCCCTAAACGTGGCGGGAATCCAGCAGTATCCATATTATGGTGGGCGGAAGACCGCCAGCACTAGCGGTCTTCTGGCGCCAATGGCTTTGGTGGTCTCGCTTTAAGAACACCAGAGTCATAATGAGGGCCACACTTTCTTCTGTTGCCTGCCCAGGTATGGAAACCAAAAAAATATCAGGCAAGGTATCCAATCCACCAGCATCTTTTAGATCCATATACCAAATGTCTTCACCATAAGGTGGGGCAAACTTTTCCACATCTGTTCCACTGTTGGCTCTCTATGGCTGGCTCTGGTCCAAGCCTGAGCCAAAGAAAAGTATAGTGCCTGTGTGCGACTGTGCAGTAATAAAATAGTGTCTGAATCTGTGGGACAAATATTGTCTGTGCCGCTTCAAGATTTGGGTGCAGTCGAGGTTGAGACAAATTTGGCTCAGAGTCAGATACCACAGTAGGTTCTGGCTCCTCCTCTAGTGCCAGAAGCATCGGTATCAACGTCAGAGTGACAGGCACAGGTTTTGGTGCTGGACCAGACACTGGCACTGACGCCGGTGCAGAACCAGAAGCGGGATCATGGGGCACAAATTGCGTTGAGGATGGATCTGCTGATGATAACCTGACTGGAGGGTCTTGTAGATCTTTGGGGGCCCAAAGGTGCACTAGAGTGAGCTGCAAACATGTCACAGATGCGCAGCATGGTGTCTCAAAATGCTTCACACTCCTGTGGTTTAGCTGACCAGGTGCATCAGGGTTAACGTTGGAATTGGCTCCTCATTAGAACGGTAACGAGACCTGGAGGCACATTGACACCCTATTGCCTTCTCTGTAGAGTAAGTGTGGCGGGAAAAGGCTAAGCCCTGCTGGGATTTCTTAAGTTTTTGCTTGGACTTTCACTCTCATCATCGACCTAGAGCAGGACATACATGGAGTCACACAGTATTTTGCCATGCAGAGTTTTGCTTCGCGTTCTCGAATTAATCTAGGCCTTGGAGTTTTGCGCCAAACCTAAACACTAGAAGCACTCATTGTGGGGATCTGTCACAGATATATCTTTGCAGCAGTCCCTACAAGGTTCAAACCCTGTAGTCTGGCACCTGGGGGTATTCACAAGGCGAGTAATCTTTATTAGAAGAATCTATTAGTAACATAAGGTGCATTGTATTGGGACGTTGCTTTACGGTAAATGCCCTAAACAAAAAAGCTAAGTAAACATAATATAGTACATTACACACCCAAATAGTATTAAGTGGAGTCCAAATTTTGTGGTCTAACTGTTTTATTGATATTTTTATCCCTACACAGCCAGTCAATATCCCTAGTGGATTGCAAGGAAAACAAACTATCCATGAGATTTTCCCCAAGCACCCCTTCTTTTTACCCTCCTTATATATTATGTGCTGAGTCAGATTTTCTAGAGACACTTTGCCCTCATTCAATATAGGGATGATAGGAGGTCTCTCCGCCAGGCACAATCCAGAGAACCAGCAGATTGACTACTTTATATCACTGTATCAGATATTGGGTCCAAGCCCCCAGAGAAGTGCTGTCTAATTACTTTGCTGACTTTGATACAAAAACAAATCACGTACAGCAAAGCTCCTGCACATTTGAGATCAGAACACACAACCTAGGATTCAAAAGCTGAGACTCTGCTAGTTCTAGCTTTAATTTTTCTGCGGCCAGCAAGGCTAAATTGTCATTCGTCACCTTCCAGTTGAAGGCTGCACACTGCTTTACTGTCAGTACAGCCTGTGCAATATTTTTCCCTCTTTTAGTGTGCAGTGGATACACTCCTGGGCCAGGTGAGTCTTCCAGTAAGATAATTTTATGCATTCAGAGTAGACCAATGCCATAGGGTTAGTCTGTCATACTTCACAACACTGTACTAGCCTCGGGCACCTCCAAAAGATATGGAGCCTGCCACACACACCCTTGCAAACAATGTTCGCTCTCTACTTGTCCCAACCATGTATCTTTTTTGTCGTCTAATACGCGTGTAACATTAGCTTATAAAGAGATTCCTGACCTTTTGCACTTCTTAGTGACTTCTGTTTCCTACTGAATAAGTCATCACATTCTTCTCCGGTCAATTCTTTTCCCAAGCCTCTCTTTCCAATTCATCTGCCATGTTGTTTTATTCTCATTAGTATTCTTTGTCAAGGAACTGTAGCTGTCTCTGATTAGGTATGAGTTTCCATCTTTGTTCAGGAGTGGTTCCTTAAAAGATGCAAGCTGTCAAGCTGTCCTAGGCTTAACCCAAGTGTACAACAGAACAGTACAGAAGCTTTTCAGATGATGCAAACTCTTTCTTCATTGGTACAAAAGATTTAGGGGAACACTCCTAAAACCTTTCAACTATTTTGATGCAACCCCCACCCTTCCTTAACATAACCCCTCTATTGTCCAAGGCAGACATGAACTCTAGGCTTGAACACACAGAGGTAAAATGAGAGGGGAATGTTGTAAGCCCCTTCACCTAGTTCATTTTATGCCAAAGCAGGTCTACACTGCCCACTAAGCAAGGGAACCATTTACAGTGGAGAATTTACAATAGCATGGGCCACACACTAAGGATGACTATGTCTTCATTTCCTGCTGCCCTATTTCTCGATAAATCTAAACTGTGCAGCTTTGTAATAGCACAGAATTTCTGGTACTTCCAGTCCTCACAGGTGTGGGCTAAGGGCCAAGCTATTCCCTAGACTATACCTCCCCAAATTATGTTATTGGTTGACCTCTGAGGATATTGTGATGGGTACTGCCAGGCCACTGGCAGGATCTCAAAAATGTATCATACCCTGGGAATGGTCCTCCTGACAATACAGTATGCTGGCACCGCTGCAGACAGGCACCCCTGCTGGTGAAGTAACTTTTAGAAGCAATGTCAGGAGCTTGGCAATCCAGTTACCTTAATGGAATTGCCATCATGGCAATTACACTCCAGGCTCCTCACAATGCTTCTTCGCAAATGCAGTTCTCAAAGGAAGAATTGAACACACAGCTTCCAGTTCCCATCTGGTACTGGATACACATCCTGCAAAAGCTGATTTTTTTCTTAATTACATTTTTATATTGATTTTGTTAACAGAGCAGAAAACGTATCTGCGCGATACATAAGTAAAATAACTTTAATTTGACTGCAATCTTAAGCATTTATAAAGCAGTTTCTGCAGTAAAATTACAAAAAATAAAAGTTATGTTATGAACATCCTGTAAAAGCTGTTTTTTTTTTTGAGACATTCTTTATATTGATTTTGTAAACAGAAGAAAACGTATCTGAGAGGTATAATTGATACATAAGCAAAATAACTTTCATTTGATTGCAATCTAGAACATTTATTAACAAGTTTCTGCATTAACAACAACAAAACATAAACAACTGTTGTGTTACGAACAGTTAGAGATGGCACCACCCAGGCCCCCATATTCTTTAGTGTTTTAATTTGGCATGCCCTGGACTGGAAGATCGGTTCTTATATGTTCAAAAACTGAAAAAGTGTTTCAGGGTCACATTTGCATATCATGGCTTGAGAACGAGTGCACCTATTTAAGAGGAAGATTGGTCTTGTGAAAACATGAAATGCATTTAATCATACTAACGCAAAGTCATGTTTTCTTGCTCAGACTAACATTGCCTTCTCTGAAGAATAGCCAGTTTTGCATTTTAGCTCTTAAGTGAAATGTTTTGAAAAGCTTGCTGACTTAAAACAATTTTCTATTTTTTTTTTACTATCTGAAGGTCGCATTCTTTCTTCCAGTAAGCTCAGATTTGACACCTGTCTGTGTTCATTATACAAGAAGGAATATGTTACTTACCTTGTAAGCATCTGTTTGTGGCATGTAGTGCTATAGATGCACATGCTCTGCATACTCCTGCCATCGAGGGTTGGGTCCAGATGTGTGCAGGTTGTTATTCTTTGAAGAAAGACTTTTGAGTCATGAGGCAGAGTGATTCCTTTTCAGTGATACAGGGCATTGGCATCAATTCCATTGTTAGATTGTTTTCCTGAAGGCGGGTGAGAATGGAGCGTAGAGTAGGTGTAAGTAATGAGGTGTCCATGTGAGAAAGAGTGGAAAACTGCAACGGCCGCCGGTGTCCAAGGAGGAGGGTGGGCACATATGAATTTACAGCACTACATACCACAAACAGATGCTTACAAGATAAGTAACACATTCTGTTCCATGCATGTGGGTGTAGATACTCATGCTCTGCATAGACTGTTAAAGCAGTCTCCCTTAAAATTGGTGGCTATCCTGTGGGTGTTGCAGTTTGAAAAAGAGTAGGTCGGACTATCTGACTTACGTCGGTTAGTTGGCATGCTAAAACATCCACACAATATTTTTTGGTGAAGGTGTGTAGTGTGGACAATGTAGCTGCCCTGCATATGGAATGTTTTCTAGAAAAAAGTCATGGTTGCTCCCTTTTTCCTAGTAGAGTGTGCTATAGGAGGAGTAGGTAAAGTTTGTTTGGATTTAACGTAATACATTTGAATGCATTTTACTATCCATCTGGTTATGTCAGATTCGGATATAGGATTGTCTTTATGAGGAGGTGAAAAAGCAACAGAAAGTTGTTTTGTTTTTCTGAAAGTTTTAGTTATATCAATATAGAATCAAGAGAATCTGGTTGTGGTAGAAAAAGCTGGTAAAGTCGATTGGCTGAGGTGAAAATGAGAAACCACTTTTGGGAATAATTTAGAGTTGGTGCGAAGAACCGCCCTTTCTCTGTTCAGTTAAAAAGAAAGTTTCTTCCAAGGTTAAGCCTGGACCTCACTAACACGTCTGTGTGAAGTGACAGTGATTAGAAATGCCACTTTCCAAAAAGAAACTGAAGGGGGCATGAGTGTGGGGATTCAAATGGATGACCTTTAAGTCGCATGAGAACAACATTAGGACTCCATGAGGGTAAAGTGGAACAGTGGTGGAATAACTCTTTTGAGCCCCGCTATGAAGACTGTAATGACTGGTATCTAGAATAAAGAGAGGTGTTGCCTATTCTGTAGATAAAAAGGCATTGCAGCAAGAAGTAATCAAATGGATGTGAACACTAATCTAGCCTTTTGAAAATGAAGCAAATAGCAGACAATATATTGTACATTATCTTTAAAAAGGTCAATATGTTTTGAATGACAGTAGAAGACAAATCTTTTCCATTTAGTCCTGTAGCAACCTATAGAGGTAGGTCTACGGGCTTCTTTGAGAATGTCCATACATTCTGGTGGCAAATTAAGGTAACCAAACTCTATGACCACAGGAGCCAAATTGCTAATTTGAGTGTCTTGGAAGCTGGGTGCCTGATTTTTCCATGGTTCTAAGCGAGATGGGCCAGCCTGTTGAGGAGCTTCTCCTGGGGAACTACTAAGAGGTCTAGTAGGGTTGTGAACCAAGGTGACAAGCCCAGGTGGGAGCTACTAGGATCACTGTGAAAGTGGTTTGTCTGAGGTTTCGAACCAGAAATGGAAGGAGAGGGAGAGGAGGAAAAGCATAGGCAAATATCCCTGATCAATAATCCATAGTGTGTTGCCCTTGGTTAGTGGGTATGGAAACCTAGAGGAGAAGTTCAGGTATTTTGTGTTTTCTGTGGTTTCAAAGAGGTCTATTTGAGGAAACCCCATCTCTGAAATTCTGGGAGGAGTTGTGGGTGGAGTTCCCATTTGTGGACTTGTTGCTGATTAGCAGGTCTGCAAAGTTATTGTCCATGACTGGGAGATATTCTGCAAGCAGGTTAATGTTGTGATGCAAAGCCCATTTCCAAATGATCTGAGATAGTTGTGAAGTCGGCAGAGCCCATATCCCTCCTGCTTTTGTAGATAATACATGGCTGTCATGTTGTCCGTCCGGACTAAAACAACCCTGTGAATGAGATGAGGAAGGAAGGTTTGAGGGCTAGGTGAACAGCTTAAAGATCAAGAAAGTTGATATGGAGACCCAGGTGTTTGGAGTCCTATATACACCCTGTACTGTGAGATCCTACAGATCTGCTCCCCTTCCTGCAAGTGACGCGTCCATTTTAAGAGTTCTTTGGGGAACAGGGTCCAGAAAAGGCCGCCCCTTTCAACATGTTGGTATTCCACCACTGCAGAGAGTGATGAGTTTGGCTAGTTACCAACACTAGATCCTGTAGCTAACCCTGTGACTGAGACCCCTGTCGAGCCAGACATTCCTGCAATGGACACCTGTGTTGCTGGGCATGGGGTACTAAGGGGCTAGCCAAATTTGTGTGTTTAAAATGGCTCCTAGATACAGTATTATCTGTAGAGGATGTAGGTTGGACTTTGGGACATGGATTGTGAATCCCAAGTTATAAACAGGTCTATTGTAATCCAAGTGTACTGTTGACACTGTTGAAGGGTAGGGGCATTGATAAGGCAATCATTCTAGGAAGGGAAACATGTATTTTTTGTCTGTAGATAGGGCGACACCACTGCCAGACACTTGGTGAATACCAGCGGTGAAGTTGTCACCCTGAATGGAAGGACTTTGAACTGCCAATGTTTCCCCACAAACCTGAGAGATTTGAGATGAGCTGGGTGTATTGGTATGTGAAAATATGCATCTTTTAGATCTAGTGTAGATATAAAGTTGCCATGTTGAAGGCATGGAATCACATCTTGCAAAGTGACCATGTGAAAATGCTCTGACAGGATATATATTCGTTCAGTGGCCTTAGATCTAGGATTGGCCACAGAGAACTGTCCTTCTTGGGTATGAGACAGTATAGGGAGTACACTCCTTGACCTTGGTGTTGAGGATGACGGATTTGATTGCTCCTTTGAGGAGGTGAGCTTAGACGTCCTGTTTAAATGTTTGATTTTCTAGTGAGAGCCATGAGTGAGAGGTGGAATGTTGGTAGGAGTGGCAATGAGCTCCAGACAATTACCATGCTGGACTATATCCAACACGCACTGGTCTGATGTCATTGTTTTCCAGGTGTGCAGAAAATCATGTAAGCGCCCTCAGACAGGTGTTAGATGATCAGAGAGAAGTAGAAGGAGTCACTGCTTGGTAGTGTTGCCACCTCACGGGGAAGCACTTTTGCCTCTACCCTCAATATTGTTGCCCCTGTAGGAGCCACTGTAGTAGCCTTTGTAGGGGGAATATTGACCCTGACTACGCTGGTAGGACGTGGAGGCTTCTGAAGTGGTGGTCTTGAAGCCCCCCACAATCGCTAGAATGATGAAAGGAGACCCTAAATGTAGGTGTTTGGAGGGTCCACTTGGACTTAACCGTTTCTGTATCTTTTTTAATTTTTTCAAGGGCCTCATCAGCCTGGGGTCCTCAAACATGTTCTTTATCAAAGGGTACATTCAAGGTGTTTTGTTGAACATCAGGCGTGAAGCCTGAAATACGCAGCCAAGATTGTATGCCCGATCAGGATGCTGGTATAGATGTCCCTGGCTGCGGTGTCGGCAGAATGAAGGGCACAACTTATTTTTGTATTAGATTTTAGTTTGCTCTCCTCAACAATTTCCTGTCCATTTTTCCTGTGCTCATCGGGGAGAAAATGGAGCTCCTCCATTTCATCCGAGTGAACACGGTCGTATCTGGCAAGCAAACCCATTGAATTGATGACATGCCATTGGTTTGCAGACTGGGCCACAACCCTTTTCTCTGCTGCATCAATGAACTTTCTTTCCCCGTTGGGTGGCGGAGCATCACCAGACACTTGTAAATTGGCCATTTTTCATTCACTGGTAATTACCAGTGAGTCAGGTGGTATCTGTCCTCTAATATATACATGGTCTGAAGGCAAGAGTTTATTTTTTTTTTGTCAACCGTGGGTCGTGATTATTCAAGCCCTAACTGGGTCTCTGAAGATGTCATCTGTGTATCTTAACATCCCTTTAAGCACTAGCAAATATAGTGTGCCCCTCTGCGTAGAAGATATTGTTTTGAATAGGAAATCCTCTTCTAGAAGTTCATTATCAAGCTGGATGCTATGGAAGGTCGCAGCCCCAGCTATGAGTGCCTGATATGTAGTGGAAATCATCAGGACATGATGGGTGTGCGTCTTACAGATCTGGGTCCGTGTCCCCTGGAGGATCGACATCATAAGTGTCCCAAGAGGTCACTATCTAGTGGTGTATTAAAAGGGTCATACCCAGTATTAAGGGACATGTATCATTACCAGGAGAGCGCTGAGGTAAGGTCTCTAAGGGATCTGCAACAGACTGGGGAGAAAAAGGTGAGTCTGGTGGTAGTGGTGGTGGAAGTTGAGGTGGCAGCAGAAGTAGTAAGGGTGGTGGAGGAGGATAAGGACTGGTGACTTTGTCCCTTTTCTTCTATTTTACTGTAGCAGGGGCATCCAGAGCCTTTTGAAAAGACAATTGTCTTTTTTGAAGGTGCTGGTAGTGCAGGTGGAGCCTTTGCTAGAATACGTTCAGTCTTTGGCTCTATCTGTATTTATTGCTGCAGAGAGTCCAATTACTCCTGTGGTTTATGGAGAATAGGCTCCACTGGTGTTTCTATGGCCTTTTTCAGAGTCAACTTCGAAGGTTTCATATCGGAGCTGAGTTTGTGTTCCAGCGATGAAGTCCCACTTGGTGCCAAAGCCGTGAATGCTGTTGGTTGGCACAGACAGGTGGGTAGGTGTTGAGGTTGTCGCCACCGAATGCTTCAGCTTTAGGTGATGTTTCGGTGCCAAGCCGGAGGGTGGGGCGTCCACAAACTTGTCCATCAGTGTCAACCATGACCTACAGGCAGTGGTGGTCTGAAGGCCTCTTGATCGGGAAGTGTTTGATTTTTTTAAATGCTCAGCCAGACGTTGAGGAGCAGGGGGTAAAATACACACTGCGCAAGTCTCCAGAGTGACATTGATTTTGAATTCAAACTCTGGGTCGCATACCGAACTCGCCTCAACCGAGAATGCCCCTTCTTCCGCCACCAAAGCTTGTGGATGTTGTTCCTCACTGACGTCTTGATGTGTGAACAGGTCGTTGAACGTACTTGGTGGTCTTCTGCTGCATTTCGAGTCGGCATGCCCAACGGTCTCTAAGAGTCTTCATTGAACGGAAGAAGAATCAGGCCTCGCAATCCGCCTCCCTGTGGTCCGGTGACAAACTCGGGTTGCAGACCTGATATGAGTTGGTCTGTGGATATTTGGTGTGACAACAGGCAGAAACAGAAAGGCGTCTAGTCCATTACCAGGAGGGCATTCTATGGAGATCCCGCCGGAGACTGAGTTTGAAGGCCCTGAAAGACAAGCCCTTGTGGTGGGGGGCGCCACGGAAGCGCGTTACTCGACAAGCAGTGATACCAATGCGTAGATGGGAGAACAGAATCAAAAACAATACAGGTGAGAGTAGATTAGGAACCGAAGAGAGATCAGATGACAGTCTCGACCCGGAGCACAAGCACATACGTCCGAGCCCGACAGCGGAGAGAAAACAATCTAACAATGGAGTCGACATCCATGTGCAGTATAACCAAGAAAAAGTAGTAACCCTACCTAGTGACTCAAAAGACTTTCTTCGAAGAAAAACAACTTGCACACTTCCAAACCCAACACTAGATGGCAGAAGTATGCAGAGCAAGTGTATCTACAGCCACACCTGCCTCAAACCAATTGTACAGTGTAGCAGATACTTGTTTACGTGAACATATACATTTGTTAAATGTCTTTCTTCAGAGAACTCTCTCCTGTAGCTACTGCTGGTATAATGTGTGGCCGCTTGAACCAGTGATTCGCAAATTATTTATCTTTTGTCAAACATTTACAGACACCGACTGATGTGTGGGATTGTTTCTGACAGTCTCTACATAAACAACATTGGTTCTACTGCAGCTTTTCGACCACACACAGATATAAGAGAGTCACTGATGGTTATAGTCAAAACCACCAGAAATTATTTTAACAGGTTAGTCAAACCATGTGCAAAGCCCATTCCAAATGTTTTATTAAAATAAATGACACAAAGTAATAACTCCCTGGAGATTTCCCACTTTCAGTGTAGTAGCTCCCTTCAATATTTCTTCCAGCTTAAAACAATCCTCCAAGCTTGGAGAAGATACTCTATTGTTACAGAAATCCTATTATGATATTTACCAACTTTTTAACCTACCATGTTTGTTAAAAATTACAGAAAAATGTGTTGCTTACCAACTGGTAAGCAGAAAAGAAAAGCGGAGGGGGCGTGGGCGTGGGCGAGGCATAGACCTGAGAAGATGCACTATCTCTAGGGTCTGGGATCCAGGCCCTCGCAGAGACCTAAAATGCAGCTCACAGTGACAGATACATGGCTCCAGACCATTTATGGAGCCCTGGGAGCAGAGGGAGTGTCCAGAATGCTGCTGAACCATGCCTGTGTGGAGATACAATGTGCAGAGCTGTCAGGGGCTGCTCAGGCGTTTCAAATATGGCTTTCTTCTGAACACTTGAACTGGAGGAGGGTACAGAAAGGGGGAGATGTGTTGCGGCAGCCTGAATGAAAACGTCACCAGTACCACTCAGAAAGTGATGAAAAAAGACCAACAAGGGGGCATTGCTGCAACCCCCTCCAATCACATGTTGGTAGGAAAAATGGGGCTGACAATAGGTACATACTATTTAAAAGACCATCACACTTTTGGAGGGACGGGCCGCAAAACCAAAATCCAGTTCACTGGTTGGGATTATGACGGAGGAGGTAACCGGGGCTGGGAGTCACAGACTGCCCGAGCAGCACTTCTAGTCTGTCACCGCTGCTTAAGGAGCTTGCTTTGAGGTCGTGTGGTGGTAAACAGGGAATAAAACTGAACCATATTGGACTGCATCCTGCTGGACATGCAAGCCCAGGGCGACAATGTCAAATACTCGAGCCACATGATGCTCGAGCTATCCATTAGGTGTCTCTGCTTCACCCCACAAACAAGGGGGCATGCTTGCCTATGTCCTGAACTCACTAGGAGGAAAACAAGAGAAACACTGAAGTAATTATAAACTTAACACAAAAAATCGTATTATGCAATTTGGGTGGCATCACTCCTCCAAACCCTTCAATTCTGTTGGATTTTGTTAAAGCAAAGCTATTACAGGCATTTACACTATGGAGATACCTCTAATAACGGCTATGAACTAAGATGAGAAATTCTCAAATGTCAACAAAATTCTTGATTCACGACCAAATACTTGACCCCCTACCTTCTCCTCTGCAGACCCAGGCCTGCTCAGAGCCTTCAAAGCCTCAAAAAATGCTAATCAGCATAGCGTACTGATCCCCCAAGCTCCTGCCAGTAAAGAGGATAATCAAACACTTCTAACTAAATCCAGGAAAGCCAGTAACTCATTTTGACGAGACTTTAATAAGTCACTTTCAGAACTAGCTCATTAACTACAGAAACCCAAGTGAAATTAGACCAGATGGAAAATAAGTTGGCAGAACAATCACATGAATAAGATTAGCAGGTCCTCAGACTGCCCTCTGTAGATGAAAAACATCAAGCAATGCTGGATAAATTAAATCATATCAAAAATTCTCTCTAGAGGGAACAATATACGTCTTTGTAAAACCGGCCAGGAAGTATCTAATCAAGACTTGAAGGCCTAGGTGCAGGCTCTTTTTTACCCAGTTGCTCCATCTACCCGATGTTGAGGTCACGCAACTAGTTCCAACAAACAAAAGGCACTCAGTGTTCCAATAATACAAGTATCTCTCACTAAATGTATTGACACTTATTCACTTCTTCCAAAAGAAAAAAAGTCATTGCCAAAGCCAGAAAACAAGAGACGATATTCTCCAGGGTAGAAAGAATCTCATTCCAACAAGATTTCTCTTCCTACTTGCGGGCAGGAAGCAAAGAATTACATGACAAAAAAAATAAAAAGGAAATCCCTTTTTGATGATGTTATCCTTCCCACCTGCCCTTCACCATTCATGGATTACACCGAGCATTACTTTATGTATCTCTCTCAAAGATGGCGCTGGGCTTGCTGACCATGATACTCTCGCCACCAGAGAATGGATGGCTTTCCTGAGCGAGAGATAAGAGGTGAAAGGTGCACCCAGAAATCAAATAAAAATACGCGAAGAGAGCTGTGGACTCGCCAACACGTGAAAATACCCTACCCTGCTCCAAGGAATGTTGAACTGTATCTATTGGCTTAAATACAATCACTATTCTTTGCAATCCAGCCTGACTAAGATTATCTTTACATTACTAGACCAAAGACTGGTGGATCGAATTTCAGGGATAAGGGTCTGGGCTTCACACCATGGAGCTAGCAGCACGTTTCTGGCACAAGCTTGCTACGACGGCTATCTTGCCAACAATAACTCAGTGGAAACTGAAATGTTTGTTTGACACAAAATGGTTAACTTTGTTGATTTTAGGCTTTGTTTCAGGGGTGGTGTTCACTTATTTATATGAACAGAATTGGGGTTGGTAACGTCCTCCATCAGATAGCAGTAATAATTACCAAACTTAAAGAATGTGATCGAAAATTGAGCTTAAATGTATTTCTCTGCTAATGATCAAGGGAAACGAAAGGGCATTAATTTTCTTACAAAGCAGGCACCAGTAAGAGCGACCCACAACCTTCAAATGATGGCACCAGTATTCATGGTCTCCACAAATGTACAGGGCCTTAATTACCTAGTCAAACACAGACCAAAACTACTTAACTAAAACGAGGTAGGCATAATCATCCTACCAGAGAATCATCTTCTTACCTAAGATGCTCGTTCAAAGGTTAAGGTCTTGCTGGTGCCCCTCACAATTCCACGCTAACAACAAAACCAAGAAAAAGGGGGTTCCCATTCTTTTACAAAGAGTTCTGAATTTTACAGCAGAAGCTACATTTTCAGACAAGGAGTGCAGATCGACAGGAATTGAGGGAAAAGTAAGGAATACCCCATAGCAATGATATGGATTTATGCTTCTGATGAAGAGCAATGTTACACAGACCTTTTCCCCAAGATATCTCAATTCATAAACAGAAACTTGGTGATGAGGGTGAATTTAATACTGTTTTTAAAACCCACTAAAGATAGCTTTTCACTGAGACACTACCCCTGAAGCTCCGCCATCTCTCTTCCAAGGTTTTGAAGACTTTAATCTCCTAGACATTTCGAGACACCAAGATGTAAGGGACATATATTACATTGAATTCTAATGTACATAAATCATATACATGAACAGTCCTTTTTTTCCTCAATCTTAAGGGACTCGACACATAGAATCCTAGATTTTACTACCAGGTTATCTGTCTGCAAATAGATTCCTTCTCCCCACAGTGACTTTGCCGGCGCCCTTCACTGGTGAATGAAATAGCTCTGCAAGACCTCGCACTAAAAGACAGCACAAAGAAAGTGATGGAAGAAGTAGGTTACTTACTTTGTAAGCATCGGTTTGTAGCGTGTAGTGCTTGGGATTCCAATGCAAACCACACTCCTGCCATCTAGTGTTGGGCCTGCACTTTACAACTAGCTTTTCTCGAAGAATTCTTTGCTGCTGAGGGTGACGTTGAGATTCCTCTTCTTTGAGTGACAGCTCCATTGTTGGATTGTTTATTATTCCCGCCCTTATGGTGAGCTAGAATAGAGCGACAGAAGATTTTTTTTATATATATATATATATATATATATATATATATATATATATATATATATATATATATATATATATATATATACACATTTAAATGCAAAAGAAGCACCTTTCTTTCTAATAAAATATGCTTGTAGAACTGATGGTAGTGTCCGTTTGGCTTTAATGTAGAATATCCGTATGCATTTTACTATCCATAGTGCAATTCCTGCTTTTGAAATTGCGTTTCACTTTCTAGAGTTGAAGAAAGCAATGCATAGCTGTTGTGTTTTCCTAAAGGGTTTAGTCCTATCAATGCAATACAGCAATGCCCTTTAACATCAAACGTGTGTAGTGCTCTTTCTCAACTGTCTCAACTGTCTCCAGTTTAGGAAAGACCACAGGGAAGTCTAGTGTCTGATTTAAGTGAAAAGGAGATGCGACTTTTGGAAGAAACTTTGGGTTCAACTCTGCCTTGGGAAACCTGAAAGTATGGATCTTCTATGGTGAGGGCATGTTAGTCGCTAACCCTTCTCAATGATGTGATCTCTACCAAGAAAGCTAATTTCTAAGCCAGGAACTGTAGGAGGCAGGAATGCAAAGGTTCGTAGGTGTAAACATGAGTCTTGTAAGTACCTATTCAAAATCCTTGCTGGAACTGGGGGTGTCCGTAGAGATATTATTCTTTTAAGCCCTTCCATCAAATCTTTAGTGACCAGTACATGTAAAAGGGTCTAGGTTTTATGAATTTGCAGATATGCTGCAAATGCAGCAAGGTTGCAGTCGTATGGAAGTGTATGCTAGCCTTGATTTTTGTAGATGCACCAAACATATTATTTGTTGTACCACAGGCGCACAGGGGTTTTGGTGTTGCCATTCAGCAATGGACAATTTGTTTCCATTTAGCTGCATAGCAAGCTGTAGTTCTTTGATGCTGTGCCTCTCTAAGAATGTCCATACACTCTGGAGTAAGGTGCAAATATCCAAATTCAGTGTCTTCAGGAGCCAAATTCTGAGGTTCAGTTGTTTGTGGTTGGGCTGTCTGACTCTGCTGCCACTCTGAGTGAGAAGGTTTGATGTGTTGGGAAACGTCTTGTGAGATTGTAGGAACAGGTCCAGCAGTGCCGTATATCAGGGTTGTCTTGCCCAAGCTGGAGCCACTAAGATCATCTTGAGAGCGGTCTGTTGGAGTTTCCTTACAAGTAAAGGAATGAGTGTGAGGGTTGGAAAGGCACAGGCAAATATCCCTGAACAATTCATCCACAGCGCACTGCCCTGGACTGTGGGTCGTAGAGTCTGGAGGTGAAGGTTCGGCATTTGGAGTTTTCTGCCGTGGTGAATAGATCTACATCTGGTGGCCCCCAACAGATAAAGTAGCATTGTAGGACTCAGTATGGAGTTTCCACTCATGGACTTGTCTGTTACTGAACTGTTCACTCCCAGGAGATATTCTACAAGGAGTTGGATGTGATGGTGAAGAGCCCAATACCAAATCAAATTGGTGCCCCCCTGCATTTGTATATAATACATTACAGTCATGTTGTCTGTCTGGAAGAGAACACTGATCTGAGTTACAGTGGTTATAAAGGCCATTAATGCTAACTGGATCACTACAAGTTAAGTACATTGATGTGTAGCATTTTTTGCTTATCAGTACATGCACCCTGGACCGTCCATATGTGCTTCCCATCCTAAGAGTGATAACTGTTATGTACGGTATCGGGTCCAAAAAAAGATCTGCCCTTGAGCAGATCGGTTGTGTTCCATCATTGCAGTGACCAATGGACCGTGGGTGATCTCAACACTAGAACCTCTAAATTGCTCTCTGTGGTGGTATGTTTGGAGGTTGTGAGGCAAGTTGTAGGCAGAATCTGTGCTGAACGATGGACAGCACCTATTGGTCAGATGTTATTTCAAGCTACAGGTGATGAAACTGCTGTAGTCTTCCCCTGACAGGTGACATGTGATTGAGAGACATTTGTGGTGAGTCACTGTTTTGAGGTAGAGGCTCCCTTTCCAGGAATACTTCTACCGACTTGACTAACACCTTTGTATCGACCTCTATAGTAGCCCCTAGCAGGTTTCTGGGGACATGTCTTCTTGTTGTTTCTGGTAGGTCTGTGTGTCAGTGGTGGTGGTTTTGACTGTAACCCTGCCCTGAAATCTGTAAAAGGACTACTGCTAAGGACTTCCTAGCTGGTGGAGGGATTTGTCTGGTTAATTCCGATAACAAACGAGACTCCTCCATGCTAACTAGTTACGCGACCCCCAGCGTATTGGTTGGGCTGGCTGGAATTGAATAATATATTCAATAAAAACAAGTAGATCTGCTAGACACAAAGATACGGATAATGGCCATACTTATTTGAAACGGGTGACTTGGAATGCATATGTTTGTTTTTTCTTTAGAAAAAAAAAAAAACTTGTGAGGGAGTGGGGTGGGTCCTCCTTCCAGGAGCACAGTGGAGACTTTGTTGTATTTGAGATTTGGGGTGGGATATTGTGAGCGCCATTCCTACTAAACACCCTGTCCGATTCGTGGACTGCTGCCTCAGTGTTGTAGACTGAAAGGCTCACATGGATTTCATTGTGTGTGTCTTTTTTATTTTTTTCTAATTGGGTATCTACCTCTCGACCAAAGAGATGTTCCCCATGAAAAGAGATGTTTAAGTGACGCTGCTGACCCTCAGAATTAAAGCCCACTATAAGTAGCTAAGCGGCCCTGTGTAGAATGATTGAGGAATTAATTGATCTTGCATGCAGTGGTATTTGCATTGTCCAAAGGAGGGGCTTTGATTGCATTCTGACACTAATTCCTCGATTCTTTTTGTGAAGTGATCTCGGAAATGTTGTAACAGTTCCTGTAAGTAATCCCAGGTTGCTCTGTTATAACATGAGAGCTGGCCGACTGAATTGGTAGAGCAGCAATGATTAGCATGTCTTGCCACCACTCGTTTTGCCTGCTGTGTCTGTATTCTTACTCTCCTTATCCGAAGGAGGTGCATCACCTTGTACTTTGGGAAGTTGCCCCTTTTCTAGCCGTTGTGACTACTAGGGAACCTGCTGTATGATTTCCCCTAATATAGAGCGAATCATTAGGGGGGTGGTTTGTATTTTCGCTCAATACAAGGTGTTAATAACATTGTTTTAAGTGGGTCTTTAATTATTTCTTTGGAGACTTTAAGCATTGACCCTATTATGGGCAAATCCTGCACTGAGCATACAGTTTTGGAGAGTGTCTCGACTAAAAAGTCTCCTTTCTCCTCTGTGGTGTGCATATGAACTTTGAGATAGCCTGCTGCACGCTGGAGCACACTACAGTAAGAAGTAGTGTCATCTGGTGGCGATGCTGTGACTGATGTTAGTACATCTATGTCTGGGTCTGATGGAACAACATCATACCCAGACAGAGATCATGGATCCGGACTACCTTGGGACACTCCCTGAAAGTCATCAATGTAGGAAAGTACCATCTTGCCTGGCATGTTACCCCCATTTTTACTTGTGTGTCAGTTTGTTTTTGCCTGTCTCACTGGGATCCTGCTAGCCAGGACCCCAGTGCTCATAGTTTGTGGCCTGAATGTGTTCCCTATGTGGTGCCTAACTGTGTCACTGAGGCTCTGCTAACTAGAACCTCAGTGCTTATGCTCTCTCTGCCTTTAAAATGGTCACTGCAGGCTAGTGACCATTTTTACCAATTCCGATTGCCACACTGGAACACCCTTATAATTCCCTGGTATATGGTACCCAGGGTATTGGGGTTCCAGGAGATCCCTATGGGCTGCAGCATTTCTTTTGCCACCCAAAGGGAGCGCAGACAATTCTTACACAGGACTGCCACTGCAGCCTGAGTGAAATAACGTCCACGTTATTTCACAGCCATTTTACACTGCACTTAAGTAACTTATAAGTCACCTATATGTCTAACCTTCACCTAGTGAAGGTTAGGTGCAAAGTTACTAAGTGTGAGGGCACCCTGGCACTAGCCAAGGTGACCCCACATAGTTCAAGGCAATTTCCCCGGACTTTGTGAGTGCGGGGACACCATTACACACGTGCACTACATATAGGTCAATACCTATATGTAGCTTCAAAATGGTAACTCCTCCAATATGGCCATGTAACATGTCTAAGATCATGGAATTGTCCCCCCATGCCAAATCTGGCATTGGGGTGCCCATCCCATGCATCCCCGGGGCTCCAGCATGGACCCCGGGTTCTGCCAAACCAGCTCTCTGGGGGTTTTCACTGCTGCTACTGCTGCTGCCAACCCACAGACAGGCTTCTGCCCTCCTGGGGTCTGGGCAGCCCAGTCCCAGGAAGGCAGAACAAAGGATTTCCTCTGAGAGAGGGTGTTACACCCTCGCCCTTTGGAAATAGGTCCTAAGGGCTGGGGAGGACTAGCCTCCCCCAGCCCCTGGAAATGCTTTGAAGGGCACAGGTGGTGCCCTCCTTGCATAAGCCAGTCTACACCGGTTCAGAGATTCCCCCAGCCCCTGCTCTGGCGCAAAACTGGGCAAAGGAAAGGAGAGTGACCACTCCCTTGTCCATCACCACCCCAAGGATGGTGCCCAGAGCTCCTCCAGTGTGTCCCAGACCTCTGCCATCTTGAATGCAGAGGTGTGAGGGCACAATGGAGGCCTCTGAGTGGCCAGTGCCAGCAGGTGACGTCAGAGACCCCTCCTGATAGGTGCTTACCTGACTAGGTGGCCAATCCTCCTCTGAGGGCTATTTAGGGTCTCTCCTGTGGGCTTCTCTTCAGATAACGAATGCAAGAGCTCACCAGAGTTCCTCTGCATCTCCCTCTTCGACTTCTGCCAAGGATTGACCGTTGACTGCTCCAGGACGCCTGCAAAACCGCAACAAAGTAGCAAGAAGACTACCAGCAACATTGTAGCACCTAATCCTAGCGTCTTTCTCAACTGTTTCCTGGTGGTGCATGCTCCGAGGGCTGTCTGCCTTCACCGTGCACTGGAAGCCAAGAAGAAATGTCATGTGGGTCGACTGAATCTTCCCCCTGCTAATGCAGGCACCAAACTTCTGCTTCACCGGTCCTCTGGGTCCCTTCTAATCTTGACAAGCGTGGTCCCTGGAACACAGGAGCTGGATCCAAGTGACCCCAACAGTCCAGTGGTCCATCTGTCCAAATTTGGTGGAGGTAAGTCCTTGCCTCCCCACGCCAGACAGTAATCCTGTGTACTGCTTGAACTGCAGCTGCTAGGGCTTCTGTGCACTTTTGCCAGAAATCCTTCGTGCACAGCACAGCCCAGGTCCCCAGCACTCCGTCCTGCATTGCCCAACTCGCTGAGTTGACCACGGGCTTCATGGGACCCTCCTTTGTAGTGTTGAGACGACTGCCGTGCTCAGTTGTCTTGAACCCGTGTTCAAGTGCTTCTGCAGGTGCTGCCTGCTTCTGTGTGAGCTATGTGCTGAGTGCCCCCTCTGTCTCCTCCTCCAAGGGTCGACCTCCTGGTCCTTCCTGGACCCAGGCAGCACCCATTTTCTTCGACTGCGACCTTTGCAACTAGCAAGGCTTGTTGGCGGTCTTTCTGCGTGGAAACAACTCTGCATCCTCCAGCACGCCGTGGGATATCTTCTGTGCAAAGAAGAAGTTCCTGGCATCTTCCGTTGTTGCAGAATCTTCAGCTTCTTCTACCCTGAGGCAGCCATTTTGCACCTTCATCCGGGGTTTAGTGGGCTCCTGCCCCCCCGGACACTTTGGTGACTCTTGGACTTGATCCCCTTCCTTTACAGGTCCTCAGGTCCAGGAATCCGTCTTCAGTGCTTTGCAGTCAGTTGTGGTCTTTGCAGAATCTCCTATCATGACTTTAGTGTGATTCTAGGGAAGTAGGGTAACTTTACTCCTACTTTTCAGGGTCTTGGGGTTGTGTATCTTGGACACCCTTAGTGTTTTGATTCACTCCCAGCGACCCTCTACACACTACACTAGACCTGGGGTCCCTAAGTGGTTCGCATTCCTCTTTCTTAGTATATGGTTTGTGTTGCCCCTAGACCTAAGGCATCCTATTGTATTCTACAGTGTTTGCACTATGTTCTAACTGTTTTACTTACCTGAGTTTAGTTTGTGTGTATATTTTGTGTATTTTACTTATCCTTAGTATATCCTCTGAGATATTTTTGGCACATTGTCACTAAAATAAAGTACCTTTATTTTTAGTAACTGAGTATTGTGATTCTTATGATATAGTGCTATATGATATAAGTGGTATAGTAGGAGGTTTGCATGTCTCCTAGCTCCGCCTAAGCTGCTCTGCTATAGCTACCTCTATCAGCCTAAGCTGCTAGAATTCTTCTAATCTACTAATAAGGGATAGCTGGACCTGGCACAAGGTGTAAGTACCATCTGGTACCCACTATAAGCCAGGCCAGCCTCCTACAATCATCCCAAGTCTAATGTGCAGGGCTGCCAGTGCCAATATCGCCTGTGTGTGTTGAAACTGCGGACAAGGATTGTGGTGACGTGTCAAGTGGCATAGGTCTAGTTGTTTTGTGTGCCTCAGTCCTTTTCTTCAGAAGAGGCTGGGTTTGTGCAGAGTCCTCCCTCATCCAGCACCATTGGGTTTGACCCAGGTGCCCTGTCTCCTCTCCACTGGACACTCTTGGTGCAGACCAGAGTCCAAAGGTTGTGGCGCACTAAGGCAACGTTGACTGGGCTTTGAAGCTAATTGTGAGGTGTGTGGGTGGGCCTGATGACGGAGTACTGACTGTCTCGGAGTAATCTTTATCCTGGGCACCAATCTTGTAATCGTGGGAATTTCATGGAGTTCTAGAGTTAGCGGAGATGGCTAATCCTGTCCTTCTTGTTCGGGTTGCTCAGTCTTCAGCCACAATATAACGTGGTCTACACAACATAACGCCACTTTCGGTGTCATCTTCCTCTTGCTCCAGCCTGCATGAATGAGTTCTTCTTCTGTGGAGAATTCTCTGTGGGCGCTTTCGAAAGGGTGTCTTTTTTTTATTTTATTTTTTACCTTCCATTACACTGAGCACAGCACTGTCGGCTGCAATAAGGAAGGGGTATGGGCAAGCAGCCGTCTCGTGGATGTTTCAAAGAAGGTCGCCGTATACAGGGAGTGCAGAATTATTAGGCAAATGAGTATTTTGACCACATCATCCTCTTTATGCATGTTGTCTTACTCCAAGCTGTATAGGCTCGAAAGCCTACTACCAATTAAGCATATTAGGTGATGTGCATCTCTGTAATGAGAAGGGGTGTGGTCTAATGACATCAACACCCTATATCAGGTGTGCATAATTATTAGGCAACTTCCTTTCCTTTGGCAAAATGGGTCAAAAGAAGGACTTGACAGGCTCAGAAAAGTCAAAAATAGTGAGATATCATGCAGAGGGATGCAGCACTCTTAAAATTGCAAAGCTTCTGAAGCGTGATCATCGAACAATCAAGCGTTTCATTCAAAATAGTCAACAGGGTCGCAAGAAGCGTGTGGAAAAACCAAGGCGCAAAATAACTGCCCATGAACTGAGAAAAGTCAAGCGTGCAGCTGCCACGATGCCACTTGCCACCAGTTTGGCCATATTTCAGAGCTGCAACATCACTGGAGTGCCCAAAAGCACAAGGTGTGCAATACTCAGAGACATGGCCAAGGTAAGAAAGGCTGAAAGACGACCACCACTGAACAAGACACACAAGCTGAAACGTCAAGACTGGGCCAAGAAATATCTCAAGACTGATTTTTCTAAGGTTTTATGGACTGATGAAATGAGAGTGAGTCTTGATGGGCCAGATGGATGGGCCCGTGGCTGGATTGGTAAAGGGCAGAGAGCTCCAGTCCGACTCAGACGCCAGCAAGGTGGAGGTGGAGTACTGGTTTGGGCTGGTATCATCAAAGATGAGCTTGTGGGGCCTTTTCGGGTTGAGGATGGAGTCGAGCTCAACTCCCAGTCCTACTGCCAGTTCCTGGAAGACACCTTCTTCAAGCAGTGGTACAGGAAGAAGTCTGCATCCTTCAAGAAAAACATGATTTTCATGCAGGACAATGCTCCATCACACCCGTCCAAGTACTCCACAGCGTGGCTGGCAAGAAAGGGTACAAAAGAAGGAAATCTAATGACATGGCCTCCTTGTTCACCTGATCTGAACCCCATTGAGAACCTGTGGTCCATCATCAAATGTGAGATTTACAAGGAGGGAAAACAGTACACCTCTCTGAACAGTGTCTGGGAGGCTGTGGTTGCTGCTGCACGCAATGTTGATGGTGAACAGATCAAAACACTGACAGAATCCATGGATGGCAGGCTTTTGAGTGTCCTTGCAAAGAAAGGTGGCTATATTGGTCACTGATTTCTTTTTGTTTTGTTTTTGAATGTCAGAAATGTATATTTGTGAATGTTGAGATGTTATATTGGTTTCACTGGTAATAATAAATAATTGAAATGGGTATATATTTTTTTTTGTTAAGTTGCCTAATAATTATGCACAGTAATAGTCACCTGCACACACAGATATCCCCCTAACATAGCTAAAACTAAAAACAAACTAAAAACTACTTCCAAAAATATTCAGCTTTGATATTAATGAGTTTTTTGGGTTCATTGAGAACATGGTTGTTGTTCAATAATAAAATTAATCCTCAAAAATACAACTTGCCTAATAATTCTGCACTCCCTGTATAAAGCATCCATGATCGTATCAGTCGACTCCGTTCTGTTGTAAGGACACCGAAGCTACATAGAGCTGTGGCGCTATCCGTCCGAGCCTGATAGCAGAAAAAACATCAGTCTAACAATGGAGTTGCCGAGCAGGCACATTCACTGGAAGGGGAGTCACAAAGTCACATTAGCAACAAATAATTCTTCCAGAAAAACAAGTTGTAAAGTCGAGGCCCAACACTAGATGGCAGAGTGTGCATAAAACGGCTATCTGCAGCCAATACATGCTACGACTAGAGATCTGGAAGAAAATGATAACTGCAAAGTAGACAATTCCGAGCAAGGGGTGCTGTGGTTCCAAGCTAATTATTATGACACACTGCTAGTTTTTAATGTTTAGCTAAATAAAAGAAAATCAGACCTAAAGACGGAGCTCAAACAAGCAGAAATGCTCACAAACAGGATGGCTCAACACACACATTAGGGAATTGCACAAGGCAAATTAAAACAGTTCTTTATTAAAGATGTAGCCACACAAATTATATATATACATACACATATATATATATATATATATATAGCAAGCAAACCTATTATACAAAATAAAATAAAAGACAAGCCAGGTAGAATGTCGGCATACAAACTAAGGCAGCCTATAAAGAAACCATACAAAAGAAGTAACTGATGGAGTAGACAACAAACAAGAAGCCACACAAATGTAACTAGCCAGAAAGGACCGTGGGCAGATGATTTTACACCTCATTTTAGAAAGTTTACAAATCTATCCCAGCTGTAACACTTTCAAAAGTATTTAATCAAAGTCTGACATCTATAATAGCGATGAAGACTGTGCTCACTTCACATCTTTTCCTTCTGCTCAAACCAAACAAACCCACTATCCCTGTGGTTCCTATCGACCCATTGCATTATTAAATTCCAACGTCAAATTGTTTGCTTCTATCTTAGTATCGAGACATCATGCCTTATGGCCTGAATTGATCTCCACATAAGAATCTGGAGTTATCAGAAACCGACTGGAGACAACACACGATTAGCACGAAATAAACAACTGATGGTCCTTCTCTCGCTAGATGTGGAGAAGGTCTTTGTCAAAGTCGACTGGTTTAACCTGATGAAAATGCTAGATCAAATACAATTAGGCCCAATAATGAAAACATTCATCCAATGTCATTACAAAAGGCAGCTACCAGAATGAAAATAAACAGGGAATATTCTAATACTGTCCCCATAACATGAGTGACAAGGAGAGGATGCCCCCTCTCACCCCTGATGTTTGAGCTCCCAGTAAAGCCTCCAATACAGCAAATCTCTTGGAATGCAGACATTGAGGACAGCAAGGTGGGAGACACCGAACATAAACTGGTGGTGATTCCCGATGTCCTCTACTTAATTCTAAACCCAGAACAGTCTCTAAGAAACCTACAAAACAAGCTAGACCAAATGTGCAAAACTCTCAGGCTTCAAACATAATTACTCGAAGTCACAGGGCTTGGGAGTTGCTGACCCCCAAGAAACAGTCCACGACCTATTAACATAGGTTGAGTTCATATGAGCCAGGGACCCTATCAGATATTTGGGCATTAAAATCCCTTCCATGACAAGGAACATTATATAAGTAATATTGCTTCCCTTTTTCAGGCGCTATATAAAGACATATATCAGTGGAGAAGATTAGAAATTTCGTGACTGGAGTGGATAATAAGCTTGAAACTCAACTTTTTACTCTGGCTTCTTATGTAGTCCAGACATTCAATCAATCAATCAGGATTTATAAAGCACGGCTAATAACTCAATAGGGTATCCAGGCGCTTGCAGGTCCAGGAGGCTTATTTGAACAGCCAGGTCTTGAGGGCCATTTGGAATTCCGGAACTGAGGTGACGGTCTGGAGGTGTGTGGGGAGGCTGTTCCATGTTTTTGCTCAGACATTGCCTCTTCACTCTGCTAAAAAAAACATTATTCAAATAAAAAAAGAAAAAGCTAAACTGTCTGGAGGGATACAGCACCAAGAGATTGGAAACTATATTGTGTCGATAAAATATTTGGGATTCCCAAATATACAGATAATAATACACAAATGGTTGAAAATCGCCCTGCCTTAGAACTACTAGCCAGAAAACATACCCCAGAAGAAACATTTTCCGAAATCCCACTACAATAATTACTACAGCTTATGCCCAAAACCACACACCAGTTACATCAAACCTCCTATAGTATTAACAACAAATACCAAGGAAACAAGTACCACTCCCTATATGTACATCCCCAATGACATCAATGAAATATTGTTTAGCTCTCCGACTAGGCTTAACTGACCTGGTTTCCGCAGAAATCATAGAATTTGGTTATTGCTCTTAGGAGACCTTTTTTTGAAGATGGCGAACTTTTATCAAGGGTGGCCAAACAGAAAAAACACTAGGCCTGACTCGAAGAGACGAATAGCGTATACCCCAGGCATTAAAATGGGTTAGCAAATGAAAAATTCTGCAATCAGCACATTCAAAAACTCAGACTGCAATCTAGACACAACCCCGCCCTGAATTGGGAGAGAGATTTAGAGACAGAGATACCAGAAGAAACGGTCAGCAATCTAGAAAAAGACACCAAATTGCCCATAAGCACACAGCATAAAGAAAATATTTGTAAACTCTTAACCAGGTGGTAGCTCTCCCCATGAGATAAAAGGCAATTTTTTTGGGGGGGGAGGGGGGGTGGTTTCAGACACTTGCTGGAAAGGGTGTGGAGAGATGAGCACTTACTCCACATGGTGTAGTCGTGTATCCACATCAGAAATCATAGACACAAACCTTTTTCACTCACTGGAGAAATAGAACCTGACTCAAACATGAACATGCACTAACCTCCAGTGACAACATCTTACAGTCGTCCTGGTTTGTAGAAACAGTTGTCATCCTCTTAAAATATGTCTTTATTAGATACAACTGATCACCCTGTATAGCCTAGCACTTTCCAATGGGAGGCACTTCGATTAAGCTTTCGATATACATCAGGCACTGCTTTAGCCTAATGCCAGATTATTAATACACGCAGTGTCGTCATAAATTCCAAAAACTGTAGTTATAGCTTTTTTCTGAAATTTTCATGCCGGAGGTTTTTTTTTTTATTAGCCGTAAGCGATTCAAATAGGATTATTCAGTACGCGAGATAACCCCGATTGTGCTTCTTCTATGCCCATCACCCAGGCAGTGTCGTCACACGAACAGTATCCAAGACGTTACGAGCACTTTGGGGTCTGGTTCTAGAAAGGAGTGTCCAGTTTTTCAGGATACACATGACACACGTGCAATCAGCTGTGGGACTTTAACAAACCAACCCCGCCTATTTATACCTGGCCCGACAGTCAACCCCTAACATGGAGGACGCTTTTGACACAGCAGCTGAGGACTCGTATTTCACCAAATACGTTATGACCAGATGGCTCCAGCTTTTTAACACCTTTGCTGTAAGGCCTTTTCCCCCTCAGGTGCCAGGCCCTTTTCTGGATATTTGGGGCAGTTCGCGCATAGGCCCTCATACATTTTTGTCCACATAAGCTACCCATGCCAAATTTGCATCCTTTTTGTTCCAACATCCTAGGGATTCTAGAGGTACCCAGAGTATGTTGATTCCTCTGAAGGAGACCAAGAATGTAGTAAAAATACAGCTAAAACTTTGTTTTAAAAAAACAAAATGGGAAAAAAGGGCTGCAGAAGGCTGCTTATAGTTTTTTCCCCCTGAAAATGGCATCAACAGAGGGTTTGCAGTACTAAAATCACCATCTTCCCAGCTTACAGTAACAGGCAGACTTGAATAGGAAAACCACATATTTCAACACAATTTTGGAATTTTACAGGGGCATACCCCATTTTTACTATTTTTTGTGCTTTCAGCCTCCTTCCAGTTAGTGACAGAAATAGGTGTGACACCAATGCTGGATCCCGGACAGCTAAACATTTCTAAAAAGTAGACATAATTCTGAATTCAGCAAGGGGTCATTTGTGTAGATCCTGCAAGGTTTTCCTACAGAAACTAACAGCTGAAATAAATATTAAAATTGAGGTGAAAAAAACAGCCATTTATCTCCACGTTTTACTCTAACTTCTTACTGCGATGTCAGGTTTTCGAAAGCAATATACTGTTACGTCTGCTGGACTGTTCTGGTTGCGGGGACATATAGGGCTTGTAGGTTCATCAAGAACTCTAGATACCCAGAGCCAATAAAGGAGCTGCACCTTGCAATGGGTTTTCATTGCAGCAATTCATTTGGTGAAATATAATGATTGAAAAATAGGTGTCAAGAAAACCTTTGTATTTCCAAAATGGGCACAAGATCAGTTGTGGAGAAGCAGTGGTTATTTGCACATCTCTGAATTCCGGGGTCCCCATTCTAGCATGAGAATTACAAGGCATTTCTCACATAGACATCTTTTTAACACAATGTCTTACATTTGGAAGGAAAAAATGTAGAGAAAGACAAGGGGCAATAACACTTGTTCTGCTATTCTGTGTTCTTCCAAGTATCCCGATAAAAATGGTACCTCATTTGCACAGGGAGGCCTAATGCCCGCGACAGGAAATGCAACATGGACAAATCACATTTTTACATTGAAATCGGACATGTTTTTTGGGAAGTGCCTAGCTGTGGATTTTGGCCTCAAGCACCTATGGAAACCTACCAAACCTGTGCATTTTTTTAAAACTAGACACCTAAGGGAATCCAGGATGGGGTGACTTGTTGGGCTCTCACCAGGTTCTGTTACCCAGAATCCTTTGCAAATCTCAAAATTTGCACACTTAAAAAAAAAAAAAACAAAAAAAAAAAAAAACTTTTTCCTCACATTTCTGTGACAGAAAGTTCTGGAATCTGAGAGGAGCCACATATTTCCTTCCACCCAGCATTCCCCCCTGGTCTCCCGATAAAAATGGTACCTCACTTGTGTGGGTAGGCCTAGTGCCCGCGACAGGAAATGCCCCATGGCACAACGTGGACACATCACATTTTCCCAAAAGAAAACAGACCTATTTTTGGCAAAGTGCCTAGCTGTGGATTTTGGCCTCTAGCTCAGCCGGCATCTAGGAAAACCTAGCAAACTTGGACATTTCTGAAAACTAGACACCTAGGGGAACCCAGGATGGGGTATCTTGTGGTGCTCTCACCAGGTTCTGTTACCCAGAATCCTTAGCAAACCTCAAAATGTGGCAAAAAAACACCTTTCCGTCACATTTAGGTGCTGCAAAGTTCTGGAATCTGCCCAGCACTCCCCCAGGTCTCCCGATAAAAAAGGTACCTCACTTGTGTGGGTAGGCCTAGTGCCTGTGACAGAAAATGCCCCAAAACACTATGTGGACACATAAAAATTATCAAATACAAAACTACTTGTACTGCGTGCTGAGGTCATCTGACGTCACTGAGGTGAGGTGGGGGTGGGGGGGTCAGGGGGAGAGGCGGGTGCAGAGGTGGAAGGGGAAGCGATTTCCCTTCCATCCCTGCCCATGGGAGGGGGGTGCAAGGCCCTCGGAGGGAGAGCTAGTGCTTTCCCTGAGGGCCCATACCATGACAAGGTGGTTACGAGGATAAGACCACCTCGCTCTGGGCACCCAAGCGGTTACAAAATCTTTTCCAAAACTTTTTCTTCATAACTTTCTATTTGAATTAAGTTAATCGTGTTTATATGCTCCGAGCCCCTGCATAGTGTGATAGAAACAAATTCTGTACATTAATTTAATGTGCGATGACTAATATATCCACCTTCGCTGGCTCCCTATAAAGCAACGATTTCCTTAAAAAGAGGTACTTTAACTTCCTTTTTATTACTGTAGCCATATCATTATTCAGTGAGACCCACAACAGAGGACAAGTTGAGGATGATTAGGGGAAAAAATAAACACAACAGCACACTCATGTTTTTTTGTAAAAATGAGTATAGGCCACAGCGAGTTAGGAGGCACATGACCAATCTATTTAAGTACCCACAGGGCAATATGCAAGGGCCCAGAGCAAAGGTGGACTACCATTACTGGTGCATGCCCTCTTGAGCTGAGTCTTATCAAGAGACTGCGAGACCTGTCTTTCTACAGAACAGACAAAATATCAGCAGTTTAACTATACAATATGAAAAAGATTGACAAGGTGATAAGATACCCACCGTTTTCACGCACTTCCCTGCGGGAACTTATAATAGAAGGCTTCGCTTTAACGCCATATCTCCTTTACCAGCAGAGATTTTTAACCACAACTCCTATGCCCCTTCTTTCACACTAAGTTTGCAAGGACTACCCTACAGATTTTTACAGCCAATGCGCTCTGTTACCTGACAAAAGAGAATGCATGCATCCCTACACAAGACCTACTGAGTGCAGCTAGTCGCACCTTGCACTATCAGGGTGTAACTGCATGCAAAAACTAATATATATCTGGAAAAGATGGAGACATCTGCAAAATGAGAAACTGTGTGTACCTGTTTTCCGTGTACTTCATCTCCTCGTTTTTGTTCTCTTTCCGAGCAGCAGGCAACTGTTACGCCTGCCACAACGATACAGTATGAATTATAAAGAGGAACCACGAGTTAATAAACTATTATTAGAAAGGGATCTGATCAAAAAAGGTCCTGATGAAGGCCAAAGACCCATGGAGGCATAAAAGGCCAAACAATGTTATCGCCAAGGATTGGTAATGCGTCCGAACAACATCACACCTTGTTTTTAACCTAACCGCTATCCCTTCTCTTCACATTAAAAAATGTCTTTTCAGGTACAGGAGGTAATTTTATAATTGCAAAGATCTTGCCAGTATCGTGCACTTGACACTCTCCCTCCAGGTGAAGGCAGTGTTCACGTGGGGTAGCAAGTACCTAGGTGCGGAACCCGATGATGAAATCACCGACTAAGCCGCCTCAGTGGAGATGATATACACCGCTGGTGGCATTTAATAGTTGAGGATTTCCAGGACAACACTTGTGAGATTCTGGCATTGAGACCGGTGCAGTTCACTCTTCTTTGATTACAAGAGCACATTCTTCGGGAGCCAAGTACCCTTCTTATGCTCCTATCTCCCCTTTCGACCTAATGTTTTATCTGACATTAGGACTTTAAGGGGAATTTTACTGCTGCTTCAACTGTTAATGGTATTATTGGGAGACATAGGGGAACATAATGCATACTCCCTAACCACTCTAATTAAGAAACTAATCTCACTTTCCTTGTTGGCAGGCAGACTAGCTCTAGCCCAGATGTGGAAACTAGTCACTGCTCCCTCAATTAATATATGGTGGGAAAATGTATGTTCTAATTATGAAACAGAAAAGCTATGAGCCAATTTTGATTGATTATTTATAGTGTTATTCAGTTAAAACCATAACAATTGTGCAACCTCTTACGTTTCATAAATCCATTTCACTAAAATTGATAAAATCATTGTTATAAGTCCACGTGTGAACATAATTCTAGCTAGACGAATAACTAAACATTTTCTATTGACCTTAGGCTAAGGATAAATCTAGAATATAATTTACTCAGTCATTTTATCTAATGGACATCACTCACCTAAAGTGAGCTATGAGCCAATATTCACAATAGAGTATAAAAGTTCGAAAGAGTCAACTACTCAAAAAGGTCTTCGGTTTTAAGGGGAGATCCAGCAGTAACGTCTGATATATTATGCGATTCTCAAAATGTCTAATGCCTCCATCATAAGATGATGAAGGTAATGCCACTTCGACATAGTCAAGGGTGAGCTAATTGTAGGATCGTGCTGTGTGGCACCAAGATAGGCAATCTTATATGGGGAATAAACATTTCTGCCACTTTTGTATCTAAAATGCAGAATTTGCGGACTGAAAGAACTGTCCACTGTATTGTTTACAGTTAAAGTGTCATAAGAATTACTATCAACACCTGTACTTTTGAAAATCAAAATAAGGTTGTTAAAAAAAGAAACCGAAAGAAAAGGAAAAGCTATTGGCCACTTAACAGTCCGGCTTTCGAACAGAGTGCAGCAATAACAATCTTAGATGACATTCACTGCATACTGTATAATGACCATTTCTGCCTACTCATCCCTCTAGATTTATCAGCGCCATTCAATACAACTGACCACAAGTATCTCACCTTAGTTCTTGAGTCCTGCATGGATTTCAAAGACAAGGGGTCACACATACGGATATTTGAAATTGCGATTCCCTAACTGCGATTCCATGCGAATCACAATTAGGGAATCGCAATTCGAAATGTAAGAAAGTCCTTTGAGTTTCTTTTGCGACTCCCGGTGGGTCACAAATAGACCTGCCTCATTAATATTAATGAAGTAGGGCGCAATTTGAGGTAGGTCGCAATTTGTGGGACCACTCCCTGTCCTTAAAAATCGTTTTCACATGCATTGACAAAGGGGAAGGGGTCCCTTAGGTACCCCTTTCCCTTTGCGTATGGGTTAGCACCAATTTCAAATTGGTGCTAACCGTGATTGTTTTGTGACTGCATTCACAGTCACAAAACAATCACACATAACATTTATATTCGGTATTAGGAATGGACGCCCTGTACACGCCCCTTCCTAATACCGAATCGCAAAACCCAAATTGCGATTCGGTAACAAGTTAATGAATCTCAGTTTGGGCTTTGTACATCCCAAAAAGCATTTTTCTAGTCGCAAACGGGCTGATTGCCCTACGTTATTTAATGGTTCTCCACATTCCATAAATAATAATAATGATAAGTAGTTAGTTAGGCAGTGCAACACATCCTCTGATCCCAACACAGTTATAGAAAGGCCCCATATTTTTTAATTTGCACTTGGTGCTGATAAGAATCTTGATGGAGGAGGCCGGTGTGGCAATTCACCAATATTCAGGAGACAGCCACATGCATCTAAAAAGTAATATTTCCACAAGATATCTACATGATAAAATAATTTTCACAAGTCTGCATAAACAAATGTCAATAAACCTCCCAACACTTAACACAGAGAAACTCAAAGTGATGCCTTTAGGTGGTGCCAGTAACTCAAATGCAAAACAAACTGGTTATCAGATTTATGCATCGAAGGTTTCAACCCTATCCTAGTAGATGAAGTTAAATCATTGGGCTTGTGGATACAGACCAACCTGTAAATGAATTCCCAAATTTTCCATAGCATTACATTTGCAAAAGTCTCCCTCCACTTGCTAAAAAGCCCAAAGACCTGAAATATAGCTAAGCATGTCATTGTCATGGCTCAACAAGTCTATGGAAATGCCATTTATCAGAGAATTCCAGCTCCTCCTTACCACCTATGAAAGCCTTTTTTTCCACTAAACAGGCTTATCTCCAGAACCAGAAAGCATGGCCACACATAGTTTGTAATAAAAAACCTCCACTGGGTTCCTCTAATAGCCAGGATAAAACTGAAGAAGGCACGTATCACTTAAGGCAATACACCATCTACCAATGGAATACCTCCAGGCTTCTCTCAGAATCTCAGGTGGCAGCATGGACCTGAGAAGTACCAGCAAGCTTAGACTGGAAACCAAAAAAATCAAATCTTACAAAGCTGCCATACAAATTTCTACTGAGCAGCCCATTCCCTCTAGAGCTCACTGCCTGTTGATTAGAGATACCCAAAAGACATTCTCCAGTTCCACAAGGGACTTAAAGTGTACTAGTTTAAAATGTATCTCCATAGTATCCATATCTCACTTATAGTTTTGATCTCTATTTGTTGGTTACCTCTCATCTTTCTCTCTCCTATTCTCTATGACACCCACTGACATCTTATATCTTATGAAATGAAACTATCTTTGCTAGCCACCACTTTCTCTGCTTTGCTATCCTCTTTAGTCAGATCTGTCCCACGTCACCTCCTACAAAATTTAACCTTTCTCGGTTTCCCCTTGTGTTCTAAATCTTTCCATTCCCATTGTTTCACATCCTTTAACGTACTATTTCAAATTTAAACTATTCTTCCACTTATTGTTTTAACCCCTTCGCTTCCAGGCCTTTCCCCCCCCTCAGGTGCCAGGCCTTGTTTTTGGCTATTTGGGGCAGGGCTCGCTTGGGCCCTCATAACTTTGTGTCCACATAAGCTACCCACGCCAAATTTGTGTCCTTTTTTCAAACATCCTAGGGATTCTAGAAGTACCCAGACTTTGTGGGTTCCCCTGAAGGAGACCATGAAATTAGCCAAAATACAGTGAAATGTAAGTTTTTTTTTTTTTTTTTAAAAAAAGGGAAAAAAGGGCTGCAGAAGAAGGCTTGTGGTTTTTTGCCCTGAAATTGGCATCAACAAAGGGTTTGTAGTGCTAAAATCACCAGTTTCCCAGCTTTCAGGAACAGGCAGACTTGAATCAGAAAACCCAATTTTTCAACACAATTTTGGCATTTTACTGGGACATACCCCATTTTTACGATTTTTTGTGCTTTCAGCCTCCTTCCAATCAGTGACAGAAATGGATGTGAAACCAATGCTGGATCCCAGAAACCTAAACATTTCTGAAAAGTAGAAAAAAGTCTGAATTCAGCAATGGGTAATTTGTATAGATCCTAGAAGGGTTTCCGACAGAAAATAACAACTGAAATAAAAACATATTGAAATTGAGGTGAAAAAACTGCCATTTATCTCTACGTTTTACTCTTTTTCCTGCAACGTCAGATTTTTTAAAGCAATGTACCGTTACGTCTGCTGGACTCTTCTGTTTGCAGGGATATATAGGACCTGTAGGTTCATCAAGAACCCTAGGTACCCAGAGCCAATAAATGAGCTGCTCCTTGCACTGGGATTTCATTCTATGCCAGGTATACAGCAATTAATTTGCTGAGATATAAAGAGTGAAAAAAAGGTATCAAGAAAACCTTTGTATTTCTAAAATGGCCACAAGATAAGGTGTTGAGGAGCAGTGGTTATTTGCACATCTCTGAATTCTGGGGTGCCCATATTATCATGTGAATTACAGGGCATTTCTCAAATAGATGTCTTTTTTTACACCCGGTCTTATATTTGGAAGGAAAATATGTAAAAAAAGACAAGGGGCAAGAACACTTGTTTTGCAATTTTATGTTCCCCCAAGTCTCCCGATAAAAATGGTACCTCACTTGTGTGGGTAGGCCTAGCGCCCGTGACAGGAAATGCCCCAAAACCCAATGTGGACACATCACATTTTCTCAAAGAAAACAGAGGTGTTTTTTGCAAAGTGCCTACCTGTGGAATATGGCCTCTAGCTCAGCCGCCACCTAGGTAAACCTACCAAACCTGTGCATTTTTGGAAACTAGAGACCTAGGGGACTCCACGATGGGGTGACTTGTGGGGCTTTCACCAGGTTCTGTTACCCATAATCCTTTGCAAACCTCAAAATGTGGCAAAAAAACCCCACACTTTTTCCTCACATTTCGGTGACAGAAAGTTCTGGAATCTGAGAGGAGCAATACATTTCCTTCCACCCAGTGTTCCCCCAATTCTCCCCATAAAAATGGTACCTCACTTGTGTGGGTAGGCCTTGGGCTCGCAACAAGAGATACCTCAAAACACTATCTGGACACATCAAAATTATCAAATAGAAAACTACCTGTTTTTGCAGGGGGGGGGGGGTGTGCGCGGGGTGAGAGGGGGGGGGGGGATTTAGGGGGGGTTGGCACCTGCGTTTTTGGTCCTGGGCTCAGCAGCCATCTAGGGAAACCTACCAAACCCAAACATTTCTGAAAACTAGACACCTGAGGGAGTCAAGGGAGGTGTGACTTGCCGGGATCCCCCATTTTTTTTCTTACCCAGAATCCCCAGCAAACCTCACATTTAGCTAAATAAAACAAATCACATTTTTCCGGCATTTCTGTGTGGGATCACTGCACCGGGAAAAATGTCCTACCACCCAACATTCCCCTCAGTCTCCCGGTAAAAATGATACCTCACTTGTGTATGTGGGCCAAGTGTTTGTGACAGGGAAGAGCCAAAAACACGTCGAAATTGAGGGGGAACCAAAAGGGCAGTTTGAAAAAAACATTTTTAGGCTGACAAGTGCAGCAGAAATTTGATCGGTATAGATGAGACAATGATGGGTGGTAGGAATCTTGTTGATTCCTGCAGATTCCGGAAGGTTCCATCAAAAAAATGTGAGAAAAATGTGTGCTTTCCAGCAACAGGGTTGCAGGGCATTGTGGGTAAGGTGTGGGGTGCATGTGAAGCACACCACCCTAGAATCACCTAGATGTTTAGTTTTCAGATGTGTCTAGGTCTTGTGGATTTTTCTACATGGCAGGGTCCCAAAGTAAAAAAATGTGCAGCCCTCACCATTCCAAGTGGGACGATTTTGAGAGTTCCCAAGCTCTCATGGCCCAAATGTAAAACAAAAAACAAAAATAATCAAATGTCCTCTTGCTTGCTATGGGATAAGATGTTTTAAATCAGTTTTAGTGTGCGGGGAGAGCTGAACGACTGTTGGCTCCTTCAGTTTGGATGGGGGCATATCCAGGCCCATACTGGTTGGTAGCCACCACCCCACTGTTTTCTTTTATTTTTTTTATTCCCTGCATCTAGTAGACTTTCTGTCCCCCTGGGGTGTGGATCAGGGGTAATTGCCCAATCAGCCCACTGGTGGGCAGAACAACTTTGGCCCCATTTTTTGGGGGTGGGGGTATGGCCATACCCCCAACCTCTTATTTTGAAAAAGAAAATCTTCCCTGGTCGGCTTTCTGCCCCCCCCCCTTTCCAAAAATAGGCCAATCTGCCCCCAAGGGGGGCAGTTATGGCCAACAGTAATGTTCCCCCATGGGGAGCGACCCTTGCCCAAGGGGCTGCCCCCCCCCAAACAAAACACACACATACACCCATACCCCCCAGGAGTGGCCCTTGCCAAAGGGGCCGCTCCCCTTATGCGTTAGTATATAAAAAAATAATCCCTGGTGTCTAGTGGTTTCTGCCCCACCACGGTGGCAGATCGGCCTATTAATAGCAGGCAGATCTGCCCCCGGAGGAGGAGAAATGGCCTAGAAATAATTTGCCCCCCCCGAGGAGCAGCCCTTGCCCAAAGGGCCGCTCCCCTTATTGGAAATAAGAAAAGAAAAAAAAAATCCCTGGTGTCTAGTGGGCATTTCTGTTGCCCGATTGCATTGCGATCAGGCAGCAGAAATGCTCAGAGAGACATGAAAGGAGAGGAAAGGCCTTTCCTCTCCTTTCATGCCTCTCTGCCCCTCTACGTGATCAGAGGAGAAATGCTTAGCCGGGGGGAAGGCCTCTGATGAGGTCAGCGCACAAAAGCACGTTGACGTCATCAAACGCCACGGGGTGGGGTGGAAGGGGAAAAATTCCCTTTCCATCTCTGCCCAGGGGAGGGGGGTGCTCAGCCATCTGGGGTAGCACTCCCCCCGCGGCCCCATAGCCGGATGAGCTGGTCTCGTCCTTGGCACCGCGCAACCGGTGCCGAGGGCGAGACCAGCTCGTCCGGGGCACACAAGAGGTTAACCTAAATTTAGGTCTCACCGTCCTCATTTTGCTGTTGCTAGTGTTTACTCTTGTTCCCCTTCATGCCTCAGTTTCTCATCTTGCCTTTCTCCAACTTGTAATCAATTCTTTTTTGAGTTTCTTCCTTTCCAGTTTATCACTTCATCCCCACCATTGCGTTACTCTTCCCCATTTACTAGGCTTCCTAAAATCATTTTTTTCTGTCTTTCCAGCCACAGATATTTTTTGTGGGTCACACTCTTGAGGTTTGATGCCTGCAGCACAAAAGCCTCTAGCATCACCCAGCTGCGATGGAGGGTTTTCAACTAACAGATTCATGGTTGGTTTGATGACCAACTCTTTTATAAGTAATGCCTTGAGAGAAGTGATTCAAGAACTGCTTCCTAGATGGAACAGGAGGAGTTTGGGTAGCTCACTGAAACTCAAATATTCGGAAGTGTCTAAAGGACCACAATGAGACTGGACTCTGCTAGTTCCCTTGATTAAAAAAACACAAGCATTCATCCAGGTAGATATTAGTGGATGTTTTGTAGACATAAAAATTGAATCATTGGAGTAAGGGTATATATGTAGAATTAAAGTACATTTTTAGGCTCAATAGAAGCGTGTTGTGCTAGTTCCCCACCACAAAGCTGAGGTCCTTCTTGTGGCTCTGCTTGAAAGGTACACAAAAGAACAGTACAAGCAGTTCCAGAGAATAGACAGCCATTGTTCTGGATGCCTAAAAGGATCTTACATTTATACATAGGGGAAACTGCTTTAGAAAGTATAGACTTGGAAGAGGGTGTGGCCCTCTACCTTTCTGCATCTGATACCTGTGACTTGCCATATATTTTTCTTGCAGACAAATGCACGGAGGATGCAGTGGATGGACATTTCATTCTATTTACGGATTAGCAATTAAATGAAGAATGTGATTAATTTTGCAATAAATTCCTATGAAGCAAATATGCAGGGGAAGGAAACATACACACAGAAAGTAGTTTCTTCTGTTATGTGGGATTTCTTCAACAATTTGAGATAAAATAGGGTGAGTTCTTAATTCTACCATATTTTGATGGAATGAAGTGTATCATTCGGAGGTGCATAAGGCCTTTACTGCAGCTCACTAATGCTCCTGGGAGCCATTACTGAACAGGAAAATCATTGTTTACAACTACACTATTAGACCTCATAACCACTAGCACTTTTCCTCCTCATCATACACCAGGCCACAACAGCTGCCTTCATGCAGAAAGTGGAGTCCACACCTGTTTAGTAAGGATCATCACGTCTAAACAGGCATTGTGCATCTTAAAAAAAAAAAATATATATATATATATATATATATATATATATATATATATATATATATTTTTTTTTTAAACGTCATATATGATTTTGCAAATAACAAGAAGTTAGCATTGTCGACAATGGTTTGCATTAAAATATCAATACAGTCTTATACATGCCATATTTACAAAAGCAGATGTAATGCAGTACATAGAAGTAGTAACAGAACTGTTTTCAATAAGGGTGTCACATAGTGCCAATACACTTTACCCAGTCCACACTGGGCCCTCCCAAGAAGATTAAGATGCGTAGATTCATCATCTGGCATGCCCCCCTCATCACCCAAAAAAATGGTTGCAATGTGCCCCCCCAATATCCCCAGATACCCTTGCAATTTAGCATACTTTAGTGTATGATGGAAATGCAATTTCACAGCCAGTGACCACGCCGAAACTTCTGGAACCCACAGGTACACCTTGGGGACCTTAACTCCCATGCAGGTAATGGCAACTTGTTTCTTAGCCAACACTAGAGCCTGCTGCAAGAAGCGATATGCCATCTTGCGCTTCTTGGGACGAACAACATTCCCCAACAAACAATGCTGAGGGGCAAGTTCACAAGCCAAGGCAGTGGTCGCTGCAGTTTACCCACTACAACTAACCAGAATGCCCCTACCACTTTAAATGCATAAAGTTAACATTTGCAAAACAACTATGAGGACAGGCCGATGATCGCTCCGAATTAAATCTATGCATACTTGAAGGTGTCATGTGAATCAACTTGAAGCGGTGTAGGAAACTGGCCCTTGTTGCAGTTACACCCCCCCCCTCCCACTTTGTGCCTGATATTGATGCTAACTTCACAGAGTGTGCTGGGATCTTGCTAACCAGGCCCCAGCACCAGTGTTATTTCTCTAAAGTGTACCATTGTTTCCACAACTGGCACACCTCTGGCACACAGACAAGTCCCCTGTAAAAGGTACCAGTGGTACCAAGGACCTTGTGACCAGGGAGCATCCCTAAGGGCTGCAGCATGTGTTATGCCACCCTAAGGGAACCCTCACCAAACACATACACACTGCCATTGCAGATTGTTTGTGTTGGTGGGGAGAAAAAGGCAAAGTCATCATGGGATCCCTTTCGGGGTGCGATGCCCAAAATACACTGCCTGTGACATGGGTAAGTCACCCCTCTAGCAGACCTTACAGCCCTAAGGCGCACTATACCACAGGTGAAGGCATAGCTACTTGAGCAATATGCCTCTACAGTGTCTAAGACCATTCTTAGACATTGTAAGTACAGTGTGACCATATTAAGTATATGGTCTGGGAGTCTGTCATTACGAACTCCACAGCTCCATAATGGCTTCACTGAATACTGGAAAGTTTGGTTCCAAACTTCTCAGCACAATGAACCCACACTGATGCCAGTGCTGGATTTATTCTAAAATGCACACAAGTGCACCTTAGTGATGCCCCCTGTATTTGACCCAATCCTCTAGTGTAGGACTGACTGGTCTGTGCCAGCCTGCCACAAAACCCTGCACCTCCACTCTGCAGGAACTCTAACATCTGGCGGAGAGCCTCAAAGGCTCAGGCCTCATATTACAATGCCCCAGGGCACGCCAGCTAGTGGAGATGTCCGCCCCCAGACAAAGCCCCATTTTGGCAGCAAGTTCAGCAGATAACTTAGGAAAAACAAGGAGTGGCCAATTCAGCTGGGACACCTGTAAGGTGTCCAGAGCTGAAGGACCCCCGCAGAATCCTCCATCTTGGTTTGGAGGGCAGGATCCAATATGATTAGGTTTGTGTCACCCCATCCCAAAGGGAGTGGACACAAGAAGGGTGTAGCCATCTTCAGGGACAGTAGCCATTGGCTACTGCCCTCTGACCCCGAAATACCCCAAATCCAGGATTTAAGGGTCCCCCTGAACTCAGCTCGCCAGATTCCTGGCAACCTAACAAGAAAGAAGAAGGACTGCTAAGCTGAACACCCAGCAGAGAATAAGGAAGATGACAACTGACTTGGCCCCAGCCCTACCGACCTGTCTCCTGCTCCAAAGAACCTGCACAAGAACAGAGACGCATCCAGCAGGACCAGCAACCTCTGCCAAGCTCCAGAGGACTTCCCTGCACCCAAAAGGACCAAGAACTCCTGTGGACAGCGGCCCTGTCCAAGAAGAAACAACAACTAAGGACTCCAGCCGCACCCTGAATGCGTGAGTCCTGACCACTCTGCCCGTATCCAGGTGGCCCAACCAGCTAGAGAGGATCCCCAGGTGATTCTGAGGAAGTGCCCACCCCGGGTTGATCTCTCCACCCCTCCACGAAGACGCCTGCATAGGGCATCCCGAGGACCCCCTGACGGCGAAAGCACCGGACGAAGATATCCAATGCCTAAAACCATCACTGCACCCGCAGCCAGGCCTTAGAGAACCCAACGTCTGGTGTAGCAACATTCAGCAGGTGGCCCTCATCCATGTCCAGCCTGAGGTTTGCCTGAGACAACCTCCTGGACCTCGCCTGCAGCCTCCGGGTGACCCCCGGGGTCTCCTCACATAGAATCATTGGAGACCCAAGCCCTTGTTTGTACCCTGCAACCAGCTGCCCCAGCCCCGCTGAGCCCCCCCCAAGGTCTGCCTTCCGAAGACGCAGGTACTTACCTGCCTGCAGATCTGAAACCCCTAGTCTCTATAGGAGCCCATGTTAATTTTGTCTCCAATTTGACCAATGCACCTGACTGGTCCCGTGTTGCTGGTGGTGGGTGTATGGGGTTAACTTGAACCCCGACCCATGGACTTCCTAACCCCCGGAGACTGGACCATAAGTGTTGTACTTACTTGCAAACCCATCTAAATTTTCTTCCCCCCAGGAACTGTTTCTGAAAATTGCACTGTCAACTTTTAAAACATACTTGCCAATATTTCAAAAACTGTATAACATATCAAGTGCTATTGATACATGTGTGAAATACGAAACTATTGAAGTACTTACCTGCAACTTGAATCTTGTAGTTCTAAAAATAAAGAAAATATATTTTTGCTACATAAAAACCATTGGTCTGGAATTAAGTCATTGAGTATGTGTTTCTTCTATTGTCTGTGTGTGTGTACAACAAATGCTTTGCACTACCCTCTTATGAGCCTAACTGCTCAACCACACTACCACAAAAAAGAGCATTAGTACTATCTACTTTAGCCTCTGTTAAGCCTCTGGAGAACCCCTAGACTCTACGCACACTATATCTAATTTTGATATAGTATATACAAAGCCAGCTTTCTACATGCGGGCACTGCCAGACACAGACTTTAATAATTCATGACCCTGGCTCAAAACATTTCTGAAAAGGAGGTGCAACCACCTCCCAGTCCTCCTGAATCGCCTCATACATCGAGGAGATAAGGAGATGCCAAGAACCCAACTTCAATTGCGCACCCAGCACGGCCAACTCCGATGGCACTCCTTAGAAAGCATAACCAGATCTGATTGGTTATTTGTGCCATGCCTGTGTAATGAAGGAATTGTGCAGGGCCCCTCCAGCTGGTGGAACGAGGCCAAAGCCTATAAGCAGGGTCAAGACTGATTTGCATATGGCTGTGTTCAAACTAGAATGACGTGCAAAAAAACAATGGATTTAGGCCCAGATTGGTACCGGGGGGGGGGGGGGGGGGGTTTGAGAGGGAACGTGGGGGGGGGGGGGGGGGGTGGTTTGATTTGTTCAGCATTCTGTTCATCATTTGTTCTGTTTGCATTTGTCACCCTAAGTGGGAAAAGAAGAAAAGTATGCCCAGACGTGGGTCCCATGTTCGTTATGCAACAAGATTCAAGCTAGCCTGGCTGATAAAGGATGATGCACCGAAAGCGGTCTCAGGATGCTTTTTTTTCCGATCCAGGGAGGACCTGGCAGTTCGGGCTGGATTGTTCCGATGGGGAGCAGAGGCAAGACTGATTTGCATACGGCTGGGTCCAAACAGGAATGGTGTGGCGAGCAAAAAAATGATGGCGTGGGATGCGGCCCCAGCAATTGCCAGTGGCGAGATTAATTTAAGCATTCCATCCATCACCTTGGTTTTGCATCAGAAATTTTAATAACAGCCAGTTGCAAAGCTCTCCCACATCATTGTGCCCACATTTTGGGTATTTATGCTTGCAGCCAACTCCCAGTGCCACCTGCTGTGAAAATCATGACTCCACATAAAGGCAGGGTGCCTTATAAAGACACTGCAGTCTGACAGTGGATGCACTCTCTGCTACCATTTGTTGTACCGTATTAAATGCAATGTTTAGAGAGCATACTCCCTACACCCTCCAGCAGTATTTTTTGGGCAGACCTGACAATCTGTTATACCTTTCTAGAGCCCCAACAAATGATGAGCCCTCGTACCATGTCCCATTGCTTATACTAAAAAAACACAATAAAAACAAATGGACTCTAAAGGTGCACAAAAAGAATAGAAAACAAACCACAGTGGAATGACATGCCCTAAAATGTTAATATTGATAGACATTTTTGTTCTAAAATCTTAGGATGTATATGTTTCTACTTGATCAGGAAGAATTAAAACATTATTAAAATGTTCACTACCCTCACACTGTCTTGATTTGTTGAGGAGATTGACGTTTGTTTTCTCTTCCCAAAAGCTTTCATATACTCTGCATTGCAAAGCTGTGCATAGGTCTGCCTCATTGCCCAATAAAGCTCTACTTTAAAAAGATATCAATATTTTAGAACAAAATATACTACTGCACAAATGGTTCTTGGGTTTTGTTCACTCCCAACATAATCCCTCATTAAATCAACTTGGCCAATGCTCGGATGTTACTCAAATACCTTATATTTACCATGGTTCAGTGTCCCGGGCTTTTACTATCACCAAGCACGACTGAGGAAAAAAAGTGTCTTTAGCCTTGGGAGCTTACTCAAATATCTTTCTCGCTCCCTTTAACACGATAACCATCCTCTCCACAACATTATATGCAAAAACCTCGAACTTACAAATTCAACACATATTGAAGCCTTTACACTCTATAAAAATGACTGATAAGACAATAAGAATCCTCTCTCCAAATATTAAGGGACTGAACCAGCCAGAAAAAAGAACGAAGATGGCGGATGGCTGCAATAGACTTAAAGGAGATACAATACTTCTACAAGAAAACAGAAAGAATAGGTTCCAAAAAACCCTTAAGTTTTAAAAGAGATGACTAGAAGAATGTCTAAGCTCGCCAGCATATAATAAAGAAAATACAGTCATAAATTTTATCTAACAGAGAAAATAATCAAACATTACTAACTTAACACACTTACAAGACAATCAAGGTCGGTTGTTAATCACCAAAGTAAAGAAAAACAACCCTGAATTTCACAACATCAACATGTATGCACCAACTACAGACTCCAGAAAAATATGTTCCTCTCTAAACAAAACCATCTCTGATCACCTGCAAAATACAGTGTTGATTTTGAGGGTGTTTGGGGAGGGTATTTCAATCTGCCAATTGACTGAACACAGGACGGCCTTTAAAGTGTTAAGTTTAGAGTCAATAAATCCCACTCTTAGATGTTACACCTATGAGAGTTTCATAACTTTAATGATGTATAGTGCCTACACTACCAGACAGAAAGGGACTATACGTCCTACTCTCTCTCACAAATCATTCTCTAGGATCGACTAGTTACTTACAGATACTAAATACGTAAACTGCACCACCGAACCTGAAATTGAGCCTTTATATTTCAGACCATGCATGCATTATGTTAGAAGTTCAAAACACAATCTCAAAACAACAGAGAAGGAATTACTTCATTGTGTTTCTAGGAACATTCTTTATTGACGAAACATGGAGGGTACAAGCGATGACTTGACTGTTGATGATGATAGCAAACTGAAAGTGACTTAAAGAATACGCAATTTCATAAAGGAGAACAAAAGAGAAAAGTCCACTGAGATATAAGAGGCACTAAAAGCCATGGTATGAAATTATAACCAACATACTAGCAGCAAAAAAAAATGTAATTAAGCTCCTAGAGTTTGAACTAAGACATACAAAGGGCTCATCAGTCGTTTCTGAGCTCACTCACTTAAATACAAAAAAAAAAGTAAAAAGGCACACAATTGTGTCTCCACATACAAAGCAACGAAACAATGTGAAAAACAGAGCAAGCAGAATGCTAGCAAGTTATCAAAAATAAAACAAGGAGCAAAAGATACCCCCCTGCCATCAAAACTAATAGGAGAAACACCCAAACCGCAACCGTACATATCCAAGATTTCTATCAAAAACGATATACCACGACACAGAGATTACATTGAAAGATGGTAACATACTTCAGCAATATTCCCCTTACAAACCTTGACATCCTAAATCTTAATATCCCGATTACATAGCTAGAGATCTATAAGGCCACACAGACCATCAAAGTCAGTAAAGCCTGAGCTCTCACAGTCTCAAGGGGACAGTCTAACAAGACCTTGCACTAGTACAGTATTGGCTGAACCACAGGAAATACTGTCCAACACTTTGCCTACTCGGGGAAGATGTTTTGCTCGGTTACTAATAAGACCACAGTGGTTATTCCTAAAAAGAGAAAAGACCTGCTAGATCTTATAAATTACATAGCTCTCTCATTCATAAACCTGGACTGTAAAATATATGTGAACTTCCTAGCCAATAGATTAGAAAACGTAATTCCCAAGCTAATTCACCTTGCTGAAACTGCAGGCTAAAAATTAAGTTGGTATCCTCCGATTGATTCTTTGGAGCAGTGCAACAGCATCAAATATGACACAGTATAGTTGATGAGTTGCCTCAAATGAATAAAAAAACTCCATCATTCACATTAAAATTACAAGTTTTATTTTGTTATGTCTGTGAATTAAATATAAGATTTGGTCATTTATGTATTTGTGGCTTCTAGTACATACTCAGTAGGGGTCCCTGGGTTACAGTGATGATTAAGTGAGGGTCTACAGAAGTCAAAAGGTTAAGAACCATGGGTCTAAACAATTCAATAACTTTAAATGAAAAGAAACCTTGTCAAAATTAAAGACACTTTGACACAAACATCAGCCAAATTCACCACGTGGTGGGGAGGACTGAAACTATAAAAGTGAGGGTCATCTCTCTGGTCAACCTCCTATCTGGTATGCTACAGTCACATTATCACAAACCTTCTTCCACTCACTAGACACATATTTGTGAGCTGTGTGGGAAGGTAAAACACTGACAATCACTCTGAATAAACTTAGAATAAATAAAGTGAAAGGTGCCATGAACTTACCAGATTTCAGAAGTTATCAAACAGCTTTTCTGGTTAGGCAAGGGGCATGGTGGTTCGACACAGTAATAAAACCAAAACAAATATTTCTCCTTGAGCAAAATCTTTTACACTTGCTACCGCTTGGTGCAGCCCTAATAAATAATCAACTTCAACATATAAAGCTGCACCACTCCCATAATTCAACATTCAGCACCATAGAAACCCTAAAAAGACTAGATAGGAAACTCATGCACCAAATGCCCAAATCCAGTATTACCTCGTTATTGTACGATAAACATATCAGGATTGGCAGCAAGGCCATATACTTGCAGAATAGGGTCTCCAAAGGGATCAATCTTGTTAAGAACCTAGCCACACAAAAATCCATCGGTCTTCTCAAAGTTACAAGGGGACAATAACTTACCTAAGAATTATATAATTTTCTAAAACTATAAGTCGCCCTCAGGAAATTAGGTAAACCTCACACACCAGACCTTACCTTCATACTGGGAAAACTAATAAGGACTGGTCATGTAGTGGCTAAAAAAAAGATAGAGATGGCCAGAGAATCCAGGGAGTGCGCATTCTCTCAAGTGGCAAACCGATCTATCACCAGAGTACCCCACATCTGAAAGATGTACAGAACCAGATCCGGATGGAGGTGCCACTCGTGATCGACCGAAAGGAGCCGACAGAGTCCGCAAGCACGTTGAGCACCCCGGCCAGATGATTTGCTATCAAACAAATCCGATGATCCTGAAGCCAGGAGCAGAGACGCAAAGCTTCTCTGCAGAGAAGATCCGACCCTACTCCTCCCTGCTAGTTTATATAACACATCGCAGTAGTGTTGTCCGTCAGGACCTGAACTGACTGACCGCGAAGGGATGGGAGGAAGGCCTTGAGAGCCAAGCATATCGCCTGCAATTCCAAAAGATTGATATGAAAAGTCTGTTCCACTGGAGACCAACAACCTTTGATCTCCAGATCCCCCAGATGAGCTCCCCACCCTAGAGTGGAAGCATCCATCATGACCGTGGCCACCGGCGGTGGCAGTGAAAATGGCCTTCCTTGCGAAAGGTTGCCGTCCACAGGCCACCATCGCAAATCCGCTGCAGCTTCTCTGGAGATCGTTATTGACTCCTCAAGATCCCCTTTGTGTTGAAACTTATGCCTGCGGAGGCACCACTGGAGAGGGCTCATGTGTCAACGTGCATGAGTGACCGACAGAATGCAAGAAGCGAACAGACCGAGCAGGTGTAAGACCTTGAGGACTGGAACAACCGCTCCATTTTGAAACATTGGAATCAACGCCCGAGTATCCTGGAGCCGCTGAGGCAGAGGATAGGCCCGATTCAATGTCATGTCAGCACTGCCCCTATGAACAGGAGGCGTTGAGAGGGCTCCAGGTGAGATTTGGGTACACTGATCGAAAAAACTAGCCTGAACAACAACTGAGTTGTCATCTGCAAGTGACGCAACACAAGCTCTGGAGACTTGGCTTTGATCAACCAATCGTCCAGGTAAGGGAATACCGATATCCCTTCCATTCTGAGACTTGCTGCCACCACTGCCATCACCTTTGTGAAGACTCGAGGTGCTGAAGTAAGACCAAATGGGAGGACCGCAAACTGGTAGTGTTGTGACCCCACCACAAACCGGAGATACTTCCTGTGCGACTTGAGTATAGGAATATGAAAGTACGCATTCTGCAAGTCCACAGACACCATCCAATCCTCTTTGTTCAACGCCAGAAGAACCTGCGCTAGAGTCAGCATCTTGAATTTCTCCTGTTTGAGGAACCAATTAAAAATCCTCAGGTCTAGGATTGGTCTCAAACGACCGTCCTTCTTGGGGATCAGGAAGTATCTTGAATAACAACCCTGACCCCTTTTCTGCTCCGGAACCAACTCCACCGCACCTTTTGACAATAGGGTCTGAACTTCCTGTTGCAACAACAGGAGATGGTCTTCTGAACAAAACGAGGGACAGGGAGGGATGGGAGGAGGAAACTCCTGAAAAGGGAGAGCATATCCTTTTCTCACAATGTTTAGCACCCATAAGTCTGATGTAACTAACTCCCACTCGTGGAGAAAAAGATGTAATCTTCCCCCTACAGGAGAAATATGGTCGAAAAAGGGGAGAAAACTAGGGTTGTTTCTCTTGCTGTTGTCCTCCTGAGGAAGAGGATGATGTAGGGTGCTGCTGGGTGGCCCTCTCGTTCTAACCCTCCCCCACCCTCTAAAGGGCCGATATGGGAGGCTGGTAGACTGCTGGACTGAGGTCTGGGGTTTCCCTCGATGAACTGCCCCATGTCCAAACCCCCTGAACCTACGAAAGGACCTGAAAGGGAAAGCAGAGGAGGCTTGCAGTCCTAAAGACTTTGCCGTGGCCCGGCTGTCTTTAAAGCGCTCTAGGGCAGAGTCCGCTTTATCTTCAAACAGTTTTTCCCCATCAAATGGCAAATCCAACGAGGTGGTCTGTACATCCGAAGAAAACCCAGATGACCTCAACCAAGCGTGCCTCTTGGTAGCAATAGATGTACCCATTGCCATGGCCACTGAGTCCGTGGAGTCCAGGCCAGACTGAATTATTTGTTTCACCGCAGCCTGCGTATCAGCCAGGAGTTCCCCAAATGGTCTCTGTATATACTGTGGCAGATCAGGAACCATGGCTTTTGCACAGTCCATGAGGGCGTGGACATACCTACCCAGCACAGAGTTAGCGTTTTCAGCCTTGAGAGCCATGCTGCAGGAAGAAAAAGCTCCATCCGCTTGGATTCCCTGTCAGATGGAATCACAGGGAGAGAGCAAGGAGCAGACCTTGTAGAGCAAGAAGCCTGGACCACCAAACTCTCCGTGATAGGATGTCGCTATAAAAACCCCAGATCACCAAGCGCCACTCTATATCTTCTTGCCACAGCTCTATTCACCGCAGGTGATGAAACTCCAAAGTTCTAAAATGGGTACCGTAAGACCCTCATTGACAGGAAGCAAAGGGTCTGCAGAAGCCGAAGAAGGATGCAGCACTTCCGTTAATATGTTTGTTTTAACTTCCGCAGCAGGCAATGGAAGTTCTAAAAAGTCAGCTGCCTTCCTGATTACCGTTTGAAACGAAGCTGCCTCTTCCGTAAATTCCCCAGGTGAAGACAATTCCCATTCCGGGGAAGTATCCAGCCCACTGGCCGACTCCAAGCCCTGATACTCTCCCTAGGGCTCGACAATCTCTCCTTCCTCCAACTTCCTTTGATATTCTTCCTCTTCCAAGAGACGCAAGTCCTTCCTGCGTGACCTCAATTGAGCCTCGGCGTCGACATGGAATTTGCCAACGTCGAAGCCTCCGGCTTCAACACCTGACGAGGCACCGGAGAGGAGGGCTGACTCTACTGTAATCCATCACCCGGGTCCGGCGCCGGCACGGATCCTAATGGCGCCGAAGATGCATGTGACTCCACCATTGGCACCGGCTGACGGGGTGATGATATCGGCGCCATAGATCTAGAGGGCAACGTCATGGGATTCACAGGACCTCGAGGCGATGTCATCTGCGCTGGTCTGGTACCTGCAGCCGGACAGAATGGCATAAACGGTGCCGCCTTGTACGGAGCCGGGGAGCCCAATAAAAATGCCAATGGACCCGTGGGCCAGCCGGTGCACCAGCAGGGGCCATGACGTTGAACATAGTAAACATGGCGTTCACAAATGCCGCCGGATCCGCTCCCGGAGCCGGGAAGGCAGGATACCGTTGGTCTCCCTGTTGCACCTATGCTTGCTGACCATCTGACTCCTGAGCAGCAGGTGAAAATCGAGGACTGTCCTGAGGTGCCACAACCTCTAAGACGGACGGTGCCGGAGAAGGCTCAGGACTCTGGGGTTGCGGAGTCACCGTCAGACTCAACTCCCTCGTCGCACAGCGCCGACGAGATGGAGATCTCAATCTTGATCAGCTCCGAGACGAATGGCGCCGAGAGTCATGACAGCACCGTTTCTTATGCTTCTTCAAAGAAGCGTGGGAAGAGGATCTTCTATGGCTCCTATGACCCTTCTTCGCCTTGGCCAAAAAAGAGTTTGGCCTCCCTTTCCTTTAAAGCCTTAGGATTCATGCACTGGCAAGATGCACACTCCTCGACGTCATGCTCAGAGCTAAGGCACCAAAGACAATTGTCATGAGGGTCAGTGACCGACATGCGACCCCAACACTCTCTGCAAGGCTTGAAACCAGACTTCCTCAGGGGAGACATTGTAACTACAAAAGCAACAAGATGAAACCTCCAACAGAAGCGAGAGCTAGGAGAAAACCGTTAGCGTCTAAGGCACAGAAAAAAGGGAACTGGCGTCAGCACGCCGACGAAGACCTCTTATTGGCACGGTGACATCAGATGAAGTTGCGTGGAGCTGTGCAATTGTGATGTCCTCGTCGACGTGGAGAGCTGGGAAGAAGATTTTCCACCGGATGCTGGCGCAAGGGTGAATTCATAAGGTGAGGAATCCACAGGTAGTTTGTATCCATCAGAAATGCTTTAACTGCCAGACCTCTCTAGATTTCAAGACAGTTGACCTTGGTATTTTTGCTCAAGAACACTGTTCCTCTCTTAAACTCCCAGACCCACTGTTAATCGACCTTCTATAACCCCTGGGTGTCAACCCAATAGTCAAAGAATGGAAAAGTGCAAAAACATTTCCTTACATACTTCGTGGGCACGGTTATGGTTTATCAAGAGCAACTAAAAAACTAACTCTTTAAGATCATCATGACAACTATGGGATAGTATCAACATTTATTCGCAACAAAGTTTACTTCTCTAAACACATCATAGTCAGCCTATTCATCTTCAATTCATCCTAAAACTCTACACTCTCTACAAATGCCTTGTAATCATCTGGCTGCTTAAGGAGTGACAATTCAGTACTAGTCGCTCTGCACAGTGCCCCCTCCACTTCTTTCTCCCACCGCCTCTTTCTCTCTTACTTTGTAATGTGTTTACTTTGATACAAAGTGCCATACCACACCATCAACCAAATCAGATACCAAAGTTTCAGGTTGACTTACCTTTTCTCATCTGTCTGGAAATTGCAAGTTCAACCTACTAGTATGACCCAATTTAGTCATATTAATATAATCTGAGTACTCAACATCATGTCTTACATGCTGTTTTAATACTTTTTGGCTTCCCAACCATAAAGAAATATTATTAGGTCTCATTGTCTGTGATTATACTACGCCTTTTTCTGTTGGATTTGTCTTTACGGAATAATTGGTATTTTGTATTCTCAGTTGTTCTTAGTAAAATCTAATAAAACATTTTGAAAGAAAAAAAAAAAAAGAACACAAATAGTAGGCTCTTTAATAGAGCAGGTACAAAAGGGAGCTAGGCTGTAAAAAAAAATTCTTATTTGTATCTTTAAAAGCAATAAATCCATTCTAAACGTTCACATAATTAGCTGCAGTTTCTTTGGAACACAAATATAAAAGACATTGTGGGCTTTTGTTATAAGGAAATAATAAAAGGACACTGTTAAGCCAACATACTGTCAGTATCTCTTATAGGAAGGGACACCCACCCTCATTTAATTTTCTACAGACCCCCTATACCCTTGGTGCTGTCCACCCCTGGCTTTTCTCTGCGGCCCAGCTGCTTCTTTGCACTGTGAGCCGGGCACTTCCCTTTGCATGTCTGCAGCTTAATTTGTAGCATTTGAGTTTGCTGCTTAGGTGTGGGCAGAGGTGTATACTGGTTCCCAGACTGTAACGGTTGCTTTTACCAAAGGCCTGTCCTCTCCATTTACCCTGATCCCTGTGATAAGGGAGGGGACTAGAAGCAGTCAAATTAGGATGGAGCAGTAGTTCAAGTGCTCCTAGGAAGCACAACTACTGCTTAAGCAGCCTAGTGTCTGTATTAGTTATTTGTCATGAATTCAGACTTACTTCTAAAACTTATATGTAATATGAAATTATCCCATGCAGCTGTCTAATGCAGTTTAATTCAAAACTCAAATAGTAGGCAGACATACTAGCTCCCTTTTTCCAGCGGGTGACTCTTTAAAGGCCAATCCCATACTCTAGCAGAGGAGCTATTTTTAAGACTTTTTAGGTCTCACTTATCAAAAAGCGCGTGCTGTTTGAGAAAATACCTATGGTCGGCTTACAGTGTGCTTACCAGCATGCCCATTGCTTACAACTGGGTGGGCCTTATTGTCACTCTCATTTGCTTACTTTTCAAGTTAGCCTGTGTGAGTTCTTCTTCTTTTCATGTTTGTCTCTTCCTTGGAGCAGGGTGTCATTTCTTGTGAACTTCCACTGCTTACTTTTCAAGCACCATTATTTTCTTTTTGTTTAAGCACTTCACAAGGGTTTTCTAGCTATCTCCGTCCTCTACTTCACCCCCACTCCTATGTGCTCAGTCTTGATCACTACTCTTGCCCATGTGATTTTCCCCATCTGCCCCTGTAATGCATTCACTCATGTGCTTCTCCCCTGCATGCTTCTCCTCAACTCCATGTTGCGCTCTCCTGCCCGTGTGCTCCTACCCGTGCTCCATATTGCTGTCTCTTGTTGTTGCGTACGTCTCCCTCCTCCCTCAGTATTGCTTATCTCCATGCCCTAATGTTGCTTCCTCCCACATGCATTCCACCTGCTGCTTTCTTGCCCCCCCCACCACACATGGAGCGGTAGGGGGGATGAACATGAAATACGTTTCAGCTACTTTTTTTTGTCATTTACTGGTCCAAATCGAATTAGTAAAAGAAAAGAAGGAAAAAAGCACCCATGCCATATTTTAGGCGTATGCATGGAACGTACATCTATAAAATTATGTGGCTGGCTACTTCTTAGAATGTTTTTCTCTTATTTATCCATGCTGTACAGCATCTCTAAAAACCATTGGCATAGCCAAAACGTTCCAAAGGCATAAACTTTTGGCTTGGCCAATGCTGGTTTAAAAAGGGGTATTGAAGAGCCTCCAAAGAACTATAGGCTTCCATCACTTCTAGATCTTATTCCTAAAGTTTATTCTAAAATTGTTTTACAACACTTTTGGGATGGACACCAAAATGAGAACTGTACCGTAGCAGTAGGCAGGTTTTCAGACAAATCATGCAAATTCGGACCGCTGTTTTGCCCTGTGAATAATAGCTCGGAGGTTCCCTGATGTGGCTCAGCATTTTTATTTCTGGTTCCTGGATATGTGGACAGCCCTTGGTAGGGTAAGGTCAATCAATTCCTGTGGAGCAAACTATAACAGTGGGCCATTCCAGGAGGGGATGCTATGTATTTCGCAAATCCTTCTCTGTGGAAACTGGGCTTCAGTGGAAAATAGACCTTGAAGGCCAGCTTTCCCAGTATGTCTTGATTAACAACGGCTTATAACTAAGGATGTGTTTAGTGCCTTCCATTTTCCTTTTATTTCGTGGACCTAGACCTTCAGCATTTAACTCCCAAAATGGGTCTCACACATGTAGGTCATTTGCTATTTGTAGATCACCTTATAATATTGGATTATACACTCAATTTAGTGGGATCAGAGATTAGGTGCATTCAAATATTACTATCTGAGGCATAAATTCACCATCAACACAATAAGACCAAAACAATTGTGCTCTCTTCCAAAGTTCTCAAGACCACAACATTTTCAACTTATCTTTGTGGATCAAAACATGAGCAAATATTTTACGATAACAACCTCAGTACTGGATTTTCATCAGCTATGAGATGGATACATCATTTGTCAGCCATCTAAGAAAGCCATGCAATCACAACCAACACCCCTGCCCACTTTAACTTAAGGTTTGGTGGGTCAATTGGATGAAATGGATTGGCTAAAATGTCCTATTTAAGATGTGTTTATTTAGTGCAGCAGGCCGCCTACAGGTTACAGGCTTTATTAGATGAATCCACTTGTTAGTTTAATACTCAGTTGTGAGAATTATTTTCAAAACAAAAGGGATCTATCTTGCCGTCACTAAAGACGAAAGTTTTGCAGTCTACAGGCAATTATCAATATTTGGAAATGGATTAACTTTATCTGCAGGCTTTTTCACCTATTAGCTTACCTTGCCATCGGTTGAGGAGCACAACTTTCTATCCTTACTTTACAAAACTGCTTAATCCCAAATTAAATAATTACATTTTGAGAATGTGGGTAGGTATCACTCCCTAGTCTGTAACATATGGCAAATATTGATAAAAGCTCAAGCAAATACGTGCAATTGTAGGTTGAAAGTCAAGGATGATCTTTACCACATCCTGTTAAATTGTTTAATATTTTACCTTTATGTAAGAAATGTCTACTTTTCCTATTTTTCCCATATAATATTTTTAATTGTGAAAATGCAAAGAGGTTGTTAGGTCATCTGGAATCTGAAGAAATGGTTATTGCGGTGGGACAATTTTTATGTAATTTATAGAAATGACATTTCTCTATGCAAATATTTATGTATGTTTTTAAAAGACTTGGGGTCTGATTTAGATCCTGGTGGAGGGGTTATTCTGTCACAAACGTGACAGATAATATGTCATCTGCCATAATAAAATCCCCATAGGCTATAATCTGATTGTAATATTGCAAACCGGATATCCGGCAACATTTGTGACGGAGTAATCCCTCCGCCAGGATCTAAATCAGGCACTCTATCTTAATAAATGTTATTAAAAAAAAAGATGGCCAAGGATACTGAGCACTAGTCATCAAAAGGAAGTCTCATTAGATAAATGGACTAAAATGAAATTGAAGAGGACCTGACAATACTTGGAGAAACTTGGTAAAGAACAGGCAATAGTGGACAGGCAAAAGTGTATGCAGGGCAACAGGACACCAGGTGTCGTAACCAGAACTTTAGACAGGGTGGTGCCCTTTCTGACCATTTTAGAGACATGTTCCCCAACAGTTCTCAGCGTCCTTTCTGAAAATCTCCTTACTAGGTAAAAATGAAAACAATAAGCGGTTGTTTGGAGGAGCTTAAAAGTCTGATTTTAGAACAAAAAGGTCGAACATGATTGGCTGTCATTTTAAAGGAACAAGGCAATGCTTTCCTGAACCTGAGGGGCAGGATCTGAAATGGAGCTGGAAAAGCTTAACTTGTTAGACTGGCCAGAGCAGCAACTGCTTAAAACCTCAGTTGGAGACCCTCTTCAAGGCCCTGGCATTGATGATTGTAGTCTTAAGGCTCCACCATTGATGACTGCAGTTTGAGACAAAAACACAAGGCTTGCCAAATACTCATTACCTCAGGAACTGAGACTTGTCCAGGGGGGTAAAGGTCAAAATGTACTCAAAAAGGGACTTATTGCCAAAGGTTTGGCTGCAGGGCCCCCTCTAAAGGCTTCAGAAGACAGATCAGAAACGTTGGGTTCCATAGGTAAACTAATGTCCTTACTTTGCTTCATGAAAATGGTTGACTGGACATCACTGAGGAAAACCAGGGTGTACTGGGCCTGCCCCTTCAACAATTCAGATTAGTCCATAGGAGCTCACTGTTGCCCTGTCAAGGATATGCGGAAGGCAAACCAATGAGCCAGAGACCCTGCCTTGTCAGTTCCCCTTAGTGCCCAATCATTTTCGCTGCAGAATTTCCTGCCCAGCGAGGTTAAAAAGGTGTGCATGGAGGAGGGGTTTAAAAGGGGGAATTAAAAACGTGTGTATGGAGGAGGGGGTTGGCAGCTCAGTCCAAGGAGTAACACATTCCTGAGATGGAGGGGTAAGCGAACTTTGAACGCAAAGTTTTCATTGTCGATTTCTCTAGGTCACAATCAAATAAAAAAGTTATTTAACTGTAGTAGTTTTGCCGTTTGAAGAATTTTGCTGATTCATATGATGTGCATTATTCTGACATCTAGTAACTGGGTCCAGAACGGTCTCTTTGTAGCCTTTTTTTTCTTCTTTTGATAAAAGGGGGGGGGGTCATGTTGACCATTTGGTGCTGAATTTCTCTTTATATACCGTCAGGCAAATGCCTTGGGAAACTTTCAACTAAGTTGCCATCTTCACATTCATTTTTCTTCTGGCAATCTTTAAACTGCTTTGGTTTTTAGTGCAGGGTGGAGGGGTTACACCCTTACAACTTGACACCATTAGGGACTGCAATTGCAAAAAAGCAGTTACCAGTAGTTACCATTAATTTCCATTATTATAAAAATACATACTGTGCACGGCCTTGTCCTGCCTCGCCGAAACTCACGTCAGACAGTCAGGTGCACACTTGTTTGGGCACATACACTTGTGCGCATGTGCCAATCACGTCATGGTTTTGGTGGTGATTAAGTGTATTTTGAGAAGCCTACGGGCTAACATTCTGCCAGCCCATAGCTGCAATACTTGGGGTTCCAGGGACCGCCCAGTAATGACGCAAATGCAGTGCTATATTTTTAAAGCAGCCCTGGCGTGTACAATATCAGCCTTGTACTCCTGGGACTGCTTATCAGTTATTTAGAGCTGCCTAGAGCCAGCCCTTCCCTTTCCCAAGTCGTCACTGCAGAAAGGGAGGGTTTGCAGCCTTTTCAAGAGGACCTAACGTCACAGTCATGAGACTAAACTCATGGCTCTATGAGTCTGGGTCACGTGCTGTAAACAGAATACAAGGCACAGGCTTCTGCGCCTCTTATACTTGTTTAGAGCACTGTTCCAGCTAGAAAGCATTTGAGTAGCAGCCTTGTGGAAAAGAAAACAAATGCTGGTGTGCAGTATATCTGTGGACATCAACTGGACAAAGCTGAGGACAGGACTGTTGGGTAGTTTAGTAGTCCTGTCTCTTTAGCTTTCCTCTTGCTTTTTTTTTTAATCCTCTGCACTCGTTTTGTGGTCGGTGTAAATGCTCAGAGCACGCCACACTTCACCTTTATTACTTTCTGTCCATGCTCCCGTCCGAATCACCCTACTCCTCCCTTTTCTTTTGCTAACTGTCCTGTTGCTATCATATGCACTCTCTTCTCCCTTTCAGCCTCACCTGCTATTCGCTCTCCCTTTCTATCTGTCCAAAGCAGCAGAAGACAAAAAGTTAGGCACTTGGCAGACAAGCGGCAAATACTTCAGAAAAGTAGTAATTTATTCAGCACGCACGTTCTGGGTCTACAGAGCAAGTTGCCTAATTAACTTAGGCATCTTGCTTTCTAGACATAGAATACACACTTGTTTCTGATGTGTTGCAGGTTATCCCAGACCTATGATTTAGGTCCTGAAAGCAAGTAGGTGCTGGTGCTGCTTTTTTAGTATGACAGATGTTAAAATGTTGCCTGCTAACGTGACCACTGCAAACAAAATGTTCTAGGTATCGTATCAATATTTTACAATTCTATTAGGGACACGGAGGCGAGGATTATGTTTCTCTCTCTTTACTGATTAACTCACAGCAGCCAATGAAAAAACACTATCAACAGAAATGAAAATGTCACTTACCCAGTGTACATCTCTTCGTGGCATCAGTCGCTGAGATTCACATGGTATGCATGAGCTCGCCATCTGGTGTTGGGTCGGAGTGTTACAAGTTGTTTTTCTTCGAAGAAGTGTTTTCGAGTCACGGGACCGAGTGACTCCTCCTTCTGTGCTCATTGCGCATGGGCGTCGACTCCATCTTCGATTGTTTTCCCCCGCAGAGGGTGAGGTAGGAGTTGTACTATAGTAATAGTGCCCGCGCAATGAAAAATGTAAGTATGTACCTATTAAAGGATTAAATAATATCTATACAAATGTACAAAATTGAAGGTAACTTCTGAACTGCTACAGGCTTCCGGGGAGGTGGGTGGGTCCATGTGAATCTCAGCGACTGATGCCACGAACAGATGTACACTGGGTAAGTGACATTTTCAGTTCGATGGCATCTGTCGCTGTAGATACACATGGTATGCATAGACTAGTAAGCAGTTAGTTCCCCATAAGCGGTGGTTTAGCCTGTAGGAGTAGAAGTTGTTTGAAATAGAGTTCTTAATACAGCTTGACCTACTGTAGCTTGTTGTGCGGATAGCACATCTATACAGTAGTGTTTGGTGAATGTGTGAGGCGTAGACCAAGTGGCTGCCTTACATATTTCCTGCATTGGGATGTTTCCTAAAAAGGCCATTGAAGCACCTTTTTTCCTTGTTGAATGTGCCCTAGGAGTAATGGGCAGTTGTCTTTTTGCTTTAAGGTAGCAGATTTGGATGCATTTAACTATCCATCTGGCTATACCTTGTTTTGATATTGGGTTACCTGCATGAGGTTTTTGGAATGCAATAAATAGCTGTTTAGTTTTTCTGATGTTTTTTGTTCTGTCAATGTAGTACATTAATGCTCTTTTGACATCTAATGTATGTAGTGCTCTTTCAGCCACAGAATCTGGCTGTGGGAAAAAAACTGGTAGTTCTACCGTTTGATTTAGATGGAATGGTGAAATAACTTTTGGTAAAAATTTTGGATTAGGTCGTAGGACGACCTTATTTTTATGTATTTGTATAAAAGGCTCTTGTGTTGTGAACGCTTGAATTTCACTTACTCTTCTTAGAGATGTAATGGCGATGAGAAAGGCAACTTTCCAGGTTAGGAATTGCATTCCGCAAGAGTGCATGGGTTCGAAAGGTGGGCCCATGAGTCTTGTTAGAACCACGTTTAGGTTCCATGAAGGAACAGGTGGTGTTCTTGGTGGTATAATTCTTTTAAGCCCTTCTATGAATGCTTTGATAACTGGTATCCTATACAAGGAAGTTGAATAGGTAGTTTGCAGGTATGCAGATATTGCTGCAAGGTGTATTTTAATAGAAGAGAAGGCTAGCTTTGCTTTTTGTAAATGGAGCAAGTAATTTACTATATGTTTTGGAGTTGCGTCTAGTGGTTGTATCTGATTATGATGGCAGTACCAAACAAATCTTTTCCACTTACTTGCGTAGCAGTGTCTAGTGGATGGCCTTCTGGCCTGCTTTATGACTTCCATACACTCTTGGCTAAGTTGTAAGTGTCCGAATTCTAGGATTTCAGGAGCCAGATTGCTAGATTCAGCGATGCTGGGTCCGGGTGTCTGATCTGTTGGTTGTGATGTGTGGTACTACAGACAGATCTAGCAGTGTTGTGTACCAGGGTTGTCTTGCCCACGTTGGTGCTATTAAAATGAGTTTGAGTTTGTTTTGACTCAATTTGTTTACTAGGTAAGGAAGGAGAGGGAGAGGAGGAAAAGCGTAAGCAAATATTCCTGACCAGTTCATCCATAGGGCATTGCCTTGGGATTGCTTGTGTGGGTATCTGGACGCGAAGTTTTGGCATTTTGCGTTCTCTTTTGTTGCAAATAAGTCTATTTGTGGTGTTCCCCAGAGTGTGAAGTAGGTGTTCAGAATCTGTGGGTGGATTTCCCATTCGTGGACTTGCTGGTTATCTCGAGAGAGATTGTCTGCCAGCTGATTCTGGATCCCCGGAATAAACTGTGCTATTAGACCAATTTGATGGTGGATTGCCCACTTCCATATTTTTTGAGCTAACAAGCTTAACTGCGTTGAATGTGTTCCTCCTTGTTTGTTTAGATAATACATCGTTGTCATGTTGTCTGTTTTGACAAGGATGTATTTGTGGGTTATGATTGGTTGGAAAGCTTTTAGTGCTTGAAAAACTGCTAATAATTCTAGATGATTTATATGCAGTTTTGTTTGATGTATGTTCCATTGTCCTCTTATGTTGTGTTGATTGAGATGTGCTCCCCACCCTGTCATGGAAGCATCTGTTGTTATTACTTACTGTGGCACTGGGTCTTGGAAAGGCCGCCCTATGTTTAAATTTATACTGTTCCACCATAGAAGCGAGAGGTAAGTTTGGCGGTCTAGCAACACCAGATCTAGAAGGTGACCCTGTGCTTGAGACCACTGTGAGGCTAGGCACTGTTGTAAGGGCCTCATGTGCAGTCTTGCGTTTAAGACAATGGCTATGCATGAGGACATCATGCCTAGGAGCTGTAGTATTGTTCTTGCTTGTATTGTTTGGTTTGGAGACATGTGTTGAATGACTCTGTTGAAATTGTGGATCCTTTGTGGAGTTGGCGTTGCTACTCCTTTTGTTGTGTCTATTATGGCTCCTAGATATTGCTGTACTTTGCTTGGCAGAATGTTTGATTTTGCAAAGTTGACGGTGAACCCTAGTTTGTAGAGGGTTTGTATGACTTGATTTGTGTGGTTTGAGCATTGTGTGAGCGAACTGGTTTTGATTAGCCAGTCGTCTAGATACGGGAACACATGTATTTGCTGCCTTCTGATGTGTGCAGCGACTACTGCTAGGCATTTTGTGAATACTCTTGGAGCGGTTGTTAAACCAAAAGGCAATACTTTGAATTGGTAATGTATTCCTTTGAATACAAACCTTAGATATTTCCTGTGTGATTGATGTATTGGTATATGGAAATATGCGTCCTTGAGGTCTAGGGTTGTCATGTAGTTGTGTTTTTTGAGCAATGGTAACACTTCTTGTAGTGTGACCATGTGAAAGTGGTCTGATTTGATGAATGTGTTTACTACTCTGAGGTCTAGAATTGGTCTCAGTGTTTCGTCCTTTTTTGGTATCAAGAAGTACAGTGAATAAACTCCTGTGTTTATTTGTGTGCTTGGTACTAATTCTATTGCATTTTTTTGCAGTAATGCTTGAACTTCTATCTCTAGAAGCTGTGAATGGTATTTTGATAAATTTTGTGATTTTGGTGGTATGTCTGGAGGGAATTGCAGGAATTCTATGCAATAACCATGTTGGATAATTGCTAGGACCCATGTGTCTGTAGTTATTTTGTCCCATGCTTCGTAATATTGACGTATCCTCCCCCCCACTGGTGTTGTGTGGGAGGGGTGAGTGACGTGTGAGTCACTGCTTGTTGGTAGTGGTTTTGGGGCTTTGAAATCTTCCTCTATTCCTAGGGAATTGCCCCCCTCTATACTGGCCCCGAAAACCTCCCCTCTACTGTCCCTGGTAGGTGGGCGGTGCGGACTGTGAGGTGCTAGCTTGTGTGGCCTGACCCCGAAACCCTCCTCTAAAAGGTGTTTTGCGGAAGGTGTTATAAGATCCTCTGCTCTGCGGGGAGTAGAGTGCGCCCATGGCCTTGGCAGTGTCGGTGTCCTTCTTGAGCTTTTCTATGGCTGTGTCGACCTCCGGACCGAACAGAAGTTTTTCGTTTACTGGCATGTTAAGCACTGCCTGCTGAATTTCTGGCTTGAATCCAGACGTTCTGAGCCATGCGTGCCTACGGATGGTAACCGACGTATTAATGGTCCTTGCGGCCGTGTCTGCTGCATCCATGGAGGAGCGTATTTGATTGTTGGAAATGTTTTGACCGTCCTCAACAACCTGTTTTGCTCTTTTTTGCAGATCTTTTGGGAGATGTTCAATGAGATGCTGCATCTCATCCCAGTGGGCTCTGTCGTATCGCGCTAGCAGCGCTTGTGAATTTGCGATGCGCCACTGGTTTGCTGCTTGGACAGCAACCCTTTTCCCGGCTGCATCGAACTTCCTGCTTTCTTTATCTGGGGGAGGTGCATCCCCAGAAGTGTGTGAATTTGCCCGTTTTCTGGCAGCCCCTACCACCACAGAATCTGGTGGCAGCTGAGAGGTGATGAATACAGGGTCCGTAGGAGGCGCCTTATACTTTTTGTCCACCCTAGGCGTCACTGCCCTACTTTTAACTGGCTCCTTGAAAATGTCCTTTGCATGGCGTAGCATGCCTGGGAGCATCGGCAGGCTTTGGTAGGAGCTGTGGGTTGAAGAGAGGGTGTTAAATAAAAAATCATCCTCTACTTGTTCCGAGTGTAGTTCCACATTATGGAATAGTGCTGCTCTAGCCACCACTTGTGAGTAGGCTGTGCTGTCTTCCGGTGGTGATGGCCTAGTTGGGTAAGTGTCTGGGCTGTTATCAGACACTGGTGCGTCGTACAAGTCCCACTCATCCTGATCTTGGTCATCGTGGCTCATGGCGGTGTGAGCTGGCGAATGTGACGGGGTGTAAGTTGGCGAAGCCGGAGTTACAGGTGGAGGCGAGGGAGGAGGTGTTACCTTTTGTGCTGTTTGTTGCTGAGGAGTAAACTGAAGCGTTCTCTTTCGTTTGACAGGTGGAAGGGTACTGATCTTCCCAGTCCCCTGCTGAATAAAGATACGCTTTTGCGTGTGATCCACGTCAGTGGATTGCAGTTCTTGTTCAAATCTATGTTTCTTCATTTGTGAAGACATAGAATGCTCTTCAGTATAGGAGCCTGAAACAGGGTCTGATGTCGCTTTTTTCGGCTCCGAAAACCCTGTTGATTGTTTTTTCGGCTCCGAGGTAACCTTCCTCTTTTTTTGTGCCGAAAATTCTTGGCCTCTATGGTCTTCGGCGCCACTGTCTCGGCGTCGATCCGTGTCGACACCGAACTCTCGGTGTCGATGCTTCTGTTTAGCACTCTCTCGGTCCCGAGGAGGCTGCGTGCCGGTGTCTCGACCGAAGTCGGACGATCTCGACACTGAATGGGCCTTTTTCGGTGCCGATTGTTGGTCACCGAGAATTTGGGTGGAGCCATGGCCGGTTGGCAGTGGCGTCCCCTGGGCCTTCTTTCCTTTTTTAAGTTCTGATCTCGACGTCTTACTCACAGTTTTTGTAGAGTCTAGCTCGTCTGAGTCTGAATCCTGGATGGAAAAGGATTCCTCCTGTTCCTCTTCTGTCTCGAACTGTCGACGCTCCTTTGGCGTGGACGCCATCTGCAGCCTTCTCGCTCGACGGTCGCGCAGAGTTTTTCGGGACCGGAACGCCCGACAGGCCTCACAGGATTCTTCGCTGTGCTCGGGTGACAGGCACAGGTTACAGACCGAGTGTAGGTCCGTATAAGGATATTTGTTGTGGCATTCGGGGCAGAATCGAAACGGGGTCCGTTCCATCGGCGTTGTTCTCCACGCGGTCGGGCCGACTAGGCCCCGAAGGGGTGGCGAAATCTACCCCGAAGGGCACCGAAGCGCTTCGATGTTCAACGCGTCGTCGTATGTGTCTATCTCGAACCGGATCGCAACGATACCGTCGAAAATCTTCCGTTTTCAGCTATCTTTCCGTTCCGAAACCCGGAGCGACAGGAACACGTCCGAACCCGATGGCGGAAAGAAAACAATCGAAGATGGAGTCGACGCCCATGCGCAATGAGCACAGAAGGAGGAGTCACTCGGTCCCGTGACTCGAAAACACTTCTTCGAAGAAAAACAACTTGTAACACTCCGACCCAACACCAGATGGCGAGCTCATGCATACCATGTGTATCTACAGCGACAGATGCCATCGAACACTACGTTTCCCAAGATCCTATGTAGTCAATAACACTGTCCAATCACAGCTAGTCCTCATGTCCAACACAGCGTCATCAATCGCACGAACTGCAACATCTGGAAGTGGAATCAACAAGACACCAACTTGCAGGAAAAGATCAGGATTAATTCTTCTAACTCACAAATTCTTATCTTCATCTAAACAGAGGACAAAATAAAATAGTATTAAAAACAGTTCTCAAACTTAGAATAACGGGTGGAGATCAAATTATACATACATTCAATTTCGACATAATGTTGCATCATTGCAGACAATAACAGAAAATAATTTCCATTACAATGTTTTAATGCTGTCTAATAAGAGTGGGATAATCCTCGTCTCTGTGTCCTTAATAGAATTGAAAATTCTTGACTCAATAGCTAGAAAATTTTGTATTCTATTTCAGGACCGGAGGCTTCGGATTATGCTAATTCAAAATTGATTTACTATAACTGAAGCCACGTCAACAATAGGTTTGAGGTAAAATACCTTAAAAGAAGAACCGGTTGACCAAACAGCCGCTGCCATGATTTCCTCCAAGTGAGAACCTGTCGAAAAAGCCTTAGAAGCCATAGCTACTCAGACTGAATGAGCTCTGAAACTGGAGGTATCCATTCCCGCTTTCAGTCATCAACCATTTAATGCATCAAGCTAATGTAGCTGATGACACCGGACCAAAAGGTTTTTGTAATGAATTGAGTAGTTGACCCTGGAAGTCCCTGCGAACTTCCCGAGTGGACTCCTCACACAATTTTAAACATTCAACCACAAACAATTTTTTATGATGTGGAAAAGCAGGATAAGAAACACATTTAGAATTTGTTTTCCTTCTTTTGGAAATAGTAAAAGATACCCCGAAAGAGTAAACACTCTACCTGGTAAATTTAACGCTTTAACATCCGATACCCTACGACAGGAAATTAGACAAAGAAGGGTTGTACGTTTCGCAGCCAACTGTTTACGTGTAAGGTCTTCATTAGAGGGACAAGCTTTCAGAAATCGTAAGACCACATCCATATCCCAAAGCACAGAATATTTTGGCTTAGGAGGATTAACCATCCTGATACCACGCAATAGCTTACAAACTAATGGATGTTCACCCACACATTTACAATCAATAAGGGGATGCCCTGCTGAAATAGCTGACCTAAAATTATTGATCATTCTATATGCCACACCTTGCGCTGCTAAGTCTGAAAGGAAATTCACAATCATACTAACGTCTGCCCCCAAGGGATCAATACTCCGTTCACTACACCAACCAGTCCATATCTTCCAAAAAGATTTGTACTGTTTGTGAGTAGAGGGAGCCCAGGATTGGGACAGGAAGAACAAACATTGTCTGAAACACCTAGCACTTGCCAATGGTTCCTGAAAGTCTCGATGCCATGAGTGACAACTGCCCCATCAATATTAGTGAATGAGGTAAACCTGCTGGGTCCAGCAACAGAGATCGAAATGCAGGGATCCGAAATGGAAGGGCAGAAGAGAGTTCCATCGCCACTAGGAACCATGGCTGAGCTTTTCAAAGCAGAGACACAAGGACCAATTTCACTGATTGTCTCCTCACCTGAGATAGTACACTCCGAATCATGGCAAACAGGGGAAAGGCATATAGCAGACCCGTAACCCATGACTGAAGGAAAAGTCTGACCCCATTGCCAGAGGGTCTAGCCTCCAACTGAAGAACCAAGGAAGTTGTGTGTTCAGTCGCGAGGCAAAAAGATCGATGGAACACCGACCCCATAACCAACTGATTTTGGAGAAAATCTGAGGGTTCAGCTTCCAGTCGCTGCCGTCCCTCAGAAAACGAGAGTTCCAGTCCGCAATGAGGTTGGACCTGCCCGGAATGTACTCTGCTACGACAGAAATCTGATGTTGTAGACAGTGCTCCCAAAATTCTTCGGCTATCATTACCAGCACTTGCGATCTGGTTCCCCACAGGTGGCTTATATATCGAACCGCTAAAACATTGTCCAAGCGCAGAAGAATGCAACAACTTGCATTATGAGGGGATAGCGATCGGATCACGAACAATCCCGCCAAGAGTTCCAGGCAATTGATATGGAGCAATTTCTCCTGAGTGAACGATGTTCCCCCTGTTGTCACTGAGCCACAACGGGCTCCCCAACCCCAAAGGCTGGCATCTGACTATCACAAGTTCTGGAGAGGCTGCAAAAACTGCTCTGCCATTCCAGGCATTCATATGATTCAACCACCAAGAGATCTCTGCTTTGGCCTCGTCGAAAAGCTGGATCTGCTCGGAATAAGATAGGCCCTTGCAAAGGTGTAGAATTTTCAAGTCTTGAGGGCTTGATAATGCAGAGGCTCTGGGAAAATCGCCTGAATGGAAGAGGCCAGAAGGCCTACAAGGCGAGCTAACGTCCTCAATGATATATTCAGACAGGCAAGGTCTCTTCTCAATTCTTGATTTATGAGAAAACCTAAGCCCTGAAGAAGGTCAATTGTCCATGACAGATGTGTCAGAAGAACCTTTTTGGATTGGGCAATGATTAGGATATCGTCCAGGTAAATAATCAGATGCACACTTCTCTCTCTCTGAGGGATTGTACCACGGGTCTCAAGAGCTTGATAAAATATCATGGGGTGGATGACAGGCGGAATGGGAGGATGGTAAATCCGTAATATTGTTCTCTCCAGAGAAATTGGAGGAATCTGCAATGTGGGCCGAACATCGGGATGGTTAGATAAGCGTCCCTGAGGTCTAATTGTACAAGAAAATATTTTTCTTGAACAAGTCTCTTAGAAGATGGATACCTTCCATCTTGAAGTGATGATATGCAGTCCAAGAATTGAAGTACTTTAGATTGAGAACCAGGCGAGAGCCTCTGCCTTTCTTCGGAACCAGAAAAATAGGGCTGATAAAACCAAGAGGATGTGGACTGGCTTCGACTATAGCGTGTTAGCGAAGCAAAGCAGAAACTTCTAGATGTATGAAAGAGCTCTCTTCTCCGGAAAAATGAAGAGTGCAAGGCAAATTGGACTTTGGAATTTGCATAAAATTCTAGTCTGAACACTTGAACGTTTTGCAAGATCCAAGGATCTGAAGAGAAACTCTCCCAGTAACTTAAACAATGTTGTATTCTGCCCCTCAGGATTACTTCTGAAAAGGGAGTAATTCTCACCTGTGGTATTGTCTGACATCCGTAGCCTCTTCGAGATCTGGAGGGATAGAATCCTCCAGAGGCGGAACCTCTTCCTCTGTGCACAAAACCTCCTGAGGCCTGATGAAATCCACGGCCCCGCGAACGACCTCTCAATTGACCGGCCCTGGCAAAAAGGCCACCACTAAACATCTTCCTCATAGATGATTGAGCTTTGTTCAAGGCCGAAAAAGTCCCCACATATTTTCCCAAATCTTTAACAAACTTGTCCCCAAACAACATTCTGTTTGCTAAATTGCCCACCTCACTGGGGGTTAACTCTGCCAGTTTAGACTCAATCGGCATGAGGAAGGACCTTCTCCTCTCAGTAAAAATAGCACAGTTCGCATTGCCAAGCATGCATATGGCTCTTTGAGACCATTGCAATATAGTATCCGGGTCTAAAGGAGGACTGGACTCCTTAGCTTGTACCGCCAGTTTGAGAATCTTTGTAAGAGGACCTGATATGTCCAACAACTTGTCCTGGCATCCTTTCCAGGCTCTGTCCAAACCCTTCTTGGGGTCTTTAGTGAACCTTTTAATAAAAGTCACCAGATGTGGATCTAGCTCTGGGGTATCTTCAACTTTCCCTAGAAGTAAGGGGCGTGGACATGCGGAATGTAGAGTACATCGCGGTTGAAGCCTTTACGGATTCTGTCCTGTACATAGTGTGCCACCTCAGCACAAGGAATCCATTCGGTAGACCTTAGATGGATGATGGACTCAGGGTCAAAGGATAAGGTCTTTTGGGTCTGACTGTCCTCATCGAGGTTGTTAGATTTGCGTTTACCCGAGGGTTTCGGGTCGTTTGCATGCTCCGACTGAGGAATGAGAGGACTCAGACTCTGCGGTCTATTAAGTATTTGTAGACCGTCTAGGAAGAGACCCCGCACCTTCCAAGGAAAAGAAAGGTTCATATTCATGGTCCTTAAGCACTGGTGCAGCCATCTGCTCAAGAAATTCCGCTGAGGATGTTGGACACCTCAAGGCTCTCTGGGCAAAGTCCACATCTGGTGCCAGATCATCTCTGGACATATTCACCATAGGGAGCTTCTCTCTTAATTCACGTTGGCCATACCGGACTAGTGGGCGGGTAAAAGGCTTCAAGGCCTGGTTTACTGAGTCTTGGACATGAGTGCCCAGGGCTTCCACAATTCTTTCTTCCATTCCAAATTCTTCCTGTGTGTCATGATTTTCATGAAAATACTCCTCTTGGTCGGCGTAGTTCGCCATCCTATTATTGAGAGGTGAGGAGGAGTTCACGGGGGTCATCCAGCAGGTAAAATAATATTTAGCACGAAGTGTTTCCAGAATTTGCTCTTTTTAATAATGGGTGGAGGGAGCACCTGAAAAACGCCTAGGGCAAGACCCTACCACGTTTAAGCGCCCCATATGACTTTCAGGGACAGATTGCCATACTTCGAAGTTCGTGCTGCGCTCTGCAGTACAATCGGATCAAGAAGTGCCTCCAGAGCACATGTGCGAGTCGGAAGAAGAAAGAGGACAGAATCCTCTACCTCCGGCTGCCGCTAGAGCACGCTGGAGCCGCGCACCGTGCCCACAAGCTCCCAGGGGGAGAAATCAAAGGCAACAAGTTGCAATAATAATAAATAAGGGTCCGGACTCCCAACAGCGTTTCATCGGTCGCGCATCACTGCGTTAAACGGAGAGCGTGCGATCGGAAAAAACACAATAGGGCACAGCGGGAGGCCAGGTTCACGTCCTGCTCCTGCTCCACAAGACCTGATTAAGATAGAATCAACCATACATCAATAGAAAAGATGAGTGACACTTATCTCGTGCTGTCAGCAGCAAAGACAGTGGAAGGACTTTGTTAATGATGACCTTTATGTATGAGGGCTAGCTGTGACTGGACAGTGTTATGGACTACATAGGATCTTGGGAAACATACTTTTCTGTTGATAGTGTTTTTTCATTGGCTGATGTGAGTTAATCAGTAAAGAGAGAGAAGCATAATCCGAGACCTCCGGTCCTGAAATAGAATTGGATGACCATGTATTTTGGATACCTTTTGACCCACTGACAGGCACTGTAAGAAACGTGCACTGCCTGCAAACTCAACTACAAAGCTCTCAATTGTGGCCCATTTTAAACTCCTCGAGATGACTAAATTCAAACCATTCACTATGCATGAGTAATATGCTGCACAAAAAAAAAAATCACATAACAAAGCATCTTGGAAATATCTAACACTCTTATAGAACGCAGACTAACTCAAATGTGAAATAGAAACAGGAACTAAATCGCTGGCATGGATTGCCTTAATGTTCTTTAAATTCGCTGTTCAGAAATTGATTAGTGTTTTTTTTTTTGCCTGTGATGTTAAGGACATGAATATATGGTACGACCTATTTCCAGTCCATTTTCAATTACTTGTGAGTGTGAGACCCGGAGGTACCCAGGCCACTTAACACTCTGAAAAACAGCAACCACAAGAAAGGAAAATCGAAAACATGATCTAAGGCACAGCAGCATTAAACAGCAGAAGACTTATGCCCTTACAAAGACATATGAAGACCACCATTTTCCAAACAAACTGGTTTTGCATTCATTTGTTTGCAATGAGATGAGTCTGGAAACTATGGAAACGTGTATTAATGGGGTGTTTAGTTTCCAACAGAAGTGGCAGATAATTTGTGTTTTAGTACAGTGTGCGTTGCCACCTTGATATCTGTAAGCTAGCTCTCTGTCCATGTCTGAAAGTGTTGAGCAACTGGATAATTACCACATGTTCTGTTCGATTTGCGGCTTACAGTTGGTGTTTTCAGTATCACATAATACAGCCGATAGGGCTTATAATGTACACAATCAAAATTGGTAAGGCACTTGTTGAAGCCCTGTAGGATGGTTAAACAAATACAATTGTAAACACTCTTCTTGCTTTTGATTGGAATTTTTCTTAGTATTAATACTTACAGGAAGTCTGTCAGTCAGATCAAAACCTCCATTAGTCTGTCCAAATGTGACTGCAGCTGCGAACCAGATTATCAGCCCGTCAAAAAACATCCAAGCATTTCCATAGCACTACCTACCCAACCCAGAGATATCAAATCTAAAAGGTCCTCTTCACATGCACCTGTCACATGTCACCTGGCCCAGTGTAAAAATTGGACCTGTTAACTAGTTCTATTTTTTTTTCCAACTAAAATGTAAAGGTGCCGGGATATGTAGTTTCACTTTATCATAAGTAGGGGTGTGCAACCATTCCATTACAAATTACCAAATATCAGCCACCAATATTTTTCTAAAGTTTCATGCATTTCTTACCAGTCCACCCGACATAATTAACTCAGGACATTACTAATACTGCTGAGACTTTCTGTAAGTGAGCGCCTCATGCCAGGTAAGACAGCTCATTTGTAAAGTTCTGATAATATCTTGTTAGACACTTTCTGTAAAACACAGTGCTACTGTAATAAAGCAATATTAGCCTTGGTTGGAAAGGCTGAAAAGATGTGCACTGTGTGGCAGCAAAAATGCAGGTTAGATCTACAGTTTGAAATTCAGATGTACAAGGTCCACTTCTGCATTGCGTGGTTCAGTTATTCATGCAGATAACTCTGCAGTGATTGTGACACCTAGCCAATGATCTGAGGTAAGAGGCAATGTAGTGGTCCATTCAAATGAGCATTCAAAGATTCACAGGTGGAAACAACAGGAGGAGATGTCAAATAAGTTTGTGGAACACATTCTCCACCTGGAAGGTCACACTATAGTCTCCCACTTATAATAACAGGGAATTTTAACATAAACCTACTTGGCGGAACTGAAAGCAATGAAGTCATCAGGCCCAAGAAAGACAATGGACTATCCCCAAACAAACCTAAATAAATTCAGAGAAGAGGGACTTAATGGGTGAACCTCTGCTGGGGTCATTACAGCTTCTAGGTCTGAGGGTACTTAATGGCAGTCTTATTTGGGATATTCCACCCTCCCTCTCGTTCCACTCAGCAAACGGAACCTCATTTATCGACTACACACAGGTCTCGCTATCTCTTTTACAGATGACCCTCTCCTTCAAAATGGGGCTAAGATCACCAAGACACCAACTTCCCCAGGAACTGGAAGTCTACATTGCCCCCACCGCGAATAAGAGCACAGTAGAACCGGCCGGATCAGAATACATATGCCAATTAAAAAGAATCAAATGGCCCTCTGATACAATAAGTACATTGGCACAGGAGGCCGAATACCATCTGCAAAACTCACAACTAATTGCTGGCTCAGTTAAAAACCAAAGGGAAGCATTTATCAACACCTACACAGAGCAGTTTGCCAAAAAAAATATCCCAGCCAGGAAGCACCCTGACTTCACCCACACGCAAAGCCAAAAACTGTATAAAACTGGCACTTTAAGACAGCTAAAGAAAAAAGGTTAACCACGCTCTTTGACTAATGTGCCATTCCCCAAATAATGAAGGTATAATCGCAAACCTGAGGTAGCCAAACAAGACTTTAAGCAAGTAATATGGGTCATCAAGAGGCAGAATCCAGAATTACTCTGGACAAAACTAATCTGGGACATGAAGCACAAAGATTCAGGCATGTTCTGGAAAATGGTAAATGCCCTAAAAGGCTCTGCTTGTGCCAAACTTGAATCTTGCATATTAGAGGAAGACTGGGCCACTTTCCTAAAAACTCATTTCAACCCACAAGATGGTTCACACATAACAGCATACAACCAACAACCACACCTTCTGGGTTACAACCCATTGAATGATTACCAACAATGGCTAGAGGCTGACCTCAACCGCATGCGTCTGCTCCCCAGCCACGCAGCTCCACTGGGTAGCTGTGTGCCCTCCTGCACTTTAGCTGCTGTGATCGAGGCCCTCCTTCACCTGCAGGCTCCTGCCTGAGCCTCATCCTTGGTGGTCCAGTGGTGAGTATTGTCTGTTTCTGTTTTTCCTGTCTTTCTGTTTTTTGTCCTGTGTTTATCTTCTACTGTATTGTCTTCCTGTGCTATTTTCCTGTTGTATTCCTCTTATCTGTCTTTCACTGTGCCCCTTGTGTCCCATTGCGCTTCCCGCCCTCGCCGTTGCCTGCCCCTGCAGCCCTCATTCTCCCAGGGCTGCTTCCCGCCTCCCAGGTGATCAGCACCTCCCCTCTCCACCAAAACTACTTAATGGTGGTCGCTGAGCAGTGGAGCTACCCCACTGACCTAGTCAGTGTGCAGCTGCTCACCCGCTGCACAGCTTTCACTGGGTAGCTGTGTGCCCCTCTGCGCTTTAATTGCAGTGTTCGAGGCCCTCCTCCACCCACAAGCTCCTGCCTGCGCCTCATCCCTGGTGGTCGAGTGGTGAGTATTGTCTGCCTCTCTTTTTCCTGTCTTTCAGTTTTTTGTCCTGTGTTTATCTTTTTCACTGTATTTTCTTCCTGTGCTATTTTTCTCTTGTATTCCTCGTATCTGTCCTTCACTGTGCCCCTTGCATCCCGTTGCACTGTCCTCCCCTCCTCGCAGCCTGCCCCGCGACCCTGCCTCCTCCCTGCTTCCCACCTCCCAAAAGACCACCACCTCCCACCTTTACTTACTGGAAGCCAAGCACCTGGCGCACTAAAGGCAAGCCCGTCTGCACCTGGACCGCGCCAAGTGCCAGGGACCCTGATTTTCGCGCCCTTCACCGTTATGACGGCAGCTTCCTCCAAGCCCTCAATACCAGACAAAACACACCCTTCCACCACGCATCACTGAGACACACCCAAAGACCCTCCTGCCACAACTGCGCCTTATCCTGCCACTGCACACCAGCCCCACCAACCACATAGCCCCTGAGAACCAGTCAAGACCACCTAAGCAGCATCCTGCTCAATACACGCTCCCTCAAGAAACCCATGTGGAGATCTAGGACCTGCTTGACTCCACCACCCCAGACATCACATTCCTCACAGAGACCTGGATAAACACAACCTTTGCACCGGACCTCACCACCGCCATCCCAGACAGCTACAAGATCATCCACAAGGAGCGTGCCAACTGTCTGGGAGGAGGCATCGTCATCATATACAAGAACACCCTCCGCCTCACAACAAGCACCGATGACCACGCACTTGATATGGGGCACCTTCAGTTTGGGATGCTGAACAACCCAAACACCATCCTACGTGGTACCCTCGTCTAAACACCCCCCGGACCCTGCTCCCCTTTCAGTGAATCCATAGCAGACTTCATTGCACACTAAGCCCCGCCTCTGCAGACTACATTCTCCTCGTTTACTTCAACTTCCACCTGGACAACATGAGTGAACACAACACCTCATCCCTACTAGAGAACCTTGCCAGCATCGGACTCAAACAACTGGTCACCTCCCCGACACTCAGCAGGACACATGCTCAACCTCATCTTCTCTGCCAGCCGCAACATCTCTGCTAGCCACACCTTGGAACTCCCGTGGACCGATCACCACTGCATTCACTTCTCCTTCACCCAACCCACCCATCACCACTGCATCCGCCGCCGCCTGTGCAGAAGCTGGAACAAGGTTACCAAAGACCAACTTGCCACCACCCTCTGCAACACACCACCACCATCCTCCACGGACACTACCACATCTGCACGCCCCCTCCACTGATGGATCTCCGACTGCGCCAACACTCTGGCCACCCTCAGAAAACCCTCCAGCAAATAGACCACTGAGAAATCCAGCTAGTTCTCCCCTGCCCTCCAAGAGTCCAGACACACCTGTAGACGACTTAAGAGAAGATAGAGGTGCTGCAAGACCATGGCAGTCCACACAGCCCTCAAAACCGCTGTCACATAACACCACCGCCTCAGAGGAGTCGCAAAGAAAACCACCATACAAGAATGAATCAACACCAACGCTCACAACAGCAAAGAACTCTTTACCGTGATCAAAGAATCCACCAAACCTAGCACTGACACCAAGGACATTCCCCCATCCCAAGCCTCTACGACAACCTCGCCAGCTGCTCCCACCACAAGATATCCAACATCTACGACTGCTTCGCAACACAGAACTCACCAGCCCCACCCGCAACTGCCGCACCCAAAGGTTCTGGATCCCAGCCAACCATGACCAACTGGACCACCCTCACCCAGACGACACCCTTTGGATCATTAAGACCGTCCACTCCGGAGCCTCCTCGGACCCCTGCCCTCACCACACCTTAAACCGAGCCAGCGACACCATTCCCACCGAGCTCTGCTACACCATCAACTGCTCCATCGAAACCGCAACCTTCCCTGAAGACTGGAAACATGCAGCGATCAACCCCCTGCTGAAGAAACCCTCTGCAGACCCGACAGACCTCAAGGACTACAGACCCATCTCTCTGCTCCCCTTCCCGGCCAAAGTCATCGAGAAAGCCATCAACGGCCAACTTAAAAATTCATTGAGATCAATCACACCCTGGACCCTCCTAATCAGGCTTCAGAAGCAACCACAGCATTGAGACTGCTCTCTTCCCTGCAACAGATGGCATCCGCAATCTCCTTGACCGAGGTGAAACCGTAGCCCTCATCCTCATGGACCTCTCAGCTGCTTTCGACAGTCTCCCACAACATCCTTTGCGCAGGACTCCAAGACATCAGCATCGGCGGCAAAGCCCTGGAATGGACCCTCTCCTTCCTCACTGGCCGAACCCAGAGTGTCAGGCTCCCACCATTCACATCTGAACCTACAAAGATCAGCTGGGGAGACCCCCAAGGCTCATCCCTGAGCCCCACCCTCTTCAACATCTACATGGCCCGGCTAGCAGACATCATCAGAAACCACAGACTCAACATTGTCTCCTATGCTGACGACACTCAACTCATCTTCTCCCTCACCGACGAATCTACAGTCGCGAAGACCAACTTCCACAACAGGATGAAGGCAGTCACCGCCTGGGTGAAAGATGGCTGCCTCAAGCTCAACTCTGACAACACAGAATTCCTCATCTTGGGCAACACCCTTCTGTCTTGGACGACTCCTGGTGGCCCGCAGTGCTCGGACCCCCCCCCCATACTGACTGACCATGCACGTGGCCTCAGCATCATCCTTGACCTCTATGAACCACCAAGTCAACACCATCTCGTCCTCCTGCTTACTCATGCTCTGCCTGCTTTGAAAGATCCTCAAGTGGATCCCTTTAGAATCCAGTAAGTCACCAGGGGCTCGTCAGGAGCAAGCTCGAGTACAGCAACACATTCTACGCACGCACAGACCCAGAAGCTCCAAATGAAGATGCAAAGAATCCAGAAAGTCGCCGCTAGACTTATCCTGGACATCCCTCATCGCAGCCACATTTCCGAGCACCTGAGACCTACACTGGCTCCCAATCACCAAAAGAATCAACTACAAGCTCCTCATGCACACCTACAAGGCACTCCACAACATCAGACCTGCATTCCTCAACCTCCACACACCCACCAGACAACTCCATTCCGCTCACCTGGCCATGGTCACCCTTCCATGGACCTGCAGGACCACAGCCGGAGGAAGATCCTTCTCCTACCTCGCGGTTATAACCTGGAACTCTCTTCCTCTTCATCTCAGGCAATCTCCCTCTCTGCTTCAATTCAGGAAGGACCTCAAGACCTGGCTCTTCGGCTGAACCAGCCATCCAGCGCTTCGAATAAGCTGCAGAACCTCCCCCCAGCTTCTTCAGACCCAATCAGGTGATAAGCTGCACTCTACAAGAGCCCTGATTGATTGATTGAAGCTGTGAGTAATCAGAACATCACAACTGCTGATGTCCAATGGCAGATTACAAAGGGAAGAACCACCAGGCCCAAATGGCGTCCCACAGGCCATCTACAGGGTTGATCCAATAAAATGGGCTGATGGTATAGTTCCACTCTTTAATCATGCATTGGCAGGAGAATCTATTCAATAATTTCCCCCATCTTCAAAGGGGGGAATACATCTGACCCAAGGAATTACAGGGTGATAGCACTGATTGACAATGAGGCGAAATACTATGCCGTGGTCCCACTGGAACAACTCTGCAACTGGGCTAAGCAGCACACCATAATTCCACCAAAGCAAACAAGTTTCACAAGGACGTCAGGCACTGAAAAAAATATCATGGCTTTATCACTAATATTTGACCCTTCAAAAACTTCCAAATTACCACTTTACCTCTGCTAGCTTTGGGAAAAACTTAACAACTGGCATATCTATTCCCAACTCTTAAAAAGCAATTGAAAACCTATACTCTAAAACCTGAATCAAGATAAAACTAGGGAACAGATTGTTATGATGTAGGTAAGAATGCAGGTGCGTTATATGGAATCCACTGGCATAGCTGAAAACCAGTGATTCCATACTACCGTTTTCTCTGTGCCCCATTTTACATGTTACTTCGTTTTCATATTTGTGTTGCGAATAAACTTTATTTATGGAGCAAAGGACTGGTTCGTCCACACGTTCATACAGCTGGCGACGAGGATGAATGGATCAACAAAGGAGCCTTTTGTTTTTCTCAGATTGCTTCAGTCGTGGTGATTAGTAACGGCTGAAGCTGTGTTCACAGCTTTGTCGGCCTTTGACAGGAGGCGGCGCTTTGGGAGCACCGGAGCTGTGTTCACAGCTGTGTTGATCTTTTACAGGAGGCGGCGCTTTGGGGGCACAGAGAAAGTCTATTTTTTTTCATTCTTTGCCCCGCCAAGTGTCACGAGCGCTTCAAACGGCAAATACTCGTGCCGTACTGCTTTCTCTTCGCACGTGCCCTCGCGCGCTGGCATTTCAAGACTGTGAGCGCATGGCACATAAGCGTGCCGCTCTGGACTCTGCTCGCGCGTGTCCTCGCGCTAACATTTTGGAGATTGGATACGTGTTCAACACTGTGGGAGGCACTTTTCCTTTACTGGAAGTTGTGAGAATTCTCCGCATTTTTTACCTCTTATTTCCCTGGTTGCCGAATCAATTTTGTTTTTTTTATTTCATCCTTCACGGGAGCTTGTTATTCACCACACCAGAGATCTTCAGATTTGCCAAGAAGACCCAAGAAACAAAGGAAGGACAATTGTTTTTTTTTTTTTTTTCCTCTTGAAGTAAAAGAAGGACTGATTCTTTTTAGCAAATTGATTTGGCCATCTTTCGTTGGGACACTGCAAAATCATTTTTTTTTTTTTTTCATTACCTTCATTTTAAAGGTTAAAGAAGAACATTTATGGAAACAAAAAATAAAGAAAATGCAGAATGAAATGCCACCTGCTCCCTTTTTACAGGACCCTGGTGACCCCCCTTTGGAATGGAAATTGTGGTTTCGTTCCTTTAAAGCTTTTTTGGGTGCCATTGACGGCCACAAATTCAGGCCGGAAAGGAAAAAGAGTTTAATGTATTACTATCTGGGGGTGGAAGGTCAAAACAGTTTTGATCATTTACCAGTTTATGAGTTACGTGAGGATGAAGAGTTAGATGAATTCGAAATGGCTGTGGCACAATTGGATAAGCATTTTATTAAAACAAAAAATATTGTGGTACATAGATACAAATTTTTCACGAGATCGCAGAATCCCAATGAAAGTATAGATTCATTTATCACAGCGTTAAAATTTTTGGCTGCTAAATGAGAATTTGAAAATTTTACTTCTTATCTCATACGTGACCAATTAGTTGTGAGGTGTCATTCTAAGAGAATCCAAGAAAAATTGTTAACATGCAAAGACCCGTCCCTAGATAAGGCTATTGACATAGCAAAGAGCATTGAATGTTCGCTGGAGGACACAAAGCAATTGGAAATGACGTTGTCCAACATTTCTGTTTCAGGTGCAGTTTTAAACTCACAGAACAATGACAACAAGAAATCTGCTCGTGTGGAAAGGAGACAAGAGGCTATCTCATTCTCCAGAAATACTTCCTCTCCCAAGGTCAACCACAAGACTATGGGGGTCATTCTGAGTTTGGCGGGCGGCGGTTGCCGCCCGCCAAACTTCCCCCGTTGAAAGACCGCTCCGCGGTCAAAAGACCGCGGGGGCCATTTCGACTTTCCCGCTGGGCCGGCGGGCGACCGCCAAAAGAGCGCCCGCCGGCCCAGCGGGAAAGGCCCTGCAACATTGAAGCCAGCTCCGAATGGAGCCGGCGGTGTTGCAGGGGTGCGACGGGTGCAGTTGCACCCGTCGCGATTTTCACAGTCTGCAAAGCAGACAGTGAAAATCCTGCTGGGGCCCTGTTAGGGGGCCCCTGCACTGCCCATGCCAGCGGGATTAGTTGTGGATCCTGATATTGATGTGTCGATTAGAGGAATTACGGTTACATTATTGGTTGATACAGGAGCTCGTATCACAATTGTTTCACTAGAGAAATTCAATGTGTTTTGGGGGAAAAAACTCTTTCTCCTCCTGATGTTGCTACACTGGCTTTTTAAGGCAGCAAGATTGAGTTGATTGGATACTTTTGGACCTCATTGTCTGTCTTTAGTGAAACCATTCAAGGCAAAGTGTATGTAGCTAGGAAAGGTATCGATGTCTTGGGGCTAATTCACCAGGCTGAGTTTAAATTAATCATCAAACCGGGAAGGGTAAAACCAGTCACCATTGAAAGGAGTGATACCAACTGCGTTCAAACTGTTTCTCACACTGCTAATATCTGGCAACAGAAATTTAACAAATTATTTCAGGACAAATTAGGAAAAATAACAGATTTCACATACACAATTAAGATAAAACATGCTGCGGTACCCGTAAAACATAAATTAAGAAATGTTGCATTTAGTGTGATATCAGATTTATCCAAGTTGCTAAAAGATATGTGTGAACAGGGCATAATAGAGAGAGTGGAAGCTACGCTATGGTTGTCTCCCATAGTTATGGCAAAGAAGAGTTCTGGGGAACTGAGAATGTGTGTGGATTTGAGGAGTTTGAACGAAGTGATCTGGGTTGACAGTTTTCCGTTACTTCGCATTGAGGATCTCATTACGAAAGTAGGTTCTGCCAGTTGGTTCACAAAATTAGACCTAAGATCGGCCTATCATCAAGTAGAATTAGATGTTAATTCAAGACACCTTACTGCCTTTGTGACTCCTGATGGGACTTTCCAATTTTGAATCTTACCATTTGGTCTAGCATCGGCTGCTGCCGTATTTCAAAGATTGATGACTGAAAATGTTTCCAATAATTCCAATGTGGTGGTGTTCCAAGATGACATATTGGTTTTTGCTGACACGGATAGTGCACATGACAAAGTTTTGGAAGAGGTCCTGAAGACTTTGGAGGATAGGGGGGGTAACCCTAAGGAAGGACAAGTGCATTTTTAGGACTAGGGAAATTGAGTACCTGGGTCATGTTCTTTCTGAAAAGGGGGTCAAACCGAAGCCAGGCTTGGTCAAAAGTATACTTGAAGCCCCCGCACCAGAGACCAAAGAGCAATTACTATCATTTCTAGGGTTGTGTGAATTTTATGCAAAATTTTTGAAGGATTTTGCCAAAACCACAGATTGCCTCAGATTATTACTCAAGAAAAAACAAGCTTTTGTTTGGTCTAAAGAATGTAATGAAGCTTTTGAACAGATTAAACAAAGCATTGTTAAATCTCCAGCATTACAACCCTTTTCAGAAAATTGTAAGACCATAGTTACAGTAGATTTGTGTGAGTATGGTTTGGGAGCAGTTTTAACGCAGGTTTCCGGTAATGGCATTGGCAAGGAAAATACTGTCGGCTTTGCTTCAAGAACTTTGCGAGTGGTGGAACGGAAATATTCTGTAATTGAAAAAGAATTTTAGCTTGCGTATGGAGTGTAGAAAAGTTAAGACAGTATCTTTGGGGTAGACATTTCATCTTAAGAACGGATCATCGCCTCCTAGTAGAAATTTTATCAGGGAAAAAGGTTAAACGCTCCACTGCTCGCATAGCCCGACTTTCAGCTAAATTGTTGGAGTTCAATTTCTCAGTTGAATATATTCCTGGTGGGAAAAACAGTAGGGCAGACTGTCTATCTCATTTGCCCAACAGAGAGGATGACGAATTAGAATGAGAGACAGAAATTGAGAAGTGTTTCATAGCATCCATCACTGACTGACAATACTTCGGAGGAAGGGTTTTGGATTGAGTCATTAAAAAAGGATGATTTACTATGTAATGTTATGCATATGGTTAAGGATGGTTGGTCAAAGGAAAAGAGTTTGCCATCAGAATTGCAACCTTTTTGGAAGGACAAATTATCCATTGAAGGAGACAAACTTATCAGAGGTGATAAACTTGTTCCTCCTGAATGTTTCAGGAGAGATTTGATAATCAAAGCACATTCTGGTCATTTAGGTTCCACAATCACCAAAAGAAAATTAAGATCATACTTTTGGTGGCCTAAGATGGACAAAGAAATTGATGAGTTTGTGACAAACTGTACTAAGTGCTGCTCAAGTGACAAAGTACTTATCACTCAGGAGGCGGGGATTCTTTTGTTCCATCTCTAGCAAGAGCTTGGCAGAAAATAGGGTTGGATTTTCTAGGGCCCTATTATGTGTTACCACCTGACATGAGGTATTTCATTGTAATTGTGGATCATCTTTCAAGAAGGGTGGAGGTTTTACCAGTTAGGTTTTCAACTACACAGAGCGTTATCAGATGCTTGAGAGATGTTTTTGGTCGTAAGGGCTTCCCTGAACAGATATTAACAGACAATGGGGTTCAATTTGTATCTGGGGAAATGTGTGAATTTTTAGGCAAATGTGGAATTAAACACATAAGGACCCCATTGTATCACCCTCAAAGCAATGGCACTGTGGAACCTTTTAATCGTGTGCTTGTGGAGTGTATTCAGGCTGCTCTCAGGAGCAACTTGTCGGTAGATCAGGCAGTTAAGGAATTCATTTGGTCTCATCGCACAACACCTCATGTTGCCACCGGTAGAAGCCCTTTTGAATTAATGAGAGGCAGAGCCGCTACAACATAATTATGTCCTTTTTGGATGATTGAGTTGTTTCATGAAGGTAGCAACTTGAAAGAAATTTGGGATACAGCAAGACACAATTCAGATATTGTTGGCAGAAAAAGACTGACTGGATTCCGGAGTAACAATACTCTGCAGGTGGGTGACTGGGTGAGGGTGAGGGATCCCTTAGTGGTCAAGAAATGCATGTCAAAGTTCAGAGAATCTCAGCAAATTCTTGAGGTGTGCAAGAATGGTGCAAGACTAACTGATGGTAGTTGGTGGGGTATCACAAGACTAGCTTTGGATCCCAGTATTCGACGTAGTGTTGCGGAGAGAGTGAGGAGCATGGGCACAAATCTTTGGTTCAAGCTAAACAAGTGGGGAATAAAGTTAATGCTGAACAATTAAGTATGGGGATTAGAAGGAGTATGAGAAAATGCCACAGGCCCGCAAAATTTCAGGACTATGTTTTGCCTTAAAAAAGTAATTAAGATATTAACATGATTATTTTAGTGAATGGTTTTGTTAGTTTTTTTTTTAAAGTTAGTTAGTCTTTAGGCTAGACTTGGTATTTCCTTATTTTTACTTGTTTCTCTTAGTCATGTATCTTTTTGATTATTTAAATTGTGCATTTTTATTGTATATTTGTATAAGGGGGGAGAAGTGTTATGATGTGGGTAAGAATGCAGGTGCGTAATATGGAATCCACTGAAATAGCTGAGTGCCGGTGATTCCATACTACGCCAACGGGTGATTGCGCTCATAGTTTTCTCTGTGCCCCATTTTACATGCTACTTCGTTTTCACATTTGTGCTACGAATAAACTTTATTTATGGAGCTAAGGACTGGTTCGTCCGCACGTTCTTACACAGATCTAATCTCTCAAGGACAATCCCAACAACAAATGATCTCAAACAGGAATGCGTCCTAGCACCAATTTTATTTAATCTGTTCCTGTTTGACCCCCTCCTGCTTTGTCCTCTATGAACTCGCACCCTCCAAAACTGGGGTCAATTCAATTGCCTAACCTCCTCTACGTCGAAGACCAGGTGCTGCTCATTAGAACCAGGGTTGGCATGTGGCGACTACTGACTGCAATCCAAGCCTACTCCCTCGAGAATGGCCTGAAGATAAGTAACAAAAAGACCAAGATAAAGATTCTTGGTGGGTGATCTCTAAAAGATAAGGGTACCTTGAGTTTAGTGAGGATAATATAGGTGAAACAGAATGCTACAAGTACCATGGTATCCTGTGTGATAATGTCTCCTTTAGATTACATAAGGAAGAGGTCAAGCGGAATGGGGTTGCCTTGGCCGAGAAAACAAATAAGTACTCATTCAGTCTGATGCTAGAAATTGCCAGAGCAACAATGGCCCGACCCTGGCCATCGGCAGTGTGGCCCTCAGAGGCAGAGACTCCATGGTTTTGGATGCTACAATAACACAAATATACAGGCACATCTTCCAGCTCCTCCTATTCGCCTCGCCAGCTAGTATCAGGTTGGAGTTTGGACTAACTAAGCAGTCTCTCACCAGGTGCCCAGCATTCGCCATCTTTTGTCATGAACTGAAAAACACTGAGGGCAATACCATAAACTGACACATATGGGAGGAGATCATAAATAAGTCATGCTGTTCAGCTCGTGACTATCTCAATGACATGATCAACCAGCTAGGCGTGGCGGAATCACGGCCGCCAGCAGCAAACCACAACATCTTCAAAATAATAGCCAAAAAAGTTCTAAAAATCACTTCCTCATTAGAAGACAAGGCATCCCTAGAGAAACGCTCTCATGCCTGGCTGACATTGAACAGCTGCAAGTCTGTGAACCCACAGCCCTGCCTGCAAGATCCTCTAAACTTCAGCATAATAAGCAAATACCTCAATTACCGCCTTGGGCTCCTACCAGCAATAACGCACAAAAGACCTTGGTTAAGGGTTGAAGGGAATTTGCTGTGTTGTCTATGTGGGCTTGCCCCGGAAACCCTGATTCACATCTTCTGTCACTGCAATGCTACTCTCGGCATACGCCAAAAATGGCTGTGCTCGCTTTGGAATCAACAGGGAGTGCAAACTTGTAGGGAAGCCAATCTGTGCTGCTTTAATTCAGCAAACCAGACAACAGTCTCTCAAATAGTGAAGTACCTCTCGGGAGTCAAATGGGACCTGTCATCGGCCATCACTACAAATCTTCCTTTAACCCAAGCATTAGGCCGCCTGCACATGGACTTCGGCTCTACTGTGGTACTCAATCCTTCTAATTAATTTTAAGTAAGTAATGTGTTTTTAATGTGTACATCCTCTTTGCACCTTAAACCGTTAGAGTATTTTATGACAAAGTTTTATTTTTCTTGTATTTTGTAATGATTTTAAGTAATCGAACAATGAATAAAAAAACTCACTCACTCATTCACAGATTCACAACTGAGCTGGTGTTCAAAAACATTAGTTATGTCTTTCAATTACTGGGTCTTGTACGTAGTAGAGGATGTATTGTTGGACCAGCGCTGCTAAATTTGGAACGTGGGATACAGTATCAACTGTCAGCGTCTGTTCCATATCTTTACATTCTGAGCAAATCACTCAATTTTGCCATGCCTAAAAAACAGAATTTGTGCAATGTAACTGGTTATTTACAATCCTGTCAAACTGTCACTTTGAATTGTTTGAGCACTACTGATTTGAAGCATCTATTCAATTCTCTGCCTTTCATGATAAATATGACGTTGCACCTGTGAGGAGACGAAGGTAATAAAATGAAGCAGCAACCTGCAATTTACTTGCTTTCTGACGTTGCTGGTTCGTCACAGAAAATCCCGACTTCTGCAGATGGTAAAACAATATGGTGAAATTGCCATTCTACGCATTTTTTAAATTACCAACGATTACTTCAATCTCTGAAACTGTAGGAGGAGGTCAAAAACACAGACACAGTCTTATAAACAAATCATTTTATTTAAACAAGTTCGGTTCTTAACAGAAGCAATGAGGGCAGCTCATATCTGAAGCAGGTGCTGGTAATGACTGCATACCGACAATACACACTGATACGATCCAGTATGACCATGCTTAGACTTCACAAATTGGCAGATAAACCGCTTCTTACCTGCATGAGAAGAACAGGGATTGAAGAGGTAGTAAGGAAACTCTCCAGGATGCTGCAAAGTAATCAGCAGGAGCTTTGGCACTCCACAAGCAGGATACTTGTCCACGCAGCATGTAAAATCACACTCTCTTAGTGTCCCCTTGCATGCCGCCTCTGAACTTAACATGGGGATAGGTTAAAACTTGCTGAGGGCCAGGGGAGCAGTCAGGACCCCCTTTTGTTCCTGTACCTCATACCAGGCACCCATGTGTGGGCTCATGCCTCCCTTTGTCACCCTTAGTGCACACTTAGGCCATGCCTTTAAGAGCTGCATTTTTGGTCCATTTATCACAGAAATGGTGATGAAAAATGCACCTTTGTTTAAGAACACCCTCCCCACACGACCCTCAAACGTCGGGTTAGCTCGTAAATATTCAGTGATCACTGTTATGCTCCATCACTTTCAAATTCTACCAGCCGCCACTGCTGTTAAGGTGTTTTTTTCTTCTTCTCTGTTTGGCTGTTTTGAAAGATTTGTTTGCCAATGTACCTCACCCGGAGAAGGGGTGCATCGCTTGTGGATCCAGAAAATTATTAAAGCTGCAAAACTAATGCTAATTAACATTTTCATTTCGCAGCATGAATCTTTTCTGGGTTCACATGCTGGCTATTGATTATATAGTGGTAGGTATTTGCTTGTGTTGGGAGGCTTGGTGCTTCTGAGAATGTGCTTAAACCCGTTTTGCACCACATGGGCCTCTCTGCTAGCTTGAATGCCCATACATTAATACTTTGCGAATGTGTGTCTTGAGGACCATGTCGCTGCAGTGCAGTTATTGTCTCTATGCTTCCTAGAAAACCAAGAGTTGCTTCCTTTTTCCTTGTTGAGTTTGCTTGCAGTTTCTCTTTGAGTGTTACTCCTGCTGCCTTGTGACAACGGAACGTTTGTTCTCATTATCACCTTATCCTTGGTGGTTCAACAGTATGCTTCCAGTGTGGTAAGGGCTTGGATTTCACCCACCCTTAATGATGTGACAGCAATTAGGAAGGCAGTTTTTTCAGTTAGGAAGTTTAGCTATGCATTCTGCACTGGCTCACACTGCGATTCCATAGGCTGTATTAGTACCCCATTGAGATTCCATGTAGCCATGGGTTTGTTTCTAAATGGAGAAACCTTTTTTGCTCCTTCTAGGAATAATTTTACTTCTTGTGTGGTGAAGAAACGTTTCCCTATTACTACGTTTGTGTACGCTACATTAGCTACTAGATGGACCTTTAGTGAGACTTGGGGAGGTGTTTATCCAACTAGTATGTGAGGCACCCGATCACAGTGGAGTCCTGTGACACGTCCGTATGGTCTCTTTACTTGTTGCACCAGTATATGAATGTACTTCACTTGTTCGTATAACGTTTTGTTGTTGTAGGTCATCTTGGTTCCTTAACTATTTGCACTGACCCTGCTGGTAGGTTTAGATGCCTAAACTCTATGTCTTCAGGAGCTATGTCACCAGATTCAGAGTAGTTGGTTCCAGGTGGTATATCTGCCCCCCTCTCCCACTCTCCGTATTGTTAACAGGCCTTGATGCGCTGGGAGTTTCAAGACTTGTACCTATCACATCTACAGTAGATCTCAGAACCAAGTTTGATTCCGATGGCCTCTCAGTGGGCCAGCCAGTGTCAGGTACTGGAGGAATAACCCAGGCAAGGTTGTCTGACTATTTTATTGATGAGCAATTCCCTAGTGATCCTGGGTGGTTAAATCAGGAGGTGAAGCTTTGGCAATTTGTGTTTGTGTGTGTTGCGAACAAATCCATAACTGGGGCTCCCAAGCATTGGAAGATGTCTTCTATTTCTAACTCTCATTCATGTTTGGTGTTTCCCTGTCTTCTCAGTCTGCTTCAGTGATGAGTTCTCCTGGCAGATGTATCGCCTCTAGTGATACTTCTTTCTCTATCGCCCATGTCCAAATATCTTGGACTACCTTGGATAACATGTAAGACCTTGTTCCACCTTGTTTATTGAGGTAGAACATCATTGTTGTATTGTCTGTTTAAATTATTTCAGTCCTTCCCTTCAGGTGTTTTTGGAAGGCATTCAGGACTAGACAAATGGACTTGAGTTACAACACATTTATGTGCTTTGCTGCTTCTACAGTGATCCAGAGTCCCATGAGCCTTGAGTTTAACATATGAGCTCCCAATCCTGTGTGGGATGTGTCTGTTGCAACAGTCATTAAGGGAGTTGTTGGTCTGAACGGTCTTCCCACTGTGATATTGCTCAAGTTCTACCACTGTATTTCCCTTTGTACCCGATGTGTAACAACCGCTAGATCGTCCAAACTCACGGTTTGTGACCATTGTTGTTGTAGCTACTCCTGTGGAGGTCGTGTGTAGTCTCCACTGGGGCACTAAGGGGATGCATGAGGCCATCATACCCAGCATTTTCTCCACTATCCTTACCGTCAGACGTTCTGGTAGAGGAAACTTTAATGCAGCATCGCCTGGACTCTTTTGTTCACTACAAAGGCTCTTTTTGTCTGAGAATTCAAGATTGCCTCCCAGAAAAGTATTTTCTTGTTCTAGTTTTGGTGATAACTTCTCGTAGTTTATGGAGAATTTCAGGTTGTGTAGTTTCTTCATGACTATGCCCAGGCTGTCCTTGCATTGCTTGAAAGTTTTGGCTGTTACTAGCCAATTGTCCAGATTGGGATATATGTCTATTCCCTTTCGTCTGAGGTGCGCTGCCACCACAGCTAGGGACTTTGTAAACTCTCTTGGGGCCAGTTCTATTCCGAAGGCTAATACCTTGATTGGTAGTCTACCTTGTCTACTATAAATCTGAGAAAGTTCCAGTGCCATCTGGTCATTGGTATGTGCAGTATGCTGATTTGAGGCAGGTATTGGTAATGATGTTGTCTTCCTGGACCACACTGTTTGCCCTCTTTTTGAACTCTTCAAGCTTGTGTTGCATGCGTTTTTCTATTTCTTCCCACTGTTGGTGGGGGAGTCAGTTGAGCAGTGTGTTGTTACTGGCTATACATCATTGTTCTGCGACTTATCAGATCACTGATGACTTGATCTCAAAAAATGTTACTCTCAAACTTGTGGGTGCAATGCTACATAATCAGTATGACTCTGGATGAAGGCACCGGATCTGAGTAGATACATATAACAAATGAGCTGGTATAACACTGCATAGAGACAAAGGGTACGAAGGGAGTAGGAGGGAATACTTATATTGCAGAAGATATAATAAAACTAAGCAATGTGTAAAGCAGAGTAGGGGAGGGCTCATCCACTATGTGTTGATTAACATGCTAACCATTAGCTACCTCACAATTATACACAAAAGCCGCTACAGAGGCATCCAAGTGCACACAAGCAAGGAATCTTGAGGTAGCTGGGGGCTCTCTTAAAGTATGCTACACAGGGCAGCAGCACCCCACCTTTTCCCATGTGCTAGCTTGTTTTTAGGTTCATAAACAAATAGGCAGGTGATAGCTCAAGGTCTGGTCCATGGGTGGGGTGTCAAAGTTGGGGATGTTATTGGTTGATGTTCAATGGTTAAAAGGGAAGCATGTACAGACATGAAAGCATTGTTAAGACAGTTTAATGCCCATTCCCATGCCTGGACAGTATAATATCTGTAAAAGACACTATCTGACCATAATCCACTACTGATATTGAAACAATGTGGACTTGGCATTACCTAGAAAAACCCACCTGGATATTACAACCAGCCACTTTGCAAGATGTAGTGTACAGAAAACACAGTTGCAGAGGAAATATAACACTATTTTGACACCAATGAGGGCTCGACTAGCGATGGCCTAAGTGAATGGGAAGCCTTTAAGGTTTATATTAGAGGTACCTACGTTAATTCATCAACAGGGGTATGCAGGTCCTACAGTACCACTCAGGCAGAAATGATGCGGAATTACACCTGCCAGAAAAAGTAGGCAGTAGGATCCGAACCTTAAAATGACAGTTTACAGACAAAAGCTCACACCAATCTATGCAAACGGTTGGGCTCACACGACTATAGGGGCTATCTGGCCTTTAGACACACGGAAGGTGACATATCTTATTGTTTATTGGTCAGACTGATTTAAATAGGTATGCATCATATGGCTATATCCCTCAACTACCACATAGACTGTAACCTCCTACACAGAGAGACCAACATGAATGAGGTGTTTGCTATCTTTTTATATAGCAGTATACCCACAGTCCACAGAAACAGGGGTAAGAGCCATAGAAAAATATTAAAGCACAAAAAAAATAAAAAAAATATATAGATAGAAGAGCTACTCTTGGGGACAGAAATCATTTAAGCAGTAGTATAACTCAAGTCCGGAAAAACTAATTTTACAGGACATATCAAAATCTATTAACTGGACGGTTGTTAAACATGTACAATACTGCAAGGAAAAAGCTATTCTACCATCCATGTCATGTGAATCAATTATAACATTGCTACTAAAGTCTGACAGTGATCCCCTGAAATGAGCATCATTCTGCCCACTATCAATATAAAATCTGAACTGCAAGATCCTCCATAAAATACTATTGAACAGCATATAGAAAATAATACCACACCTAATGCTCCCGGATCAGAGAGGATTTGTTTTGGGCTGCAGCACCTCCTGAACATCTGCAGACTTATCTATGTGCTAGATGGCTTACCAAGCGGCCAGATATGGGTCATGGTGCTCTCCATCGATATGGAAAAAGCATTAGACATTATAAAATGAACATACCTGTTCAGAGTCCTAAAACACATGTGATTCAGGGACTGAAACCTGTTATGGATTTCTTTCTATACTCTAACCCACAGTCTGGGAGTGTTATACAGTTCTTACAAATCCAGTAGGACTGTGTATCTGGTCCACATAAATGTCAGTGTATAGCGACTCAGTCTGGGTACTGCATCAGGGAATGTTGACTTAGTTCCTAGCTAGCTCAAAGTTCCGCATCTGAACCTCTAAACCCACTGGGGTACCAGATGTTATCTGCAACCTCTAACATGACTATTCAGATCCACAAGGAAATCATGGAAAAAGACCTAACCTTTCATAGTCACTCTGTACACTAGAAAGATGCAGAAATGTTTTTTTTGTAAATCTATTGCAACTGTAAGGATTAGGGTTCACTATATGATAGGGCTAGGTAGCTGTACCGTGAAGTACACTCGCAGAGACCTTAAAGGAAAAGAACAGTATTGTTCACTTAAATTCTAGCTCAACCCTGGGTAGTTGTGGCTGCGAGCAGTAAGGTTCAGTAAAGGAACTTAGTGTACAGCATTTAAGACCACCATATAGCAAAGTAGGAAAATCACACACCAATAGAGACACTGCAACAATTGTTAAAATTAGAGCATATTTTTATGAATTTTTAGAGTTCCTAATCATTACAATTGTCAGAAGAAATGCAACACAAACAAGCAATGGTAAATGTAAAGTTTGAAAAATTTTGGAAAGTTTCAAAACGTTGGTCTGAGTATTCTGGCCTGGCTTGAGCGACCAAATCAGACAGGGACAGGGTCCAGGGGACCAGAAAGGATACTTTCCACAGTTCCCTGGCCAGGAGAGCAATTTTATAGCAAGTTTCCAACTTTGGAAGAAGACCTCCATGGAAAACAATGGAGTTGTCCTGATGCTGAGGGATACAGGCAAAGATGCTGACAAGGATGCTCCAGTAGTGGTGCGATTGACAGGGGTGTCTCTGCGGTGGTTACTCGGTCCACAGGTGATACGGGTGGACCTGGTCAGGTAGATCGATGTCACTCAAAAGCCTCTTTGTTGCAGTAGTTGCACAGCTGCAGCTGTACTACTGGTGGTGATATATTGCGATTGGAGGAAAAACCTTTGATGGGGGGCTTGTGCCCTTGTAGTCCAACGAATCCGGTCACTGGCAGCTCTCCCAGGTCCGCCGGACTCGTTAGACTTTGGTTATCTTGAATTTCTTTGTTGATGCGCCCTGCGACTGGAGGCAGTGAAACGTCTACAGGGGCTACCACTTTGTCACTGTGTTCCCTTGAAGCGGGTTCCAGGGGACCAGCCACCTGATCCTTGGAGTCACTGGAGTTGAAGCTGGGAAATCAGGTATTCCCAACAGTCAGGAGCCACTGGCAGTGTCCCAGCAGCTCACCAGCTCAAAAGAGCAGCAGATGCAGTCCTATCAGTGGTGCAGCCTCTTTGTGCAATCAAAAACCAGCAGGCTAAGCCTTCTTTGGTTCTCTCTTCTTCTCCAATTGAGAACTAAGGGTAAGGGTGCGAGAGGTAAACATTTATCCCAGAAACATGCCTGAAGGGACCATGCAGTGACTAGCCAATGGGCTACTGAGGCCACTCCTCTCTAGTCATGCAGTTCCTGTGATGTGTGGCATCTGGCTATCCCAGAGTGCCCCATACTTGCCCTTTCCAAAATGGCACAACCCTTCTTTGGTTGTGAGGAGCAGGGAAGCCCACCAACAGGGTGTGGCTACCAGTGGAACCCATGCCCACAGGAAATCTGGCTCCAAGACTGGTTTCTCCCTCTTGGCCCAGTCTTCTAAATGTCTTCAGGAACAAAAGGCATCCTACTCACATGCAGCCCTTCAAAGCCAGTTTCACCATTGAAGCTCGCCTTTTGGATTAACATTCTTTGCAGCCTTCCTGGGGGAGGAGGTCACACCTTGCTCCATGGCTAATTACTTTGTTCCTGGGCCTGGGAGTTGTTTACATGTCCCCCCAGATGGTAAGAAACCTAGCCACTGTACTAGCTGATTAGCAGGGGGGGCAACTTTCTAAAAATTGAATAAAATTAATAGTGACATGAACTTTGATAATCAGATCAGGTTTACCTTTCCCATTGATTCTGCACCTTACTTGACCTGGTTAGGTGGTCCCATTCAGAAGTTAGACAGGTTTCAGTGTAATCTGTTTTAGGCAATCGGGCTCATAACCTTCCCCAGCAAAACAACAACTGGAAAGTGTTGCTGGAAAGACGCATGAAAAACATGCCTCAATCAAGAACATATTGCTCCCTGCCATAGGACTTGGTAGGCCTGCTTTGGGGGACTCTGACATATATACTTAAGGGAGGTGCTCCTTTTGCCATTAGGGTTAATGGCAAAGTTGAGATAGTGTGGAACTCTGCCCTTTCATTCTGCACTGGCGTGTATACACAAGATGGCACAAACAGTGCTGCAGCCCTATGTGGACAACTCTGCCTTAGATGCCCTGGGTACGATATACTAGGTAATTATAAGGATAGAAGTGTTTGCCAATTGGGGGTAGCCAATTAAAGATAGTTTTGTATAGGGTTAAACACTGGCACTGAGGTCTGGTTAGCAGGCCTCCGTGCACTCTAGAAGTCGAAAAAACAACAGCATCAGTCCCACAAAATGATGGTGCAAATGCAAAAAGGTGCATTCCCTTAAAGCAATAATCATTTTCTTGAATAAAAAAAAACATCAGCTGTGAATCATAGGCAAGCATGGTAACATGACAAAAATTGTGAAAAAGGTAAACAGTTCAACCATGATAAGGTTTTTATGTTGGTAGACTCCTATATGGTACAATCAAGAGCATAGGGGGAGAACCCTCTGCCAGATCAGTTAGGTTGGCCTAACCCCCCATACCTGGGTAAGATATACCAGGAAGCTGATCTGGCGTAGTGCAGGCTATTGTCCTGTGCAGGATAAAGGTCAAAATCAGCATCACAGTCAGCGAAGCTGCCTCTCGGGCACCGTGCACCCCAATCCAGGATAATCCAGCAGAAGTGCTTCTCTGCTGAATGTGGCACAGTAGCAGTTTTTATAATACCAGCATAGTTCGTGTCAGAGGTGCAGGCCGATGCAATGATATGTCTGCAAGTGAGGGCTGTCTCCACAGACAATCACAATACTAGGGAATCACATTCTGTGTGCTTAGCCTTGAACGGAGTGTACAGACTAGATGGCAAAAAAACCCTTACAAGAAACAAATTGCATGTACAGTGATTTCTCAGTACAGTATTGCATGAGTGGAAAGTCATGTAAAAAGATTTACCATCTTAAAAGAAATGCTAAGGTAAAATGTGCGTTCTAAAGTAGTGACACTAAGTGGGCCCTATTGTACTTCACTACAGATGAGAAAGGACAACATGATATAAAAACTCCTGTTTGTTTTAGCTGTGCAGCTGCTAGCTGGTAGGGTCAAGAATGGACTGAAAATTACAGGGCAGAAACATGCTATCTCACTGTAGGAGAACAATGCTCTGGTAGGAGGACAATGCTTTGTTACACCTAATATACACTATAACTGGACAGTTCCCAGCACTGGAGGCCTTGGAAGGGCATCAGCATTGGTAATTAACAAAGCTAAACACTATTTTATCCCACTGACATACCTTTGCACCCAGGCCCTCACTGAGATGGACTCCCAATTTGCCTTTAGAATTGTACACCTTCTATTTCTGGGGGTTGATGTCTAAAGGCACCTCTCTGACACTATGAAGGTATATAGGTAACCCTAACCAAACCCCTGGTCTATGCAAGAGCCTCAACTTTATTTTGGAAGAAACGTCCATTACTGACATTTGGTACAGATGGCACTCTACAAAATGTTACTTCTGTTGCAGATGTTGTACTAATTTGGCAAGTTTCAATTATATTACACAAGACCTTTTTCTGAGATCTCAACAGTGTAATAAAGTAACTAGCGTGGGGGTAAGGTAGAAGGCTGGCCCTGGATAACCCTTTGCTATCAATTGATAAAGGTGGCTTTGATGCCCTAATTTTAAAACATGTAACTTAGCAACACAGCTTCAAAGAATATCAACATGGTTTGATCAGAAAGGCTCCTTGGAACACAGTATGTGAAGTCCTCACTAAGGAACACTTCTGTACCTAAATTCTGGTTTGGAGATTGCCAAACAGCAAGATTTCGCTGGATTAGATACCTGCAGCAAACAGCACTACACATAGGGCCTGATTAACGACTTTGGCGGAGGGGATTACTCCGTCCCAATTGTGACGGATATTCCCCCCGCCACATTACGAATTCCACAGGATAAAATGGACTCGTAATTCAGCGGGCAGGATATCCATCACATTTGGGACGAAGTAATCCCCTCCGCCAAAGTCGTAATCAGGCCCTCAGTTTACTAACCGGAACTACCCTTGATGGGCATGCCCAGATTTAAGAAGCTGGAACTTGTGGTTTACAATAAAGTATGGACAAGGAACTCTGTAATACAGCAAAGAAATTATATGATACTGGGAAACTCTTCATTTGAGATCAAAGAGGAGAACAATATGTTCCGCAGACAGTTCTTGGCAGCCACACAGCTCTCTGCAAAGCAGTGCTAGCTAAATGGGGCAACACCACCAAAGAAACTGAAGAAGCCCTATATATGTTACCAAGGTGAAACCATTGAAACACAGTAACACACATGTGTATATATATATATATATACACAAAGCTCAATGGAAAAAGTAAAAAAGAAATTAAATGGTCCAGAGCCATAAATGAGGTGGAGACCTTGATACAGAATTAAATGACAGAGACTGGTCTGCAGTCCTCTGTAATGTGTCCAAGATCTTCAGAAATGCATGGCTTAGCCCCTTCGCTGGCAGGCCTTTTTTTGCCTATTTGGAATAGTTCTCGCTTAGGCCCTCATAACTTTTTGTCCACATAAGCTACCCACGCCAAATTTGCGTCCTTTTTTCCCCAACATCCTAGGGATTCTAGAGGTACCCAGACTTTGTGGGTTCCCCTGAAGGAGGCCAAGAAATTAGCCAAAATACAGTGAAAATTTTGTTTTTTTTAAAAAAATGGGAAAAAGGGGCTGCAGAAGAAGGCTTGTGGTTTTTTCCCTGAAAATGGCATCAACAAAGGGTTTACGGTGCTAAATTCACCGGCTTCCCAGCTTTCAGGGACAGGCAGACTTGAATCAGAAAACCCAATTTTTCAACACAATTTTGGTATTTTACTGGGAAATACCCCATTTTTACTATTTTTTTGGTTTCAGCCTCCTTCCAGACAGTGACAGAAATGGGCGTGAAACCAATGCTGGATCCCAGAAACCTAAACATTTCTGAAAAGTAGACAATATTCTGAATTCAGCAAGGGGTAATTTGTGTAGATCCTACAAGGGTTTCCTACAGAAAATAACAACTGAAAAAAAAAATATATTGAAATTGAGGAGAAAAAAACAGCAATTTTTCTCTACGTTTTACTCTAACTTTTTCCCGCAATGTCAGATTTTTTAAAGCAATATATCGTTACGTCTGCTGGACTCTTCTGGTTGCGAGGATATATAGGGCTTGTAGGTTCATCAAGAACCCTAGGTACCCAGAGCCAATAAATGAGCTGCACCCTGAAGTGGGTTTTTATTCTATACCAGGTATACAGCAATTCATTTGCTGAAATATAAAGAGTGAAAAATAGCTATCAAGAAAACCTTTGTATTTCCAAAATGGGCACAAGATAAGGTGTTGAGGAGCAGTGGTTATTTGCACATCTCTGAATTCCGGGGTGCCCATACTACCATGTGAATTACAGGGCATTTCTCAAATAGACGTCTTTGTTACACACACTCTCTTATATTTGGAAGGAAAAAATGTAGAGAAAGACAAGGGGCAATAACACTTGTTTTGCTATTCTATGTTCCCCCAAGTCTCCCGATAAAAATGATACCTCACATGTGTGGGTAGGCCTAGCGCCAGCGACAGGAAATGCCCCAAAACACAACGTGGACACATCACATTTTTTGACAGAAAACAGAGGTGTTTTTTGAAAAGTGCCTACCTGTAGATTTTGGCCTCTAGCTCAGCCGGCACCTAGGAAAACCTACCAAACCGGTGCATTTTTGGAAACTAGAGACCTAGGGGAATCCAAGATGGGGTGACTTTTGGGGCTCTGACCAGGTTCTGTTACCCAGAAATCTTTGCAAACTTCAAAATTTGGCTAAAAAAAACACATTTCCCTCACATTTCGGTGACAGAACGTTCTGGAATCCGAGAAGAGCCCAGCGTTCCCCCAAGTCTCCCGATAAAAATGGTACCTCACTTATGTGGGTAGGCCTAGCGCCCACGAAAGGAAATGGCTCAAAACACAACGTGGACACATCAAAATTATCAAATACGAAACTACCTGTTTTTGCAGGGGGGCGCCTGCGTTTTTGGTCCTGGGCTCAGCAGCCTTCTAGGGAAACCTACCAAACCCAGACATTTCTGAAAACTAGACACCCGAGGGAGTCCAGTGAGGTGTGATTTGTGTGGATCCCCCAATGTTTTCTTACCCAGAATCCTCAGCAAATCTCAAATTTAGCTAAAAAAAAATAAATAAACAAATCCCACATTTCTGTGTGGGATCACCGCACTGGGACACATTTCATACTACCCAATGTTCCCCTCGGTCTCCCAGTAAAAATGATACCTCATTTGTGTAGGTGGGCCAAGTGCTTGTGAAAGGGAAGAGCCAAAAACATGTCGATATTGAGGGGGAACAAAGGGGGTCCAAAAGGGCAGTTTGCAAAAAAACATTTTTAGGCTGACAAGTGCAGCAGAATTTTTATCGGTAAAGATGAGACAATGCTGGGTGGTAGGAATTTTGTGGATTTCCATCACAAAAACGTGGGAAAAATGTGTGATTTCCATCAAAGTTGGACGTTTGAAGGGGATTGTGGGTACAAAAATGGTGCGGGTGCATGTGAAACACACCAGTCTGGAATCACCCAGATGTTTAGTTTTCAGATGTGTCTAGGTCTTGTGGATTCTTCTACATGGCAGCGTTCCAAAGTCCATAAAGTGCAGCCCTCACCATTCCAAGTGGGACGATTTTGAGAGTAAGCCAAGTTCTCATGGCCCAAATGTAAAACTAAAACCCAAAATAATCAAATGCTGTGGGATAAGATGTTTTAGAGTGCAGGGGAGAGCTGAAAGACTGTTACCCCCTTCAGGTGAGGTGGGGGCGTAACCAGGCCCATACTGGTTGGTAGCCACAACCCCAATATTTTTTGTTTTTTTTAAAATTCCCTGGCATCTAGTAGACTTTCTACCCCCCCCCCCGGGGAGTGGATCAGGGGTAATTGCCCCATCTGCCCACTAGTGGGCAGAACAACTTTGGCCTCATTTATTTGGGGTGGGGGTATGGCCATACCCCCACCCTCTTATTTTTGGGAAAAAAAACTTACCTGGCCTCTGGTGGGCTTTCTGCCCGCCCCCCTCCCCCCCCTTGGGGCAGATGGGCCTCCCAAAAATAGGCCCATCTGCCCTCAATGGGGGGCATATATGGCCAACAGTAATGTGCTCCCATGGGGAGCGACCCTTACCCAAGGGGCTGCCTCCCTAATGAAAACACACGCATACACACACACCAATCCCTGGTGCCTAAGTGGTTTCTGCCCCAATGGGGGCAGATTGGCCTAACAAAAATTGGCCGATCTGCCCGAAATACAATTTGCCCCCCGGGTGAGTGACCCTTGCCTAATGGGTCGCTCCCCATCTCTAAAAAATCTAGAAAAACAAAAACAAAAAAAAACACAAACATTTTTTGCCCTGGCGCCTAGAGGTTTCTGCCCTCGCCCCTGGGGGCAGATCGGCCTAATAACAATAGGCCGATGTGCCCCCGGGGGGGGCAGAAATGGCCTAAAATAAATTTGCCCCCCGCCCCGCCAACCCCCACAGGGAGCGACCACTGCCTACGGGGTAGCTCCCCTTGTGTGACATTGGAGAAAAAAAAGAATCCCCGGTGCCTAGTTGTTTCTGCCCCCCTTGGGGCCAGACTGACCTAAAATCAGTTGTTCTGTCCCCATGGGGGGGCGGAAATGGTCTAAATACAATTTGCCCCCCAGGGGAGCGACTCTTGCCTAATGGGTCACTCCCCATCTCTAAAAAAACAAACAAACAAAATAAAAAAAAACACAAACTAAATTTTGCCCTGGCGCCTAGAGGTTTCTGTCCCCCCGGGGGCAGATCGGCCTAATAACAATAGGCCGATCTGCCCCCGGGGGGGCAGAAATGGCCTAAAATAAATTTGCCCCCCCACCCCCACACGAGGAGCGACCCTTGCCTATGGGGTTGCTCCCCTTGCGTGACGTTGGCAGAAAAAAAAGATCCCTGGTGCCTAGTTGATGCAAAATATGCTGATCTGCTCCCAAGGGGGGCAGAAATAGTCTAAATACAATTTGCCCCCCAGGGGAGCGACCCTTGCCTAATGGGTCGCTCCCCATCTAAAAAAAAAAAAAAACAAACAAAAAAAATACACAATTTTTTTTTTGCCCTGGCGCCTAGAGGTCGCTCCCCACCTCAAAAATACAAGAAAAAACAAAACCAAAAACAAAAAGAATTTGATCCCTGGTGCCTAGAGGTTTCTGCCCCCCCCCCCCCCCCCCTGGGGGCAGATCGGCCTAATAATAGGCCGATCAGCCCCCAGGGGGGGCAGAAAAGGCCTTAAAAAAAATGCCCCCGTGGGTGAACGGATGTAGATGTAATGCGGCAGGATTACAGATTATCATTATGAGATGTAAGTGGTAATTTTTGGTTGTAGGTGTAAAGAACTTAGGTAATGTTAAAGTTATGTGTTAAAGTATGTGTTAAAGTTGTAAGTCTTAAACTACTTAGTTATATATTGTGCATGCAGTAACTCTGCAGTATACTGCTGTATATGCTGATGACAAGGCAGTATCTGATTGGATAGTGGCTGTCTTTACCAAATGTAAAAGGCAGGGATTAGTTTTCAGCACACTTTCTCTGTGTTCAGGGTTAGGGCCTCAGATATAGGTAAGTAGTAGGTTTTATTGTTGCTCCCTACCTAATAATACTTTTTTTTAACGTTGGTACTAGGTAAAGAAATGTATGTATATTTTTCTATATATTTTTACAGCACTTTACAGAGAACCACACAAATAAAAAAATGAGTAGCTACAGTAATACTGTAGGTATTACCGCAGTACTCCGTAGACCTTTTTTCTAACAAATTAAATATGTAAAAAATTGAAAAAAACACTGTGGTTCACTATATTTGTAAAATATAGTGTAGCACAGTGTATTTTTAACATATATATATATATATATATATGGAAAATGTCACTTACCCAGTGTACATCTGAACGTGGCATGAGACGCTGCAGATTCACATGCTGTGCATTATCCTGCCATCTAGTGGTGGGCTCGGAGTGTTACAAGTTGTTTTTCTTCGAAGAAGTCTTTTCAAGCCACGGGACCGAGTGACTCCTCCCTTTCGGCTCCATTGCGCATGGGCGTCGACTCCATCTTAGATTGTTTTCCCCGCAAAGGGTGAGGTAGGAGTTGTGAGTATACTAGAGGTGCCCATGCAATGGAGTAGTAATGTATGTACATAGTGTGTATTAAAATAATATTTATTTACATATTTACTATTTTCATGCAACTAAAAACGGCTACAGGCTCCCGGGTAGGTGGGAGGACGCATGTGAATCTGTATCGTCTCATGCCACGAACAGATGTACACTGGGTAAGTGACATTTTCCGTTCAGTGGCATGTGTAGCTGCGGTTACACATGCTGTGCATAGACTACAAAGCAGTAATCTCCCCAAAAGCGGTGGTTAGCCTGTAGGAGTTGAAGTTGTCTGAAATAATGTTCTTAATACAGCCTGTCCTACTATGGCTTGTTGTGTTGCTAACACGTCTACACAGTAATGCTTAGTAAATGTATGAGGCGTAGACCAGGTGGCTGTCTTACAAATTTCTGTCATTGGTATATTTCCAAGAAAAGCCATTGTGGCGCCCTTCTTTCTAGTGTAATGTGCTCTTAGTGTAATGGGTAATTCTCTTTTTGGTTTAAGGTAACAGGTTTGAATGCATTTAACTATCCATCTGGCAATGCCTTGTTTGGATATAGGGTTACCTGCATGAGGTTTTTGGAAAGCTACAAACAATTGTTTTGTATTACGAAATTGTTTTGTTCTGTCAATATAATACATTAGTGCTCTCTTTATGTCTAATGTATGCAATGCCCTTTCAGCTACTGAGTCTGGTTGTGGAAAGAAGGCTGGGAGTTCCACATTTTGGTTTAGATGGAATGGTGATATGACCTTTGCTAAGAATTTTGGATTTGTACGGAGAACCACTTTATGTTTATGTATTTGTATAAAGGGTTCTTGAATAGTACATGCTTGTATTTCAGTCACTCTTCTAAGTGATGCGATAGCTATTAGAAACGCTACTTTCCAAGTCAGATATTGGATTTGACAAGAATGCATGGGTTCGAATGGTGGGCCCATGAGTCGTGTTAATACAATATTAAGGTTCCACGAAGGTACTGGTGGTGTCCTTGGGAGTATGATTCTTTTTAGTCCTTCCATAAATGCTTTAATGACTGGGATTCTAAAAAGTGATGTTGTATGTGTAATCTGCAGATAGGCAGCTATTGCAGTGAGATGGATTTTAATGGAAGAGAAAGCTAGATTAGACTTTTGTAAGTGTAATAAATAGCTCACAATGTCCTTTGTGGAGGCATGTAGTGGTTGAATTTGATTAGTGTGGCAGTAGCAAACAAATCTTTTCCATTTGTTTGCGTAACAATGTCTTGTTGTAGGTTTCCTCGCTTGTTTAATGACCTCCATACACTCTTGTGGAAGATTTAAATGTCCGAATTCTAAGACTTCAGGAGCCAGATTGCTAGATTGACCGATGCTGGATTCGGGTGTCTGATCTGTTGTTTGTGTTGTGTTAACAGATCTGGTCTGTTTGGTAGTTTGATGTGGGGTACTACTGAGAAGTCCAACAGTGTTGTGTACCAGGGGTGGTGAGCCCAGGTTGGTGCTAATAGTATTAGTTTGAGTTTGTTTTGACTCAGTTTGTTGACCAGATAAGGAATGAGTGGGAGAGGGAGAAAAGCGTAAGCAAATATCCCTGACCAACTGATCCATAGAGCATTGCCCTTGGACTGAGGGTGTGGGTACCTGGACATGAAGTTTTGGCATTTTGCGTTTTCTTTTGTTGCAAATAGGTCTATGCTTGGTGTTTCTCAGCGATGGAAGTGATCCTGTAGGATCTGGAGATGAATTTCCCATTCGTGAGTTTGCTGGTGATCTCGACTGAGACTGTCGGCTAACTAATTCTGAATGCCTGGTATGTATTGTGCTATTAGGCGAATGTTGTTGTGTATTGCCCAATGCCAAATCTTTTGTGCTAAGAGACACAGTTGTGACGAGTGTGTCCCCCCCCTGTTTGTTGAGATAATACATTGTTGTCATATTGTCTGTTTTGACAAGAATGCGTTTGTGGGCTATTAGTGGTTGAAACGCTTTTAATGCTAGAAATACTGCTAGCAGTTCCGAATGATTTATGTGAAGTAGTTTTTGTTGATTGTCCCACTGACCTTGTATGCTGTGATGGTTGCGGTGTGCCCCCCACCCAACCATGGAAGCATCTGTTGTGATAATAGCGTGAGGCACTGGGTATTGGAATGGCCGCCCTTTGTTTAAATTTATAGGGTTCCACCATTGAAGCGAAGAGTGTGTTTGGCGGTCAACACTAGATCTTGTAGTTGACTCTGTGCTTGCGTTCATTGTTTTGTTAGGCACTGTTGTAAGGGCAGCATGTGTAGTCTTGCGTTTGGGACAATGGCTATGCATGAGGACATCATGCCTAGTAGTTTCATTACAAACCTTACCGTGTATTGTTGCTTTGGTTGTATGTTTGATTTTACATTTTGGAAATAATGGACTCTTTTGTGGTGAGTGTTGCTCCCAAGTATTGTTGTATTTGGGATGGTTGCAGATGTGATTTTTGGTAATTTATAGAGAACCCTAGTTTGTGTAGAGTTTCTATGACGCATTGCGTGTGAAATTGACATTGTTGTTGAGTGATGCCTTTTATTAGCCAGTCGTCTAAATATGGGAATATGTGCATATGCTGTCTCCTTAAGTGAGCTCCTACTACTGCTAGGCATTTTGTGAAAACTCTGGGGGCTGTTGTTATCCCGAACGGTAGCACTTTGAACTGATAGTGTTTGCCTTGAATTACAAACCTTAGGTATTTTCTGTGAGAAGGATGGATGGGTATGTGGAAATACGCATCCTTGAGATCCAGTGTTGTCATGTATTCCCCCTTTTTTAGTAAGGGAACTATGCCTTGAAGTGTTCCTGTAAAGAAATGGCTCCCTGTTGCATTTACCCCCCACTTTTTGCCTGATACTGATGCTGACTTGACTGAGAAGTGTGCTGGGACCCTGCTAGCCCGGCCCCAGCACCAGTGTTCTTTCACCTAAAATGTACCATTATCTCCACAATTGGCACAACCCTGGTACCCAGGTAAGTCCCTTGTAACTGGTACCCATGGTACCAAGGGCCCTGATGCCAGGGAAGGTCTCTAAGGGCTGCAGCATGTCTTGTGCCACCCTAGGGACCCCTCACTCAGCACAGACACACTGCTTGCCAGCTTGTATGTGCTGGTGGGGAGAAAAAGACTAAGTCGACATGGCACTCCCCTCAGGGTGCCATGCCAACCTCACACTGCCTGTGGCATAGGTAAGTCACCCCTCTAGCAGGTCTCACAGCCCTAAGGCAGGGTGCACTATACCACAGGTGAGGGCATAGGTGCATGAGCACTATGCCCCTACAGTGTCTAAGCAAAACCTTAGACATTGTAAGTGCAGGGTAGCCATAAGAGTATATGGTCTGGGAGTCTGTCAAAAACGAACTCCACAGCTCCATAATGGCTACACTGAATACTGGGAAGCTTGGTATCAAACTTCTCAGAATAATAAACCCACTCTGATGCCAGTGTTGTATTTATTAAAAAAATGCACACAGAGGGCATCTTAGAGATACCCCCTGTATTTTACCCAATTGTTCAGTGCAGGACTGACTGGTCTGTGCCAGCCTGCTGCTGAGAGACGAGTTTCTGACCAGATGTGGTGAGGGCCTTTGTGCTCTCTGAGGACAGAAACAAAAGCCTGCTCTGGGTGGAGGTGCTTCACACCTCCCCCCTGTAGGAACTAACACCTAGCAGTGAGCCTCAAAGGCTCAGGCTTCGTGTTACACTGCCCCAGGGCACTCCAGCTAGTGGAGATGCCCGCCCCCTGGACACAACCCCCACTTTTGGCGGCAAGTCCAGGGGAGATAATGAGAAAAACAAGGAGGAGTCACCCACCAGTCAGGACAGCCCCTAAGGTGTCCTGAGCTGAGGTGACCCCTGCCTTTAGAAATCCTCCATCTTGATTTTGGAGGATTCCCCCAATAGGAATAGGGATGTGCCCCCCTCCCCTCAGGGAGAAGGCATAAAGAGGGTGTAGCCACCGTCAAGAACAGTAGCCATTGGCTACTGCCCTCCCAGACCTGAACACATCCCTAAATTCAGTATTTAGGGGCTCCCCAGAACCTAGGAAACTAGATTCCTGCAACCTAAGAAGAAGAGGACCGCTGAACTGAAAAACCTGCAGAGAAGACGGAGACACCAACTGCTTTGGCCCCAGCTCTAACGGCCTGTCTCCCCACTTCTAAAGACACTGCTCCAGCGACGAGTTCCCAGGGTCCAGCAACCTCTGAAGCCTCAGAGGACTACCCTGCATCTAGAAGGACCAAGAACTCCAGAGGACAGCGGCTCTGTTCCCCAAAGACTGCAACTTTGCAACAAAGAAGCAACTTTGAAACAACACACGTTTCCCGCCGGAAGCGTGAGACTTTGCACTCTGCACCCGACGCCCCCGGCTCGACTTGTGGAGAACAAACACCACAGGGAGGACTCCCCAGCGACTAAGAGACCGTGAGTAGCTAGAGTTGAACCCCCTGAGCCCCCACAGCGACGCCTGCAGAGGGAATCCCAAGGCTCCCCCTGACCGCGACTGCCTGCCTCAAAGACCCGACGCCTGGTAAAGACTCTGCACCCGCAGCCCCCAGGACCTGAAGGATCCGACCTCCAGTGCAGGAGCGACCCCCAGGTGGCCCTCTCCCTTGGCCAGGTGGAGGCTACCCCGAGGAGCCCCCCCCTTGCCTGCCTGCATCGCTGAAGAGACCCCTTGGTCTCCCATTGATTCCTATTGCGAACCCGACGCTTGTTTGCACACTGCACCCGGCCGCCCCTGTGCTGCTGAGGGTGTACTTTCTGTGCTGACTTGTGTCCCCCCCGGTGCCCTACAAAACCCCCCTGGTCTGCCCTCCGAAGACGCGGGTACTTACCTGCTGGCAGACTGGAACCGGGGCACCCCCTTCTCCATTGAAGCCTATGTGTTTTGAGCACCACTTTGACCTCTGCACCTGACCGGCCCTGAGCTGCTGGTGTGGTAACTTTGGGGTTGCCCTGAACCCCCAAAGGTGGGCTACCTTGGACCCAAATTTGAACCTTGTAGGTGGTTTACTTACCTGCAAAAACCTTAAACACTTACCTCCCCCAGGAACTGTTGAAAATTGCACTGTGCCTACTTTTAAAATAGCTATATGTCATTTGTGTGAAAACTATATATGCTATTTTGCTAATTCAAAGTTCCTAAAGTTCCTAAGTGAAGTACCTTTCATTTAAAGTATTACTTGTAAATCTTGAACCTGTGGTTCTTAAAATAAACTAAGAAAATATATTTTTCTATACAAAAACCTATTGGCCTGGAATTGTCTTTGAGTGTGTGTTCCTCATTTATTGCCTGTGTGTGTACAACAAATGCTTAACACTACCCTCTGATAAGCCTACTGCTCGACTGCACTACCACAAAATAGAGCATTAGAATTCTCTTTTTGCCACTATCTTACCTCTAAGGGGAACCCTTGGACTCTGTGCATGCTATTTCTTACTTTGAAATAGTACATACAGAGCCAACTTGCTACAGTTCCCATGTGGAAATGATCTGATTTGATGAAGAGATTCAGTGTTCTGAGATCTAAGATAGGTCTTAACGTTTTGTCTTTCTTTGGAATGAGGAAATATAGTGAGTAAATGCCTGTTCCTTTTTGGTGATTGGGTACGAGCTCTATTGCTTGTTTTTGTAACAGTGCTTGGACCTCTATATGCAATAGGTCTAAGTGTTGTTGAGACAGTCTGTGCGTTTTTGGTGGCACATCTGGAGGGAATGTTGTGAATTCTATGCAACAACCATGTTGGATAATTTATAGGACCCATGTGTCTGTGGTAATGTGTGTCCAGTTTTGGTAGTATGTGGTTAGCCTCCCCCCAAACTGGTGACAAGTGTTGGGGTGTTGTGACATTGAAGCCACTGCTTGCTAGGGCTTGGATTGGCGGGTTGGAATTTTCCCCTTCCTTTTGGGAATTTACCTCTATAGGAACCACAAACCCCCCCCGGTATTGTGATTGATAGGTGGTTCTGGTTTGGGAGGTGGAAGGTTCAGATGTTTGTTGCCGAAACCCCCCTCTGAATTGTGGTTTCCTAAAGGTGCCTCTGACTTGTGGGGAATAGAACGCTCCCATGGCTTTGGCCATGTCCATGTCTTTTTTCATTTTTTTCAATGGCAGTATCGACTTCCGGCCCAAACAACTGTTGTTGGTTAAACAGCATATTTAATACCGCCTGTTGAATTTCTGGTTTGAAACCAGAACTCCGCAGCCATGCATGTCTACGAATGGTTACAGCTGTGTTGACAGTTCGTGCTGCTGTATCCGCTGAGTCTAATGCGGACCTTATCTGATTGATTGATATGTCCGGCCCCTCTTCAACTACTTGTTGGGCACGTTTTTGGTATTCCTTGGGTAAGTGCTGTTTGATGTCTTGCATCTCGTCCCAGTGTTCCCTGTCGTAGCGTGCAAGTAGGACTTGCGAATTAGCAATTCGCCATTGATTGGCTGCCTGTGATGCCACTCGCTTGCCTGCTGCATCGAATTTCCGACTTTGTCAGGTGGTGGAGCATCCCCTGACGATTGAGAGTATGCTCTTTTCCTTGCTGCTCCTACCACCACTGAGTCCGGTGTGAGCTGCTGCGTTATGAACACTGGGTCTGTTGGAGGTGGTTTGTACTTCTTTTCGACCCTAGGCATGATCGCTCTTCCTTTTACAGGCTCTTGGAACACCTGTTGTGCGTGCTTGAGCATGCCCGGTAGCATTGGCAGGCTTTGGTAGGATGCGTGGGTGGATGCCAAAATGTTAAAAAGGAAGTCATCCTCCACTTGCTCAGTGTGCATTGCTACATTGTGGAACGTAGCTGCCCTGGATAGTACCTATGTATATGCAGTACTGTCTTCTTGTGGTGACGGCTTGGTTGGATAACATTCTGGGCTGTTATCCGATACTGGTGGATCATATAAATCCCATGCATCAGCATCATCTTGGGTCATCCCAGTATGTGTGGGTGACTGCATTATAGGTGTTCCCACTGGTGACAATTGTGGTGAGTGCAGTTGGGATGGTTGTGGTGAGACCATTGGTGGTGGTGACTGGTCTCTAACCACCTTGGCCTTTGGTTGCATTTCTGTTTCCTGAAACGCAAGTTTCCTTTTAGATTCGAGTGGAGGTAAAGTCTGAATCTTGCCAGTCTCTTTTTGGATATGTAACCTCTGTTGTCTATGGTCAGGTTCTTCCATATCTAACTCTTACTCAAATCAATGTCTTTCCTTAAGTTGCATGGAAAGTCCTTGCTCTTCTGTATAAGAGCTTCTTTTCGTCTCCAAGGCTGCTTTTTTCGGTACTGAAGTTTCTGCTGTTATAGTCTTTTTCAGTTCCGAGGAGCTTTTACGGGGTTTGGTTGATTCGATCACTAAGTGTCGAAATAGTTCGATGCCGGATTCTCGAGCGGAGTCGGAAGTCTTCGGGAACTCTTTAGCCTTTTTCGGTGCCGATGTTTGGGCACCTTCTTTTCGGTGGGTTGAGCCATGGCCTGCTGGCGGTGGCGTCCCCATGGCCTTAAGTTTCTTGGTGTGACCCTTAGTTTGGGACGGGGCAGGTTTACTCACGGTTTGTTGCACGTCGAGGGTCGTTCACTGTCCGATTCATACGATTCCGTCTCTTGGATGGAGATTCTTTCCTCCTCCTCGACGTCGAGCTGTTCTTTCAGTTTCGACGTCATTTGCAGTTTTCTTGCTCGTTGATCTCTCAAGGTCTTCTTTGATCGAAACGCTCGGCAAGCTTCACAAGTATCCTCTCTGTGTTCGGGTAACACAGATTACAGACCCAGTGCTGGTCTGTATAAGGATACTTTGAGTGACACTTAGGACAGTAACGGAAGGGGGTCCGGTCCATTAGTCTGGGACAACGGGTGTGGTCGGGCCGACCAGGCCTCGGTGAAGAGTGGAAGCCCCGAAGGGGCACCGAAGCGGTCTTGATGTTGGTGCCAATACACGAACACTAACCCGGTACCGAACGATAACAATACCGTAGAATTTTCAATACTTTAGCTAACTTTCCTGATTCGAAATACGGAGCGAAGAGGAACAGGTCCGAACCCGATGGCAGAAAGAAAACAATCTAAGATGGAGTCGATGCCCATGCGCAATGGAGCCGAAAGGGATGAGTCACTCGGTCCCATGACTCGAAAAGACTTCTTCGAAGAAAAACAACTTGTAACACTCAGAGCCCAACACTAGATGGCAGGATAATGCACAGCATGTGTATCTGCAGCTACACATGCCACGAACATATATATATATATATATATATATATATATATATATATATATATATATATATATATATATATATATATATAAATATAAATAAATGATACCTAGTGGCGGTCACCGCTAGGTAGCTATAGTTAGGACCATATTTCCATAGAAAAAGCGTTTGTTGACTTGCCTATAGCTTTGGCACTGTTTGACAAATCTTCACAAAATTTTCCCCCAAAAGTGTACCAGTGATTCTTGTTGCGCATAGGAAGTTTCAGGGTTGTTCGTCAAGCCAGGTGCCGAGAGAAAAAAAAAAAGAAGGGGGTGTAAAAAAAAAAAAAATATGCATTTCTCATGTTAATTCCATTCCCATAGGAGTTTTGAACACAACTACAGCCCGAACCACTGGACGGAATTACACCAAAGTTGGCAAAAATGTAGCTGGCGGTAAGTAGATAAAGCTTTCAGTTATTGGGTGTAAATCTGTTCAGTAGTAATTAAAGAGAAAATAATTTGTATACTCAGGGCAGCGGATCCATTGTGACATTTTTGCAGTGACTGTGGTGAATTTGCAAATGCACGCATCCCCAGAAATTCTGTGATTGGCTGGCCGCATCCTGACCAGAAAGTTGTGGCTGGCATTTTATATTACGAGACACAGTCCCCGGGGCTCAAAATAAATGTGATAAATGGTATAAGGGGCCAGGGTGGAGGTACACTGAACCAAAAGCTATGATATAGGTGTCTCTGAGGGTGAAATTATGTCCTTAGAAATATTTGTATTCACTCCACGAGATATTCGTGAATACGTTGCAATGCTCAGGGTACCCCCCCCTGTGTAACATCGCAACGAATTTGCAAATACCTTGGACAACAAAAAAACATTCACATAGTCATTCATACATTAATTCATTCACTCGTAGTATCACTCTCACATCCAGTCACAGAGCTACTCAAGACACTCACGCACCCGCTCACAGACCCAGACACCGATGCACCCAGTCATAGACACACTGAGACCCTCACACACCCACTCACAGATCCACTGAAACACGCACCGACTCACAGACCCACTGAGACCCTCATGCACCCACTCACAGCCCCTCAGACCATCACACACATACTCTCAGACCCATTCAGACAATCATGCCCCCTCAAAGACCCAATCAGGCCCTCATGCACCCACTCAGAGATCCACTCAGACCATCATACATCCACTCACAGAACCACTCAGATACTCAGGCAGCCACTCTCACACCCAGACACTCTCACACCCAGAGACACTCTCTAACACCTATTCTGACACCCAGAGGCAGACCATTCGGCTGTGCATGTTGTGGAGTTGGCTGGTTAATATTTGGTAGCTGCAGGGCCTGGCCACAGGCCACACTATCCCCCCCCATACACGGCTGAAGGCCATGTGCGGCGGTGGTGGTAGGATGAAAGTATAGTAATTAACATCACTTTACTTTAAAAGAACCCTAGAAATTCACTGAAAAATACATACAAAACCATAGAAATTCAGTGGTTATAGTCCGTTATTTCGAGTAATTTGCGTCTTAAGGTAACTAGGACTCGCGCCCTCGCCATGCACTGCTAATTACCCCATATATTACAGCATTCATGTCAACTTCTACAGTGTCATTAAAAATATCAAAGAAACATTAGCATTCAAATTATTTACAAAATAATTGTGCATGGCCGAGGCACGAGTTATAGTTACCTTAGGGTGCGAGTTACACTTACTTCAAATAACTAACTATAACTGCTGAATTTTATGGTTTTGTACAAGTAAATTCAGAACCTAACTATCACTTCTTTGTAACCTTTGTTTTTTTCAGTGTGTATATATATTTTTAAACCTACTGGCAGTTGCCAGTAGCTAGTTATAGCGAGGACCTAGTTTAGATAGGGAAAACGTTTTTTGTTTTGCCAGTAACTGTGGCATCATTTGACAAATATTCACAAAATCTTCAAAACTAGTTTGGCTCAACAATTTATAGCCGAATTCAGCAAATCCCACAACAATGTGGGCTACCCATCTTAGATGTTGCAGTAATTCATTGTCTGTAAGGTAGATATCATCTACATAGGACAATGCTTCAGGGTCAATGTCGTGCAATACTGAGGTTACACGAGCAGCGAACAGTCCTGGGCTGTTCTTGTACCCCTGTGGTAAACGAGAGAATTTTTTCTAGTGCACTGAAACTTGTTAAGTCTCTACTCTCAGGCGCTATATTTTGGCAGAAGAAGCCATTGGAAATATCCAATGTTGTTTTGTATTTTTTGCGCACGGTTATTCATAAGTGCTGTGCTATGAGAGTTTTGTATAGCATATGTGCATGTATGACTGTTTAAGTGTCTGTACTCTACGACTATTCTGTATGAATGGTCCGGTTTAGCTACAGGGAATAGAGGATTATTGATTGGTGAGACACAGGGTTCGACTACGCCCTGGTACTCTAGTAGTGTGAGGATTTCCCTCACAGGTGCTTTAGCATCATGTTTTATTGGGTATTGGAGTTGCGGTTGGGGTTGACTTTTAATTGGAATTACATGATAGGGGGAATCTTTATCCCACGCTACGTGGTTGCGGTATAACGCAGGTACTTGTGCCAATGCCCAATCAATGGCGTAGGACTCGTCGGGAACAAGAGGCGAGAAAGAAGGTTTGATATTCTCTTCCCCGTATGAGCAAGTACGGACAAATTCAGGTAGCCAATCCTTTTCGGCCAGTAAAATATCATAAATGTTGATGACACAGTCCCAAAAGATTGTGTCTATTGTGCGTTCAATGTCTCCTTCTAACTGTATCATTACGTTGTACACCCTGTCAGGCGTGGAGACACGCATGTCCGCAGTTTCAACTTGTAAGAAGTCATCAGTTGCTTTAACCTCCAGATGCTCTTGAAGATTCCGGCAAACAATTGTGACCTCTGCTGCGCCGTCTAGCAGAGTTAGTGCCCACGTCTTCTTCTTCAATAGAGCCCTCTTCTTGAGTGGCATGACGAATCACAACTGCTGCCACTTTTTTCTTTTTAAATTGGGGTTTTTGGTGGGGAAGTTTCTCTTCTTTTTTTTTTTTTTTTAACAGAAACTTCTGTTGAGCATTGTGATTCCTATCTCGGTTTCATGTGCTCAGTTCTTCGCTCTGACCGCTCACCTCTCTCACTGCGTTTTTCCGGTGAGTCCTGAAAGGAACAAGATTGGCGTGTATCAGTATATTGATATCTGTCAGGCTTTTTTATATTATCTCTATTTCTGAGAATATATCTATTCTGAGGGGTCTCCAAATGGGGGGATTCTCCCCTTTCTTTTTTGTTTGTTTTTTTATTTTTTAGCCCAGCGTTTTTTAGAACCCACAGGTGCTTGCTTAGTAGAATCTCTATTAAATTTACCTTGAAACTGTGGTTTCATAGGTCTGGCCCCCAGACTATCTCGACCAATACTAGAATAGGTCTCCGCGATAATCTTTGGCAGCTCATGTTCTTGATCCTGTACAGGAACGTTCCAGAGCCGAATACGTACTGCTAGTGCTACTGCTTCCCCTTTAAAGTTACTTAGTATAATGGAAGATATAGAGGCAAAATTGCCCATAAATTGCATCCCCAAGTCCAGGGCTGGGGCAGCCCCGTATTCATCTTGAATTTGTTTTAACACTTCTGGAAGATTGGGAAGTGTCGGTGTACCGTGTGCGTAGTATAGAGCATGGCAAATACAGTTCCCCAAGTATTGCAGTTATCTACTGTGGGAACCATCCCAAAAGGCAAGCACATGGTTAATATTCTTTGCTTATCCTGAGGTTCTATATGGAGAAATACTGCTTCCAGTGCATGTATTATAATCTCTTCCCGTTTGGCGGGTATTTTACCCATGATCGAATGTACAGTCGCAGCATTAATGCCTGGCGTTGCTGCATGTGGTTGCACCGGGGCAGGACGTGCTGGGTTTGTATTTAATATCTGCATTGCAAACTGTACCATAGTGTGTATATTGCTGTAAGTTCAGTATATAAGCAGTGAATCTCGGCTACCGCCAAGGTCGCTGCTTCAGGGTGCAGTGTATATGTGGCCAATAAAGGCTGGGTAGGAACATCATTGCTAAGAGGACCTAGCCTAACATGTAGTAATGTATGCGGTAGGGCACCATCAAGCCAATTATTATGGTCTTGATAAGATAGAGGTATCTTTAAATATGCATAAGCTCTATGTTGTGCAGGTGTATTTGCAGGTGTATAGTGGTGAAATGTATTTATGTTCCCATCAACTGCTGGATATGTGACCCAAGAATAGAAAATTTCTGTTCTGTATGCTGCATGAGCTTCAACAACTAATCTAACGGGACCACCCTGGGCCGTTAGGCCATGTGCCACTAAATGTGCAGTAAGGAGCAGTCACATATTGACTGGTAATTGCTACCCACTGTGGGTTTGCCATGGTAAATGGTAAATTTTGTTCTTTCAGGGTTCAAGCTTGAACAACCTACAGCGTTAGTTAGGTACTTCCTACTTAGCTGAGACAGAAAAATCCTCAATACCACAGACGTCTCCGTATATAGCACTGAGGTGTCCTTGCATGTAGTGAGACAGAGATACTCAGGAGGACCCGAAGAACAAGTTACTTACCTTCGGTAACGCTTTTTCTGGTGGATACAGTAGCTATCTGTGGATTCCTCACCTTATGAATTCTCCCATGCGCCAGCATCCGATGGAAAATCTTTTTCCCAGCTCTCCACGTCGACGAGGACGTCACAATTGCACGGCTCCACGCGACTCCGTCTGACGTCACCGTGCCAATAAGACCTACTCGCCGGCGTGCGGACGTCAGTTTCACCCATTTTTTATGTGCCTTTGAGGCGAACAGGTGAAAACCGACCTCACAATAGCTCAAATGAATACATATATAAATAAAACCATAATGATGCAAAAGAATTATAACCATAATTTATATATACACATAATCACCAAAATCTATATACACTTGTAAAACAAACATCTTAGTATAACCAGACAGGCAACGGGGAGGCGGGTGGTACCTGTGAGGAATCCACAGGTAGCTAGTGTATCCACCAGAAAAACCGTTACCAAAGGTAAGTAACTTGTTCTTCTGATGGATACAACTACCTGTGGATTCCTCACCTTATAAATAGAGTCCCAAAGCAATACCACACGTGGAGGTGGGTGCCTGACTGGTTACACCAAGAAATCCTGCAATACAGATCATGCAAAATGGCCATCCCTCCTAACCTCCGAGTCCAACGTGTGGCGGGACACCCAAGTTGCTGCCTTGGAAATATCTACCACCGGAACCCCTCTCGCCAGGGCCTAAGTGGCGGACTTAGCCCTGGTGGAATGGGCTCTAATACCTTCAGGGGGAACCTTCTTTGCCAACGAGTAGCAAACCTTGATACCAAGAATGACCCACCTGGAGATCATTCTTTTATGGACCGCTCTGCCCTTCCTCTTTCCAATATATCCCACGAACGGCTGGTACTCCAAGCGATAGTCTTTTGTCCTCTCAATATAAAAACTGAGAGCCCTTCTGGGGCCCAAACGATGGAGCCTCTCTTCCTCCTTCGAGGGGGTGAGGAGGAGGGTAGAAAGATGTAAGGGTAATGGTCTGCTCCATATGAAAGGGAGTGACAACTTTAGGTAGGAAAGCCGACCTGGTTTTCAGCACCACTTTATCAGGAAAGAATAAAGTAAGGGGAGGTTTAACAGAAAGAGCCTGAAGCTCACCAACCCGCCTAGCCGAGGTTACAGCTACCAGAAAAAACGTCTTAAGAACTAGAAACCTTAGCGGTCAAGAATGCATGGGTTTGAACTGTGACCCCATTAAAAAAGTTAAAAAGAGATTCAGATCCCACTGAGGCATATGAAAAGGAGTGAGAGGAAACCTATTAGTTAAACCCATTAGGAACCTAATAACAATAGGTGATTAAAGCAAGGAGGGCTGATCCGGAAGGCAAAGAAAAGCTGACAGTGCCGCCAAATAGCCCTTAATAGTAGCAACTGCACAACCCTTCTGTGCTAAAGCCAAAGCAAACAACAGAACATGGGACAGATGGGCCTTCAAAGGATCAATTTGCTTTTCTCCACACCAAGCCATGAATTTTGTCCACCTGCCGGCATAAACGTTCTTAGTGGAGTGTCGCCTGGCCGATGGAATAACATCCACTACCTCTGGTGGGAGAGAGAAAGAACTCAGGTTGCCCCGTTCAATCGCCAGCCATGAAGGTGCAGGCTCTGGAGGTGGGGGTGTAGAACCTGCCCCTGCGACTGAGAGAGGAGGTCTGCTCTGAGACGGAGCGGAGGGCACAGTGAGAGTTGGAGAAAGTCCGTGTACCACACTCTTCTTGGCCAATTCGGGGCTATTAAGATGACCTGAGCCCGATCTTGGTGAAGCTTCCTCAGAACCCGAGGAATCAAGTGTATGGGGGAAATGCGTAAAGCAACTGGTTGCACCAAGAGATCTTAAACGCATCCCCCAAACCTCCTTGCACCGGATACTGGAGGCTGCAGAATGATGGGCAGTGTGGTTTCTCCCGAGTGGCAAACAGATCTATCCTTGGAGAACCCCACTATCTGAAAGATGTGCAGGACCAGATCCAGATGGAGACGCCACTCGTGATCGGCTGAAAAATGTCGACAGAGGGTCCGTGTGTACATTGAGCACTCCGGCCAGATGATTCGCTACCAAGCAAATCCGATGGTCCCGAAGCCAGGACCAGAGTCGCAGAGCCTTTCTGCAGAGAAGATACGACCCTACTCCTCCCTGCTTGTTTATATAGCACATCACGGTATTGTTGTCCATCAGGACCTGAACTGACTGACTGCGAAGGGATGGGAGGAAGGCCTTGAGAGCAAGACGTAGCGCCCGCAATTCTAACTGATTGATATGAAAAGTCTGTTCCACTGGAGACCAACGAACCTTGATCTCCAGGTCTCCCAGATGAGCTCCCCACCCTAGAGTGGAAGCATCCGTCATGACCGTGGCCACCGGAGGCAGCAGTGAAAACAGCCTTCCTTGAGAAAGGTTGCCATCCACAGCCCACCATAGTAGATCCGATGCAGCATCTCTGGAGATCGTTATCAACTCCTCGAGATCCCCTTTGTGTTGAAACCACTGTCTGCGGAGGCATTACTGGAGAGCCCTCATGTGCCAATGTGCATGAGTGACCAACAGAATGCAAGAAGCGAACAGACCAAACAGGCGTAGGACCTTGAGGACTGGAACAACTGCTCCATTTTGAAACATTGGAATCAACGCCTGAATGTCCTGAATCCGCTGAGGCGGAGGATAGGCCTGATTCAATGTTGTATCCAGTACTGCCCCTATGAACAGGAGGCGCTGAGAGGGCTCCAGGTGAGACTTGGGCATGTTTACCGTAAAATCGAGACTGAACAACAACTGAGTTGCCATCTGCAAGTGATTCAACACGAGCTCTGGAGACTTGGCTTTGATCAACCAATCGTCCAGGTAAGGGAATACTGATATCCCCTTCCTTCTGTGACTTGCTGCAACCACTGCCATCACCTTCGTGAAGACTCGAGGAGCTGAAGTAAGACCAAACGGAAGGTCCACAGACTGGTAGTGTTGCGACCCAACCACAAACCGGAGATACTTCCTGTGTGACTTGAGTATAGGGATATGAAAGTAAGCATCCTGCAAGTCGACAGACACCATCCAATCCTCTCTGTTCAATGCCAGAAGTACCTGGGCTAGTGTCAGCATCTTGAATTTTTCCTGTTTGAGGAACCAATTCAAAATCCTCAGGTCTAGGATTGGTCTCAATCGACCGCCCTTCTTGGGAATCAGGAAATATCTTGAATAACAACCCTGGAACCAACTCCACTGCAACTTTTGACAACAGGATTTGAACCTCCTGCTGCAACAACAGGAGATGGTCTTCTGAACAAAACGAGGGACGGGGAGGGATAGGAGGGGGAAACTCCTGAAAAGGGAGAGCATATCCTTTCCTCACAATGTTCAGAACCCAAGAGTCTGATGTAATTAGCTACCACTCGTGGAGAAAAAGACGTAACCTTCCCCCTACAGAAGTATGGCTGAAAACTAAGGCTGCTTCCCTTGTTGTTGTCCTCCAGAGGAAAAGAATGACGCAGGGTGCTGCTGAGTGGCCCCTTTTGTCCAAAGCCTCCCCCGCCCTCTAAAGGACCTATAATGCAGGCTGGTAGGCTGTTGGACTGTGAATTGGGGTCTCCCACGGTAAACGGCTCCACGCCCAAACCCCCTGAACTTCCGAAAGGACTTGAAAGGGGTAGTAGTGGAGGCCTGCAGACCCAAAGACTTTGCTGTGGCCCTACTGTCTTCAAAGCGCTCCAAGGCAGAGTCAGCTTTACACCAAAATGTTTTTCCTCATCAAAGGGCAAGTCCAAGAGAGCAGTCTGTACATCAGAGGAAAAGCCAGGGAACCGCAACCATGCATGCCTCCTGGTAGCAATAGAGGTACCCATCGTCCTGGCCACCGAATATGTAGAATCCAGATCAGACTGGATTATCTGCTTTGCTGCAGCCTGAGCATCCAACAGAAGTTCTCCAAATTGTCCCTGCACATCCTGCGGCAGGTCAGGAACCATAGCCGTAGCTGAATCCATCAGGGCGTGCACGTATCTACCCAAAACACAGGTAGCATTTCCTGCCTTGAGGGCCATACTACAAGAAGAAAAAGTTTTCTTCGACAACTGTTCCACCGCTTGGATTCCCTGTCCGACATAGTCACAGGGAAGGACCGTGTGGCACAAGAGGCCTGAACAAGAAGACTCTCCGGGGTAGGATGTTTTCACAAGAAACCTGGATCCCCAGGCGCCACCCTGTACCTCCTTGCCACAGATCTGTTGACAGCAGGCGACGACACAGGCTTCCTCCATATCTCTAAGATAAGCTCCATAAGAGCATCATTAAACGGAAGCAATGGATCCGCCAAAGTAGAAGAAGGGTGTAATTTGTTTTGATCACTGCAGCAGGCATCGGAAGATCCAAAAAAATTGCCGCCTTCCTGACCACAGTATGGAAAGAGGCCGCCTCCTCCGTAAACTCCCCTGGTGAAGAAAGGTCCCATTCCTGGGAAGTGTCTAGCCCACTGGCCAAGTCCAGCCCTTGATATTCTCCCAAGGGCTCCACAATCTCCCCTTCTTTCAACAACTGCCTCTGGTACTCTTCTTCATCCAAAAGCCTTAAAGCCTTTCTACGTGACCTCAGCCTGGCATCTAACCTTGGAGTCCACATAGAATTAGCCGACGTCGATGACACTGGCTTCAGAACTGAAAGGCACAGACCAGGAGAAGAAGGTTGACTTCGGTGTAATCCGGAGCGGATTCCATCGGCGCCTCTGACATTTGAGGCTCCATCATCGGCGTCGACCGAAAGGGTGATGAGATTGGCGCCGTAGGTCCAGAAGGCGACGTCATCGGAACCGCAGGTCTCCGAGGTGACGTCATCGGCACCGAACCAGCACCTCAGCCGGATAGAATGGTATAAAAGGCACCGCATTCTAAGGAGCCGGGGAGCCCAATGAAAATGCTAAAGGACCAGTGGGACCAGCTGGGGCACCCACAGGGCCCATAGCATTAAACATAGAAAACATGGCATTTAAAAATGCTGCCGGATCCGCTCCCGGAGCCAGGAAGGCATGATACCGCAGGTCTCCATGCTGCACCTGCGCTTGCTGAGCATATGAATGCTGTGCCACAGGTGAAAAGCGAGGACTCTCTGGAGGCGCGACCACCTCGAAGACCGACGGCACTGGAGAAGCCTGAGGGCTCTGAAGTTGTGGAGTCACAGTCGGACTAACCTCCCACGTCGTACGGCGCCACCAAGATGGAGACCTAAACCTTTAACAGCTCCAAGCCGAATGACCCCCAGAGTCATGATGACGTCGCCTCTTCTGTTTCTTCGATGAAGTGTGAGAAGAGGACCTGTGATGACTTTTATGTCCTTTCATCGCCTTAGCCAAAAAGAGTTTGGCCTCCCTCTCCTTCAGAGCCTTAGGATTCATGCTCTGGCAGGATACACATTCCTCGACGTCATGCTCGGAGCTCAAACACCAAAGGCAATCATCATGAGGGTCAGTGACCGGCATGCGGCCTCCGCACTCTTGACACGGCTCAAATCCCGACTTCTTAGGAGGAGACATTGTAACCAGAAACAAAATTGTAACCAGAAACAAGATGGAACACCTTCAACAGTAGTGAGAGCTAGGAGAAAACCGTTAGCGTCGAAGGCACGGAAAAAAGGGAACTGACATCAGCACGCCGGCGAGGACCTCTTATTGGCACGGTGACGTCAAACGGAGTCGCAGTGCAATTGTGACGTCCTCGTTGACGTGGAGAGCTGGGAAGAAGATTTTCCGTTGGATGCTGGCGCATGTGAGAACTCAGAAGGTGAGGAATCCACAGGTAGTTGTATCCATCAGAATATTAGTGCCTTACTCATTATCCTAATGAGACTACTGGATTCGGGTGGCAGAATCACCTGTACTGCGGGGGACCGAGTTTGATCCCACACACCATGTGACACTCGTCGGCCTAATCCGGGTTTGTTCGGCTAGCAGTGTCTTATCTCCACCCAAGAGCAGGGATGATAGGGTCAACCGGGTGCATGACATACATGACTCCTCAGGGGAATCGTGGTCACTCAGATCTCATCTGTTTCTCTCAGTTACATTAGTCTCACATATGCAAGGACAATCAGAGGAAGAGTATAGTTCAATAAGGTTTTGTTGAAGTAACTGCATCTTAGATAGTAAAGCAGGTATTGCAATAACTAGGACGATGAAGCACAATAAGATTAAAATTGTGACCAGGAGAGTAAAACACAAGAATACTGCTACCATATTGTCACTAAGGTTTGTAGGGATAGTTCCTACCTAAGCTATGTTACGGCATAGCATATTAAGTTCTAATTCTGCCCTTCAGGTCCCCCCTGGGAAGACATCAACCCTCATACCTGAGCAAGAGGCCTGTAGCCTACATAAGCAGCTGCAGCGAAGCAATCAACATTCAGTCATGGTCTTCTGGCTGGAATCTCCCTCTAATGTAAATGGGTCAAAGTAGTGTTTTTATAATAAAACATCTGATGTTCCGGGAAAGGATCCCCATATAAGAGTGTGTATATTTCTGTGAACACTGGAGATAAAGCGTACTACTTTTGCCGGCAACCTATCTTACTGCAGCCTTGAGAAAAGCAGAGTGAATGAAATGTCTTGTTTAAGAACGCAGTGCTGACCTAGATGAAGAACAGCTAGATAGAGAAAATAAAACGAGACCGCAAATGTGGCTAATGTTAAAATAATATAACAAAGCTAAAATAAAATATATCTAGGTTAAAGTGCACAGCTGAAGGCCTAGTTTGCTAAAATAACATGTATAAAACTTTTGCTAAAAATGGCTACACAACACCCTCCCCTTGCCGGTTCAAAGGTGGTTCAAAGCCTAACTTAATATATAAAACCTACTAAAATTCATCTTAAAGCATATGTATACTGGGATGTCAATGATGCAAGTTTAAAAGACACTTGAGCATGTATTAAAAGGACAATTTAAACTATGAACCATGGTGTTGAGAAAGCCGAATTTCAAAAGTCAGAGTCAGTTTTAAAGTCGCCAATTGAGTCCGGGATAATTGAAGATAAGAAATCTTCCACTTTGGCAGGTAGTTAAGTAGAAAGTTCCTCACCAAGGAGTATTGGTATTCCAAAGCCTGAGCTCCAGCTGAGGCAGCAGCATTCCGTGGTGTGCCCAACAGTGAGTTTAGAGCTGCATGATCCACAAAGGGCAACTCAAGCAGCTTCCTGTAGCAAACGCACCCTCAAAGCGCATGAGCCCTCAGCGACAACATCAACAGATCAGTGTCCAATGAAAGCCAGCGCTGCGTAGAAAGACAAACTTTCAATGCACATTCAGAAGGGCACCAGCGGCACCGAAACACGGGCTGTGCACAATGCAAAACCGGTCTGAGTGACAGAGACCAGTCACACTCCTATCGCTCCACGAGTGGTGCTCCAAAATACTGCATCATGCGTTCATGACACAGTTGCGCTGGTGGAAGTACTTCCAGTCCTCTTTTTGCAACGGGACAGCCACTGCGCAGAAAAAGTAGCAATGGCAAAATGCTACCTATTATAGCCAAAGTTATTGGAAATCCCCCGAAAATACTGGAAAATATTGAGTGTATGGCTGAAGATATTAAGGCAAATATAGAGGTGAAGGTGTGACCGAAACCAGAACCAACAGCCTTAAAACAATGTGCGATTCCAGTAGCACTGGACGCATTAAATATCCGAGCCACGAGTTCACCAAAGTGTCTTGGAAAGTTAGTACTTAAAAGGGACTGTATCTCTGCAGATGACCTCGCAACCTGAAGCACAGTGGTCTTGCGTGCAGATGTAAGCGCCACATGTTTTTGAAACAATAAAGCCTTGAGGGTGCTCAAATTGTCCAAATTCAAATTTGAAGTAGCGCTATGGGGCCAAATCTCAGCTACTTCCCTCTGTCGTGTAGGAGGAAAAAGTACATTTCTGCAGCAGGTAACAATTTTGGAGACCGAAACAACAAACTATTCCGGCTCGCATCCCACAACAGCTCTCACTATTAAGGAGCACATAGCTGGCATTCGGGAGCACCTAGAACGCAGGTGTAATCGAGGGGACTGGGACTCCCTTCAGATAACAAGCCAAGTTCGTTGCCGAAGCGTTACACGCCCCATGCAAGGACAGCTGTTTATAAAACATCGAATGGCTGACAGAAGTCTCGCATTCACTACCGCTAAGAAAGACCTCCTTCATGCCACTGAGACATTTGTACATGAAGGGCAGCTCCCACACCTCGTGTATGTAACTATCTCCTAGCCTTTCATATCTGGACACTTGAATGTGTTTTAAACAAGATGTGAATTGAAGTGTTGAACTAGGCAGATTGATGACACTGTGTATTACCCACTCAGCAGATGGTGTTTCTGCCACAGTAAAAGGCAAGTCTTCTAATTTCTCAATATATAACATGACATAAGTCACTTCCTTCTTGGCCATTAGTAGTTGTTGTTGTTGAGTTAAATTAAATGTAGACAATATGTCCCTGGCGCTAATGTGTTGCCAGGGGACGCGACCTGCTTTCAGTGTTTGCAATATCCAACCTAACTGCATAATGGATCTTAGTTGAATCTGTGCATGGTGTAAAGAGGACATGTCGCTCTGTACTATGTCTATTGCAGAGGAAACTATGTTGTTTAAGGTGTATATTCGGTGGGACAGGGTATGAATCCCATTATCTACAACAGCTAATGCTGTCTGTACATTTTCCTGATCTATTTGCCTTAACCGGGCAGCAGCTTCTTGTTGGGAAAGCTTCCAAATTTCATTATAGACTGCATATAAGAAGCGCCTTCTTTGTTTTTTTCTGGGGCCCAACGGAAATACTATAAATCAGTATTATTACACAGGAGGCTGAGGTGATCTTTAACAGCATCTAATCAGGAGCTCTTCAACCATTGCTGGCATAGTTTCCCTACACTGTATGTTGTCACTATACCCGTGTGTTCAGATGACACATAGCGAGGATCAGGCCTACTTGTTCTAAAACCCCGTGGAGTTTACAAAATGTTTATGATACCCCTTGGTATCTTTTGGCCACAAGAACCACCCACCAGGACGTGGAAGTGAAGCACTGAATGTGCCATTTTGGACCAATTCATTTAGCTTATTTTCTGTTGCATTGAGAATTTTTTGTCATTTTTAAAACTTTTGACGGGGCAGGTATACTGGGCACATTCAAATTCTTGTGTTTTTTTCTAAGCCTAAACAACTTGTCTGTTGTATAGTTTCAATTAAAAATATAATTTGAATAGGTATTAGGCATGCTCTAAATAAAGCTTCCTTTCCCCTTATTTGCCAATTTTTTGTTCCCCACACACCTTTTAAGTCAATCGTCTTCAACCAATATTCATAGCCTTCTATAGCCAACCGGGAAACAAAGGAATCCAAATAAATGAATTTTGTATCTGTCAATAACATATGTACATTTTCCATGAATGGCAATTTGAAATAATATGACTCAGCATTTTTAACATTGAGCCCAGAAAAATATGAAAATTTCCAGAATATATTTTAGAACTTCCTTGTGGAGGAGTTGGACAATGTTTCCATTGTGTGTAATTAAAAATAGTTTTCGGGGTACTTGCTATGTGAATGAAATGGTGTCCATAATTATAGCAGACCTGGTCTCCATAATTTTCTTTGGATTGATAAACATCCTCACTTTCAAATACAGTAAAATACTGGAACTCCGTCATCACAGAATCAACTGTTTTCATATCGCAGTCATCAGAAACAACTCTAGGTACTATTACATCATTCATAGAAAGTTTAAACACACATGGTATTTGAATGACCTCTGTCGTGTTGTATATATTAAATTTGACTTTGTCCCAAACACTCCCATAAGGAATTGGTATAGCGGAAATGTTCACATAAGACAGGTCTCTGTGGACCTTGTGAGAAGAGAAATGGGGTTTCAGGACCTCATCCACCAGTTCCACTGTTGATCCTTAAGGAAGGTAATGGCCATGTATTAGTAGAAAGAAAATAATAACAAGGCCAATCCAAAGGAGGAAAGCTAATGTTGTCAAGCAAAGCCACAGATAGTTCCATGGGAGAACAAAGTAATTTGTTTTGAGCCAAGGTATCAGCTTACGTGTTCTTGACAGTTCAGAAGTAGAAAAGGCAGATGAGTCAGAGAAAGTGTCAGTAATGTCGGCAAAGTATCCAGAAGCAGTTAGTGCAAAAACTGGAGCCGTATTCTGAAAAGGAGAACTGATAGAAATCTCCTGTGGTGGTTCATAACAGACGATGCCATCTGTTTGTGTAGAATTTGAGAATGATTGGTCAACATTTTCTGAGTTGCTTGTTGTAAAGGATGCTAGTGGAACTAATTAAAGATCATTTTCCACCCTCCCCAAGCTTGGAGAGGTGTCAGCGTTGCTGCTCAAAAAGTGTAGAGGGACATCTTGGCCAGTAGTGAGAAGGATTCGGGTACGACTGGTTGTTTCTCTTGGTCTGCTGTGTAGGATTGGCCACATGGTTTAACGTGACATTATCGATAGAAACAAAGTGGTTTTCTTTAGAGCCAGGCAGTGGTGGTAGTATAACAGTTCTGGTACCATGTATTCCCAAGACTGGAACCGGTGCACGATAAGAAGGACAAAACTCCTTTTTCAAAGCAACTTTTTCACATACTAGATCCCCAACCTTTGAAATTCAGCTAGTAGATGTTATCAGTACATCATTAATTCCTAAGGATCCAGCACTAGCAGAAGCTTTGTTGCTCCGGAATTGTTGTAATTTCTGGAAGACAGTGAGAGGTTCATTTATGTCAAAGGATGTTTCTGCCCCGTCCACGCCAGGACCATCAAGAGCTAGAACATACATTTGAGTTCCAAACAGGCACTCGTATGAAGTATGACCCTCCAGGGACCTTCTAGGCAGGTTAAGTGCTCTCTGGAATCCATACAGGTGATTAAGCCAACTACGATCCGCACCTAGTATTCTGGTGTTATTGATTGCTTTAAATCTCGGTTTTGTCGCTCCACAACACTATTTCCCTTGGGGTGAAATGGAGACGAGTAATGGAGTTGGGCCCCTAACGAAACCATGGCATCCCTCAATACCCTTGAGGTTAAACAGGGCCCTGGTCTGAGTGGAAAGTAGCAACTGCATATGTGCGGATAAAGGCTTGCAAATCTTTAACAACAGTCTGAGCGTCAGCTGAGCGCTGTGGCCACACCCATAGAAATCTGGAGCAGAGTCAACAGCGACTAAGATGTATTTGTATGCACGGTCGGGTATGAAAGGACCGCAATGGTCCAGGCACAAACATTGTAATGGTGTGTTAGAAATTAGGAGGGGTGTCTGCGGTGGGCGTTTGACGGTGGACCCCTTAATTTGTTGGCAGATATCACAACAAAGGACATACTGCTTGGTCTGCTTGTATAGACCTGGCCACCAATAACGAGCTTGCAACAATGATATTGTAGCCGTCACACCAGGATGGGCAGAGGCAACTCCTTCATGAGCTGCTCTGATTAAATCTGGTCTTCGATCGTTGTTGGGAATCTTCTGTTGAGCATTGTGATTCCTGTCTCGGTTTCATGTACTCAGTTCTTCGCTTTGACCGCTCACCTCTCTCACTGCGTTTTTCCAGTGAGTCCTGAAAGGAATGAGATTGGCGTGTATCAGTATATTGATATCTGTCAGGCTTTTTTATATTATCTCTATTTCTGAGATTATATCTATTCTGAGGGGTCTCCAAATGCGGGGATTCTCCCCTTTCTTTTTTAGGTGGTTTTATTTTTTATCCCAGCGTTTTTTAGAACCCTCAGGTGCTTGCTTAGTAGAATCTCTATTAGATTTACTTTTAAACTGTGGTTTCATAGTCTGGCCCCCAGACTATCTCGACCAATACTAGATTAGGTCTCCGCGATAATCTTTGGCAGCTCATGTTCTTGATCCTGTACAGGAACGTCCCAGAGCCGAATACGTACTTCTAATGCTACTGCTTCCCCTTTAAAGTTACTTAGTATAATGGAAGATACAGAGGCAAAATTGCCCATAAATTGTATCCCCAAGTCCAGGGCCGGGGCAGCCCCGTATTCATCTTGAATTTGTTTTAACACTTCCGGAAGATTGGCAAGTGTCGGTGTACCGTGTGCAGTAGTATAAAGCATGGCAAATACCGTTCCCCAAGTACTGCAGTTATCTACTGTGGGAACCATCCCAAACGGAAAGCACATGGTTAAAATTCTATGCTTATCCTGAGGTCCCATATGGGGAAATACTGCTTCCAGTGCATTTATTCAAATCTCTTCCTGTTTGGCGGGTACCTTACCCATGATCGAATGTACAGTCGCAGGATTAATGCCTGGCTTTGCTGCATGTGGTTGCACCGGGGCAGCACGTGCTGGGTTTGTATTTAATGTTTGCATTACAAACTGTATTAATAGTGTGTATATTGCTGTAAGCTCAGTATATAAGCGGTGAATCTCAGCTACCCCCAAGGTCGCTGCCTCAGGGTGCGGTGTATATGTGGCCAATAAAGGCCATGTAGGAACATCATTACTAAGAGGACCTAGCCTAACATGTAGTAATGTTGGTGGTAGGGCGCCATCAAGCCAATTATTATGGTCTTGATAAGATAGAGGTATCTCTAAATATGCATAAGCTCTATATTGTGCAGGTGTATTTGCAGGTGTACAGTGGTGGAATGTATTTGTGTTCCCATCAACTGCTGGATATGTGACCCAAGAATAGAAATTTTCTGTTCTATATGGTGCATGAGCTTCAACAACAAATCTAACTGGACCCCCCTGGGCCGTTAGGCTATGTGCCAATAAATGTGCAGTAAGTGGCAGTCGCATATAGACTGGTAAATGCTACCGCCTGTGAGTTTGCCATGGTAAATGGTCAATTTTGTTCCTTTCAGGGTTCAAGCTTGAACAACCTACAGCGTTAGTTAGGTACGCCCTACTTAGCTGAGAAGGAAAACTCCTCAATACCACGGATGTCTCCGTATATATCACTGAGGTGTCCTTGCATGTAGCGAGACAGATATTCAGGAGGACCCCAAAATGAGTGCCTTACCAAACGTTGGTGGCGCCATGTTACATAGGTTCTCATTATCCTAATGAGACTACTGGATTCAGGTGGCAGAATCACCTGTACTGCGGGGAACTGAGTCTGATCCGACACACCATGTGACACCTGTCGGCCTAATCCGGGTTTGTTACGGCTAACTAGCAGTGTCTCATCTCCACCCAAGAACAGGGATGATTGGGTCAACCGGGCGCATGACATCAGGGGAATCGTGGTCACTCAGATCTCATCCGTTTCTCTCAGTTACATTAGTCTCACATATGCAAGGGCAATCAGAGGAAGCATATTGTTCAATAAGGTTTTATTGAAGTAACTGCATCTTAGATAATAAAGCATGTATTGCAATAACTAGGACGATGAAGCACAATAAGATTAAAATTGTGACCAAGAGAGTAAAACACCAGAATAACACTACCATACTGTCACTAAGGTTTGTAGGGATAGTTCCTACCTAAGCCATGTTACAGCACAGCTTATTAAGTTCTAATTCTGCCCTTCAGGTTCCCCCTTGGAAGACATCATTCCTCATACCTGAGCAAGAGGCCTGTAGTCTACATAAGCAGCTGCAGCAAAGCAATCAGCATACAGTCGTGGTCATCTGGCTGGAATCTCCCTCTAATGTACATGGGTCTAAGTAGTGTTTTTATAATAAAACATCTGATGTTCCAGGAAAGGATCCCACATAAGAGTGTGCATGTTTCTGTGAACATTGGAGACAAAGCGTACCACTTTTGCCGGCAACCTATCTTACTGCAGCCTTGAGAAAAGCACAGAGTGAAAGAAATGTCTTAAGAATGCAGTGCTGACCTAGGCGAAGAACAGCCAGGTAGAGAAAATAAAACAAGACCGCAAATGTGGCTAATGTTAAAATCATATAACAAAGCTAAAATAAAATATATCTAGGTTAAAGTGCACAGCTGAAGGCCAAGTTTGCTAAATTAACGTGTACAAAACTATAGCTAAAAATGGCTACACAACAGTTGGCTGCATACAGGGGGTTTGCGGCATGCAGAGGGTCAGCAGCATATGGTGGGTTGGCTGTAGGGCCTGGTCAAAGGCCATGCTCTGCAGCCAACCCCCTGCTGAGCACAGCCCAAGGCCTGCCCAATGGAATTTGGATAAACATACATAATTATTTTACGTTAAAAAACCCTAGAAAATTACTGAAAAAAACAAAGGTTTCATGGATGTCATAGTTACGTTCAGATTTGTACACACACAAAGCCATAGAAACTCAGCAGTTATAGTTATACATATCACAAGAAACTATTACTAGTGTCCTAAGGTAACCGTAATTTGTGTTCTTGCCATGCACTGCTAATTACCCCACATATTACATCAGTCATCACATCTTCTGTGACCTTTATAGCATCACTGCAACATTTGCAATAAAATGATTAATGAGAAAACTGTGCGTGGCAGGGATGCAAGTTATAGTTACCTTAGGGCTCGAGTAATAGTTTCTTGTGATTATCTTAACTATAACTGCTGAATTTCGATGGCTGTGTGTGTAAAAAATCTGAACCTAACTATAAAGTCCCTATAACTTTTTTTTTTGTGATGTGTATGTTTGTGTGTGTGTGTACATACATACCCCCCACCCCAACAGGTTTCAAGGGAAAAACTCCATGACAGGCACTCACGGAATGTTAAAATGCTGAGAAGCTGTACCAGGCTTTTTGTGGAGGTCCTTACTGGAGGCCAGCACTCACATGAGTCATAAAAGGTGCACTTAGAGATGTGTTTCCAAAACAAAAAAAACGTTACTGGCTTTTCCCCAAATATGGTGGCTGGACAAGTAACCTCCAGAGAGGCAGAAGGAGTACATATGGCGTATGGTTTTTTTGATGTGTGTAAAATCTGAACCTAACGATAACGTCCCTATAACTTACTCACAGGATGTTAAAGTGCTGATTTATCCACCACACTGCAGTAATCAGATGTGCTTAGGCAAAAGAGAAAAAAAGCCTTGATCACTGTGTTAATGTGTTTTAATTTCCTCTTCTCTAAATCAACCACAGATTACAATCATGGACATAAAAACAAAAAAAATATCAACATATGAGACAGAGCACTTGGTGGCATTCAACAAGAGTTCATATTCTACAGCCATTTTAACTTATTAATTTTACCCCATTCCCTTACAGGTTTACAAAAATTCAATTATCAGTTCATTTTATCAGAATTTGAAATAACCGTTCTGAATTAACGGTGAAGAATTACTCTCTCTTAATAATGCATAATACATTATCATACCTCCTCTCCTTTGTAGCCTGTCAGATCGGGGAACACACATTTCTCTGTTAAATATGCTGGATAATATTTGTTTACAAAATAAAGTGCTAAATGCTTAACAACATCATCTCACTTAACTCATGAGAAATAAGGCTGAATAATCTCCTCTGTAATCTGTCAGATCAGAGAGCACAACTTTCACTGTCAATCACAATGACAATTACAAAATGAGTACATTAACTGATAATTCTGCTGTACTCCTGCATAAATCAGTTGTACCGTGGCCGTACTGCTTAGCCTAAATGGAATAGTATGAGTTTGCATATTATCCTTTGATGTGGTTTACCATAGAAATCATGCCATGAATGGTCTATGTCGGTGTCTATGATTTCCATGTGGCCTCAATCGTATATCCTGACATAACTACATTTTCCTTGCTTACATCCAAACCAAAGTGCAGCGTAATATTATGCAGCTACTGCATGCTTACTCATGGACTTCATTCTCCTGAAGCAGATTCAATATTATTGGGGGGGGAAGGGTGAGTGCCCCTCACCAAGCCTGTTTAAGGGCTGAAGGTCCCCAGCATTCCTAGAGATGGTGCGCCAGGCTTTTTGTGGAGGTCGTTACTGGAGGCCAACACTCAATTAAGTCAGAAGAAGTGCACTTCCACATGGGTTTCCAAAAAAACCTTACTGGCTTTGCCAAATATGGCAGCTAGACAAGTAACCCCCAGAGAGGAAGAAGGAGCCTATACAGTGCACGAGAGGGAAGAGCCACTCAGAGGTTGATGATGAGTAGCAAAGTCCAATCAGGATGGTAAGCAAAACATTGGAATTTCCTGTCCTGGTGGAGCTTTGTCAGCAAGAGAAAAAGAAGAAAGGGCAGATAATTACCCCATTGTGCCCTCATCAGAGTGAGACAAGACTAATAAGCCTTGCTTTAAATAAAAGAAGCATAGGCAAATGTATGGCCTGTCACTATATAATATGGTATAGCCTTTCATTGTATAGTATGTTTTGGTCGGGCCTTTGTGTAGTATGATACAACTATGGTTTGACCTGACAATGTGTAATATGGTCTGGTATGACATGGCCTGTCTGTCACTCATTGGCATGGTATTACCTATCATTGAATAGTACGGTATGACAGGGTATGACCTGTCATTGTAGATTATGGTATGGTATAGCGTGGCATAGTATGGTGTGGCCAGTCATTGTATAGTATGGTATGGGTGTCATTGTATAGCATGGCCTCCCATGGACAGTACAGTACGGTAAGGAATATGTTACTTACTCAGTAAGCATCTGTTCGTTGCATGTAGTGCTGTAGATTCACATGCTCTGCATACTCCTGCCATCTAGTGCTAGTTTCGGAGTGTTGCAAGTTGTTTTTCCTAAATATAAATACGGCCACAGGTGTCCAGGGAGGAGGGAAGGAGCAATTTAATCTACTGCACTGCATGCCACAAACCGATGCTTATTGGGTAAGTAACATTTTACGTTTGATAGCATGTGTGGCTGTAAATACACATGCTCTGCATGGATTGTAAACCAGGCCCTCCATAAAAGCAGTGGCTAGCCTGTGGGAGTTGCAGCTGACTGGTAAAGTGTTCTTAGTGCTGCTTGGACTACATTGGCTTGCTGGAGTGCAAGTACATCTACACAATCGTGTTTATAAAGACCATATCACTGCCTTACAATGTCAGCTATTGATATATTTCCAAGGAAAGCCATAGTGGCTCCTTTCTTCCTGGTAGAGTGTTCTCTGGGAGTGACAGGAAGTTGTCTTTTTGCATTAGCATGACAAGCTTGAATACATTTTACTATCCACCTAGCTATGCTGCCTTTGGATATTGGATTGACTTTGTGAGGTCGTGAGAAACCTACAAAGAGCTGTTTAGTCTTTATAAATTATTTAGTTCGAGAACATTATTTAGTTGTACAACATGAAGGCACATTTAGCGTCTAAAGTGTGACAGACTCTTTCAGCAACTGAGTCAGGCTACGGAAAGAAGACTGGTAACTCAATGGATTGATAACTATGGAACTGAGAGACCGCTTTAGGGAGGAAGTACGGATTAGGGTGAAGAACCACTTTGGCTCGATTAATTTGGAAGAATGGTTCTTTCCAAGGTTAGGGCTTGGCGCTCACTAAAACGTCAGATGTGATAGCAACTAAAAAAGCCACTTTCCATGAGAGGTACTAAAGAGGACATAAGTGAAGTGGCTCAAAATGAGGTCCCATGAGCGTGTTAAGTCCAATATTGAGGTTCCATGATGGTGCAGGAAACACTGTTGGTGGATTACCCATTTAAAGCCTTCTACAAATGCTGTGATCACTGGTGTTCTAAACAGAGATACGAGATATAAGCGACTGGAGGTGTAGGCTAAATTTGCATTTTGTAGACGAAGCAAAATAACAGACAATAGTTTTGACAGTAGCTTTAATGGGATTAATGTGTTTGGGTTGACAGAAGCAAACAAAGGTTTCCACTTTGCAGGATAACATGCTCTAGTAGTGGGTTTACAAGATTCTCTCAGAATGTCCATACATTCTACGAGCAAATACAAATAAACAAACTCTATTAACTGAGGAGCCATATCGCAAGATTGAGAGATACGGGTTTGGGTGTCTGACCTCACTGAGTGAGAATGTCTGGCCTGTTGGGAAGCTTCTTGTGAGGGGGACTACTGAGAGGTCCAGAAATGTGGTGAACCAGGCCTGATGCACCCATGTGGGAGCTACAAGGATCATGTTGAGAGATGTCTCCCAGATCCGTCAAAATAGAAATGGAATGAGAGGGAGAGGCAGAAAACGGTAGGCAAATATCCCTGACAGGCTCATCCATAGAGCATTGTCCTTGGATAGAGGATATGGGTACCTGGAGGTGAAGTCTTGGCACTGTGTGTTTTCTGCTGTGGCGAAAAGCTCTATTTGAGGTGTTCCCCACTTCCAGAAGTATTTTTGAAGGACATGCAGGTGGAGTTCCCATTCATGGACTTGTTGCTGCATCCTGCTGAGCAGGTCTACAAAGTCGCCGTCCGTCCTTGGGAGATACGCCGCTACCAGGTGAATAGGATGGTGGAGAGCTAATTTCCAGATTGTCTGAGAGAGTTGTGATTATTGGAAAGACTGCGTCCCTCTCTGTTTCTGAAGGTAGTACATTGCTATCATGTTATCTGTGCAGACTACGACAACTTTGTGAGAGAGGTGATGAAGAAATGCTTTCATGGCTAGAAATACCCCCTGAAGCTCAAGGAAGTTGATGTGTAGGGATTGATAATGGTGTTCCCGCTGGCCCTGCACTGAGAGTTCTTGAAGGTGAGAGCCCTAGTTTGTGTCTGACACATCTGTTGTCAGAATCATCTGAGGAACAGGGTCTAGAAAAGGCCGCCCTTTAAACAGGTTGGTGGTGTTTCACCATTGCATGGACTGCAGTACTGTTAGTATGGCAATCTAACAGCACCAGATCTTCCCAGTGACCCTGTGATTTAGCCTACTAGCGAGACGGACACTGCTGTAGGGGATGCATGTAGAGCCTGGCTGATGAATTCTCTTGAAACTGAGGGAGGAGAGACTGAAAGTTGTGAACACAAGTCGGATTGGAGTATTCTATCCCCAATTCTGCATTGAGAATAGCTCCTAGACAGGGCTGTATCTGAAGAGGCTGAAGGTGGGATTTGAGAAAGCTGAGTGTGAACCCTAACTTGTGCAGAAGGTCCACTGTCATCGGAGTGTGACGTCTGCATTGTGCTAACATGCTAGCTCTGATGAGCTAGTCATCCAGGTAGGGGAATACATGTATGTTTTGTCTTCTGAGATTTGCTGCTACTATTGCTGAGCACTTTGTGAAGACTCTGGGGAGCTGTGGTGGCTCCAAAAGATTAACCTTGAGAATTGGTAGTGGTTGCCTGCAATGGCGAATCTGAGATGTGCAGGGTGGCTGGAGATCCGGAAGCAGGCGTCCTGTAGATCTAGGGTCATCATAAAGTTGCCCTATTGTAAGAGGGGGATAATATCTTCAAGAGGGCTGTGGAGAAATCTTGTGAGAGTGAGGGAGTGATGTTGAGTCATTGTGTATAGAAATTTTGAAGTCTTCCTTTAACAGGTGTGGAGTGGGAAAACATAGGTAGTCCCTGTTTAGATGTTGATGTAGCAGTGCAGGTGGTGGCGTTCCTGCCTCTACCTCTGGTGTTATTACCTCTATATACTCCTCAGTAGAAGCCTTTTGAGTATGAACTGGAAGGCTGTCTGGCCTGAGAGGTGGAGGCCTCTGTGCCATGTACCTACCTCTGAATGTGGGGCGACGAAAAGTACCTCTTTGGAAGGGGGACTGTAAAGCACCCAATGCTTTTGCGGTGTCTATCTTTTTTTTAGCTTCTCAAGGATGAGTCCACTCGAGGGTTAAAAAGATGCTCCATGTCAAAGGGCATACTGAGTACTGCTTGTTGTTCCTCTGGTTTAAAAACTGACACGCATGTCTTCTTACTAGGATGATAGTGTTGATATTGCTTGTAGCCGTGTTCGCATCATCTAGGGCACATTTGATTGAGTTATTACTGATTGTCTGCCCCTCTATGACAATCTGTTGTCCCGTTTTTTGGTGCTCATTTGCGATTTCAAGTAGCTAATTATTAGCATATTGCTAACTCACAGGCTTTACTTGTGTGGTAGGATTGAGCTCACTAGGATGAAATGGAGCAGCTCCTCCAGTATCTCTCAGACACCTTGTCTGGTAGAGATAATATCTGCCTACAGATTCCTTACTGACCACCTATCCTCCCCACTCTGCAAAAGGATTTCTATGGGGCAGGGACTTCCCTTTCAGGGCCCTGGTTTTGACAATCTCCTGTAATAGGAGAGGCAGGTGAATGTGGAGGGGAGACAGTGGAGGAAAAAGCAAGGGGTGAAGTTGGTGAAGGTGTGAGTAGGAGGAGGAGGTGAGGAAGAGGAAAAGGCTTGTGAATAGTGGTGGTAGCCTTGTCCCTAGTATTCTTTAGCACTGATGAAGTTTCCAGAGCCTCCTGAAAGGATAGTTTCCTCTTGAGGGTGACATGGGGGGGAGGGGGGGAAGCAATAATGTGCCCTGTACTCTCCTGGATGTGGAGGCGGCAATGTCGAGTATCTATGATCTCTAAAATTGGTTCAACTGGAAATGGTGTGGCCGAAGATTGACTAGAGTCTTTTGGCTCCAAAGACATTGAATCCTTGTTTTTCAATACCGAGGTTTTCGGTCGGTGCCTTTTTGTCTAAGCGGAGGTGGAGCTTGTTTGGCTCAGTGCTGAAGTGGTCAGTGCCGAAGGTCGAATGGAAGTAGAGACAATATCTCAGACTGAAGATGTTGAAGTTGATGGCTAGGCATTGGTAATTTTCAGTGTAAATCTGAGCCGGTTTCATGGAACTGGCCATGGCCTGGTGGCAGTGGAGGCCCCACAACCTCGGTAAGGGGATTTTTAGAAGTATTAAAGTGGGGCAAGAGGGGTCACTGTTCTCACAGGCTGTGCCAATGCCACCTTGTGGCTTTGGATATCCAACTGAACTTTGGAGTCCTGGATGGAGAATCCCTCCTCCTGGGTGCGCTCCTGCCCGAAGATGTCCGGAGTGTCTTCTAGAGTCTTGTGTGCCATTTCTAGTCGATGATCTCTTTGGTCCCGAAGGGTCTTTTTCGATCTGATATTCAGGTGTCGCAGGAGGCTTCTGGATGGGCGAGGGAGAGGCACAGGTTACACACCAGATGTTGGTCAGTGTTCAGGAATTTTGCATGGCACATACAGAACCGAACGTCATCTGTTCCATCGGCGCAGCATTGTGGTTGGTGCCATGTGCTGAGGTAGGCCTGAAAGGGCGAAGGCACCCCAGAGGGTGTGCGGTTAGTTCTTGGATGGAGTGAAATGAGGGCGAGAATGTAAGAAAATGAGATTGAAAACAAAGTCGATTGAGCAAAAGACAGAAAGAGGGGTTCTGAAACTGGAGCCAGGAGAAGATGGAGCGAAGAGTCACACATCCAAATGTGATGGTGGAGAGAAAACAATCTAACAAAGGAGTCGATGCCCATGCGCAGTATCACAGAGAAGGAGTCACTTGATCCTGTAACTCAAAAATGCTCCGTCGAAGAAAAAGCAACTTGCAACACTCCGAACCGAACACTAGATGGAAGACGTATGCAGAGGATGTGTATCTATAGCCAGACATGCCATCAAACTCTTTGTTACAGTGTACACTTTAAGCTACGAAAAGGTTAAATAAGGGCTTTATAATATAATGTTATTTTCATGCTAGAATCATGTATACAACCCCCAATCATGCAAACACACACCAATTCAAAACATACCGTGTTTTCTTTGCATAAATTATTTTAATCATGCTCAAGCATTGGATAAATCATGAAACACATAAAAAAGTACTGATACAAACTAGATGATTCCCCAATTGTGCGACGGCATTATTGTAATTTGAAATCATTATTATAAGCAACACTAACAACTTGTGGCCTGCTGGTGTTCTATGCTGCATCAAACAGGAGTAGGGGAGAGGATGAAAAGTAAAGGGGAACAAACATGAAGAAGGTAAACTAGCGGGTGTAAGCAACTTGGAGCAAGACCAGGAACAAGACAGCCTAAAAACACACACCTTTACTAAGTACTGCAAATAGAAGACAAAAATAGGCTGAGCTAGAAAGTGGTAGCAGCGGAAAGACACTCCCAAAAAAGGAAGCAGTACGTGGTCTATGGTCCAGGAAGAAGAAACACACAAACAGACACTGAATTTAAATCTACAGTGCCAGCTGGTATCTATTAATAAATGGATCAGTTTTTTATTTTAAGTATGTACGATAGCTAAGGTAAAACAGGTATGCGAGTCCACCAAGGTTAGTTATTACCAACAGTATTAGTGTCATCTTAGTAAACATCTCTCTTCTGGCCTTGCCAAGAAAAGCATGATTCAGTAATTTAACATAGCAGCGGGAAGCCAACAGCACAAAAACGGTTGCAGCAAATGAAGGGTGACTGAGGGGAATGGAAAGAAGAGAGGGCTTTATGCAGCTTTCGCTAAAATAGTCATCTCAACACCATGTTTGTAAGTGAGTAAGAAGAGAAGTATTTTCTACTTTCATGTATTAAGCCAGTAGCAAAATACACAGGTCATATTGTACTGCAAAACAGTGTTAATACATTTTTAAAGGAGTGTGAAGTCCTGGAGGCTATGGGAGGCATGTTTGAATACCATACCATGGGTTTTCTTGCAAGCATCAGTAGTTTTGGCAGCCTTGTTACGGAGTTCAGGATTTCATGCACCTCCATACTTGAGCAACTGGTTAGTAAATGCAGGGTTTCGAGTGCTGGTCAAATGAGTATCTTCAGCAGACTATTGCCCTCATTATGAAATTGGCGGTGAGTGATAAAGTGGCAGTAATACCGCCAACCGGCTGGCCGTAATTATCATCAAATTATGACCATGGCGGTGATAACTCCCATAGACAGCCAATGTATCACACCAACCGCCAGGCTGTTAACACCACTGAGCATAGCGGTAGCCATCAACAGCCACGCGGAAGACAAAGTACCGCCCATCATATCATGACCCAGGAAACTGCCACAATTTCCGGGGCGGTACCAACGCCTTCAAAAGCCTGGCGGAAACAGAACACAGAAGACCAAAGACTCACCATCAGAGACACAGGGAAGAACAACGCGGCCATGGAACCGGAATTGCAAGTCTTCCCGATGCTCATCTACGTCATGCTCCACCTGGAACACCAACGCTGCCAAAAACGGTGAGTACAGCCGCCTAGCAGACAAGGGAGAGAGGGAGGAAAATTAGAGTGACACACACACGACACACACAACACACACACGCACACACACACACACACACACACACACACACACCATATACACACCCAGCTGCTGATGAAAAACAATGGCACACGACACACAGCAGAATAATGCAAGAACAACAAGAATGTAGTAATGCGAATGTATTGATTGTGAACAGTTACCAAAAAAAACAATAGTACGAAAAACAGATATGTACAAATGTACACAAAGGGTCAATACCCAGTCCAAAGTACTAAGGGCCCACATGGCCACAGGGCACAGTCCAAGGCCCAACTCGAATCCTGACTTCATTTGGATAGAACTCTGCAGGGGCATCAGTTTGCAAGTGGGCAGGCACCTCAGGGGGATGAGGGTGCGGGGAGCACCTCAGCCAAATACGGGAACATGCCTACTGGTGAGGAGTGCAAGGCCACAGTCTCTCAGGTGGGTGACTTTCCCACTGGTTCTGGAGGGGGCGCCATGCCCATATCTCTGTACTGGGGAGTGCAAGGTCACAGTCTCTCAGGTGGGAACATGCCCACTGCTCCTGGAAGGGGCCCCTTGTACAGGGGGTGAGGACTACACAGTCTCGGCAGGTGAAGGTGCCTCCTGGGCAGCCTCTGCAGGAAGAGTAGGCTGCATTTCCTCAGCTGGCGGTGAGGGCCCCGTGACCACTGGTGTTGTCACCCTGACAGCCTCCGCTGGAGAAGAGGCTTCTTACCCTTCCTAGCAGGAGGTGTTGGATCCTTACCCTTCCTGGCAGGGATGAGGGCTTCTTCTCCTTCATGGCAGGATGAGCGGGCTCCTTAGCCTTCCCGACAGGAGTCGAAGGCTTCTTCCCCTTCATGGCAGGAGGTGTGGGATCCTTAACCTTCCTGGCTGGTGGAGTGGGATCCTTGACTGACTTGCCACCATGACTAGGTGGTGCCACCACTGTCCACATGGACTGGTTGGCTGAGGTGCTGGGCTGGGTCGTTGGGACCCTGCTCTTACAGACATGAAGGGGAGGAAAGGGAGGGAAGACGTCAAGTTGGGCAAGGAAAAGCTTCTTAGGGATGGTGGGGTGGGAGGAGGGATGGGAATGGAGGTTGAGGGAGTGATTGTTGGAGATGTATGTCTCCTGGACTTGGGTGCAGGTGCATGGGCAGTTTGCTGATGTGAGGTGGATGGCTGTTGGGTGTGTGAGTGCTTGCGTTTGTGTCCTTTAAGGGGGACAGACAGGGTGGGAGAGGACACAGGGGACGCATGCATGAATGTTGTGGAGGTGTCTGCTAGTGAGGTGTGTGTGCTGCTTGGTGTGGTGATGCTGGTGGGGGATGTTGATGCAGTGCATGCATGTGTGAGTGTGGATGCGACTGTGAGGGAGGTGGAGGAGGGGGAGACAGTGGAGGCAGTGGGTGTGACTGTGTCTGCAACTCTCTGGTGTTTGCGTGAGTGCTTGTGGGATGAAGTGTGGTGCCTGTGTTTGACTGTGCCACTCTTGTGTGTTGTCTTCTGTGAATGCTCGTCTGTAAGTGTGCATAGGATGGGTTGTGGTTGAGGAGACTGGGACTGGGAAGCAGTAGTTGGAGGGGGGGGAACAGTAGGAACAGGGACAACGGCTACCATCAGAGAGGAAGCCAGAGCCTGACTTGATCTCTGTTAGGCTGCCAATCCACTGTGGATGCACTCCAGGAATGCACTGCATTGCTGCATCTGGGATGCCAGACCCTGGATGGCATTCACAATAGCTGACTGCCCTACAGACATGGATCTCAGGAGGTCAATAGCCTCCTCACTCAGGGAAGCAGGGCTCACTTGGGCAGGGCCTGAGGTGCCTGGGGCGAAGGAGATGCCCACCCTCCTGGGTGAGCGGGCATGGGCAACTCGCTGTGGGGCTACTGGGAGGGCGGTGCTGGTAAGGGGGTGGTGGCTGTACTAGCAGCTGGGGTGGTCCCAGAGGTGTCTGCCACCACCTGGGAGCTTCTAACAGAGGAGGTATCAGAGTCTGTGTTGTCGCCCCCTGTCCCACTGGTTCCCTCGGCGTCGGTGGACTCTGCCTCCGGGGTCCTGTGGGATGCAGCTCCCTCTGTCGACGGAGCCCCTGCTCCTCCACCAGATGATGCTAATGCACACATGGACAGGATGACCGAAGAAAAAAGTGGAGAGAGAGAAAGGAAACACTGGGTCAATTACTGCACCAACACCGTCACACACGGGATCAGGATTGAGCACTATGCATTGCACTGACAGTGATTTGGCTAGATGCCATGGCAAGATGAGGGCCACACTGCCAACTGCACCCCTCCTGGTACCCACAAAGCCGTGACTGACATGGAATGCTAACAAGCTAGGTTACCTGCATTTGCCATACACCCATTACCCTTGAGCTGGATCACGCTGCAATGTCTGACCTGGCATTAAGGGGCACCCACTTACTCACACCCACCACCTAGATCCCATGCTACCTACCAATTATTGTAGTAATGCCCACTGTATTCACCCCCTTGTGGCTGCTGTGATGCCCTCAGGCACCCATCCAGCTCTGGGTAGGCCATCGCCAGTATGCGGGCCATCAGGGGGGTCAGGGTTCGACTGGCACCCCTTCCTCATTGGGAGGCCATCCCCAGCTGGGCCTCCACAGTCTTCCGTGCCCAACATCTCAGGTCCTCCCACCGTTTCCGACAGTGGGTGCTCTGCCTGCCATAAACCTCCAGGGTCCGCAAGTCCCTGGCGATGGCACGCCATAATCCCTTCTTTTGATGGGCGCTGACCTGAAGAGGTAATACAGACAGGAGGACCCCATTACACATACAATCCAGCCTGTCACACATATGGCCCACCAGTCCTGTTTCCAAATCCATTGGCACACACATTGCCCGGTGCACACCATGTACACCACCAAAAGACATGCCCCTCCCGATGACACGATGCTTGCACACACATGTCCATGCATCCTTCCCACATGCATTGTGTCCAAAGTGTACTCACCTGTTGGTCTGGAGGCCCATACAGCTGTCGGTACTGGGGTATCGCTCCAACCCCCCCCTGCAGTGAAGGAAGGGGCTCTTTCCCCGGTCACACGGGCCATGGTAGGTTCCAGACACTGGTCACAGCAGCACACGCAGTGTAGGTGTTCTCCTGTTGAAGGTCAGGAAACAAGTGAGGAATCAGATAGAAAATGGGGGTCACGCCTACGGCGGTTTACACCATCACCGCCGGCGCTGATCCCCATTGGCCACTGTACTCCATAGAGCCCCATATTATCCAATGAGGAATTGCACGGCCGTGCAAGACTGCCTTCCGCCACGATGCCCAACGTCAGCGGAGTTACCTCACTTCCATCTGTCCCTACATACAGGACAGGCGGTCGCCATTTCATGGTGGCGGACAACGGTCAATATAAACCTGAACTGCGTCACAGCCTAGATTAGCACATACCTCGCCACTCCCACTGTCCATTCACATAAATGCACTATGTACACTGAGGGTGTGGTTCCTTTGTTCAAATTGTGACAGCCTACTCACTCTTCTGTCCCTTAGATACCTACCGCTGCGGATTAATAGGAGGAGGAGACAAACCCCTGAGTACAGACCCCTCGTGGACTTGGCTACACTTGAGGACAGGCACATTATCCTCACCTATAGACTGGATAGGGCCATAATCACAGAGCTGGGTGCCCAATTGGAGCCTGACCTGATATCTGCTATCCGTCATCCGACTGGGATTACCCCCCTCTTGTGCAAGTGCTATCAGTGCTCCATTTCCTGGCAACTGGTTCTTTGCAAGTGACAGTGGGCTCGGCAGCAGGAATGTCACAGCCAATGTTTTCAATCGTGCTGGCAAGAGTTTTGTCTGCCTTGGTGAAACACATGTGCAGCTACATAGCTTTCCCCCAGGTGGAAGTATCTGGCCACTATGAAGGCCGGATTCTATGCAATGGGACATATCCCCAATATTGTTGGGGCGATTGATGGGACACATATTGCGTTAGTTTCCCCCTCCCCCTTGCCAGAATGAACAGGTGTTCAGGAATCGTAAGAGTTTCCACTCACTGAATGTGCGATTGGTGCGCCTGGCGGACCAGTACATCTCCCACATCACTGCTAAGTATCCTGGGTCGGTGCATAACGCCTTTGTCCTGAGGAATAGCAGCATCCCAAGTGTGATGGCCCAACTACAGAGGAACGGGGTGTGGCTAATAGGTGAGCCATGGTCCCCACCCACTGCATGTTAGTGTATGCCTTCAGGTGTCATCCCCCTAGCATTGTGTGAGGCTAAATGTTGTCCCTCAATACTTGCAGGTGACTCTGGCTACCCAAACCTATCGTGGCTGCTGAAACGTGTAAGGAATGCCAGGACAGGGGCTGAGGAACGTTATAATGAGGCACATGGGCGAATCAGAAGGATCATCGAGATGACCTTCGGGCTCCTGAAGGCCAGGTTCAGGTGCCTCCAGCTGACAGGTGGATTCCTGTGCTACTCACCCGGGAGGGTCTGCCAGATAGTAGTACCTTTTCTGTAGGAGGAGGAGACTGGAGATGCCCCTGTGGCAGAAGTGGACCCTGAGGACAGTGAGGATGAGGAGGCAGAGGATAAGCACAACCGAACATCAGTTATACGTCAATACTTCCGATGACACACAGATGAGACAGTGCAATTGACAGTTCCTCGGACTATTGATGTTTTCTGTGTGGCTGTAGCATGATGGCATTAACTTCCACTGCATCTCAACTTACTGTCACCTATGGCTTGTCATTTTACAGATGTTGGTGAGATCACAACTGTGTACTGATATGAGTACAGACAGCTACAGATCATTATCTCTATGCTCTCACAGTGGTCAGATAATTTGCACTAGATGTGACTGTTTCCATAAATGCACATTTTCAACATAAAATACTAGTAGCCAAGTTGTGTTCAAGGGTGTTTATTGTAGTACTATGAAATTGAGGGAAAAGTGCAATGGAATGGGGTTTATGATGGGGAAAGTCAAGGGTATTTTTCCAGTCTGTTTGTAGGGCAGGTCCAATGTCCAAGGGACCATAGGAAGTGGAGCAAAAGCAGTTCAAAGTGGACAAGGTGACAGTGTGGGACACAAGGGGAACAATCAGGTGAGTCGCATTTTCTGGAGGAGTTCTTGGCAAGTGTCACTGGCTTCTGTCTGGGTCGCAGGGAACGTTTGAGGGGTGGTTCACCTTCTGCAGGGGGAGGGGTGCTGGTGGCCTGTGGGTCCTATGGCAGGGCCTCCTGCCCGCTACCTGCAGCGGAAGTGGAGGGCTGGTCAATGGACTGGCTAGTGGTAGGGACCTGCTGGTGTTCTGTTGCTATCCTCATGATGTTGCCCATGTCTGCCAGCACCCCTGCTATGGAGGTCAAGGTGGTGTTGATGGCCTGCAAGTCCTCCCTGATACTGTTCCTCCTGCAGCCGCTTGTTCTCCTGCACATTGTCAAGGATCTGGCCCATCGTGTTCTGGGAATGTTGGTAGGCTCCCAGGATCTCGGGGAGTGCCTCCTGGAGAGTTGGTTCCCTGGGCCTGTCTTGCCCTGGCGCACAGCAGTCCTCCCAGTGTCCCTGTTACCCTGTGCCTTTGTCCCCTGAACGGTGTGCCCACTGCCACTAACCAAAGGCCGCCCATTGTCTTGGGTGTGAGGTGTGGACTGGGGGGTCCCTGTACAAGTGGGCCCACTGCTGATTGACGTGTCCTGGGGACAGAGGTGTGGGTACACTGGGTGGGTGCTGTGGTGTTGAATACTGATGGGGGAGGCTCTGTGGTGGACAGAGTGGGCTGGGGTGACCGACTGTCCAGTGGTCCCAGATGGACCAGGTTGTTGGTCCAGATTCTGAAGTCCAGAGTTACTGTCATCACTGTGGGCATCTTCTGTTGGGGGAATGGATAGTTGTGGCACTTCCTCTCCGCTGGGATTGGCTGGGGCACCCGTGGGGATGAAAGTGATGTATTATGCTTCATGTCTGTGACATGTTGTACATCCCTGGCTTCCCCTCTATCATTGCTGTTGCCCTGCCACCTTTCTTTGTGTATGGTGATGTATTGTGGGACTGTTAGTTCCCCTATGATGTGCATGCTTTTGTGATGGGTGTCCATGCAGAGCTGGGAGGGCTGTCCATGCATTGGTATGGCATGCAGGAATTAGCCTTGGGGTTAGTCATATGTGCAGGTGCAGTGTGTGGGATGGAGTGGGGTGATGGGAGGGAGGGTGTGTGATGATATGCAGGTACGGGGGTGTTAAGTAGTAAATATTGACTCACCAGAGTCCAGTCCTCCGGCTACTCCAGCGAGTCCCTCAGGATGCAGTATTGCCAAGACTTACTCCTCCCATGCTGTGAGCTATGGGGGAGGAGGTGGCGGTCCACGACCAGTCCTCTGTATGGCGAAGTGATACCTTGCTGGCACGAACATACCTTCCTCAGTAGGGTGTTCCATCTCGCCCGATGTCGTCCCTTGTTCTTGGGTGCTGCCCAACGGCGTTCACCCTGTCCACGATTCTCCACCATAGCTCCATCTTCCTGGCAATGGATATTTGCTGTACCTGTGCTCCAAACAGCTGTGGCTCTACCCTGACAATTTTCTCCACCATGGCCCTTAACTTATCATCAGTGAAACGGGGGTGCCTTAGTGGGGACATGGGTGGTGTGTGATGTGGGGTGCGTGAGGGATGTATGGGTGTATGTGGTGTGTGTGTGTCTAGTTGTCTCTGTGCTGTTTGTGTCAATCTCCTGGCAATAATTGTTGTTCGTAAAGGGTTGTGGGTAATGTGGGTGTGTGTTTTATGGTGCTGTGGGTGGGTGTGTGTATGATTGCCAGGTGTGTGGTTTTAGTATTGGCCAGTGTAGTGTTGTTTTATATGTGGGTGTCCATTCTGAGTGCGGGGGTATGTACTGCCAAAGGTTTACCGCCACTGAATGTCCACCATGGTGATTCGTGGATCATAATGTGGTGGGCGTTGTTTTGTTGGTTTAACGGTATGGGTGTTGGTATCGCCACTTTAGCACTGACCTTTGGGCTGGCGGATTTGTGTATGTGGCTGTATTCTGTTGGATTGATGTGTGTCATAATATGCGGAACAGATATTCGCCACTGAGGCGGTATGTTGGCGGCCGTCACAGTGGAGTTAAGCGGGATTTACCGCCAATGTCATAATGAGAGCCTATGACCCTTCTTGATCATTTGTACTTTATGATAGTGAAATGCAAGATGTAATTCCAATGTTTCTGACTCAGGCATGGTTCTGGTCCAGATAGTGCAAGTACCAGGATCTGATGGCCTTGTTAATCAGGTTTGTGCCTCATGCCAGATGGTGGCTAGGAGCTTTTCAGTGGTACCCGAGAAGACTGTCGAGGGGAGCCTCTCAGCCAAGGTGCAGATCTTTAAGTTAACCAATTCAGACCTGCACTGCAAGATGTATCGCTGCAACCAGTCGATGGGTCATGCCTTTAGCTTTCCAAGACGCAGATTGGCATGTTCACGGACGCCTCCTCTGGGTTGCGGCAGTCACCTGGGAGACAAACCAGCATGGGGTATTTCATCTGCATGAAAGCAGTGACTACAAAAATGTTACGGAGCAGCAGGTGGTTCAACTTGCCATGGAGGCCTTCCTCCCTTGCCTCTAAAGGGACACCACCACCATTGTCCATTATATAACAGATAAACATTGTATCTCAAAAGTGAGCTCAATAACAACAAGTTACTTACCTTCGGTAACGCTTATCTGGTAGAGTCTACATCTAGCTGCAGATTCCTTACTTTTAATTTTCCCCAAGCATCAGACTGGATCCAGAAGATTTTTCTTGAGCAGTATCCATGCAGTAGGTGGCATTGATCGGGTCGGTGTCAGTCGTTGGCACCGGAAATTACATTTTGGTTCATGTATAAACGCCACCCAGATGTGCTAACATCAGTTTCTTTACAAGACTTTCCACAACAGAATCAGGGAGCAATGAAGAACACCGACCACTAATTCTATCAAAACCAGGGCCTTGAAAGGGAAGTCCTGCCCCCTAGAAATCCTTCCAGAGAGGGGAGGATAGGTGGTTAGTAAGGAATCTGCAGGCAGATATTATCTCTACCAGACAAGGTGTTTTCGAAGGTAAGTAACTAGTTCATTTGATAGAGACTTATAGCTGCAGATTTCTCACCCTTAAATTGATACCAAAGCAATACCATCCCCAGAGGTGGGTCTGTGAACCAATTCCAAAGGAGAAAGTCCTGCAGGATCGAACGGGTGAAGTGCCCACGTTGCTGCCTGACAGATGTCCAGGACCGGAATTCTGCGTGCCAATGCAGTGGGCGCTGCTTTACTTATGGTGGAATGAGCCTGTAAGCCTTCAGGAGGTTGTTTTTTGGCCAGTGCGTAGCAGATCTTAATGCAGAGTATGACCCATATGGAGATGATCAGATCCTGCAAGGCCTGCCCTATATTCGCACCCCAAGAAGAGTTGGTCGGCTATCAGGATGTAGGAAAATGCAACTGTTGACATGGTCACGCCCTACTTTTTGCCTAGTGTTGATTCCAGCTTTGATTGGAAGTGTGCTGCGACCCTGGTAACCAGGCCCCAGCACCAGAGTTCTTTCCCTAAAACCGTACCTTTGTTTCCACAATTGGAACAGCCCTGGCACACAGATAAGTCCCTTGTAAAAGATACCCCTGGATCCAAGGGCCCTGTGTACCGGGAAGGTCCCTAAAGGCTGTAGCATGTATTATGCCACCCTCAGGGACCCCTTACTCAGTGCATGCACACTGCTTTGCAGCTTGTGTGTCCTGGTGGGGAGATAAAGACTAAGTCGACATGGCACTCCCCTCAGAGTGCCATGCCTACAAACCACTGCCTGTGGCATATGTAAGTCACCCCTCTAGCAGGCCTTACAGCCCTAAGGCAGGGTGCACTATACCACAGGTGCCCCTACAGTGTTGAAGTCCATTCTTAGACATTTTAAGTGCAGTGTAGCCATAAAGAGTATATGGTCTGGGAGTTTGTCATTACAAACTCCACAGCACCATAATGGCTACACTGAATAATGGGAAGTTTGGTATCAAACCTCTCAGCACAATAAACCCACACTGATGCCGGTGTGGGATTTATTGAGAAATGCACACAGAGGGCATCTTAGAGATGCCTCCTGTATGTTACCCAAATCCTAGTGCAAGGCTGACTGGTCTGTGCCAGCCTGCCACTTCCAGACGAGTTTGACCACATGGGTTGAGTGCCTCCGTAGACTCTGTGGTCAGAAACAAAGCCTGCTCTGGGTGGAGGTGCTTCACACCCCCCGTAGGAACTTTAACACCTGGCGGTGAGCCTCAAAAGCTCAAGCCTGGTGTTACAATGCCCCAGGGCACTCCAGCTAGTGGAGATGCCCACCCCCCGGACAAACCCCCACTTTTTGGCAGGAAGTCCAGAGGGATAATAAGAAAAACAAGGAGGAGTCACCGTCTCAGCCAGGTCCACCCCTAACGTGACCAGAGCTGAAGTGACCCCGCCCCCGCCTCTCGCCCCTGAGAAATCTTGCTTTGGAGGTTTAGGACGAATATGGATAGGGATGTGTAGGAGTGAGCACAAGGAGGGTGTAGCCACCCTCAGGGACAGTAGCCATTGGCTACTGCCCTCTAACCCTAACACACCCCTAAATTTAGTATTTAGTGGCGACCCTGAACCCAGCTCTTCAGATTCCTGACGACCTCACAAGAAGAGGAAGGGCTGCTGAGCTGAAAACTCCACAGAGAAGAAAAGGAGACGACAATTGACTTGGCCCCAGCCCTACCGGCCTGTCTCCTACTTCAAAGACCCTGCAACCGAGAAGCGACGCGTTCTGCTGGACCAGTGACCCCTGAAAAGAGTCCAGGGGACTGCCTGCATCACCGAGGACCAAGAACTCTGTGGGCAGCGGCTCTGCCCAACAAGAAGAAAAGCCATCCATCCTTAAAGGGACTCCCACCTCACTACAGAAGCGTGAGTCCCCAACACTCTGCACCCGACACCCCCTGCCCGTGTCCAGAGAAGCCAACTATCCAGAGAGGACCCCCAGGAGACTCCGATGACTTGTCCACCCTGGGCTGACCTCCCTGAACCCCCACGACGCCGCCTGCACAGGGAATCCCGAGGCCCCCCCCCCGGACAGAAACTGCCCGGGACGAAGATATCCGACGCCTGGAAGAAGCACTGCACCCACAGCCCCCAGGCCCATGAGAAACAGACCACCGGTGCAGCAACGACCAGCAGGCGGCCTTCACCCTTGCCCAGTCAGTGGCTTGCACGCGAGGCTCCCTGTGCCCTGCCTGCAGCACCTAAGTGACCCCTGGGTCCCTCCATAGAGTTCTATTGAGAACCCGATGCCCTGTTTGTACACTGCACCCGGCCGCCTCCGTGCCGTGTCTACTTGGGGCCCCTCCAGTACTCCTCCAAACCCCCCTGGCCTGCCCTCCGATATCGCGGGTACTTACCTGCCAGCAGACTGGAACCGGAGTACTCCCTGTCCCCATAGGCACTCACATTTTTTTGGCTCCTGTTTGACCTCTGCACCTGACCGGCCCTGTGTTGCTGGTGTTGGGCGTTTGGGGTTGCCCTGAACCCCCAACGGTGGACTACCTATATCCTGGAGATTTAACCCATAAGTGTGGTATTTACCTCTGAAACTGTACTGTACTTACCTACCCCTGGAACTGTTTTTGCCAATTTAATGAAAACTGAATAGATTCAATATTGCACACAAAGTCTCAACTATTACTATGCAAAGTACCTTTCATTTAATGTACTTACTTGCCAAATGAATCTTGTGGTTCTAAAAATAAATTAACAAAAGAATATTGTTCTATATAAAAACCTATTGGCCTGGAGTTAAGTCATTGAGTGTGTGTTTTCACTTATTGCTTGTGTGTGTACAACACATTTTTAACACTACCCTCTAATGAGCCTAACTGCTCGACCACACTACCACAAATAGAGCATTAGTATTATCGATTATTGCCTCTGTCAAGCCTCTTGGGGAACCGCTGGACTCTGTGTACACTATGGGGGTCATTACGACTCCCGCCGGACGCGGTGACCGCGCGCCTGGCGGGAGCCGCCAAAATACCGTACCGCGGTCGCAAGACCGCGGCGGGTATTTTGAGTTTTCCCCTGGGCTGGCGGGCGGCCGGCAAAAGGCCGCCCGCCAGCCCAGGGGAAAACGACCTTCCCACGATGAAGCCGGCTCGTAATCGAGCCGGCGGAGTGGGAAGGTGCGACGGGTGCAGTAGCACCCGTCGCGTATTTCACTGTCTGCAATGCAGACAGTGAAATACTGAGCGGGGCCCTCTTACGGGGGCCCCTGCAGTGCCCATGCCATTGGCATGGGCACTGCAGGGGCCCCCAGGGGCCCCGCGACACCCCCTACCGCCATCCTGTTCCTGGCGGTTCGCCCGCCAGGAACAGGATGGCGGTAGGGGGTGTCAGAATCCCCTCGGCGGCGCAGCAAGCTGCGCCGCCTTGGAGGATTCAATGGGGCAGCGGGAAACTGGCGGGAGACCGCCAGTTTCCCTCTTCTGACCGCGGCCAAAGCGCCGCGGTCAGAATGCCCTGCGGGGCACCGCCAGGCTGTCGGCGGTGCTCCCGCCGACCGCGGGCCTGGCGGTCATAGACCGCCAGGCTCGTAATGAGGGCCTATATCTCATTTTGGTATAGTATTTACAGAGCCAGCTTCCTACACAGGATCTCTTTTGGAAGGAAGGAAGAACACCAATGCTCTTTTTGAGTCCTAGCAGTGGAGTCTCCCTCTTCCTTAGAAGGGTGTGGGAGTGCGTAAAAAGGTGATAGAATGGCCTACATGAAAAGATGTGACCATTTTTGGCAGAAAAGAGGCCCTAGTGCGAAGCACTACTTCATGAGGATAGATAGAACGGTAAGGCAGTTTAGATGACAAGGGTGGAATCTCACTCACTCTGCTGGCAGATGTAATTGCCACAAGGAAGGCTATTATCAATGTGAGAAGCCTGAGGAGACAGTTGTGAAGAGGCTCGAAAGGAGCTCACATCAAGAAGGTCTCACTTGGGCATAACGAATGGGGATGGAGGGAAGAGATTAATAAGATCCTTTAGGAACCTGTGTACAATAATAGACTTGAACAAGGGGGGTTGATCAGGCAACCACAAAAAAACTGAAATAGGAGATAAATAGCCCTTAAGTGTGTCCAAAGCAGAATCCTGCTGGGCAAGGGAAAGAATGGACAGTAGAACCTTGAAAGAGGGGCAGAAAGGGGATCAACAGACTTGTCTGTGCACCATGCCACACATTTCTTCCGACAGGCATACACTGCTTTGGTGAAGGGACGCCTGGCTGCCAAGATGATGTTACAGACTTCGAGAGAAAGGTCAAAAGCTCAACTCCAGGTAAGAACGCAGAGTGTGGACAGGTTCAGATGAAGTATCCTCCTCAGCTGCTGCGACAGAAGATCTTCCCGAAGGGGTATTCTGATCGAAGAACTGACTGAAATGCGCAGCAGCTCAGAATACCAAACTCTCGGTGCCCAGACCAGAGCCAAAGGGATCACTTGGTCCTGGTCGTTCCTGATCTTCTCGAGGACTCTGGGAATGAGTGGTATGGGGGAAGGCATAAAGGGGGCCTGAATTCCACTCAAGATTAAAAGTGTCTTCAAGAGAGTGCTGCCCTGGAAACTCCAGCACGCAAAACTGCTGACATTGTGCATTGTCGGCAGAGGCAAACAATCTAACCATGGCTCTCCCCACTACTGAAAGAGCTTGTGCCACCTGTTGATGGAGATGCCAGTCATGGTCCTCTAGGTATTTTTGGCTGAGTTTGTCTGCTCTGGCGTTCAGAGAGCCCGCCAGATGTTGAACAAACAGAAATATGCCCTGTGGCTCCAGCCATGTCCAGAGGCGAAAAGCCTCTTGACAAGTGGGCCACACCCCACCCTGCTTGTTGCATTAGTACATGGCAGTGGTGTTGTCTGAACACCTGCACTATCTTTCCCTTGATAGAGGGAAGACAACCTTTCAATGCCAGTCAGATTGCACGTAGCTCCAGCATGTTGACGTGGAGTCTTGCTACCGCTCAAGACCAGATTCCTCTGATATCCACCTCTACCAGATGGCTGCCCCATCCCAGCGGTGCCACATCTGTCACTACTGTCAGATCTGGTTGGGGAAGGGAAAGGGATCTGCCTCTGGCCCAATCACAGTTTGTTAACCACTGCTGCAGATCTTTTGCAGTTCCATCCAAGATCTGGACCATGTCTGAGAAATTCCCGAGGTTGCCCCCATTGGAACTTCAGGTCCATTTACGGAGCTTGCATTTGCCATCTGGCATGTGTCATCAGCAGGATGCAGGAGGCCGTGAGGCCCAGCAGCCTCAGTCAGTCTCATAAATTTCCAGGATAGAGGCTGAAACATCAGTATCATGGCCTGAATATCCTGGAATCGCCGCTCAGGAGGATTAGCCCAAACTGCACTAGATCCAGAACAGATCTGATGAAAGGGAGCATCTGAAAGGGAGTCAGGTGTGACTTTGGCATGTTTATAGTGAACCTCAGTGAATACAATATGTTCACCCTAATCTGGGTGTGGGAGACCAAAGCCTGGGGCGAGCCTGCCTTCTACAGCCAGTCATCGACTGATAACCCTGACCTCTTCAGATGAGCTGCAACCATCACCTTAGTGAACACCCGAGGAGCGCTGGTAAGGTCAAAGTGAAGCATGGTAATTTAAAAGTGCTCGTGGCCCTCTATGAACCCGAAGTAACATCTGAAGGCAGGCAGGAAAAGGATGTGAAAATAAGCGTCCTGCAAGTACAAAGTTATTATCCAGTCTCCTGGGAGCAGGGGCTCCTGAGCCAACATGAGCATTATGAACTTCTTCCTCTTGGAGGCTCTTAGGTCTAGAATAGGGTGAATATGGTGGCATGGAAAGAGTGGTGGTCTCAAAGGGGAGGGAGTAGCCCCTTCTGACGATCTACAAAACTAACCTGTCCAATGCAATGGGTGGCCAGTGGGGCAGGTGATGGTAAATCCTGACAACTGGCTGTACATAATGATAGAGAGCCAGATTAAGAGGTTTTGGAGGCTGCTATGGGGGGGGGGGGGGTGAACAGACTGACCAGACTGCTGGCCACCTGACCTACAAGGTTGTTGGGTCCTGCTCCCTCAGCCACGCAGAGGATGGGCAGTATGCGTAGCATGGTGGCTGGACAGGAACTGGCACGGCTGGAAGTCTCTTCATAGCCACAAAAGGAGCGAAAGGCAGATGGGGGTAGGGGGGTGAGGGTCTCCAGCAAGGCCCAAGAGAATCCTTGGAACGATTGAGTGCCAAATCGGCCTTGTGTCAAAAGAAACAGGTGCTATTGAATGGCATGTCTTTCAGGGAAGCTTTAACATCCCCTGAAAAGCCAGACATCCTCAGACAGGTGTTGTACCTTGGGGCCATTGTCGTTGAAACTACTCTGCCTAGCAAGTCACTTGTGTCCAGACCGCAACGGATCGTGAACTTTGCTGTGTCTTTTTTCCAGTCGCAAAAAGAAGAACATATGATGGACTGAATACAGAGTAAATCAAACATTCACCTCCAGCCACAAAGATCTGGGTTTAATCCATCGTTTTTTGCTCACCAGGACACCCAGTTTGGACCCAGCCACGTGCAAATCAGTCTTGACCCTGTTCCTCATTGTAACAGTCCAGCCCGAACTGCCAAGCCAGGTCCTCCCTGGACCGGAAACAAGCATCCTAGGACCGATTTCAGCGTATCACCCTTCATCAGTTAGGCTAGCTTGAATCCAGTGGCACAGTAAGCAAGGGACCCACATCTGGGCATACCCTTTCCACTTGGGGCGACAAATGCAAAAAGAATAGATGATGGACGGAATGCAGAGTAAAACAAACATTCACCCCCAGTCACAAAGATCTGGGTTTAATCCATCGTTTTTTTTCTCACCACAACACCCCAGTTCGGGCTGGACTGTTCCCATGTGGAACGGTGTCAAGACTGATTTGCATAAGGCTGGGTCCAAACTGGGGTGACGTGGCGAGCAAAGTAATGATGAATTAAACCTAGATCTGTGACTGTGGGTGAGTGTTTGAAAAGGTTTAACACTCCGTCCATCATTTTATTTTGTTTTGTGATGTTGCTTTGTGTCTTTCCAGTCGGCAACAGCCTGAGAGAGTGCAGCCCAGGCCTCTTCCAAGACCTGTGGAAGCACCTGTGCCGCCATGTCCCCCAAAGTTTGAGAATTACGGCCCAAAAGGCATGCAGTGGTCATAGACAGCAATGACAGGCTGGCAGAAGGAAACACCCTCTTCCCAAATAGATCCTGTTATTGGATTCCCTATCCGGGAAGGGCGGTAGGGAATGGTCATGGGAAGAAGAGGCTTAGACCACTAAGCTCTCAGGGGAGTAGTGTCAAGAAACTTGGGTCCCCAGGTGCAGGGCAATGGCGGCAGGTGATCATTCTATTAACATGGGCTGGGTTTGGATCAGTACCAGAAGGACGTCCTTGAGGGATTATTGAACGGGAGCAGGGGTTCGGAGGTGGAAGCTCCCGGCAGCAGCACCTCTGTCAAGAGATGAGTCTTGACTGCCACAGAGGGTAGCTGAAGGTCCAGGACCTCAGCCACCCTCCTCACCACCACTGCATAAGAGGCTTCCTCCTTCATAGCCATGGTAGGGAGAGAAAGCATACAAGCATCTGGAGATATTTCCGGTGTACTGGCTTCTGTCCATTTCCTCTTCATATAGCTGGTATTCTAGAGGGTCCAGTGATTACTCCCAGACTTACTGAAGGCCTAGCTCAGCAGAATAGGGCTCAGGATCCGATATAGGAGGCAAAGCTACTGCAGGCGTCTAAGTCGGATGACGCCAATCTGGCTCCGTGTCAGAGTCTGTAATGACAATGGGGATGGGGCCACCGGTGGGCCTCAACTTAACCGATCGCCCTGAGGACTTGGAGTGGGACGACTATGACTTGGGACTTTGTGACCGGTTCCAGGACCTTCACCTGTGCTGAATTGCATGGTGGGTCACCATCAGCTTTAGGGACTGCTCCCTCAAAGCCTTCGGATGAATGGTCTGGTACTTGGAGCACAACTTCTGGTTGTGGTCGCATTCCAGACACCACAAGCAGATGAGGTGCGAATTTGTCACGGACACTGCTGGATGACAGGATCCGCAAGGCTTAAAACCCTCCCTATGTGATGACATATCAACACACCAGAAGGAAGAAACCTGAAAAAGTTTGACAAAAAGTAAAAAAGGCAAGTCAAAAAATACCTGAGGGGTAGCTCTCTCTCTGATCTGCACTGGCTGGTGCAGAAAGAAAAAGATGTTGGGGAACCTGGGTGGTGCCTATATGAGAACCACAGTCATTTAAGACTGACGCTGAACAGATAGGTGCCACCTACCAGCACACAGGGATACCGTTAAAGAAATACCTTCTGGATCCAGTCTGACGCCTGGGGAGAATTCAAAGGAAAATAATCTGCAGTTAGAAGTCTCTATGAGATCAGATTTTTTTTTACAAGTGGTGGTACACAGTGCAGTCTCCCTCAACATGAGAGCAGATGCTCGGAGTCAATGCCTCTTAGAGAACCACAAGTGGTAACTTCACCATGAAGTGGTAGACATGATCTTCTGTGCACAGAGATGCGTATGCTTGCATCTTTTCAGCACGTCCGAGAACACGAGGTGCCACAGGCAGTGTGAGAGGATCAACAGGTGTTTCTAATTGACCCAGACTGGGCGAGGAGGGCTAAGAGCGCCAACATGTTTGTACATACTCACTAGTTGAGCCCCTCTTTCTCTACTGCCTAAGGTGGAACTGCCCTCACACCAAGCTAGTTAGATGCTCCACCCCAGTTCCCAAAGGCTGCAGCTGCACACATGAAGATAGAGGAGTGCAAGATAGAGTCTGTTTGATTAACGACAAACATTTCAGACATCATTTTGTCTGCCCAAAAACACTGCACAAAAATTGTGGGTCGCTGGAAGAAGTTTGTTCAAATTGGAAAGTCTGAACCAGGATGTGTCTCATCTTTCCAATGTTATATACTTCACACTGGTGCTTGCCCACACAAGCTTGTGTGTGGCTACTGTTTAAGGTAATCTGGCTGTCATCTGACATCATGTGCTCACTAATCAGTCATCTCTGTTTAGGTCGCCGCTAGTGGATTCTGTGTTTGTTCCCTCTCACTCAGTTTATTATTCCTAAGTGGGATTTGAATCATGTGTTGATTTTCCTTATGGTATCGTCATTCAAATTAAGACATAGTTGCCTGGTGTGTTTCCTCACTCTGTAGACCATTTTCCTGGTGACAATGACTTCATTCCACAAGGGCAGAGAACTTTCTAGCCCTCTCACATTTATCCAGGCTGGTTCTTCGCACCTGCCAATTATTTCTAACAAAACAAGTATCTACTTTTCATATGGGCCAGTCCATCACAACTTAGAGGAGGGACAACTGCATAGAAAGGACCCAAGGCATGCAGTATCACATTGCATCGGCTGCATTTCACAGTAACGATGGGATGATCAGCTCTTAGTGGGTTTCACTGAAGCACAAAGAGCAAAGCAGTGACCAAACATACGGTGGGCTATCCCCTGTGTCGTGATCTGCTAAGTCTTGGCCACGAAGGACCCTCCATGAAGTATCTGTCACCATGTCACAAGGGCCATGGCTGCATCCACAGCTTACACCAGAGGCATTCCTGGCAGCTGACATCTGGTGGGCTGGTCATATATTCACCAATGAACACTTCTGCAAAACATTATTGCCACACAGTCCAAGCATGCAGTGACAGTAACCTTGCCTAGTCTGTGTTGTAAGACTTTCTTAGTTAATCTGTACTACTCAATCCCACCTTATAGAGATACTGCTTTGGGAATCTTTCATAAAATGAGGAATCTGTGAGCTGTTGACCTCCTGTAATGACATTTCTGGTGATACATAATCTACTACACATAAATCATCAAAGTCCCCCTCCTCAGTGAGTTTCTGACTTCATTAACAGGAGTCCAAGGTATGAAAACATATCATAGGCTGCATTTGCTGCTGTTGTTGATGCTCTATTGCTCCCCCCTCCCCGTATGCCTTGATGGGGACAAAAAAACATTCCAGTATGCTGTCTGGCATTTTATATACTTGGCCCACATTGAGAGACAGCAGGTCTCGGCTCAAGGACAACATCTTGAGTTTATCCTGCCAAATCAACATGTTCAAATATTCACGAGTCAGAGATCACGGATAAATCTCAGACCTCCAGCGTTCTTGCGGACAATAAGTAAAGGCAGTAGAATCTTTCCCCTAGAGGCACCCCCTCTATGGCCTTTGTTCAGCAGGGCAGGAATTTCCATTTCAATAATCATGGTGTGTGCAGAAGAGCACATCCTCGTGGAAGGCAGGTGATTTAGAGGTAAGGACAGGAAAAGTAAGGCGTTGCTTTTATGGATTATGCTTATGTCTGGGGGATTTATAGAGTGCAGCAGCTACTCAATAGAGTGCCCCATCGCTATAGTAGGCACAAAGTCTTGAGGTCATGAAATTTAAAACTCAGAACTAAAAAGAAGGGTTATAAGCAATCTTTTAAAAACAGAAATGTCCTCATCAGCCTGCAGCTGCTGTGGAAAGGCATTCCAATCTTTGGCAGTAAGGTAAGAATGGGAGCTCCCACCCCATTTGTTCCTTCTAAACTTGGGATCACCACGAGAAGATCATTAGAAGAGCAGAGGATTCTAGATGGAAGATATGGAAGGGTCCTTTTAGATAGGTATTGGGGGCCTGAGAGGTAAAAGGCTTTATGTATTATCATAATAAGCCCTTTAAACCCCACCCACTCTTTGATGGGAAGCCAGTGAAGTTCTCAGGTGTGGTTGGATTCAAAAGAAGACACACCACAGCGTTCTGTACCAGCTCAATCTTCTCAAAAGATAGGTTGGTAGGCCTAGATAGAGACAATTGGCATAGTCTAGTCTTGTGGTGATCAATACCAGGATCACTGTTTTCTGTTGTGGGGTAGATAGAAGATAGAGGCACTTCTTTAGGCTCTTTAGAAGTCTGAAACAAACACTGACAGTTCAGCCACCTTTGCCTCCCAGTTAGCAAGTGTTGTTAAACTTCACTCCCAGGTTGTGTGCCACCATGGCAGGGGCTGGTGGAGGCTGGGCCTCACTGGGAAAGATGTTATTATTCCAGCTGAGTGGAGGGATCCCAAACACCAGTATTTTGGTTTAGCTGACATTACATTGTAGGTTACTAGTGTGCATCCAATGAAACACTGCTGAAATACAAGCCTCATAATTTCACAATGTGTTGGGTGTTTGTTTGGTGAAGTGTGAGAAGCAGTTAAGTATTGTTGGTGTAAGGAAATATTTGTACACCAAACGATTCAATAAGGGATGCCAAGGGATCCATATAGACATTAAGAAGTTTGGGACTCAATGCTGATCCTTGAGGTATCCCAAAGCCCAACAGCTTTGGTTCAAAAGTGAAAGGACCCATCCACACAGATGTCTTTAAGAAAGGAACTCAGTCAGGTCAGTGCTGGGCTGCACACATCCATGTTGGCAAATTGATGTACAAGTAAGGGATGCGAGACAGCATCAAGAGCTGTGGATAGATCCAGGAGAATCAGGACTACCTGTCTCCCCTGATTCACCGCCAGCTTGACAGTATCAGCGACCTCCAACAGTGGTTTCAGTGCTGAATCCAGGATAAATGCCTGACTGGGAGGGATGTAACAACTTGTTCCTTTCTAAGAAATCCGAAAGTTGCTGGTTTATAAGCTTTTTCCAATATATTGGCAAATGCTGGAGGCAAAGGTATTGGTTTGAAATTGGAAAGATTTGATTTATCCATGGCAGGCTTCTTTAATAATGAATTAATTTGGACTACTTCCAGCAACTGGGGACGTTGGCTGACTGTAAAGACAGGTTTAGTAGCTGATTTAGAATAGGATTTATAGGCACACTATTAGAAGCAATGATAATAGGGGTACAAGGATCATATGGAGATCCAGATTTACAAGCGGTCCGGGCCTGTGCCAAATGTTCCGTAGCAGTCTGGGCAAACTCTGACGAAGAGGGGATCTTAGGAGAAGGCGCAGTCACTTGTTGGGCCCTAAACTCACTGTTGCCTAAAGCGTTAAATGAGAGCAACTGCAGTGAATCAACAATCCATTTTATCTTGGAATCAAAAAAATCAGAGAGTTGATTACACTGCTTGAGCAAAGGCATCAGTGGCTTGAGTAGGTCATCACGGTGTGTGAATATTTTGACAATTTTGAAAAGTTCACCAAATTTATTTTGAGCATTGTCAATTTGAATTATAAGAAAGTATGCCTGAGTTTTCTTGATAGCCTAATGGTATTTATGTAGGGCTGACTTATAGATAAGTTTGTCCTTAAGAAGGTACTGACATCTCCAACTTCTTTCAAGTCTCTTACAAGTTTTACTTAGGGTTTTGAGCTCCTCATTGAACCAGGGCACAGATTGATGTTTGGCCACTGAGTTCACGTCAGAAGATTTTAAAGGGGCAACCGTGTCAGTTGTCTGAGGGAGCCATGTAATGGCCAGCTGAGTGTCCACCTCAATGTCCCTGTTGATACGCAGAGGAGATTTATTTAGAGTATTACTAAACTCATTGTGAAAAACTGTGGACCACTTTCTAAGGGGGTACAAATACTACGACCACATGGACAATAATCCTCTTTCCAGCTGAAATAGATAGGAGCATGATCTGATCAGAGAGAGGGGTCTCAGTGATGGACACTGAGAATGCTGTTAGAAAAGATTGTGTCTACGATATGGCCTGCTACATGAGTGGGCTAGGACACATATTGCTGTGTGACCCATTAGGTCAAGTTCTCTAGGAGAAGCTTCCCGTGTGGGTCTGAAGGAACATCGACATGTAGATTCAGATCTCGTATAAAATTAGCTTATTTTAGCATGGATTTCGAGAGAAATTTGTCTAAATGAAATAGAAAGGCACCTAGAGGGATGGGGGGCGGGGTAGTGGCAGTATACTAGCACACTTGCTAGGGCTGTGTTAGAGACTGTAATGCAAAAACCCATTGAGCTGCTTGGAGTTAAAAATAGTACAGTTTAAAGGGTACATGTAAACAATTGCATTACCGCCCCCTATTTTGCCTTCTCTCTTGCAGTGTAATTTTGCATACCCTTCGTGGATAGCCTTTGTGGCGTCCATCGCAGAACTATCAGACAAACAAGTTTCAGTGAGGAAAAATATATCAACATTGTCTTCAGTAAAAATGTCATATCTATGTTGTGCATTTTTATGAAGAAAGAGAATGTTACATAAAAGTGCACATATCCCCAGAGCCTTAATACGTTTATTGGGACAATAAGGAGGCACAGGGGTAACTGTCAGGGTACTGGTAAATTAAATGCGCAGTGTGGGCTAGAGGAACGGGCAGCATGGCTTCGACTGAGCGTGGGCTGAGCGCGAACAGGCTTGCCTTAGGAGCACCTTCGGCACGCTAGCGGCTCCTGTTCGCTAAGTGTCTGAGCACCATCCTGCTTTATCAGGAGAGCAGGCATCAAAAAAGCCCAAAATGGCAGCTGGAGTGGTAGTATAGGGCATGCTGAGCCCCTTCCTACACTGGCAAAGAAAGTGAAACCAGCATGCTGAGATATTAAAGGTGAGTAAAGATTCACCAATAAAAAGCTGAATGACCTAGGGATCGGTCATGATTGGCAAACAACTGGTGGAAAAATGGGCAATCCTTCCACCCACGGAAAGATGGAGGGTGAAGGGGAAGTCAGAGAGACTGGATTTATGCATGCTGTTGGAGTACTCTAGACTCACTCCTGCTTTGAAAGGAGGGGTATATTTTGTCTGAAACTGCCTTACTTGAGAGGCCTGGCCAGCAAAATAACTGTAGCTCAACTGTTCTTGAAGCATCCTGGGAAGAAGTTGGCTTATTTGCAGAATAGCTGCTCGCCATTGCAGGGAAGAAATGCGTCAAAGTGCCCAGCAGACTGAATGACATGTAAGAACTGACAACAGAGATGCAATGAACGTGTTTGATTAGGAAGGTAGAACTATATCATTAGCTAAGTAAACAGCAGCATTCCTCTGAAGACACCAGTGCATTAGGCACACAGCCTTGAGAAGAGACTTGTTGTCCACTGGAGATCAGCAAAAATTTCAATTTCTTTCCACCGCGGCCCACCCTGGCCTTAAATCTAAGGTAACCAGGAAGCTGTTATAATGTTATTTTGCAAGCTTATGAGAAACTAAGTTTGAATTACCAAGACAGTATTGCCCTATATGTGAACGACTAAAGCGTGGTCCACCTAAGGATCAAAATTGAGTTTTTTCAGTAAAGAAAGCTGCAAATGAGATGACTAAACCGTGCCTGTTTCTGACTTTCTGTATGAAAATACGGGGCCTTTATACTAGACAGGTGCCTTGGCCCTCACTCCCTGTATTCCTGTCTTGCGTTTTGTCTTTACGACTGCTTTATCAGGTTACACAGTTTACGGTGTAGCATACTAGCCCGTTGAAGCGCCAGAGTAGTGGGCCAGAAAAGATGGTAAATGACAGGGCTGTGTCTCAGCATGACTATCATTGTAGCACCAGAGCTGTCTTTTGCGGAAGCAGATGTCAGTGTTGAACGGATACCATGCTCGTCAACTGGATAGATCTGACTGTTAACGGGTACCAATTAATATGCTTAACCGCAGTTAAATTCCACATGTTTTTTTGGGCTGATTGGCACAGAGCGTCGGAGCGTTGAGAGCGTGGTGGAGGGTGAGGAGTGAGCCGCAGCTGCATCGGCTTGGCCCTCAGCAGCGAATGAAGAAGCTTGGAGCGAGCCGCGAGCCATGGCCAGTGCAACGGCTGCATTAGCCTGGCCAACAGTGGAGTCTGAGGTAGCAGATCGAGGGAGCCACTGCCAGTGAGCGGACAATTGCTCGAAGGAACCACCAAGATTATCAGATCCATAGAGCGAGTGCGGAGCAGAGCAGACAGCAGGTGGACGGCAGGTCAACAGCAGGGGCAGGGGAGGGCATCAGGTCATGCCAAGCGGTATTGTGAGGAGAAACACTTAACAATATTCTTAGTCCAAGTTACTTGAAGAATAAGACTATATCGAACTGGCTGGATACTCACAATATGTGTTTCTTCAAATGTGGTAACTGTGCAATGTGTAGATGGGCATGGCATGCGAAAAGAGACTTTAAAGGTTTGGGGAATAAAGAATATACCATCAAAACGCACATTAATTGCAACACAACATATGTAAATTATATTTTGGTTTGCAATTGCCACAAGATATATGTGGGTAGTACTATTTGTTCTATTAAGGTGAGGATCTCAGAGCATTGGAGAGCTATTAGACAGGATGATGAGCTTTACCCTATTGCCTTACACATGAGATCATGTAAGGCACAGGGGCCACATAAAGATTTTAAGTTTTGGGGATTTGAGCATATTGAGAGAAACCCATGTGGAGGTAATAGAGAATTAGCATTAAGAAGGAAGGAATCTATATGGATAATGCGGTTAGGTGCAGTGGAACAAGGTCTGAACTATGATTACGAATTAGAATATTTTCAAGGAAATATGTAAAGTGATAGCCATAATATAGGGCTATGTATTAATTGTTATAGACCAATAATCAGACCAGAGCATTATCCTTGATCTCTCGAATCTAAATAATTGAATTATTGGTTTGGAATACTTATTAGTTTGTTTAATGGGAATTTAGGAATCTGCCAACATTTCTGTGAGCCAAAAATCCTTTTTATGTACCATTAGTTACTCTATAGTTTAATATCTGACTGTACCAGATTAGCGTTAGACAATGAGATATATCATATCAATAATATTAGACCAACATTGTCACTTGAATTCGTTCTGTACTCCATTAGAGAGAATAATGTTTGAGGACTTGGAGCGTACGCATTGACGCGCGATACTGTCAAAGATTAGTCAGTCTTCTATCTAGACTTTAGAAGGGGCGGGCCTAAATTCATCGAAAGAGAGGATGGACTCTCTTAGACGAAAAACGGCGTACACGATGTCTGAAAAGCACAACACAGGTACGTGGCAGCACGGCCAAGTGGAGTAATTTAATTAATGGGTAATGTATAAAGGGATTACTAATTCTAGAATCACATTACAGGATACGCCTGTTGGATAAAAACTTTAATGGGGCATCCGGAACATAAATAAGGAAACCGAGTACATATTTACATGCAGAAGGTCGGGTAAGCGGTATTAAGTAAACGTTGCCTCCGGTAAAATGTATCAATACCACTGGATACGGATTAGGGTATATTGCGTATTGTATAATTACAGATGACGAACAACAATAAAATAAGTTACAAGAACGATAGATTTTGATGGTGATTAACTTTGAGAGATCAGGTATAGTGTTCTCATGTTTACAGATCAGATCACTTTTCAGCAAGAGTTTTTCACGGGGCAATTTTAAGGAGAAAAGGTGTTATTATTAAGAACTGTTAAAATACGGAGTGCCTCACATGGGCTCTATGGTTACACAAAGGCATAAGGACACAATGTTAGGGTACCTTGTATTACTAGTAGGGGAGACACTTATATAGGCTGTTTTTAAATCACGGTTTGCACTGTTTTTGGCTTTTGTTTTTGTAATAGCGTGTTAAATCACTGAGCATGATTTCAGGTAATGGAGTATGTGAAAGGACAATGTGGAAGATATAATCTATAAATATGTATGTTGGATATTGTTTATTGTAGAAAGTCCTGAGGAAGTCATGTGGTATTCCCCAGACGAAACACGTGTTGACTGGACTGGAACATGAGCAATTTTGATGAAGGAGTTGTATGAAGAATAAAGAAGACTATGAGTCAAACAATCGAGTCTTTTTGAATTATGGACTTTGATACTCATTGATAGATTCAGTAATTTTCGAATTAGACGTGAGCTATCCATGGATTATGTATTTGTGATAGCAGTTGATGTTATCATTTCTGGGTTTATTGGGGGACTTATCCCAGTGATTGGCACCGGACTCATTACAGATTCTAGTTTGATTGCATTGAAGAAGAGCGCCAAGTACTCCCCAAAAAATCTCCCATTGGTAATTGTGAGGAGAGGTGGTTGTGTGGATTTCGGCCTTGTACTCCCCATTTATCCCACATTCCACCTACCTACCCTCCTCAACTATCCTTCCACTCAGCCTGAAATTGAGCAGCCAAGTGAACCTTCAAGTGATCCAGCCAAGTGATCCCGTCAACGGCCCAAGCAACTAAAGCAAGTAAGTTAAATAATAGTGCAAGGCATGTGAGCCAAGCAGTTGGCTCAGAGCACCGGTCTGTGCCGGTAGGGCGGAAGCGGCCAATGCTAGACTGGTGCAGCTTGCCTTCTAGCTGGGCTATTTCTGTGCATACACCTCAGGACAATATAGCAGCACAGTTGCACAATTGTAGAGCTACAACTGGGGAGCGTGCTCATGCTCCCCTGCCTTAGACACTTGGGGAGAAGAAGCAGAGGAGAGTGGCAGGAGGTGAGATGGTGCTCGGACGGTCCAGGGCAATGAGATCAAAGTCCAAGGAGGCTGACTGGCATTGTTGGGGAAAGTGACTGGCAAAATACAGAATAAACATAAGTGACATAAGCAAGAATCCTACCCGGATTCATAAACTGAAAGGCTGTTGCCATATGCCGTTCTAGGAGTAGAAGCAACTGCAGAGGTCTCCGTCTAGGGCAACAGCAGATCACTAATTTACATTAAATTCACCATAAAGATCACTTTTAAGACCAACAAGAGCGTTGAAAACTCAGTATCTGGCATATGAGAAACAAAGTACGAAAGTCACCAAGCAATCTCAAGATATTTGGGGGCAACTGGAAACTGGCCCACAGAATTTTTTTCACACACAGAGATTACACCAAAGCTAAAGGGCAATCGATAAAAGTAAAGCAGTCCCATGTTAGTGTGAAGTGCCCTGACAGTGGTTGTCCAACATGCCCAATACAGGAGTTGGGGTGGAATACAAGGGAATTGAGGATACCAAGGAAAATATTTGACGCCTACAAATTGATGCAAGGAAGGCTCCGGGTAGAGTTATAGAACCCCATAGTGACCATGGAAAATTAAAGGAACCGGAGGCTGAGCAGCCGCTGATATATGGCCCCAAGACTCAGAAGGAACACAAGTAGGGCCCCAAGAGTAAGGGAGATTTTGGCCCAATACTAGGAAAACATTTATACATAACCACTTTACAAGAGCAAGGGGAGGGACAGGAAAGGACACTAAACTCTTGGGTGGTCAGGATACACAGATCACTCCATTGATTGCTCCCTCAACTTTGTTCTCAGAATTTGGTCAACCAACTTTGCTAACACGAATTGAGCAAGTGCCTAGCACTGTTAGTTGTACTACAGGATCCAGCCTGGATGCTTCAACAATTGGGGAGTTGACAGAGATGGCAGATACGGCCTTAGAAAAAAGCAGAAGTAGCCATCATACTAAGCTTTCACTAGATATTAACCCAATAGGATCATACATTGGACAAGATGTTGCTGGTATCTCATCTTTAATGATGTCCCGGGTGCTGACCGATGGCCATGCTAATCGAAGTAAGAAAAAATTGGTAATAGAAGCAGAGATTTATCAGATGGCGCAGTCTCAATTGGAGGAATTTTATCAACAAGAAGCTACTGGCAATAGCCAGTCCTGTTCTACCCTGCAACAAGGTATAAGGGAAGCCCCCTGGGGTATGCTCACCACTACCCCACGGGGATGCTGGTCATCAAGAGAGATAAGCATAGAAGATCATGGTGGGGATGGGGAGAATAGATGGCAAAGGAATATCTGCTTTGTAAAGAGACGGGGGAAGAGGATAAACCGATTGTATTATCAACGCCACAAATGCCTTTTCTTTTAGCAGCAGTTAAAGCCCTTACCTGGCAGTTGCTCAAATTGGAGATCCATTTAGAGCTAACACACATGCTGGCCCAAAGTGTTATTAAGCTGGATAGAAAACTGGACTTATTAACTGGAAAGTTAGAGAGCTGGGGAAACAGGTGGAATGAAGGTAATGTGGTGAGGGTAGCTTTAATGATGCTAATAGCTAGCAATCCTGCCTGAATTGTTAACAGCTCTCATAAGACATTGTAAAACTGTCCATGAAGAAGGCAGAAAACAGAGCGGCTGTATGCCCGATAATAAGCAGCGGGACCCACTGCCTACAGAGTTAATAGAAAATGAGGGAATACTTATTCCAACAGATGATAAGTAATACGCCATCTATAAATGTACAATTGATACTGTCAACTCCGCATGATATTGCCACCGTGCAGGATGTACAGGATGGTACAAACAGGCAAGTATCAGAAGCCACTAAAACTGTAAGGCAGGCAGGTCAATGGTAATAATCAACAGGTACATTTAAAAAGAGAACAGAAGAAAAGAAGAAATCAGTCAAAAATACCAACAAAAAAACCCCACAAAAAACAGATTGAGCTATAACAGGAAAGACACACATGCCTCTACAGACAATCCTTGGCTGCTCAAGACCTATCCAATTTTTAGTTAAAAAAAACCCTCTTTACTTTCAGCACCTCCTCCCTGGTCACAATCATATGCTGCTACCACAACTGTAGAGGATTCGGCCAATACAGAGAAGCACAAAGTTCAAATTGTTAGCTATGAGGAAAGTGGAGGTAACGCACGATAATGCATTTGGAAATTGTGGAGGCAATGAGCCCCCCAGTGGGCAGCGGGGTGGGGAACTTTCAAAGTAACATCCCTTCAAATAGTGGAGGACTACATATACAGAGAAGGTGCAGTGGGGACAGGCCATCAAAGTCTCTCTCCACTCGCCAAGATGGGGCACAGGATGCTGGCCTCCCCTAATCCACAAGTCATACATAAAGCGATGTCTGCCGCATGTAATTCTAACGCACCAATGGCTTGGGGTCAAGCTATACAGAAGAAGATTTTTGTAAAGTTCCCTACAATGGTGCAACCTGAACAACTACGTCATTATCAGGTACAGGGACTCCCGCAAGAAATAGCCCTACCAAGGGAGGAAATACTGGGGAATCAGGACCTGTAGTATAGGGCCAAACCATTGGCAACCAGATTATACAAACATCTGGAAATCCCCTGCCTTACACGGATTTGCCTATGACCATGAACACCATGGGAAATTAAACAAACAGTATAAAGTGCCAGAAGAACAGGGAACAGTCTGCCTTAAAATTCACCAGCTATATGTATCATGGGGGCCTTGAGACATCCTTAATAGGTCAAACATATTGTGTTTGTTGCACAATATACCAAAATAATCGAACCTTCCATCAGGGGACCTGTCTTCGGTAAACTTCAACACCTATGCCTGGACTAGCCAGAGAGAATCTACATTGGCAACCTGGTCTGATCAAAGTATCATAGAAAGAATTTTTGAAAACGAGGGTTTGCTGATCAGTTGGGGTCTAAAAATCAGCAAACCAGAAACAGAATGATATCCCTCTGTTTTGTCAATGGGAAAACACCAATCGTGCCCAGATAAGAAACTCTGAGAGGAACACCTGCGGGAAATCCTCCAATGTTGGATAAAAGGATCATCATACAGGTGACAAAGGAAACAGGAAGCACACCTTACGCAGACATGAGAAGTAATTCTTTTGACCAAGGTTGGCGGGAGTGGGACTGGATCCCTGTATCCTTGGACTCAAAAGAGAAACTGCACCTTTAGCCGTAAAAGACCACCACCCAAAATATCTAAGTGTGTGATTAAACTAGTAAGTTGGAACATAGCCTGTCTGACTTCTTTCATTGCTAGTTCAACTGTTGGGGATTACGTGAACAACGTTGACATTCTGTGCTTCCAGGAAACCTTGACGGTGGAGCCTGTATCCATTCCTGGCTTTATAATAATTCAGACTCCTGTACAAAAGGAAAACCTGTTTGGAAGATATATGGGAGGTCTAGCAACATATCTCAAATTAAATCTAGTTGTTAAGGTGGAAGTCTGGGAGAAATCAATGAGGGATGTCCATGTGGTAAGTATATATCGCCGGACTTGTACCAATAAAACAATGCCGGGGACAATTATAAACTTGTATATAAACCCCAGCCAGACCAAAAAACTGGGAAATGTCAAATCCATATTATCTCTGTTGAAAGAATTTCTGTATGAGCATCTAAATCATTAATATGTGATAGCAGGAGATTTTAATGTTCGTAATTTGGGTCAAGAGGCTGGGTTTCAGGAGACTCTGTAAGAACGGCCCTAGAAACGTTTTTTAAAGAGTTTGAATTAAGAACGACTAAGTATAGTGAAATTGTTGAAGGTATACCTCCGCCATCATTTAGAAATATTTCTACATTAGACTACATCTTCTTAAGAGCAACATTGTTGGCTAGATGCCTAAGCCATAGGGTTATTAACAGAACTGAAAGTGACCATAATCCTGTGATAATGGAAATTGGTCTTGGTGTGGCAAAGCACCAGTCCTATCAAGCTACTGGGAAGCAAATGTTATCTAATTCGTGTCCTCTGGTGAAATGGATCAAATGGGGACCAGCTTGCTTTGCCAGGTATGCATTGTGGAAACAGGCTAATGGCTCCCTAATGTTCGAAATTGGGACAAGTCAGGTGACTGATCAGTGGGGAATTGTGATTAATAAACTCCACAGTGCTCTTAATGACTCCAAGCAGCATGGGCAACTAGGGCTAAAGGAAGAGTAGCTAGCGGATACATTTTCAGCACCCCAGGAGTACCAACATAGCCAAAAGGCATGTAGGCTGGCAGAATTTCGATATAGGAAAAATACAACTCACACTTTGGAAGTCCATAGAAGGCTAGCAAGGAAAGTGCATAAGAAAATAATTTGGAAACTAAAAAGTCAAAGGACAGAGAGGAACGTTGGAAACAAATACAAGCATTGATGATACCAAGGAAAAGCAAATAATTTGGGGGCTATGTCAACATCCTCCTACATACATCTGATAGTAAAGACAATGTGGTTTCTGCTTGTGAATGGGAAAGTCACATGGGAAAACTATATGTGGATCCAGATTGTCTAGACGCTCAGGGCACCATGGGACTGCAAAACATACTAAATGGCCTTGACAACAGGTCGCTAAATGTCACTGCCAATTCAGTGCAAGGCATACTTAGTAGTATTCTGCGTGATGGGGCTCCAGGAACAAATGGCCTTCCAGGGAGCATTTTTAGAGAAGATTATGATTTTTGGGTCGAGTCTATGACTATTTCATTTAATGACTGCTTATATTTTTCTGTGGTCTAGGGAGCTTGGAAAGGGTCAATAATGTATCCAATACACAACAAAGGGGATATTACCTGACCCGAAAACTATAGGTTGATAGCACTACTGGATGTGGATGGCAAGGCTTTTGCAAAAGGTGCTCTTACAAGAGCTTGAAACCTGGATCACAGAAAAATGTTATACCCATATATGAGACTGAGTTTATATCATGCTCTTCTACGATAGATAATGTTCTTGCCCTCTCATATTTGGGTCAAAAGGCACAGAAGTCCTTATCCCAGCCGCTTTGTGCTTGCTTTATAGTTTAGAGTGCGGCTTTTGATGGTGTTGAGCGCCACATTCTCTGGAAGAAACCAGCCGCGTGGGGGATACCCAAAACGTTGATGGCACCTATTACTGTGCTATATTCTGACACATTGGTGCAAGTCAAGATATCCCAAACACATGTAACACACAAAATGTATACTAATAGAGGCTTAAAAGCAAGGCTGTGTTATCGCCCCCACTCTTTTTAACCTTCATATGGGCCATCTGGGTGCAGAACTGCTCAAAGGAAATAAACTCCTCCTGAAATTGGGTAAAACGGTGCTCCCTATAATCCAATATGCTGATGACTTGATTCTGCTAGCACTGTCTCGAATAGGGCTGAATAGGGGCTTAGATATACTGCAAGACTACAACGTAACAAATGCACAACAGGCAAATGCACAACAGGCAAATGCACAACAGTCAAATGCGGCTAATCCTAGGTGGATGATTTGAACGAGGGAATGTACTGTTTAGGCACTGGTACTTTCATTTCTTTCTTTAAATCAATCTTAGGCTTTTATGACAACGCTTGATAATGTGCCTTGTTTTATCTCATGTTGATGTGTGCTAAGAGGTGCATATCTTAAAGGACTTGCTGATTTTATTGGAATGAGAGTGGACATTCAGAATTGCTTAAGCATAGGTAAACGGTGATTTATGATGAGAAAACTTCATTTTTATTGTGTTCTATATATGGCTAGATATGATGATTTAATCTGGGAATGTACTTTCGGTCGTTTATACTATTTACATAAAAGTTTGTGCAATGATTTTAAGTAATCACGCAATAATGTTTATCCATCTAACTATGCGTGAAAGAGAGAATATAGACTCCGAGTTCATGCGCATACATAATTTCAAACAGAAATGTTGGAAATTTAAGAGCAATAAAATTGAAATAAGTAAATGAGATGCTTATCTGTTGTGATACAATGTCATCTGAATGTGAAACCCCGCACTCCTTAAAGACAAGCCACTGAGAAACTACCTGTGTGCCAAAATTGTGCCAAATAAAATTCAGTATTGTGACAGTCTAAAAAAACTGGAATCTCAACAAAATTAGAAAGAACGTCATACCTGTCAAGCTACAGGAACCAGCAGAAAGTTACATTTAGAAGATAGGCTGTCTTGTGTTTTAACTCGCACCTTTCTTGTTATAAATAAGTGTAGGAAAGTACCTTCTTTCTTGGCATGTTACCCCCAATTTCTGCCTGTTTGGCAGTGTGTTTTGCCGTCTCACTGGGATCCTGCTAGTTCACAGTTTGTGGACTATGTGTGTTGTCAGTGTGCTTAACTGTGTCACTGAAGTTCTGCCTCTGGAAATGCTTTGAGGGCACAAACGGTGCCCTCCTGGCATAATCCAGTCCCTGCTCTGATGCGAAACTGGACAAAGGAAAAGGGAGTGACCACTCCCCTGTCCATCATTACCCCAGGGGTGGTGCCCAGAGCTCCTCCAGAGTGTCCCTGGCATTAGCCATATTGGATTCCAAGGCGTGGGGACCCTCTAGAGACCTCTGAGTGGCCAGTGCCAGCAGGTGACGTCCGAGACCCCTCCTGATAGGTGCATACCTGGGTAAGTAGCCAGTCCCCCTCTCAGGGCTATTTAGGGTCTCTCCTCTGGGTGTTTCCTGAGATTCGATTCGCAAGATTCCTCCAGGACTCCTCTGCTTCAGCTTCTGACCATCGGATCAACAGCAGACTGCTACAGGGACCACTGTAACTGCAACTAAGTATCCAGGACGACTCCTGTGACCTGCAACTTCAGCTCCAGACAGCTTTTGCAACAGTTTCCAAGGTGTGCATGCTCTGAGGACTGTCGGTCTTCATCCTGCACCAGAAGAACTGAAGGATTCTCCTGTGTAGTGACGGAGTCACTTCACTGCTTCTTCAGACACCCTTCTGTGACGACAACCGGTATTCTGGGACTCCTCTCCTGACGACAAGCGTGCTCCCTGTGACACATGTGGTGGACCGAAGTGACCCAGACTGTCCAAAGGTCCAGCTGCCAAATTTGGTGGAGATAAAAGCTTGCCTCCCCGTGCTGCAACAGTACCCATGTGCACCGCGCCTCCTGCAGCTCCTTTGGCTTCTGCGCACTTCTTCCAAGCGTCCTTTGTGCACATTATAGTCCAGGTCACCAGCACTCCATCTTGCGACGCACAGCTCCCTGAGTTGTTCTCCCGCGGCATGGGACCTTCCAGTGTAGTGCTGCAACGACTGCACTTTGCAACTTCTTTGTCCCCATGTTCTGGGACTCCTGTGGGTGCTGCCTGGTCTTCTGTGGGCGCTCTGAAGTGCTGAAACCCACCCCCCCCTCTGTCTCCTCAGTCAGAGTTGAGACCCCAATGTCCCTCCTGGGTCCAGGTAGCTCCTTTTTTACGCAAACCACATACTTGCTTGAACCAAGGCTTGTTGGCAGAATCCAGCGACGTAAACAGCCTGCATCCAACAACTCAAGGTGAGACACCATCTGCACCAAGCAGGAACCTGCAGCCATCTTTTTTGGTGCAGTTCTGTACTTTTCTTCTGACCGGAGAATCCACTTTTACACCTTCTTCTAGGTTGGCAGGGGCTCCTGTCCTTCCTGGACTCTTCTTTGACTTCTGGACTTGGTCTCCTCTCTCCACAGGTCTTCAGGTCCAGGAATCCATCATTTGTTGCTTGCAGTCTTGCTTGGTTCTTGCAAAATCCTCTATCAATACTTGTAGTGTGTCCTGAGGAACCTTGCTGTACTTTACTCCCGCTTTCCTGGGCTCTGGGGCGGGGTACTTTACTTACCTTTGGTGTTTTCTTACACTCCCAGCGCCCCTCTTCACACTACACTTGCCTAGGGGGGGAATTCAACGTTCGCATTTCACTATTTTAGTATATTGTTTGTGTTGCCCCTAGGCCCATTACAATCTATTGTATTTTCTACTGTTTTCACTATCCTATGACTGTTTACTTACCTGATTTTGGTTACTAGTGTATATATTGTTTATAATACTTACCTCCAGAAGGAGTAGTGCCTCTAAGATATGTTTGGCCTTGTGTCACTAAAATAAAAGGTACTTTTATTTTTGGTAACACTGAGTATTGTCTTTTATTGTGTATAAGTACTGTGTAACTATAGTGGTATTGCAGGAGCTTTGCATGTCTTATAGTTCAGCCTAAGCTGCTCTGCTACAGCTACCTCTAGGCAGCCTAAGCTGCTAGAACACTGCCTACATTTCACTTATAATGGATAACTGGAATTGGTATAAGGTGCAAGTACCTTAGTTGCCCACGAAAAACCAGGCCAGCCTCCTACAATAAGGATTTAATTAAATAAAAGTGAGGAGTGCAGTCTGTGAATGCTACTTTACACCTACAAGCACATGTTTTATATCACAAGATGGATGGTACCATACAAATAGTTAAAACTCTACATAAAAGTAAAGATGCTGCAATACTGGATGCAAGAAAACTTCACCTAGACCAGATTATGGCTCATATTTTATGCACATTTTAACAAAAAAACTAAAATCAATATATTTCCCTAATACATTTTTAGGCTGTCTTTTCCTTTAGACGTCGTGTAAGGATTCTGGAGGGACTTACACCCACTGCTAACCTTTTTATTGAAAACGTCTGGGCGGTTCATCTTGAAGCGTTTTGCCCAGGTGCAGGCCCAGGTCACGAACTGAAAAGAACATCGACCAAGGGCTAGCTTCCCTATCGGAAAATCAATAACCTATGAGCACACCCACTTAAATTACGTGGCAGGGGAGGACCAAATTACGCACATGGGGCGGCTGACTAAATAATGCAGCAAGAAAAGGCAAATTATGTGGTGTAAGGGGTGCAAACTGGGGCACTATTACTTCACTCTTTAGTACTTTTAACACATTAACAATACCTGGGCAAATGTTACACCTCATTTGTATCAGTTTAATGGTCAACTAGAGCAATCCGCAACTGAAAGACAAGATGTTAACATAGTGGCGTGACGAAACTTGAGGGGGTCACCTTGCAAAGTACATGGAGGAAGCCCCTCCCCGTCAAGAGCTCATAGGCCAGGTGCCCGTCGCACGTCCACAGTGTACTATCCTGAGGGGGGCCCCTGGAGCTCGGGGGCCTTTGTTACGCCAGTGAGTTAACCTTTATGAAGGGTCGTTTTCCACTTAGCGCTAAAACCTGTTACAGCGTTTTCAGTAACTTTTAATCTATTTGAGGAAAAAACTGCATCTGCAAATTATGCAGCAGCTGATGGGCTGTGTGGCTAAATCATAATTTCGTTAAAAATGCTGCAGTTGCATAATTTCAGTGATCCTGCCTGAGTGCGTATGGGACAGGTGTATTTCTACCTCAAACCACTCTACAACTGAAGTATGGAGAAACTGAGAAGACAAGACTTACCTTCGAAGATGTGCAAAGCGTGCACTTCATAACCTAGACGCTGAGTAAACTTATGTTTGCACATACAGCCCTAGAAATAAATTATTAAAGGCGCAATACGAAGGTCTCATGGAGATTAAAGTTGTTGGTAAATCTCCCTTTTCATAAGTATATAGGATTGGAAATTGTGTTTTCATTGTTACCAGTCGAGATTGGACTCTGCAGCCTGAGAGTCAAGACTGACTGTGATTGGTGGTCAAAATTCCAGAAGTATATCTCAGGTGTTGGTGTAAACTCTCCACGCACTTCACTAACTGATTTTACGATTACATAAAACAATTACATCATACTTGCAAGTTATATGAAAATCAATGTTTTAATCGGAAACAATTAGTGTCCTGTGTTAATTATCTTCATGAACAGTAAAATGAATGCTGCCAACATCCTGCTAACTAACCTGGCTCATTCTCAAGACTAAGCACAGAACTCGAAAAACGAGGAAGAAAGAAATCGAACTGCTTTCAGAGTTTGATTTCTAATCAATGTTATGACAAACTACGTCCATAGCAAACTTACCGTTGGGATACCCCTTTTGATCTAGTTATTATATGTGAAAATAAGCGCTGTGCAGTGACTTACTTAACATGTCATGAAATTATGAGCCGAAGTACTAAAGTTGGGTGTCACAAGACTTAGATTATATGAAAGTCCCTGTACATGATTCAGCAGCATATCAGCGTTATATAACCGATAAATGGCAACTGACAGAAAACCATCATAGCATATCTTTTTGCCCATGTCACAAGACCTCTGGGCTATAAATGACATCGTTGGAGGGTGTGGGTTGGCCGGCCAAGATGGCGGTCGCAAGTTAGAGGAGTTCCGCGGTGGGGCCCCGTTGGTGTGTGCGGAGATGATGCACGAGAAAAGTATGGCGCGGAGGGGTGGATCGCGTGTGAGGACCTAGGCGTGCTGATCCTCCCCGCGCTTCTGCTGCTAGTGGCGTACTCGTGGGGACACCACAGGTGCTGCAGCAGCGCTGACAGAGTGGGGGGACCCCACTCCTGCCTAGCTCCCCAGGATACATGACTGATTCATCATTGAGGTGGCTGTGACCTCGTATTTGAGCTGTGCTGTTACGCTGCGCTGGCGAGGGCAACTCCTCATACGCTGGGGGGGGTCCTGATCTGGAGACGCCTGGGCACTCAATTTGTGGCCGACTATTGCAAGATTGATGCTGAGGGACAATGTGTGTGAGTGCGCGGATGACTGAGAGGATGGATTATATTACTGGGGACTGTTTACGCACCAAATGTAGACCAGGCCTCTTTCCTTAGCAGGCTCTCAAGCGCTCTCTCTCCATGGAGCAACCCCCCTTAGCTGTTGGGTGGATATTTTAACAGTGCATTACACCTCCAGGTGGACAGCTCCTCCCCGCTACTCACTGCGTCCAAAGCGACTGCTGTGCATGCTCTGCGAGAAGGGCTCCAACAGTGGTGGCTGCTGGATATCAGGTGCCAGCACAATACTGATGCTAACGTCTACTCGTTCTTCTCGGTCCCACATCAGCTGCATGTGAGACTTGATAGAATATTATGCACTCCCAAACTGACCCCTGCGGTTCTGTGGACAGATTACTTAGGTCGCACTCATTCTGATCATAGCCCACAATTTTGTAGCTGGGCTGGGACATAACCCCTCCTGAGACCCCTACATGGAGACTGCGGCCAGAGTTACTGGAGGACGCCGGGTTCAGGGCGACGCTAGATAAAGCGATCCCTGAATACTTTGAACTTAACGTCGGTTCTGCTTCGTCAAACCTCACTGAATGGGAGGTGTTCGAAGTCTCTATACAGGGACACTGTCTGGGCACACTGTGGAATTTGCGCAAATCTATCGAACAAGACCTGGCCCGAGTAGAAAGGTCCCTGTTATCGTATGAACTAAGTGTCATACAAAACCCTACTGGAGTTCTGGAGTTGGCGTCTGCCCAAGAAGAGCACGTCTCTCTGCTGGAAAGGTTAAGGTGTCTCAAATATGCATTTTTTTTGGTAGCAAATCTAACTGACTATAATGAATTCTTCACTCTGAATACTCTGCCTGTCTTGACAGATGAACAACATGAAGAACTGGACGCACCCCTAACGCTTTGAGATATAAGGCAGTATCTGTGAGCGGATTTCGGGCAAAACTCCAGGACCTGACAGCCTCCCATCGGAATTCTATAAGACATTTTCCTCTGTCATCCCGCCCCATCTTCTCTGCCTTTATGAAGAGGTGCTGAGGATCGCAACTCTGCCTACGTCACAGTGTAGGCACTGCTGGTATCACTCCTGAAACCTGGTAAAGATCCGAAGGCACTGGGCTCTTACAGACCCCTTGCAATGCTCAACACAGACTATAAAATCCAGGTCAAAACCCTGGCGATCCGATTAGCACCCATACTACCAACAACTGGTCCACCCGGACCAAAACAAATTTGTGCCGGACCATGGTACGTCCTTGAATATTAGGCGTCTATTCAGGGTTATGAGATACTCGACTCAGGACTGGCCCTGGGCAGGTTGCCTAGTGCTTGACTTAGAGAAAGCCTTTAATTCCCTGGAGTGGCCTTATCTGTTTAAGGCACTGCAGCACTTCAGACTAGGCCCTCACTTCTTGCCCCTGGCAAGACTACTATACACCCGATCCCAGCTCAGAGTTAAGATAGTCGCAAATGTCTCTGACCCCATCGTGGTGGGTTGAGGGACCTGACAGGGCTGCCCACTCCCTCCGCTATTATTCTAACTTGCCACAGAACCCTTGGTGGTTGTACTCCGGCAAAGAGGGTAATCTTGGGGCATCCCGTTGGGAGACAGCTCCCATATCATATTGCGGATATCCTACAAAATTTTGCCACACTTTCTGGGCTACGGGTCAACTGGGTGAAGTCATGCCTAGTTCCTTTTCACACTGATACGCCCGACCCAGGCCTCAGCCTGTATAGTGTGCCTATCCCCTGATGGCCCAGAACATTCCACTATCTTGACATCAGCATATTCCATGCAGAAGAGGACCTTCACAATGGTAACCTTCAACGGGTGGTGAACACTATTAGAGCTAAGATGATGTTTTGGAAAACTATGCCCCTATCAGTGATGGGCACAACTGCCCTCTTAAAAATTGTAGTTCTCCCCGACTGCTCTATTATTTCTTTAATCTACCCTACTATGTTCCAGAAAAATTCTTTCGGGAACTGGAGACCCAGATCAGGGAATTCCTCTGGTGTAAGGGCTGCTGTAGAGTAGACCTGAAGAAGCTGTACTTGCTCCTGGACAGGGGAGGCCTGGCAGAGCCGAACATGGAGCAGTATTACTTGGCCTCCCAGCTTCAGTGGGTAGCGCGGTGGCTATGTGGTGGCCTACTGGCAGACACGGCGATTAAGGCACCTCCTTGGACATTGTCCGAAATTCTACACCACTTCCACCTCCTTACAAAACCAAGGCAGCCAGAAGTGCCCCTGTTGAGCGTGGCACACCGCTGCTACCACAGAGTTTTGCACCTCAGGTGCTCGACCATCCCCTAGGCACCTGCCATAGTACTGTTGGGTGACGCCACGCAGATGCAGCCCACAAGCAGGGCCATGCTAAGAGCCTGGCACGCGGCTGAGATACATACACTGGGCAATCTATATGAGGAGGGTACACTCATCTCATTTACTACGCTGACAGAGGCGACGGGTCTACCCAGAGGGAAATTCTTATTGTATTGACAGTACATCACAACCACTTCTGTCCACATGGGAGGCTTGCCTCCTGCGTATATTCCCCTGGGCCAAAGGGCATAAAGCCTCGTTGAGATTTCTTGATCTTGGGCTCCTAACTTCCTAGCGCCTCATCACCAAGGGGTTGGAAAGCTACAGTCCTGCCCGTGTTAGCGGCATGGGAGAATTCCTTTGCAGTGTGGGTGGGGGTGAAGGGAGTGGCGTTGAGTAGGGAGGTCAGTCTGGGTCTCCGGATACATACCTTAGCTACCAGTTGGGATGTGATGCTTGATGAGCTGAGGCGGGCGGGGCAGCAGCCAAACAGATAATACTGAGACCAACGATACACTGTGGCCCAATGGATGACCTGCCCATGCACAGGTGCTGACCACTGCACCTGTTGAGGCATGCATGCACGGCCTTGGTCTCTGCTCTAAGGAAAGGAGCCAGTCCCTTGTGGACTGGTGGAGATGGGTGTTGGGCGAGAGAGATGTGCTGTGACTACGGGGGGGGGGTCGAAGAGTGCTCAGGGCAGACTCCAAGTAGTTACCTGTTGTTTTATATTTGTATGGTTACTGCACACAATTTATGCTGAATCGCTACCTTGGAATGCAGCTATGTGATTTAAATGCTTGTAATGCACAAGTTATCCTTTTCCAGACTATGTTGTACTGCAACTCTGAATTTACTAAAATAATAATAACAACAGATTCAAGCAAAAAAAAAAAATGGCATTGTTAGACCGTTTGAAAATAGCATTACATTGGCCTTGTACTTAATTACATTCAAACTCCGTGTTCTTCATTTTTGATTCTACTGTGTTACCTTCCCACTTTTTCACAGTGTAACTATGAGGGAGGGGTTGCAATGTGATTTTTTTCTTTCTTTTATGTGCCTAGAAAACTAATTAATGAAGTAGTTGGAGTTTTCAACACCATCTGAAAACTACCTATGCAACTTCAGGCACCAAATACTTTTTTGAACAAAGTAAGGCTCAGAACATTTTATCTCACCTTGGAGAATCAATTCCACTGTCTCCTGTATTACTGAGATTTTCTGTTCCCTCCAAGCGATTTGGTTCTCTCTGGCAGCCTGAAGGCATAACTGTGTGGTGTGCAGTGTTAAAAAGCTTGAAATTTTGCTCAAAATGCTCCCTCATTTCCTCAGTCTGTTGGTCCGAACTCCAGCATACCGATTTTTCTTCAATTTCATTGGAGGATTTCTGCAGAACTTCAGCTTGTGAACCCATGTCACTTTCATTATAGTAGTCAAAGATACTGGCATCAACAATATTTGAAACCTGCAGATGTTCATTTAGGAGACTCCCATCATCAGTCTTTTCATAAAAAGACGGAGAGGTTTCATTTTGCAGGTACATTTCTTCATTAAGACCTTGACATTGAGAGGAGGTCAGAGTTTCCTGCAGATCAGACTGCCGATTTCTTTCTTTGACATAAGACAGATCAAAACTGTGCACTTCACCACTGTACTGAGGGGAGATTACTTGACGGTTCCAGCTGTTTGGTATTCCAGTTGTTTGTGCTACCTTCTTGTTGCTGATGTCCCAAGTATCCGTAAACATGTGATGTATGTGCCCATGCAGCACTTGCCGCATTCCAAGGTTCTCATCAGAGTCGTTCTCTTCAAGATACAAAGAGCTACAGACATCATCTTGCACATCCTTTTCATAGAAGCTCAGATCATCATCAGCACAGCCTTCACATGCTGTATCAATTAGCTCGGAGCATGCAGTGTCAGTGGATATGCTATGTTTTGGTTCACCAGCCTGATTTGGGACAGTTATTTTTTCAACAAGCCTAAACTTATCAAAAATGCCAACAGTGTGACAGTGAGATGCTGTTTTTTGAGCTAACCCATATAAAACAGACGGCCCATCATATGGATATGTGCCCTTTGATGTCTGTGGATGCTTAATTGCTTCTTTTTGATTCCCAGCAAGGACATCGTCATTCATGAGGGCTTTGTTTTGACGGTTTTCCCTTTCATTTGGAGGCTTCACACAAGTTAAATTAAGATTAGAGGGGTATTCTCCAAAATGTTTAGGTTTACATGGATCCTCTGTTGAATCACGGTAACTAGAAGGGTATTTGAGAATATTCACCGTGACACATTTTATGGGAAAAGGGTTATACTCTTTACTCTCAATAGTAAGTCTCTCAACGTTAGAATGTTTCTCTTCATTTGAAATGCATTTTGCTGTCCTGAAATCCAGGGATCTCGACCTCTGATCACTGCTTTCTTCCTTCCCGCTTCTGGGCTTTCTCATTTCACATTTTTGATGGGCTCTGGGGCTAGGAACGGCACCTTGAAACGGATTATCAATACGTTTTTTGTAAATACAATGGGATTCTCCGTTCAGAGCATTCTTTGTCTTAAATTGTTTTTTAAGCGTCAGACTAGAATTGTTGACACAACTGGGATGGACAGGCAAATGCTCCCTTTGGTAGTCATGAGAAGGTACTGACTCTTCAACCAGCAATTCTTTCTGATTTTTGAAAAGGTACTTTTCTTTGCCCACTTGCAGTATCTTACGGTGCTGGGTGGATTTATTGATTTTCTTTCTCAGACCTGTTTTGGGGTAATGTTTCTGCCTGGCTGTCAGCACTTCAGTTGAGGTGCCCTTACTGAAATATTTCTTCTGCCGCTCAGCTTTTTGCATTAGCACTGTATGCTTCACTAGATTGTCCACTGTTAGGACAGGATTAATACGCTTTATTATTTCATGTTCAATGTCACGTGGAATGTTGTCTACGTTGTCTTCGTCCCTAACTGGCCATTCCTCAGGTGGAAACTGTGCTGCAAAAGTTGTATATTGCTTCTTGGATTTTTCTTTTTTAGACAAAGTACGTCGAAAAAGTCCAAGAACAAACTTCCGGCTGCATTTTTCTCTTTGCTTCATTGAAACGGATGGCTTTGATTGTTCACAGGTGCTGTGCGCAACTGAAGAAGTCACTGCACAAGTCTGAATCCAAGGTGCCTGTTCGTGGGGGACTTTTGTATCTTTCTGCTCATGTATAATGAGGGATTGTTCTGGTACATTTAGCATTAAAGGATCTGAATAACAGTGACAGGATGGGCAATGAGAAACAGTGGGAAGGTTGCCTTTAGCCATGTCTGTGCAGCTTGTCATGCTTACAAGATATGTGACACATGGTGACAAAGGAGGATTATCCTCAGAGACATGCCATTTGTTGTCATTTTCTCCATTATTTGTGATGAAGTAGGTCTGTGGCGTGACAATAAAGTATCCCTCTCCTGTATGATAAATCTTTCTTTCTTTTATCAGATTTCCAAGCGTACTGTAGAGAACATCTTGTGGGGGTGTTGCCATGCCTAGAAGGAACAGAACATTTTTAACGTTAGTTATAAATCTGGTAATAAACACATACTATGAAATATTTGACATCAAATTTTATTTGTAAAATTAGTTGGTGGTAAAAAAGGATTATGTTACATACCCTGAAGGGCATCTACTCGTAGCCTGTAGTGGTGCAGATTCACATACTATGCACACTACTGTAATCTAGTAAACTAATCTTGAGACATTGTGCGTGTTCAACAGCTCCTTTGTTAGATTGTTTAGTTTTTTTTCCTGCCATTTAGGAAGTGAGTGTATGGACTGCTAAGTTAACGTTAGCTGTTGAACATGCTTGAATGTATTGTGTATATATTCAACTATCTAATACCTGCTGGGGAGGTGTGAGAGTGCTTGTAAATCCTCAGCATTACACACTATGAATAGATGCTACAGGGTACGTGAACATAATCCATTTGTAGCATGTGTTGGCTGCAGATACACATGCTATGCATAGACAAAGCAGTACTCCTCTTGCTTTAGCGTTAAGCATCGAATTGTGCATCTGCCTGAAATAATGCAAGTAGAACTGTTGTTCCACTAGAGCTTGTCTGGATTGTACATCTATACAATAGTGTTTGGTATAAAGAGTGTGGATTTGTCCATGTTGCAGCTTTACAAATGTCTGTTAGCAGGATAGTTCCCAAAAAAGCCATTAATGATCCTTGTCTCCTAGTGGAATAAGCCTTGGCATTATGGGTAATTTTAATTTTGCTTCAATTTAGCAAATTTGTATACATCTAACTACCCATCTAACAATTCCTGCTTTTGAGATGGAATTATAATTCCTTGGGTTTGAAAAAGTGACAAATAGTTGCCTTTTTTTAACGGTTTTTGTTCTTTCCACATGGCACATATGGCAAGTTTAGCATCTAGTGTATGCAATGCCCTTTCTGCAACTGTTTCTGGGTTTGGAAAGACAACTGGTAGATCCAAAGTCTAATTTAAGTGGAAAGGCGATATAACTTTTGGCAGAACCTTTTGGTTTGTTTTCAGGCGACCTTGTCTGGGAATACTTGGAAATAAGATTGCTAAATAGTCAGTACATGTATTTCGCTTACTTTTCTTAGTGATGTAGTTGTGACAAGGAAAGCCACTTTTCATGTTAAAAAATGTAGCTGGTATTTATGCATATGTTCAAATGGTGCAGACAATCATGTCAACACAACGTTTAAGTTCGAGGATGGTTCTAATAGGTCTATGTGGTGGAATGACTCGAGTGCCTCCATAAATGCTTTTATGACAGGTATGCGGAAAAGTGACCATTGTTTTCTGTTTTGTAGGTATCCAGCAACTGATGCTAAATGTAGCTTTATAGATTTGTAAGCTAAACGTGTTTTTTAAAGATGTAACAAGTAATACACTTGCTGAAGGATTTATGTTGTTTGTAGCACAATAGTGAACAAAGTGTTTCAAATTTACTGCTTAACGTTCTCTTGTAGTTTGTCTTCGGGCTTCCTTTAGAATGTCCATACGTTCTTGAATTAATTGAGTTCTACAACTTCAGGAGGCAGACTGCAAGATTGTGCTACTGAGCATCGGGGTGCCTGACTCTGCCCCCAAAAGAGTGAGAAGATCTGGAATGTTTGGAAGCTTCCCTTCCTGTGATGTACTAGGGAGAACACCAACAATGTTTTGATCCATGGTTGTCGTGCCCATGTTGGAGCTATAAGTCTCATACAGTTGCATACGGGCCGGGGGCCAGGACTTAATCATCCGTCAGCCCACACAGCAGGAGGGCTGCTCCTACACAGCATACGTGCCCAGAGGTGCATAAAGGAACTAGTTGGGTGCTCAGGCAAAGACTGGGCCAAAAGTGGGCTCGCCTGTGCCCGTCTGTGGGTGGGTGAGGCCAGCCTTCCCCTCCCCCTTCACCTGTTGCTCCATTCTTCAAGGACTGGAGGGTTGAAGGCCCAGTGATTGTTACGGTAATGTGAACCTTTGAAAAAAGGGAGTTTTTGGCTGTCTCAGTGCCCTTCCGTATGTTTGAACTTGTGTTAGCACTGGTCTGTGTGCGAAGAGACATTTTCATAAAGAATAATTACAGGCAAACATAAAATTGCATTGGTTGCATTTACTGCCAATACCACTTTGGATGGCTTTTTGCAAAGAGCTGTGGGTGTTCTTACTAAAGAGACCCAACTTGCTGATAGAAGGCTGTCTTTATCTGCACCCCAGCCCTGTGACTTAGCCTTAATTCCAGCCTTGATGCAAGAGATGGAGGGTCATGAGGGAAACATATGGCAGGCAACAAAGGCAGTTTTACCTACAGTCCTACTTTCTCCTGTTGTCTTTTGTGATGGCCCTTCTAAAGATCTCACCAGCTTCCCCCAAATGTTGATTCAAACCATAGTTGAGGCAGTAACCCCCAAAGCCAATGCTGGGAAAAGAAAAAGTTAAGATAATAACAAGAGGGGGGATATTGTTTTCGCAGGAGGCACTTAAAATTAAGGTCGTCATATGAAAACAATATCCCCCCTCCAACCAACTGGGGATCCCCAACAGGCAACTCCTTACTAGAGCTAAATACATTTTTATGGGTGGCAAGCTTCTGCTTCTTTAATCTCATCTCAAACACAAATCAAAAATGAAAATCTCTGGACAACAACTAGTTTATGGACGTATATCAGGGGGCTGGGATTATCCGGTTCTTATAGCCTTATCAAATAATGAATCTGCTCTGTGTACCTGCAGGAACCTTTAGGTGTGTCCCATATTTTGGGAACTTATGTCATAATAATCTGGAGAACTAGAAAAACAAATGAACATGCATAGGCACATAGAAAGACACACATACACACATATATATATATATACAGGGAGTGCAGAATTATTAGGCAAGTTGTATTTTTGAGGATTAATTGTATTATTGAACAACAACCATGTTCTCAATGAACCCAAAAAACTCATTAATATCAAAGCTGAATATTTTTGGAAGTAGTTTTTAGTTTGTTTTTAGTTTTAGCTATGTTAGGGGGATATCTGTGTGTGCAGGTGACTATTACTGTGCATAATTATTAGGCAACTTAACAAAAAAATATATATACCCATTTCAATTATTTATTATTACCAGTGAAACCAATATAACATCTCAACATTCACAAATATACATTTCTGACATTTAAAAACAAAACAAAAACAAATCAGTGACCAATATAGCCACCTTTCTTTGCAAGGACACTCAAAAGCCTGCCATCCATGGATTCTGTCAGTGTTTTGATCTGTTCACCATCAACATTGCGTGCAGCAGCAACCACAGCCTCCCAGACACTGTTCAGAGAGGTGTACTGTTTTCCCTCCTTGTAAATCTCACATTTGATGATGGACCACAGGTTCTCAATGGGGTTCAGATCAGGTGAACAAGGAGGCCATGTCATTAGATTTCCTTCTTTTATACCCTTTCTTGCCAGCCACGCTGTGGAGTACTTGGACGCGTGTGATGGAGCATTGTCCTGCATGAAAATCATGTTTTTCTTGAAGGATGCAGACTTCTTCCTGTACCACTGCTTGAAGGTGTCTTCCAGGAACTGGCAGTAGGACTGGGAGTTGAGCTTGACTCCATCCTCAACCCGAAAAGGCCCCACAAGCTCATCTTTGATGATACCAGCCCAAACCAGTACTCCACCTCCACCTTGCTGGCGTCTAAGTCGGACTGGAGCTCTCTGCCCTTTACCAATCCAGCCACGGGCCCATCCATCTGGCCCATCAAGACTCACTCTCATTTCATCAGTCCATAAAACCTTAGAAAAATCAGTCTTGAGATATTTCTTGGCCCAGTCTTGACGTTTCAGCTTGTGTGTCTTGTTCAGTGGTGGTCGTCTTTCAGCCTTTCTTACCTTGGCCATGTCTCTGAGTATTGCACAGCTTGTGCTTTTGGGCACTCCAGTGATGTTGCAGCTCTGAAATATGGCCAAACTGGTGGCAAGTGGCATCGTGGCAGCTGCACGCTTGACTTTTCTCAGTTCATGGGCAGTTATTTTGCGCCTTGGTTTTTCCACACGCTTCTTGCGACCCTGTTGCCTATTTTGAATGTAACGCTTGATTGTTCGATGATCACGCTTCAGAAGCTTTGCAATTTTAAGAGTGCTGCATCCCTCTGCAAGATATCTCACTATTTTTGACTTTTCTGAGCCTGTCAAGTCCTTCTTTTGACCCATTTTGCCAAAGGAAAGGAAGTTGCCTAATAATTATGCACACCTGATATAGGGTGTTGATGTCATTAGACCACACCCCTTCTCATTACAGAGATGCACATCACCTAATATGCTTAATTGGTAGTAGGCTTTCGAGCCTATACAGCTTGGAGTAAGACAACATGCATAAAGAGGATGATGTGGTCAAAATACTCATTTGCCTAATAATTCTGCACTCCCTGTGTATATATATATATATATATATATATATTTTTTTTATCATGCTTTTTTTGTGGTCTCAGTCTAAACTCATTTCTTACTTTTTGTCACTATAAATGACATCCCTTTTGTGATGCGATGGAGTGTCAATGCGGAATCCGATTGGAGTCATCTTAGAGTGGTCCATATTTGTTTGTTCAAGGCAACTGTGGGCCTCAATGTGGTGGTGTATATACATTCTTCCCACTACTGAGAATCACGTTGTTATGAAATTAACAGTCCCTACATTTCAGTCAGATTTGGGAAATGCATAGTTGAGTATAAATTTGTTATTCTCAATTTGGTGTGGTTCATGGAAGCATGTCCATTTTGTTGGCTAATGTATGGGGACAACTGCCATCTGATGGAGGACAGTTATCTCCCTTGGTTTGGTTTTGAAGAATACACACTCGGACAACACTTTCTGATCTTGTGTTTCAATTTGTTTGTGTCGATGCTTATCATTATAAGGGTGGTCTCCTATCATTTTAACCGAAACCATGGTACTTTGTCAATCAAAGCTACAGCGGATGTGTGCAACTTAAAGATCCACAGTTGCTCTTTTTGGAAGAGTTGTGTTTTCACACTCTGACTCCCAGGTACAGGGTCTAAAACTCTACATCTCATGTCATTAGTATCCAAAAAGTGTGTGGTTTAGTGGTGCGTTTTCAATGACTAGTAATTCTATGTTCATTGGTGCTTACTTTCACCAGTCTTATTCCCACAAATCACAGCCAACAGTTGGATGTGTTGCAATTTGTGTGCCCACAAAGCTCCCAGGGTTTGTTAAGTCCCACATCTACGTTTTCGCATGTGTAGTGAAATGATCAATATTACAGATTCCATTTGAGAAAAGTCCATTAATCTGTGGTATGCCCCAAATTCTTGTTTAAGATTGTGTTTTTTTTATTTTTTATTCTTGGCCCCATGTGATTAGCTGGTCTTTTGTCATCTGTGGTCTTTAGTAGGCAAATAGTGGTTTTGATAATTGTTAATTACACCATGTTCAGCATTGTCCAGTTTGTGTTGCTTTTGTGTTTTTTTACATCATTTCATATTAGGTGATATGATTTAACACAGGTTTACCTTTCCTGGGTAGGGCGGCTAGTGGTCTCCAAAAGAGTTTCACAATTATTATTTCTGCTCTCTTCTTGGGCCTCTGTGTAATTATTTCAGGGTATTCTCTTGATTGAAGTGCGACATCCAAGTTGTCTGCTTGTTCTTTGTAGTCTGTTACTTCACTACAGTTTTTTCGTAGTTAAAGAAAATGCTCGTAGTGGAAGTTTCCCAGATGATGGCTTTCAAATCGTTACAAACTGTTGCAATGCAGTTTTGTCATAGGTTTTTGTGGTCATCTTTCCATTGTCAATGTCCAGTTCTAAGTCGAGGAATGGGATGAAGGCTTCCAAGCTCGCTGATATGAGCCTAATATAAGGGTCTTGGCCATTGGTACATGTTAGAAAGAGGAGAACTGACTGTCGGGCCCTGCCATATTACCAAGTTGTCAATATTATATCTGCATCATCACCGCCTGCGGTCTTCCGTTTTTTAGCTGCACTACCCTTTGATTAATGGCTCGTCAGCCCCACTGTATCTCTCATTGCCCCCTTACTCTCCTCTGCCTCCATTAAAATTGTTGTCCGAGATTAGCCTCCCCACGGATGAGGAGGTGAGAGGTGAAACAAAGTGGGCACCTCCTTTTCTCGAGGTCGAGGCTGGTATTTCTACTGATTCTTGTCTTGAGGTGAGCCCTCGAGAAAGTTATTTTCACAATACTACTTTTCAACTCTTTCTTAAAATATTTGGAGAGTTTTTTTGTTAGTTTTTTTAGTTTTCCTCACAATATTCCAGGACTAGCAGGCCCAGGGCACAAAGCTCCTCTCCTCACTGATCACCCAGCAAGAGACACCCTGGAGCAACGAATGTGGTGATAGGCGCGGTTGTAAGCAATAAGGATGAGGAGGTCTGCTGTTAAAAAATGTGTTGCTTAGATTTTAAAACATAAATTATGAAAGCTGCTCTAAGCTGCTGGACATGTGATGAGATATTATGAATTCATTCTGTTAAAGGCTATGCAATACAGTGGTTTTAACACAAAGTGAAGACCCATTTACGAGTCATTTAAACCCGCTGTACTCCAATGTATACATCCATGGTGAGATCACAAATTGGCCAATGAGAAATCCAATACTTTTTTCAATGTATTGTGGCCACTGCATTTTACCTACAAACTGTCCTCAACAGGCAAGCGAGAAAGCAACAAAAGTTCATTGAAAATTGCCTCTCTCAAAAGGTTCTACCCGAACAGTTGATTTCAGTGCATTATTTCTATTGTGGTTCATAATTGTAAGGCGTCTAAGGCAAATATAGATGAACAAGCCAAATGTGTGCTGGTTCTTGCCTTTACTTAGAATGCAAAACAGTGTCTCTTGAACGTCGAAACCCCTTCTCTTTTAAATAGCGACCTCTAGTCTCTGTTTTTGTCTGCAGAAAATGTTACCCTCGAGCCCATGACCAGTTTTCTTCATATAGATGTGCTATATAAAACTCCATTGACTCGTATGTTACCTACACAATATTTACGGTTCAATTTTGCTGCATTCATCTATGACTTTAACTATCTTGTGCTTAGACAAATATATTGTGCGTTGTTGAAGAAATAAAGCCTTCTCGCTTTAGGGTAGAGAGAGGGGAGTAACAGCATGACTTAATTTGAATATGTATTTCTAATGCCGGTATCCTATAAGGTATCCATGCTTTGGAGTATGTAGCACAAGCAATGGTGTTTATCCGGTAACTGCATGGATAGCAGTCCTTGCTATGAGTAAGGTGTAGTGTCTCATGGTAGCACCTGCTGGAAAGGCTGTCCAGTACAAGCCTTGCCACCTCATCACAATGCCACAAAACTAGCCTCATGAGGTTATTCAACAAACTCATCGAAGTTTATTCTGTATAGATATTGAGATATCAATTACTTAATATACGAGACAAAACGAAGTTAAAATTCAATCTAAGCTAAAATACAATGCTGTCTAGGAGTTGGCCTTTCAAGTTTTCATAAGTTAAAAGAAATGATTACCTAGGACCTTGTTAAGTGGAAAAATATATTTATTGCTTTGTCTAACTAATTAAAACGTCTATTTGATCAAATGCAGAAAACAAGACCATTGTCACGAAGAAATTACAAAACCAGACTGGTATCGAAACAACTAATTAGTATACAACAAGAATAAATTTGTATCTTAAGAAATCCAGTCGGAACTGGTCTTCCAAGTTAAATGACTGATGGCATTCAGGGCTGTGCCTCCTACTAAAATGGCATCTTTATAAAGTACAATCAACTGAACTTGACTGATATGTAAAGTGCTACACTGGGAGCAAAAAAACAGTACTCTGGGAAAAATCTGAGGTCTATTGTACTGAAGGGGCGCTGGTAAATGTGAAGATGCCATTTTCAGAACGAGTGCCCATTGCTGGTTGATAAGTGCACATTTATAGCTATCAGTCTATGTCCCCTTAGCATAGGACAGCCTTTACCAGCTCTGGATTTTTATCCAATCACAACTTGCTTACTTGAATTTTTAGGTCACGTTAGTAATAGCAACTAGTACTTCAGCATGTAAAGTGATTTTATCTAATAAGCCAGCAAAAGACCAGTGTCACGAATAACATGGCACCATCTTACTGCTAGGTCCCATTATTCCACCGCTCCTGATCCTGTGTCTGTAAGGGAGCAGGAGCCAATTCTGAGACACTGATATATGGTCTGTTCCCTTAAAGTCGATTATACGTAGTGTAATAATAACATCCTGGCTCATATGTCACCAATCACATTCAAAGTAAACATTAGGACAAATAAGACAGTTGATCTTACTTTCCCTAATGTTTTTTTTTAATATGGCTGATGAAATATAAACAAGGACCGTATTTATTTATACAATAGGTATAATTGATTGCTAGGTACCTATGAATTAACAACCAGTGAACAAGTGTGTGAAATCAAGACTATGGGGGTCAGCCAGGGCCGGGGACCGCGGATGCACCGCCAACAGGCTGGCGGTGCATCCAGGCCAATTCTGACCGTGGCGGTAAAGCCGTGGTCAGAAAAGGGAAACCGGCGGTTTCCCGCCGGTTTTCCCCTGGCCTGCAGAATCCTCCATGGCGGCGCTGCAGGCAGCGCCGCCATGGGGATTCCGACCCCCTTACCGCCAGCCTGGTTCTGGCGGTTTTGACCGCCAGAACCTGGCTGGCGGTAACGGGTGTCGTGGGGCCCCTGGGGGCCCCTGCAGTGCCCATGCCACTGGCATGGGCACTGCAGGGGCCCCCTAACAGGGCCCCACAAAGATTTTCAGTGTCTGAAAACCGCGACGGGTGCAACTGCACCCGTCGCACCCTTTCCACTCCGCCGGCTCCATTTGGAGCCGGCATCCTCGTGGAAGGGGGTTTCCCACTGGGCGGGCGGGCGGCCTTCTGGCGGTCGCCCGCCAGCCCAGCGGGAAACTCAGAATGACCGCCGCGGTCTTCTGACCGCGGTACAGTCTTCTGGCGGTTACCGTTTGGCTGGCGGCGCCTGCCGCCAGCCAAACTCAGAATGACCCCAAATATGCCTTTTGTAACTCTTCTGTCAGGTCACTTGCATAGTAATTCACAAAGGCAAAGCAGAACATATTTTTAAAAGTTTTCTTGGTGACCCCAAACGCCCACTGAGCCAAGTAAGACTTGCTCGGAACGCCACAAAAGTGTTGAAATATTTCCTTAGTGTGCCTTCACAACCTCCGAAATAATTTGTCAACTCATGCGAAAAGTGTGTTCTAAAATATACTGTTCCGCCATGGTTTTTTGTCAAATTTTTCCCAGGGAAGAATTCCCTCGAAAATTCTTAAAGAAGGCCAGGCTCACGTTCCAACAAGGGATTTACGCCCTGCCATTTTCAAAACCCATCAGCAGCCACTAGAAGACAGGGTGAACTGACAGTAGTAAAAAGGCTTTTAAAAGGTGAATGCTGTGCAACACAAAACATGCTACATAATTCTTATTTGTTGACAATTTGATACCATCAGCTTCTTCGTAAATGATTTTTCACTTTCACCTCCAGAAACCATTATAAGCATCCTACCTGGGTGATGCTTTAGTAATGTTTCCATCAATGCATCCTGAGTAACAACAACATGATCAGCATTCATGTCCGATATAGTGCAGCAAAGTACTTCTGTCAAAGGAATGAACTGAGACTGAGGAACTGGACTCATATGAACTGGAGACACATCACCTAAAATAAAAACAAAAACGCCATTTACAATTTTCACTTCCGGTTAAGCACCACTGAAAAGCAAAAGTACCTTGAAAAGAGACCAGTACTCTTTAAATTCACTTATCTTTATATAGCATTGGCAAAACCAATATGTTGCACCTTTTGAATTTATTTGCTTTGCCAATGGTTTTTAGTGATGCTATACACCAGCGTTTCTCAAACTGTGGGTCAGAACCCAGAGGAGAGTCGCAAGCTGATTTTTAGTGGGTAATAAAAGTCCTGGTCTTTATGGAAGCAATATTCAAACTGATTAGCTCATTTTGTGCACCAGTGCAAAGGTGCTGAACAATGTCCCAAAGTCTAGCTGTGAAACAAACCCTTGCAAGTATTTCTAAGAAAGGCTCCAAGTAAGCCTTCTAGTGTTTGTTGCTACTGTTTTTAAAGCCATTTAAACAGAGAATGTGGTAATTATACATGATCATAAGTAACCATAACACATACTGTTCAGCTAATTTGATGTAATTGGCCCTCGAAGAGAAAGCCGAACACCACTCTTGATCAGGAAGCAGGTGGATGAACTGCTATGTTCTCGTTATCTCTCTCTCTTTGCATTGTGACTTTAATTGAAAAAACAAAACAAAAACAAAAAACAGCGTAAACCAGTGTTTAGCAACACTGCTGGAGTACGTGTGATCCTTGCAGTATTGGCGAAGGAGGAGCTGCTTGATAGGTATATTCACACACACACACACACTTTAGAGTTAAGTGTGATAAAAAGATGTTTTTGTTAAAAACAAAATTCACTGAAAAAGCCAAAGGTTAAAGTAAATTTATAGTTATGAACGTCAGTGATGACATCAAAGTTTTCAACAACAAAAAAAAAAACTACAGCAATTCACCAGTTATATTTGGCAGATCTAATTAGAACTTGGCCCCCACAATGCACTGCTTATGATCTCACATATTACATCACTCATGGCATGTTCTATGACATTATTTATGACAACAGTGAAGACATCTCAAATAATATCATTGATTACACCACTGATGACATCATCCCATGAGTGTGCTAGTTTGTTTTATAATTTACATAGTGGCAGGTAACTCCAATATTACTTTTCTACCTTATTTTGTACAGCCTATGTCCAGCTATTAGGTGTGTTCACAAAACGCAAGTGCTCCTAATGCACCATATGTATGTAAAGGCACTGAAAACTTATAAATCTTTGTTTTCAAGAGTAGCTTTGTATGTAGGTAACTGTTGACAGTCTGTGTTCAGCTCATTCCACACAAGATTTTTAGCTCTGCAGAAACAGTATTTAAAGGGCAGAGATGCTACATAAAACATATTAAGTACTGTAAGAAGCCTTGCGTTATTAGACAGAATAGTCTAAGCCTGATATTTTCTACATACATGTACCAAGTACTACAGAACAGGTACTACATGACAATATAACTATATATAGTTACTACATAACAACACATACTACATAACGTGCACCAGGCACTAACTAGTGTACATGTACTGGTTTTGCTTCAAATGATGGGTTATCTGAAAAGTTTTCACCACAGTATGAAGACTGAAGGTAGCATGATCTTTAACACCTTCAGATCTTGGGTATTTTAAGTGAACAGTCGCTCTTTGGACAAGGTTTGCATACAGTGCACACTATTCTTAGTAGGTATGTTTCAATACTCTGAGGTGTATTTCTCTTGAGAGTTTAACTTTATGCAAACAGTGTGGTGCAGAGTAAACCGTCTCCATAGAGTTAACATTGATTACAGTATCAACTTTCTACTCTCATCCACTCCATTCAGGGGCTTGATACAGGTAAAGACTGTCTGTAGTAGGGCATTTGTCATTTAAGAGTGATTGATTATGTGGAGGCACTTGTTTTTTAATGAACAGTTGTATACAGACTGAAAACCGTGTGCAGTGAAGGTTACCCTTTTATCTGTGGTTCATAGTCAACATGAACGTGGCTACCAATGAAGTGTATAGGATAGGGTCAATGTTGCACATAACAAGCTTGCTTCACCTATGGGGGTTGTATGCATGATAGTAGTAATTATGCTTCATATTAATCTGTGATACTTACTTTCATAGCTCAAATGCCCCACCCACTTACAGAGAAATGTGTACAAACGAAGCTTGGATGATATCATCAATGATGTAATTTGAGATGTCATTGGTGATAACATAAATTATGTCATAGAATATATCATGAGTGATGTAATGTGTAAGGTCATAAGCAATGCATGGCGGGCCAAGTTGTAGTTAGCACTGACTATAACTGGTGAATTTTTGTGTTTTTTTAGTTCAAAAAGTTAATGTTGTCACTGACAGTCACCTAACTATATCGTTACTTTAATATTTATTTTCCAATGAATTTCTTGGGACTTTTTATTTTATTTTATTTTTTTTAACTTAAAGTAATATTTTATTACCATACGTAAAGGCAACCCCCCCTTCCCTCCCCCAACAGAAGCCAAAAAATCTGCGCAAGGCCTATGGTTGTGAACAGCATGGGATTAGCAACAGGCCCGGCCCCTCACTGGGGCCGAATACAATACAAATTGGGAAAGGGGGGTACACAGACCCCTCCCTAAGCCTTCTTGGGCCCGGGGTACCCCATTCTCAGGGTCAAATATAATTTTAAAAAAAGGGAAGGGGGCCACACTGACCCCCTTCCCGAACCTCATTAGGTCCTGGGACCCCATACCCTGGGGCCCTTTTTTGGTTTAAGAGGTAAGTGGGTGACTGCACGGCTCCCTCTTTGAGCCGTACCAGGCCCCAGGGACCCCACCCCCAGGCCCAAAGTTAATTGCACTCCCCCTCTCCAAGTCACAGTAGGCCCTAGGAACTCTATCCACCAGGGTCATGTTTTTTTTTTTTTTTTTTTTTTTTTTTTTAAAGTAAGGAGGGGCACACGGCCTCCCCTCCCCAAGCCTCATTATGCCCTAGGGAACAACATCCCCCAGTGGCATATATATAGGAGACACTGCTAATTATCCCACAAATTACAGCACTCATGACATCTTTGATAACATCACTGATAATTTCAATGTAATATTTGCAGTAAAAGTTCTTATGAAAAAACTGTGCATAGCAGAGGCGCGAGTTATAGTTAGTTACCTTAGGGCACGAGTTATAGTTACTTGAGATAACTCTAATTATAACAGGTGAATTTCTATGGTTTTGTAAATTTTTAATGTGAGTCTATAACGTGTCTGTAACTGTTTTTTTTCAGTGATATATATATATATATATATATATATATATATATATATATATATATATAAATATACACCTGACCACGTTTTAACATAAACATGGATATGAGGCCTTACCCATGCTCTGCTGTAGGAGGTGTTTTTCAAATTTGCTGCAATCACTGTATCAACAACAGCACTGCACTCTGAAATGTGTTTTGACTCCAGTGCAGTTCAGCGTTTGACACTTTTATGGCAGATGAATATCTTAGCCGTGGACAGATATTGAAGGGAGTAGTAAAAGTCATGATGTTTACAAACATTTGCAGTTATTACATTAAAGAAATTGCTCCAACTCATTTCCAATAAAGCTAGGCAGGTCATATAAGTGTGTTGTTCTAAAAATTGTGTTTTGGTTCTAAAAAGTTTGGGAAGCACTGCTGTACACCATGGGGACTCTCAAACATTTCCTGGGGACAAAAAGAGGGGTCTGTGGTGCAGCTGAGGGCTCATTGATGCCAGCAGGTTGGGGGTCTGGGGACAGCCGGGTGTAAGGTGGGCATAGGGGGTGGGAATCATGTACATGGTGTTGACTAAGTTTGAGTTATTTTGAGATTTTCATTCCATTATGCCCTTAGTCGCTAGAAGAGACACAGATTTGACAATACTATGTTATGCTGTATCTGAGCTGCTGTATCTCTACAACATCATGAAGTACACCTTTTCTGCTTCCTATCGCTACTTTTAGCAAGTCAAATGTGCAAAGCAAGTAACTTCATTATTGAATTGGAATGAAAAAGCATCTTAGGGCTCACAATCTCCTTCTTTATTTAGGCCATCATTAAGACATAGGCGGTAAATGCCGCCTACCGCCACAGCGATGGCCGCCAAAAGACCGTTTCCGTGACTATCAGCCGACCGCCATATTATGACGCTAGCCGGAATTCTGCCAGAAGGCTGGCGGAATTCCGGCTACGGTCATGGCGGCAGACGGCGGTAAGGTGGCACTGCTGCTAGCAGCAGCGCCATGCCAGTAGACCACCGCAAATCGTATCATGATCCATGATACGGCCTGGCGGTGTTCTGCTGGCGGACGCTGCTGCTGGCAGCAACGCCCCATCCAGTTTCCTTCCGGAGGACCCCCTGCAAGCAGGTAAGTCGGGTGTTCCAACAGGGGAGGGGGGGTGTTGTGTGTGTGTGTGTGTGTGTGTGTGTGTGTGTGTGTGTGTGTGTGTGTGTGTGTGTAGGGGGGTGTGTATGTATGTTTCTGTGTGCGTGCATGCGGGTTTTGGGCATGTAGAATGCATGTGTGTATGAAAGGATGTGAGTGTGCGTGTATATTGTGTGAATGCGTGTGTGCTTGTATGTATGTCAATGTGTGTGTGGATGTGTGTGCATGGATGTATGCATGCATGGGTGAATGTGGGTATGTGTGTGGGTATGCATGTGTATGTCTGTGCGTGTAGGTGTGTGTATGTCGGGGGTGTCGGGAGGGTGAGCCGGGGGGGCCTCTGGGGAGGGAGGGGGGAGACCCCTATCAGTGCCAGGGAAGGAATTCCCTGGCACGGATAGTGCCTACTGCCATGGTTTTCGTGGCAGTATGAAAGCCACGGAAACCATGGCGGTGGGGAGGGTCATATTCCAGTGGGTGGCCTAGTGACGGCTGCCGGGCTGGAGACTGTAGTCTCCAGATCGGCGGTCGTTACCGCCATGGAGGTCGGTGTGGTAAAAGCTAAACCGCCAATGTCATTATATGGCGGTATGTACCGCCAGTCTGTTGGCGGGACTACCGCCACTATAACACCAAATGCGGGAGTCATAATGACCCCCTTAGTGTCTTACCTAAAAACGAGCTCAGTTAAGGTAGCCAATGCAATAAAAACTCTTTGACAAAGACATCCCACTTTGTTGAGACTTGCATTAGAAGTGTTGCTGGCACTGGACAGTAATGTCCATGCACCCACTACATTTATAGCTTTTCATTATATCACTGTGTAGTTTTAGATTTGTGTAAAAAGTCCCCTGAATGTGTCCCTGTACTGTTTTCAGCAGATCCAATTACCATGTTATAATTTTTTTGATGAGATGTGAATTACAGATAATACAGTAATCTATACATATGCTTCCTTGATGAAGACTAGCCTTTTCAGCACTTGTGTATTAACAGTCAATACTAAAGTGACAGCTGACAAGTATGCTACAAATATTTGAGCAAATGCTATTTAAGTTATTGTACGCAGCTTCCTTCAAGACCTGCATTGAAAAAGAATAGTTGAAAAGAAGTGTACCAACACAGGCTCTTGCGTAAATGACTGTTCGCTACTGACATCGGCCAATGGTGCTGGAACAATTTTCAGAGTGGGGGCGCTCACACCGAAGTCAGAGGGATTGTGAAAAATCCCTGAATCACACAAAGAACAAGTGTAGCAAATGTATTCAGTGGCAGTGGTAAGCATGTAGTTTGTAGCTCATGGTACATTCTGGAGCACACTATTGCAAATATTACTAAAGCATGTTATTGTAGTGCTCTACCATTTGAAGACAACACATTTTCCATTGAATCGACCATTAAATAAGACATTCAGTTGTACTGATAAAGCTATATAGCAAATAATATGTAAAAATCAAGTTTCAGCGAAATTTTCATTTATGCAGCATCAACTGAACTGATTTGATTTGATCATACTAAAATTTTTCTTTCCATCACACTTCAGCATTTTAAAAAATGTGCTTTATTTGTGCTTTCTTACCTGCTAGTCTATTCTGAAATATTTGTTCAATTCATTTACAGGTACTTACTTTTGTTGTGTGGTACAAAAATTACATCCTACAGCCTTCCATTTCACACTCTTAGCAAGATTGTCACAGTTTACTTTATAAAATCCTCCGACTTTGCAATCAGAGAAAGAAACGTGAACAGCAAGCTCCCTTTAAAAAGAATACACAGCAATTTGTCAATAGACAGACCAGAAATTTCACCCCTGTCTTTGAACACACAGCAAATATGACAAAATACAAACAAACTTTAAAGGCCTCTGTATTGATTGTTCCACTTCAGAACTCCAGGATGATTATTTTGGGGGGTGCTAGACCTGAGGAGGTTGAAATGTGTCAGTGGTAATAAGCGAGGTAGAATGTTTGTGTAATGCAGAATATTTCCTTTAAGAATCTAGTAGAAAGACCATACAAACCACTGGCTCTGGGAGCATTACATAAAACAAAACACCCCCTTCTGGGACCCCACTGACTGCGGTGGTATGAATCTTGAAGTCCCTTTCTGTGGTTGGTTATGTTTTTTTTTGACATACGTATGCAGGACACTAGAGTTTTCATGGTTGTACTTATGTAATGTATGCATATTGACAGTCACTTAAGTAGCTTTTCAAGTCCCGTCATGTATTGTAGTGTGGTCATTTTTATGTATCCTTTGCGTGTTTGCTTCAGGCGTTAGGCCTTTGTGCACTTTGCCCTGGATGTATTTTATTCTTTTGCTCGCAGCATAGAGCCTCTGCGCCCTTTGCTCTAAATGCATTTTATTCAGCTTCGTACTGTTATTTTTCAAATAGCCAGTTCTACGGTCCTGTTTTATTTTTTATATCACACTGTTGAGCCTACTTTAGCACTGGAGTTCTCGATAACACAATCTTGCTCGCTCTGTGCTTCAGTCAAGGATACAGTCTGGTAAATTGCCGATAGACGTGGTAGGAGTTTAGTCTTTGGATTGCAGATATACATTCTTGCGTAGGGACGTTTTGTGATCACACGGACATGTTAGTTATAAAAACACTTCCTTTTCCTAATACAGGCAAGAGGGAGATTCCAACCAGGGAACCACAACTAGACGCTGACTGCCCTGTTGCAGATGCTGAACCAGATCACAGGCCTTTGCTCAGGTATGAGGGTTGATGTCTTCCCAGGGAATCTGAAAGGCAAGTTTAGAGCGTAACATGCTGTGCTCAAAATAGAACTTACTTAGAGAGAACGGAATCTATTAACACTATGATAGCGTTGTTTTTATGTTTCACTCTCATCGTGACTATTTCAATCCTACTGTGTTGTATGGTTCTGGTTATTGCGGCTCACGCCTTATTATCTAAAATGCAGTCGTTTTATTAAAAACAATCTATAAAACTTAAACTGCCTTTGTCATTTGTATATGAGATCATACTGTAAATGAGAGAGCTGGTTGGGACCTGAGTGACCACGACTTTCCTGAGAAGTTCTAAAGATGTCATGCGCTCGGCTGCCCAATCATTCCTTCCCCTTGGGAGAGATGAGGCACTGCTAGTTAGCCAGAGCAAAACCGGATTGAAGGTGACAGAGGTCCTTCTAAGTGGGTCAGACTCAGTCCCCCACACCAGGAACGACCCTGTTACCTAGAAATCCAGTAGTCTCATTTAGGATAATGAGAGCCCACGCGACATGGCGCCGCCAACGTTTGGTCTGGCTCTAATTTTCGGGTCCGGCTGACACTCTCGGTCTCATACATATATATTGACTCCTCGGTTCCGTTAACGGAGACGTCCGTGGCACTGAGGATTTCCACCACCGCAATATAGGTAGATCCTAGTTATAGCAGTTGGTTGTTCAAGCTTGAACTCTGAAAGGAAAACCCCGATATTGGTGTGCCTTCTCTGAACTAGCGCTGTATACAAAATGGCGAATCCCCAGGTAATGAACATAGCAGTTAATATGCGACAACCGCTCAAAGTTCATCTGCTAGCACATGGTCTAACAAAACAGGGGGGTCCAGTCACGTTTGTGGTGGACGCCCATGCAGCCTATAGAACAGAACTTTTTTATTCCTGGGTCATATTTCCGGCAGTTGATGGGAATTCAAACACATTTCACGACTACACTCTGGCAAATGTCCCTGGACAATACAGGGCATATGCATATTTAGAAATACCTCTAACTTATCACGAACATAATAATTGGCTTGATGGCGCCCTCCCACACACCATAGCACCAGTTAGGCTAGGTCCACTAAGTAACGATGGTCCTACCTGGCCTTTATTGGCTACATATACTGTACACCACATCCAGCGGTTGCTAACTTGACGGTGGCTGAAGTTCGTTATTTATGCACAGAATTAACGGCTACATATAGACGCTTAGTACAATTTGTGATGCAGACACTCAACACAAACCCAGCGCGTGCTGCTCCGGCACACCCACATGCAGTGGTTCCGGGTATTAATCTGCCCACTGTGCACTCAGTTATGGGCAAAGTACCAGCTAAACGAGAGGAGACTCCATTTTGGCTGGCGCAAAAAATTAATACGCTGGAAGAAGTATTTCCCAATACGGGACCTCAGGATAAACATAGAATATGAACGATGTGTTTGCCGTTTGGTATGGTTCCTACTGTGGACCACTGTAATACATGGGGCACGGTGTTTGCCGCGCTCTACACTACAGCACACGGTACACCGACATTGGCTAATCTACCGGAAGTGCTCAAACAAATTCAAGATGAATATGGGGCTGCCCCAGCCTTAGATCTAGGGATGCAAGTGATAGGCAATTTTGCCACGGTTTCTTCCATCATATTGAGTAATCTAAAAGGGGAGGCAGTAGCACTAGCGGTGCGTATGCGTCTTCGTGACATCCCGCAGCTAGATCAAGAGCGGGAACTGCCGAGAATAATAGCGGAAACATATTCAAGTATCGGTCGTGATAGCCTAGGGGCTAGACCGCAGAAACCACAGTTTCAGGGTAAGGGTAGTAAGGATACTACTAAACAACAGCAACCTGAGGGTACTAAAAAGCGTTGGGGAGAAAAAACAAACACCTAAAAAAGAGAGGGGTAGAATTTCCGCGACCGGAGACCCCGCAGGCAAGGTATAATCTCAGAAATAGGGATAACTTGAAGACGCCTGATAGATATCAATATACTGATACACGCCCATCTCGTTCCTTTCAGGACTCATTCGGAAAAGAGAAGTGAGAGAGGTGGGCGGTCAGAGCGGAGAACAGAGTACGTGAAACCGAGACAGGAATCACAACGCTCATCGGAGGTTTCTGTCAAGAAGGAAGATAAACCGATCCAACAAAAACAACAGTTTAAAAAGAAAAAAGTGGCGGCGGTCTCAGTTAGACATGCCACACAGGAAGAGAGTTCTCTTGAAGAACAAGACATGGGCACTAGCACTGTTAGACAGTGCAGCAGAGGTCACAATAGTTCGCCGGAATCTTCTAGAGCATCTGGAGGTGAAAGCAACTGATGACTTCATACAAGTCGAAACAGCAGAAATGCGTGTCTCTGATTCCGATAGAGTTGATACAGTAACTTTACAATTAGAAGGGGACATTGAACGCAGTATAAACGCCATCTTTTGGGATCGTGTAGTCAAAATATATGACATTCTGCTGGCCGAACAGGATTGGCCCCCAGACTTTGTTCGCGACTGTCCAGTTGGGGAGGAGGTTATTACACCTTCGTTCTCACCACTTGTTCCGGGAGAACTCGCAGAGTCCTATAGCATTAAATGGGCGTGGCACAAGCACCCGCCTTATATAGAAATCATGTGGGGTGGGTTAGGGACTCACCTTGTCATGTAATTTCGATTAAGGGCGAACCTCAGCCACAACTGCAATATCCTATAAAATTTGAAGCAAGGGCATCGGTAAGGAACATACTTACACAATTGGAGTACCAGGGAGTAATTGAACCCTGTGTCTCGCCGATGAATAATCCCTTATTCCCTGTAGGTAAACCGGACCATTCTTATAGGATAGTGGTGGACTACAGACATTTAAACGGACATGCACGCACATATGGTATACAAAATTCACACAGCGCAGCACTCATGAATAATATTGTGCGTAAAAAATACAAAACCACTTTAGATATCTCGAATGGTTTCTTCTGCCGGAATATTTTGCACGAGTTGGACCCTGAAGCTTTGTCATAGGTCGATGATATATATCTGACAGATGACGAGTTACTACAACATTTAAGGCGGGTAGCCCGCATTGTTGTGGGATTTGCCGAAATTGGCTACAAATTGAACTTTAAAAAGTCGAAAATTGCTTTCTTCAGCGTCATTTTCCTGGGATATGAGCTGTCGAACGAGGGCAAGAGCTTAGCGCCACACTTTTTAGAAAAATGTGCACAGTTGCAACCTCCTAATATGATTAAGAAACTCCAGTCGTTGTTGGGATTTCTAAATTTTGGCAAAACTTACATTCCTGATTATGCTACACGTATAAAACCATTATACGAGTTGATTCGCCCAGATTTTTCAAGTAGGTTTTGGATGATTGAGCATACACATATTCTTTGAGACTTGCAAACTGATCTCCTAGCTGCAAAGCATTTACACACACAGGACAATAAGACACATCTGGTCATCGGGGTTATAAGCTGGGGCCATTGGGTTTACGTATGTCACCTTTAATGAGGGTGAGACAGTCCCGATAGGATACAAGTCCCACTTGTATTCTGCTGCAGAACAACGTTTTGCACAGACTGAGAAAATTCTCACTGCAGTACAGATGGCTGTGATTAAAGAAAGACCTCTTGCCCAGGGCCAACGCATCATTGTTGTTTCCCCGATTCCAGCCTTAGAGGCTGTTACAAAAGCGAGTGTTCCCAATGCGAAAGCACTACACCGGCGATGGATACAATGGGCTACGTCTTTGACAGCCACTGATGTAGATTACATTTTTGACCCAAAACTGCAGACACAGGAATTTCTTCAATATGAAATGGAATACCCAGTTCCCACTGGCACATTGCCTATTGATCAATATCAAGTGGTCATGTACACTGATGGCTCTGCGCAACCTGCGGCGGGAACTAATCAACAGTATTCTGCTGCATGTGCGGTGGTGAGCGGCTATTTGGAGGGGGAAAAGTTCTGCCCCCAACATACTTATACACAGACCTTGGGTGACTGTACGGCACAGTTGGCTTAGCTGAAAGCTCTGTTAGTGGCCTTGGAACATGCGGATCCGGTACAGTTTACACTGCTGGTTTGTGATTCCTATTACTGTGTTCAGTCTTTTAATTAATATTTGCATTACTGGAGGTTAAATGGGTTCAGAGATTCCAAGGGTAACACCATAAAACACAGGGTGCTGTGGGGGAAGGTTGCGGATCTGAAGGAGACACTTCCTAAGGTCCAAGTTGTGCATACACTTGGACACCAGCGGGTTGAAATACACATTGCTGGAAAAACTTTGGCTGATGAAGCCGCAAAATCGGCAGTGGCGGTTGCCACTGTGGCTGCAGTAACTCGTTCGAGTTCTAAACCAGACACAGATATTTTGGCAGCCATAAAGGCTTCGGCTGATGGCACGCCATATCCTAAAGGATTCCCGTCTAAATATCATTACTCCATGGGTGGTATGCTGAACGCTGAAGTTAAAATCCCAGGCGTTTGTGTACGCGAAATGCACAATAAAATTGTGCGACCTCAATTGATTACTGCAGCTCATGAGGGGACAGCATCTGCACATGCTGGCGTGGCCGCCACAATTTCACTCTTACAGGCCCGGTACTGGTGGCCTGGTCTCTATAAAGAGACGAAGCAATATGTTCTTTGTTGTGACATCTGTCAACAAATAAAAGTTTCCACGGCTCGACGCCTGCAGCAGACGCCCATTCTAATATCGAATAAACCATTACAGTGTGTGTACTTGGATCATTGTGGTCCGCTGACACCAGATAATGCATACAAATATATATTAGTAGCTGTAGATTCGTGCTCCAGATTTGTGTGGGTGTGGCCACAGCGCTCAGCTGACGCTCGAACTGTTATTAAAGATTTGCGCATCTTTGTCGATACATATGCAGTTGCGGCTTTCCATTCGGACCAGGGCCCTGCATTTGCCTCTAAGGCATTCAGGGACGCCATGGCTTCGTTGGGGGTCCAGCTCCAGTTCTCGTCTCCATTTCATCCCGAGGGAAATTCTGTTGTGGAGCATTTAAATCCCGATTTAAAGCAATCCTTAACGGCCAGAGTTATAGGTACGGGTCGTAGTTGGCTAGCCCACCTGTATGGAGTACAAAGAGCACTGAATAACTTGCCTAGAAGGTCCCTGGGGGGGTCGTACTTCATATGAGTGCCTGTTCGGAACACAAATGTTTGTTCCAGATCTAGATGGTCCTGGTGTGGAGGCGGCGGAAACACAGTTTGACATAAATGATCGTGTCACTGTTTTGCAGGATTTACAACAATTCCGTGAAGATAACTCTTCTGCTAATGCTGCCTCCACAGGAATTAAGAATGAACCAGTAACGCCTACTGGTTGGATTCCCAGAGTTGGGGATCTTGTGCGTGAAAAGGTCGCAGTGAAAAAAGAATTTGGCCCTTCGTATTGAGCGCCAGTCCCTGTACTGGGGATCCACGGCACAAGAACTGTGATTTTGCCACCATTGCAAGGGGCCAAATGAAATCGCTTTGTATCCATCGACAATGTCAAGTTAGAACATGTGGCCGATTCTGCACAGCAGACCAAGAGGAACACCCAGTAGTTCCCGAATCCCTCTCACTACTGGGGAAGATGTTCTGCTGCGGGGGATTTGTACGGACGCTGTTTCCTCTCCGAGCTTGGGCAGGGTGGAGGCTGATCTTGCGATTGTTCCACTAACGGCAAATGATTTGGAATCTTTTGATCAAGTTGCTGTGACTACTGATGTTGCTGAAGGTGTTGTCTACAGCGTACCACGGCGAGAGACACAAACTGCTCCTTTGTTTACGGTGGCGCCTTTTGCGAGAACTGCCTCCGGCTGCTTTAATACCAATGATGATAACATGTCGGACTCTTCGTCCTCTTCAACACCAGACCTGGATCCACGTAAGCTGATGTCTTGGCTTAAACATACGTATTTTGTTTTTCCTTGGAACTATCTGTGGCTTTTCATGACTGTGATGGCTTTTTTCCTGTGGCTAGGGTTTGTTGTTACCTTTTTTCTGGTAACACATGGTCATTTTCTTCCTGAACGATCAGAGATTGAGCAGGTGGAGAAGGTGTTGAAACCACATTTTTCATCGCATATGGTTCGAAGAGACTTGTCCTTTGTGAACATTTCTGCTGTACCTATTCCGGATGGGATTGTGTGGGATAGAGTAATGTTTGACATATATGGTCCCACTGAAATAATTCAAATACCGTATGTTCTAAAGTTATCAATGAATGATATAGTTATACCAGGCATTGTATCTGATGATTGGGATGTGAAGACAGTTGATTCTATGTTGACAGAATTGCAGTATTATACTGTCTATGAAAATGAAGATGCTTACCAGTTTAGAGATAATTATGGTGACATGTTTGGTTATAATTATTATGGACAACACTTTATTCATAAAGCCAGTAGCCCTAAGTCGATATTTGAGTATATGCAATGGGAACATTGCCCGACTCCTCCGCAGGGGAGTTCTAAAACTTATTCTGACAAATTTGCATATTTTTCTGGGCATCATCGACAAAGTGCGATGTCATATTATTTTAAAGTTACTCTGCATGCTAATAAGCAAATGTTGTTGACTGATACTAAATTACTGTATTCAAGCTCGTTTGTTTCACAGCTATCTATTGAAGGGTATGAATACTGGTCCACAACTATTGATTTGAAAAGTGTTTGGGGAACAAAGAATTGGCAAACGCGGGGTAGGGAAAAACTGTTTAGGGCATGTATCATTCCTGTCCAAATGATTTTCTTAAATGACACTGTACAACAGACTAGCTGTTTGGGCTTAGCAACAATTAGGGAATTGAATATGCCTGGCATACCTGTCCCTTCCCAAATGAAAGATTGGCAGCAATATATTAATGCCACGTTTAGTGAGCTTACAGACTGGGTCCAGAATGGTACGCTTAACACTTCATTCACACGTCCAGGCGGGTGGTTATTGTGGCCCATAGACACTAATGGGTGTCATCAATGTTTTGTCACCTCCTCTGGGGGTTTCAGGACCAGTAGGGCAGACCCTCGCTACATATCACCAGAACATGCTGATATCATTACTGCATATAGCGTGGAGAAACTTTGTCAACAATGGTTAAAATCATCCACGCTAGATGCAGTTAAGACACATCTCACGTTACTGTCTAATTATACTGACTTGCAAGATTTTTTGTCAGGTCCAAGAGTGCCCCGGAGGAAACGTTTTTTGTATGAAGTGTACAATGAGATATGGAAACTTTCACAACAGGAGGCAGCGGCCCGGTTGAGGCAGATAGATCAGGAAAATTTGAAACAAGCATTGTCTGTTATGGATAATGGAATACATACCCTGTCCGACCGTGTATATACGATTGACAACATTGTTTCCTCTGCTATAGACATTATTAGATCGGATATGTCTTCTTTATATCATGGACAGAGTCAAACGCGGTCAATTATGCAGTTGGGTTGGACACTACAGACATTGAAGGCGGGTCGCGTTCCGTGGCAGCACATCAGAGCCAGGGAGATATTTTTTTCCTTTGACACGTCAACAACAGCTGATGGCTAAAAAAGAGGCGACATATGTTATGTTGAATATTGAAAAGTTGGAGAAATTGCCTTTTACTGTGGCTGAGATTCCATCAGCTGAATGGTTGATACACGGGGTTATAAATTTGCCTATTTCCACTCTGCATTTCACTTCTTGTTTGAAGCATATTCCGGTGGGCAGATATGAGAAATTAGGAGACAGTTACATACATGAGGTGTGGGAGCTTCCCTTTTTATACAGATGTCTTAATGGTATGAGGGAGGTTTTTCTTAGCGGTAGCGAATGTGAAACTTCTGTCAGCCATTCGATGGTTTGTAAGCAGCTGTCCTTGCATGGGGCGTGTAATGCCTCGGTTGCGAATTTGGCTTGCTATCTAAAGGGAGTTCCAGTCCCCGTGATTAAAAACACGTTCCAGGTGCTTTCAAACGGCAGCTACGTCCTTCTTAACAGTGAACCTTGTTGTGGCATGCGTGCCGGAATAGTTTACGTGGTCGTTGTCACCAAGGCCGTTACGTGATGCGGGAATGTGTTGTTTCCCCCCACTCAATTTAGGGAGGTAGCAGACATATGGCCTCACATTGCTACTTCCAAGGTGAATTTCGACAAGTTGAGTCGACTAAAGGCTCTATTGTTTCAAAAGCCTGTGGTCCTTACATCTGCACGCGAGACCTACGCACTTCAGGTGGCGAGGTCATCAGCAGAAATACAGTCCCTTTTAAATACTAACTTTCCGAGCCACTTTGGTGAACTCGTGGGACCTATATTTAATGCGTCCAGCACTGCTGGAATTGAACATTTTTTCAAAGCCGTTGGTGTTGGGTTTGCTCATGCCTTCTCTTCCATATTTGGTTTGATACCTTCGGCTATTAATTCTATTTTCGGAAGCATTTTTGGAGGGTTTCCGATAACTCTGGCTTTATTGGCTGGTGTTTTGCTGTTGCTGTTGTTCTACCGCAATGGCTGTCCCGCCGCAACAAGATCCAATGTGGGCGCTCCCATGAGCGCAGCTGTGTCGTGAGCGCATGATGCAGCATTTTGGAGCAACACTCCTGGGACATTTGGAGTGTGACTGGTCTCTATCATTCCGACCAGTTTTGGATTGTGTGCAACACGTGTTTAGGTGCCTTTGGTGCTCGTTTGAACATGCAATGGCTCTCTGTCTCTCACTGCAGCGCCCCCCAGTGGTTGATGTTAATCTGTTGATGTTCCCGATTAGGGCTCATTCCCAGACATGTGCACTGCGGTTGCGTTTGCTTCGTGAGGCGGTTTACGAGATTCCCTTCCTGAAGGAAGATGGTATTGTCTCATTCATAGGTCCAGCACGGGATGCCGCCTTGGATGGTTCTGGGGCTTTGGAACACACCTGCTTCATGGTAGTATTTGGCGTGGATTTTCTGGTATTGACATCTGCAGAAGTGGAGGATATCCTGCTTTCCGTGGCTTCCATTTGAAATTGGGTTTCTTCTAAATTGAAATTGTAACGATTTGGCTTTTCCGTCACATGCTTACAAATTTAAATTTAGTTTTGTGCTTTGATGTCCTCTGGACTTGTCGAAATATATTTTGTATATTTTGATATCTGGGGCATATTTTTATTTTTCGTTTTGATAAGAACCACTTACTACCGACAAGGGGAGGGTGTAGTGTGGTCATTTTTATGTATCCTTTGCGCGTTTGCTTCAGGCGTTAGGTCTTTGTGCACTTTGCCCTGGATGTATTTTATTCTTTTGCTAGCAGCATAGAGCCTCTGTGCACTTTGCTCTAAATGCATTTTATTCAGCTTCGTACTGTTGTTTTTCAAATAGCCAGTTCTACGGTCCTGTTTTATTTTTTATATCACACTGTTTAGCCTACTTCAGCACTGGAGTTCTCGATAACACATTCTTGCACGCTCTGTGCTTCAGTCAAGGATACAGTCTGGTACATTGCCGAGAGACGTGGTAGGAGTTTAGTCTTTGGATTGCAGATATACATTCTTGCGTAGGGACGTTTTGTGATCACACTGACATGTTAGTTATAAAAACACTTGCTTGTCCTAATACAGGCAAGAGGGAGATTCCAACCAGGGAACCACAACTAGACGCTGACTGCCCTGTTGCAGATGCTGAACCAGATCACAGGCCTTTGCTCAGGTATGAGGGTTGATGTCTTCCCAGGGAATCTGAAAGGCAAGTTTAGAGCTTAACATGCTGTGCTTGAAATAGAACTTACTTAGAGAGAACGGAATCTATTAACACTATGATAGCGTTGTTTTTATGTTTCACTCTCATCGTGACTATTTCAATCCTACTGTGTTGTATGGTTCTGGTTATTGCGGCTCACGCCTTATTATCTAAAATGCAGTCGTTTTATTAAAAACATTATATAAAACTTAAACTGCCTTTGTCATTTGTATATGAGATCATACTGTAAATGAGAGAGCTGGTTGGGACCTGAGTGACCACGACTTCCCTGAGAAGTTCTAAAGATGTCATGCGCTCGGCTGCCTAATCATCCCTTCCCCTTGGGAGAGATGAGGCACTGTAGTTAGCCGGAGCAAAACCGGATTGAAGGTGACAGAGGTCCTTCTAAGTGGGTCAGACTCAGTCCCCCACACCAGGAACGACCCTGTTACCTAGAAATCCAGTAGTCTCATTTAGGATAACGAGAGCCCACGCGACAATATAAGCGTTGATTGTAATGTCTTTCAATATGTTCACCTTCTAACTTGCTTTGTTGTGTTTTTTTAATTTGTTTAAGCTCGAGGGTTGGCGTGTTTATTACCAATCAGTCTTTAAACAATACTAAAATAAATGTATGTGTACATATTAATTCAATTTTCTGTATATGTTAATTATTTATAGTTTAATATTTTTATTTAACAAATAAAGCCTGCAAATGGAGAGAAAGGAAATGTGACTTACAAAGTCCAAAGCCAATAGTAAGCAATGGGCGTAATGAATTTCTAGGTAAGCTTTCAGTGTGGCCCCTATATGTCTTTGCAATCAGACAGCTGCGCTGACTAGCAAGCTTTGACCGCAAAAGGAACATAGTTTTATAATACAAAAATGTATCCTTATTTTTGTTTTTAAAAATTGAACTTTAGGCGAGAAAGTATTTCATTTTTAGAGAGTGGACTTTTCCAATTATCTCTACCTGCTTTCTGCAAATAAGTTTTTCATTATGGTTGAGGTTTTAGGTGTTACCAGTTGGATTCCTTTCCATTGATGCTAACAAATGGTTGGATCTCAACAGTGCTTCAAGTATCTCAGCAACCTTACTTTGAGAGTGTGAACAAATTACTGCATCCTACATTACCCATATGCTGTATTTTCTCCTAATAATACGCTGCAACAGAAATTGATTAACACTGATTTGAGGGCTAGTATGGAAAGTGTTGGAAATGATCCTTTCTGTAGGGTTATCCCTAAACCTTTTGCATATCTCCTATTTTTCTGACCCTCTTTTTGTTGGCTGTAGGACTCTGGGCACTTTACCGCTGCTATTCAGAGCTAAGGAGCATGTGCGCTCTCCCCTAAAACTTGGTATAATTGGCTTACACTTATTTGGCTTACTTAAAGTATCTGTATGGCCCTTAAAAAGTGGTATCCCATATACCCAGGGCCTGTAAATTAAGTGCTACTAGTGGGCCTGCATTGCAGATTGCATCACCCTCAAAAGTAGTCTTTCAATCTTGTCTCAGGCCTGCCACTGCAGTGCCTGTGTGGGCAGTTGACTGCAACATTGATGCTTGACGTATTTATTAGAACCTGATGTCCATGGATAAACTCTTAGACCTACTCCCTCAGCTACCCCTCGCCCCACCTAATCTACTGCCAAAATATTAATTTTTGCCCATATCCCTTGATATCTTTGCATTGCTCCTATCCGTTGGGCATACAACTTTTCTTTGACCCTATTAAACTAAATTTTTGCTTCCCATAGTGCGTATGTCAGAGGAATTGGTGATTTCCACGTCTGAAGAATAAGTGATAAGGCTATTATAGTACCCACAAATATCATTTTCCTGGATGAAATAGGACGATTTGTGATTTGCGTAATGCCCTAAAGTGCCACCAATGGGCCAGGGGCTATTTCATAGGCTATCAAAGTACTCAACCTCTGAAAAATCTGCTCCCGGTAATTTGCCAGAAATGTACATGAAAAGGACATATGTACCCAATCCCCCTGGAATGTTTGGCAGCGTGGACAAAGACCTGATGTCCCTGGGTACATTTCTCTTATCCTAGCGGGGGTGTAATAAAGCAACCATTTAGAGAATAAAGCAATCCTTTAAAAATTTGCCCCTCTAAGTGCTTTATGTGACCCCTCGTTGTGCTTTCTCCAGTGCTGTACATCTATCTTACATCTTGTCATGTTTGCTATTCGGATCAAGTGTTGGGAGGTTGCCGTAATAGACCCTGCATCCTGAAGTAGTTTATACCATTTACTGACACCTATTTGATTGTCATAAAAAGCCAGAGCAATGGCTTCATTAGCGCCATTCAGTGGTTGTCTCGTGTGCAAGGAATGCTGCATTTGGCAATATGAAAATTTTAAGTTTTCTGAAATATCGCCTGCACTCATTACATACTGCGCCCAAGTTTTGAAATGATCCGCTAGGTAGAAATCCGCTAAAGTCTTAAAGACCAGTGCTTCCCATTGCTGTAGGTTACTTTGACTTATTTCTACTCCTAACATCCAGATGTCCCTTACTCGTAGCGCCAAATAAGTCTCAGCAATTTGGTACTTGGCCTGTGTCTGTAATGTAGCGAACTGAATCATAACTGGTAATTTATATCTAACCCTTTTTGGTAGGCGAGGGAATTTTAGAAAGCGTGTAAGATGAGTATTGGTTTCTACCAGCATCTGATTAAAATACAAATTAAGTTTTGGCTTTTGTGCTGCTCTTGACGCCCAATCCAATAGAGCTGCTTCATAATAAGTTGTAATATTGGGAACAGCTAGTCCCCCATCTTCCACTGCCAAGGATAACTTAGCCAGCCGGAGCTTCTTATGATTCCATATGAATTGTCTGATTAATACATCTAGCTAGTCAAAAAACTTTTTAGGTACTCTCGGAATTACACTTGAGAAAACAAAAAGTAGTAGGGGGAGGATCATCATTTTAACTAGTGCAGTCTTTCCTATAATGGTCATAGTAGTTTCCTGCCAATTAAGAAATAGTCCTTGAATCTTTTTAAGAACATTCATATGATTCAACTGGAGCAGATCTGCTGAGCTCCCAGGCACGTAAATGCCTAGATATCTAATAGGGTGAGAAGTTGGAGATACAACACGGAAATCTTTCGGCAGGACCGATGTCTCAGCGTTATACAACAAGGCCTCTGATTTAGATTGGTTGATTTTATACCCCCCTAGCTCTGAAAAGGCCTTGATTTTTGCAAATGTTCTGTCGATATTATACTGATCCGCGCGAAGATACAAGATCATATCATCCGCAAATAACTACAGTTTTGGGGCCAGAGGCAGTGGCGCCTGAATATGTGAGTCTTGTCGAATCGCTGCAGCCAGAGGCTCAATAAAGAGTGCAAACAACACTGGAGAAAGGGGACAGCCCTGTTGCGTACCACGTGAGATTTGTACTGACCCTGCTATTTGAGTATTGACTGAAACTTTGGCTTGGCCCCTGTATAAAGTGTCCGTATTGTCTGAATAAACTTCCCAGGAAAACCAAACTTTGCGAGCACCGAAAATAACACTTGCCATTGGACTATATCGAATGCCTTTTCAGCGTCGAGCATTATAATTGCAGCCGGATGGGAACTATGCGATAAATAGTCTATTGCCTGCACCAAAAAATTAGTATTAGTGGACAATAACCTACCCAGCATGAATCCGCACTGGTCCTCATGTACCAGTGCTTGCGCCACCTGAGCTGTGCGAACTGCCAGAATTTTGGTAAATAATTTATAGTCCTGGTTTAACAAGCTAATTGGATGATATTCAGCCGGTTTGTCTTTTTTGATAAAGCTAACCACTATTGCTCTTGAAAATTCGGAAGGAATTTCCGCACCTGTTAGCATTGCACTGACTAAGTCTACTAATATTTCGGAAATTTGCTCTTCTAGAATGTTATAGATTTCTGCCGGAAGGCAGTCTTCACCTGGAGCTTTACCATTGGGAGCGCCCCTTATTATTTTAGTAACTTCTTGAATCGTAATTGGCGATGATAATATATTCTGTGCCACTGCGTCTAATCTTGGTAAAGTTACTGCATCTAAGTATTGTGTAATTTTTGAGTTATTTACTTGTGTCTTTTCTGTATATAATTTGCGATAGTGTGAAAGAAATACTTTTTCGATCTCTTGGGGTGTGTGACCGTTCTACCCTGCTCTTCGTCAAAAATAGCTTTTATCAAATTAATACTGGATCCCTTTTTGATTCTGCCTGTATGCTCGCTTTCTTCATATTGTCATTGAAAAGTAGTATGTTTATTTAATATCTCCCATGAAAGAAAAAAATCTCTTAGATTGGCCTGAGCCCTTGCCAGCCTTAGTGCTGTCTCCGGACTAGAAAGTAATTGATTTCTTTTTAATGCATGTTTTAGCTCATTTTGCAGTATAATACTTCTTTCGCAGGCGATTTTACCTAGATTTGCCTTGAAGGAGATTGCCTCCCCCTGTATGAATGCTTTGGTGGCCCCCCAGATATAAAAAAGAGGGGCGGACCCCTTGTTTGTCGCTAAAAAATTTGTAACTAATACTTTAAGGTTTGCTACCCAGTCTTCGTCTGCCAAAAGGGATCTATCTAGGCGCCATTGCGAGCGATGCTGCTGATTACCAGGCTCCTTAAAGTCATTAAAATCGACCCAAGGAACAGAGTGATCCGAAAAAGAGTTTGCAGGTATTCCTGTTTGCTGCCATTTTAATGTGAATGAAACTAGAATATAATCAATTCTTGATGCCGTATTGAACCTTTTTGAATAACATGTGAATTCTATAGCATAGAGGTGGTCAGCTCCCCAGACATCTACTAAGGCTAGTTCAAGCATCAGTTTTGCGTGCAGCTGAGAAGTTTTCGGTTTATTCTGCACTTTGTTCTTCCGTGATGTGTCCCACAGAATATTTGGTATAGTATTAAAGTCCCCTCCTATTATAAAATAGCCTTGGAGAAGAGAGAGGTGCGTATACAGTGCCTGCATTGGCTTTATATCATCTTCTATCGGGCCGCAGTAACTTACAAAGTGGACCTCTTTGCCTGCCAATATGGCAGTAACTATTATCGATCTCGCACAACACTATTCTCCATACAAATGTTCTAGAGAACAAAACTGCCACCCCCTGTACCGCAGCATCTGCTGATGCATAAGAGGAAGGAGCAATGCATGTCGGGAGTCTAGGTAACTTGGCGTTTGCCTTTAGATGTGTTTCCAGTAAAAGGACCACTTGAGCCTGTGCTGATTCCAGCCAGTTGAGTACAGCTCGAAATTCCACATTGTTATTGGCCCCATTTAAATTACAGGAAGCTACTCTTACCTTAGATCCCATCCATTCTCAATGTGCCGGCCCTTTGCTGCCATGCCCCATTGTACTAGTACTGCTAATTTGACTAAACGTTTGCCTTTTGTTTGCTCTTCAAATAAATAGTAAAGTTGGTTGATCACCACCTGCATTTTTTGTTCTGACTCCTCTAGACCTTGACCTCGGGTAGCGGATATAACAGTTTCTTTTACAGCTGCTTTTTCTTTTTGATCTAGCTCCCCCCTGTGCTCTGCCCCCCAGGTCCTGTACACCACCTCAAACTTCCCACTCCGTGGCCCTGCCCTGTCCTGACCCCCCCCCCTCCTTCCCATGTCCCCCTCCCCCCCTCTCCCCCCCCCCACCCTGGCGGGTACAACCCGTCATAACCCCACCGGAAAATGAAACACCCCCCCTCCCCTACACCCATGATCCCAAAATAGGGGTGCAGTGGCATGGCACCCTTAGAGACCTAGTACTGAAAGAGCAGTGAGGAGGCAATTCCCCGAACAGTAATCAATCACCTTGCCAACCCCTATTAACTTCTACTGCCTAATATTCCCCCCCGAACAGCAGAGTTTTTGTCCATAGTAATATCACTCACACGAAAGAACAATAGTGTACAATGTCAATTGTCTAACAATAGCTCTTGCCCCCCTCTCTAGTCCCCATCCCCTTAACTAATACCCCCTCTTTGCTTTTTTAAGAGTTCCAAGAAGTTAGTTGCCTCCTGGACATTCTGAAAAACTTTCGCCCGGCCTTTATGTAAACCTTTAAGTTTTGCAAGTTGCACAATACCAGCCAGCGCCCCCGGACGTTTGAAACTGTCTATTAGTCCAACAAATTCACGGCACCGATGTACAGCTGCCACTGACATGTCGGAAAAAATATGAAACGTAAACTGGTCATCAGTCTTAAACTCCCTCACTTTCCTAGCTTAAGAGAGAATTTGCTCCTTAATTTGAAAATCTCCAAAGTTGACCAGAATTGTGCGTGGATATTTGGAGTTGACGGGGAGGGTGAAGGGTACCCTTTGAGCCCGCATGATAGTGAGGTCCCTTCCCGTTTTCTCCCTATCTGGGAGGACAGCTTTATAGATGAGTTCCGAGACAATATTAGCCACCGATGAGGCTGCTTCTATCCCCTCTGGGACTCCTACAAATCTGAGATTGGAACGCCAGGACCTGTTATCTACTTCATTCAGTTTTAACTGAAGGTCTTCCAGTTCAGTTTGAATCCGAGACGTTGTCGATTCTTTTCGATTCTCTGCATCCTCTAGGTTGGAGACCCTCTGTTCCACCTGTGAGACTCGAGAGGAGAGAAGAGTTAAATGAGTGTTCAGTTGAATAAACTGGTCTTTTGTCTCTCTACGAGCCTCTTCCTGGGAGAGTTTTATAGCACGAAGTTCCACCAGAATCTGTCCCATCAACTCTTCCACTGCTGACGAACCCTTTGTCCCGCTTATTAGGTAAGCTGAATTCAAGAGGTTAGAAGAGCCAGGGGGTGACCCCGTATTTGTATTAAAATTCACTCCAGATGAAGCGGGGACTTCTACACATGGTCCTTCCGTCCCAGAGTCTAGAGCCAAGGTGAATGGTTCACCAGTGCTTGACATAATTGCTTTGCTTGAGAGAATTCTCCTCTCCATCCCGCCTGCTTTTCCCCCCTCGTATTTGATATAAGTGCTTCTCTAAGGTTGCTATTAGAGCTTGAAAACAAGGGATATGCAGGTTTCGCTGATTGTTTCGCATTCACCTTAGGTTGTGAAGGAATTGGAAGATGGCCCGGAGGGAGGGTAACTGGTGTTGCTGAATTGGGTGGTACTGAGGGGTATTCAATGGCTGAACCTACCGGAAGGGTAGAGAAAGATTGAGAGTGTAATTGAGGAGATGACTCCTTAGATCATAACGAGCATTCAGCAGATTCCCCGAACTCCATGATATTAAGTGCAGACATGAAAGTGGAACCTGGGATGGATAATAAAAGATCCTGAGTCTGAGGAGATTCCCCTGAGAGGGCTATCGGGTCCTGCTGGCTAGAGCTTTGCTGGAGCCTTCTAGAAGCTGGGGTCAGGGTCTTAGATTTAGATCCTTTCGGAAATCTGCCCATTGTCCGAGATTTAGACCTGTATCTTGTGTCATGCGATTCACTGTAGTGAGAGAGAGAGAGAGAGGGAGAGAGGGCGAGAGGGAGAGAGGGAGAGAGGGAGAGAGAGAGAAAAAAAAAAAACGGTGGAGTGGAATGAGTCAAATGTATACTGGAGGAAATACTGCCATATCCATTTGGGTGTGAACTATTTCTGTTGTGCCCCAATGGTAGGCTAGAGATAGGATTGGCTAGAACCCAATCCAGAAGTCTAATAAGCCCACAGAAAACTTTGTGCGTTGTTGCAGTTTTATCTAGAGGTTTTTTTCTACTTTTTTTTCCCCTTTTTTTCAGGGGTCTTAAAGCAATGCAAACCAAGAGGCAAAGAGCCCCTTCCAACATGCCTATCATAAAGGGGCTTCACTTCAACCCCCCCACCTCCATAGGCACTTAACTGGACATCTGGAGGCTGCACACTCCCTCCTTCGTGGCAAGGAGTTCTCCCCCATTCCTCCAAGAACAGAAGAATGAACACGAGCCGGTAGCCAGCCCCGCTGAGGCACCTCTCCTGGAAGCGGCGCACGTTTCCCAATCCAGCAGCATAGAACTGTAAAGCTGCTTTCTTTTGCTGGCGGTGAGGTGAGTTTCAGCAGCATGTCTTGCTGCCATATGCTGCTCTCAAGGTCCCTCACAGGCGCGGAGCATGACGGGAGCTCCCGCGCCCTCCAAGTCCACCGCAGTCTGAATCTGGATTTTACCTTACTATTTAGAAATGCCACTTAAAAAGTGGGCATTTCTGTGTGCTTATAACTCTGGTGCTTTGCAGCCTGACTCTAATCAACATCTGGGCCAGAATGACATCTCCACTTATTGCATATTACCAGTAACAGCCATCCATCTGGGAGGGTTGGGTGTGACAGGATTACATCTGCGTACTGACAGTCTTCCTGGGCTGGGAGGGGGGGGAAACACACTTAGCACTTCCATAGGCTGTGTTCTGCACTCTCACAAAGTGCTCATTTACTACTGATGTCTAGAGCCAGGGTAGAGGGGAAGGGAAATTCCTGGAACTGGTTAGAACCTTCTTCCATCTTTTAAAAGCTGGGCATTTTGAGTATAAGTAGATGGGTTCTCGCCCCTCTGATTTTAAAGCACTTTTGGAACGGAGACAGAATCTCTGTTAGAAGGATTGCTGGACTGCCCTAAGGACTCAACTGGACTGCTCTTTGGTTGTTGCCCTGCCACCTGCTGCTGCTGGGGGGCATAAAGGACTCACAGGATGGCGTTTGTGCTTGGTGGCCTGCTATCAGCCTGTTCCTTGACTCTGGACTGCATAGGTATTGGTAGGCTGCCTGGAGGAACCACCATTTGACATCTTAATGTGCGGGCCTCCTTTTGCACTGCTGCCTACTTTGGGTTCCCACTAGTGTTCTCTTAGGAGGCAGCATGGGACTACAGCTGATTAGCTGGTGCCCCTGGATTGTGCATGGAGAAGGTTATGTCCTGTAAGCTCAGGGTGTGATGAGTGCTGTGCTTTGCTCCTTCTTATCCAGGCCCAGAGTGAACTGAAGCACTCCCTCATGGGTTGGAGCTTCAGGACTCTCCTAGAGAGGGTGCTGGGTGACCTAGGAAGAGCCCGACTTTGCCTGCCGGCAACGAGGAGAGCTGGAAAGTGCAGGTGCTCCTGTGCCTCGTGGTGACGTGTGCTGCCATGATTATTACTCAGTGGCTAAAATTACTTTTCATTTGGTCACCCCTGAAGCATACTGTCAGTAGTAAAATAATTATGTTATTGCGGGAGTACCACTAACATCTCGCATCAGGGTGACATGTGCTGAGTTAGGCTTTTGGGGTGTCCTGGAGGATCTAGGCAGGTATGGTGAGGTGTGCTGATGCCTGGGCCTTTGTCCTTACATAACCTGATTTATATTCTCACACAATCTGTGGCAAGTCAGGACACCCTGGATAAACACAATGTCAATATAATGAGTACTACTCCAGGAGTGGTCTCTCATTTACAGTACCTATGACTCAAGTGTTTATGCCTGAGGTTACAAGTGTCTTTACGTGCCATGTCAAGCCATAATGTGCGTCATATGATCTGAGTTTATGTACAGTATTTCTGGTTTGGGGCATTATGGTTCTCAGGATGTAGATACAATATATGAATATATTTTTTATATAGTCCTGTGTGGAGTCTCTTTTGTGTGTATTTATTGTGTGACTGGTGTGTGTGTGTTGCACAAACGCTTTACACATTGCATCTGGGGATAAGCCTGCCTTTCCCAAGCCAAGCTACTGGGGTGGGCATGGGTCATTTTTGGTGTGTAACTTACTCACACTGACTAGAGTGGTGGGTTCTGTCTGGCTGAAGTGCATACCCTAGCCAACCAGAAACACAATTTCTAACAGAAAGATAAACAGAGTTATATATCACAATGGCAAGCTATGACTCTGATGTCTCCCTATAACAAAACAGTTTTGAGGAGCAGTTTTAGTACTCCTTTTCACTAAAGTAGGGTATAGACTAGTTTTGGCTTATAACCTTATTCAAATCCTGGAAGTAGATAAGATGTCTAACAGCCTTTTGTAAAACTGAGAACATGATCAGCATGACAGTTGATAAAACATTCCATTGCTGCTGAGGTAGGGAGCGGCAAAGAGAAAAGTGACAAGGGGTGAAGAGCAGTTGCTCTCTCTTGCTTGGCACATTTGCTGATATCTGCTAAAATAAGCAAACACTTCTAGGAGGTCCACCACATTGTGATAGTTACCCTACGGCAAAACTGGGGTTCTCCGATGGAATCTGTCCCCACTTTTTTCCTGAGCACATTACAAGGTTTTCTTACCTTTTAAAGTAGCTCCTTGCTTAAAAAACATGAATGGTGTTATAAAGTGGTAAGTGAATGTGGACTTTTTTCACAGCTGTTCAGGGGACATAGGGCAAACAAAGGCTACTGGGACCCAAGAGTGGTGCGTGAGGTTGTTTGCTGCTGGTATCTTGGGGCCCATCCTACTAATGCTCTGCACACTGGGCCAAGTACATCTTTTCCGCATGTGACTCCTTGGGCAAGGAGGATGTGCTGTCAAAGGTTTCACAAGGAAGTAGGGTTGGAAGCAAGACTGAGAACTCAACATTCAACCAACAACTGTCATACCTCCAACCCAATGCTTACCTTTCACATTTAAAAAAGTACTTTCAACACACAACATGTGTAATACCACAAAGTACAATTTGGGGAATGAGAGAGAAGGCTGTAATTCCCTTTGCAATCTTCTTTGAAGCACTGCACACTTTGGTACCATCCCTCAGCTGACTGAGTGGCCCAGCATCTATAATCCTGATAGTAGAATGTGGGACAAGGAACCGATTACGTGCAAGTGGAGTACTTTCAAATCCCCCCAAAGCCTACATGCACCCAACAGTACAATGTATTGGTTACTCACTCAAAGTCTTATGTTCTTTCTGCAGACTCATCTGTGGCAAAGCCTCTTGTTCTCTCACAGTAATCAAGCCCTGCGGCTACCTGTGTTCTGCTGCAGACTACGTGGTAATGGCACAGATGCATGCAAAGATCCTGCTGGTGCAGCGTCACTTGGGTTGTTGGACCAGCAGATACAGTTCAGTTGGGATTTGATGATCTGCTCTAGTCTTTGGAAGTTTGTGGCCTCCCTATGTATGGTGCAAATGAGACGTAGGAACAGCAAGTATGGCCTCCAGGCTGATCTGGGTCTTGTGAAGTTCTTCAGCAGTTGTAGTCTCTGAGCCAATCACAGCTCCCACCTCAGAATTAACATTCTGATTCCTACAACAGTGGCAAGAGCGGTCCCTCGGTCACAACTGAACTGCCAATCACACACAGTGTTTGATGCTTGCATAAGTCTTGATGTGGTTTCACAACGATAACAGTTCTGAGAGACCCCTTTCACGTGAGTCATCTTGGTTCGCTCCCCCTCAGTCTCAGTCCTAGTCTGTCCCCAGTTTGAGAAAATGCTTGGCTTATCCTGAACAGACTCTCCCCCTTGCAAAGGTCAGGCACATTCCTAGCAGGCAGACAGGCATCTGGCTGTGGGCAGACATTTTGTTCTCCCAGCAGAAAGTGTAAACATGAGGTGATGCCCCCTCTAACCTCTGGGACACTGCCTGTCATGAAGACACTGGCCCTAGTTACTCAGCAGTTGTTTGAGTAATTTATGGAGTACTCCCTTTCTTGGTTATGAAAGGTCTGGAACAAAGTGGGATGGTTTGGATCCCTTTTATTCACATGTTCCAGACAGTATGTTTATCCGCTGTTTAAAGGTTTGTAACAGGTCTGGATTGTTTCCCTTTGAAATCTAATTTTCTGGCTGTACCTAATACACAGCCTTTGTGTGAGGTGATGGTTCTCACAGCAATGATGCTGTTTGTAATAGGAGTATCTAAAACAGGGGGACAATGAAGTGTGAGATATCTTCATCAGGCTTTCATCGGCCTTACAGAAGAAAAATTCCATGACACACAAAACAATACGCCTTGACTAGAAGTTTCCTTCACTTAAACAAAAGAAACTGCAGTCCCCCCCGCTCACCCATACCATCAAACAACTAGCAGTGTAGCAGCCTTTTACTAATAAGGCCCTCATTGAATTTCTAACGGGAGCCCAGTCTCCACCCTCCCTCATTGCAGTGCCTGTGTCTCCACCCTCGGGTTATAAGAACGCAGTCAATACACTTCTACTCTCAGGAGACACTGTATCCACCCTTCATCTTCTGGCATGATAAGTCATGGTCCTTCTAAAATGAATCTCCCACTGGTCCCAGTACATATACTTATTACACACAGATTCCTACTACCATACATGTGATATACACTCACTGCACAGACATTCACTCAACTCATACATGTTATGTAAGAGCAAGGATATAGAGATCATATTAAAGCAAAAACTTAAATAAGAGTGGGCTGCAGACTCCCTACTCTAACACAGGAAAAAAAGGGTCTGGTCATGCTACTTATTCTTAAAAAATCTGTACGCTTTCACTACAGCTTCATGTGATTTACCAACGGGCAGTGGTCCTTTATCCATTATGAAGGAAAAATGTGTGCACCACATTAGGTCATACATAGGGTTCTGAACCTCATCATCAGGGACAGAACTAGGCCTGTCCCTGCAGCTGCCCTCTTTTCTGGGCTGTACTTGGGCTGGACCTTAGATGTCACCCTCGTCCAAAATACTCTACTGGCCCTCTGAAGGCAATTTACTACTTTGATGAACTCTCTTTATTATGTCATTCCTTTCTATGCCGACGACTCTCTCAGTCTAATTGATCCTCTTGCATGGTAACATTGGATAAATCATAGTGGATCACAGACTAACACACAGAAGGGTTGCCCCAAACACCCTAAATACAAAGGAACTCAGAGATATTAGCTCTCATTAGAATGTCATTAAGAGAGCACGACAAATTTAGACAGAAATAATCAGAGAACCACTTAACTTTGAAAGTGAAAATAATTCTATGAAATCAGAACAAATGTGTTAAGGAGCTTCCTAGCACAAGGTATGACGATGCACTGCAGCGTCAAATTCTTATTATTCAAATTAATGCAAATGATCACATTGTGTATATTTGTGAAAATATATGCAAATACATCCTTATTTGGTTTAAACACCATAAATTAGTACAAATCTATTTATACATAGTACAGCAAGAAATAACAATCACATTTCTATTTATACATAGTACAAGAAGAAAAATGACAAAAACATAAAAAAACAAAATCACAGCTTGATTTTTACATAAAAGGTCTATGCATGTGCAACAGATAGTAACACTTTTATGGGACCCTATAGTCAGTTCCTAAAGTGATTTGCGCATAACATCTAAAAACAATCTTTCCTTTCAGACATTGGACTAAAAACATTGTATCAGTGGTAAGTTACTTGCCCACCATGTTTCACAATCTTACTGCAGCCTCGATAAATCTGTAAAACAAGCTAGTTCAGGCTCCAGTAATTGTAGGTAAATTACAGCTGGCTTGCATCTTATAATAATAAATGACCTAGAAAGGGAGTTAGAAAGAGTTCAAAAGAAATAAATAAAAAAGTAGCTTGGATTGTGCAGACTCCAAATTGCAAGGACATGCATGGCACAAGGTCCGTTTCGCAGTGCACATCTCTAGGCTAAGAAGTCATCAGATGGGTGATGTTGAATCGAAACCTGACCAAATAATACCTACTCTGATGATGAGATACGAAGTGTAACTAGGGCTCCATAGAGTTTGTAGTGAGTAGTATTGGGGACAGATAGCAGTCTTCTCAAAAAAGTATTTTCACTGGTCTGGATTTGTTCATTTTCACCGCCGATATCCCAGATGTCAGTGCCATACGCTGTATGAAGCTGGCTCTCTATATGGTGCACTAAAAATAAGTACGCCGTGCTGAGAGTCCAGTAGATCCCCAGTTGGTTTGCAGAGGCGAATGTAGATAGGACTGAGGCTCTATTGTGTGGTAGTGTGAGCGAGCAGTTAGGCTTATCAGAGGGTAGTGCTAAGCATTTGTTGTACTCGCAGAGGCAATAAATGAGACACACTCTAATAATAAACATGAGATCAATTTAGGAAAATAACACTTCTCTTTATATACACTTGAAGCCCAAGATTTTCGTTTTAAGGTAAGTACGTTTTTGAGCATAAATTATTTTCACTTGTAAAAATCGACAATGCAATTTCAAAGTTCTTCAATGTTAACCTATGGAAGGAAAACCGATTCAGCGAACAAGCACTTTACGATGACTCACGGGACCAATCTTGTAGACTTAAGGTGAGTACTGGGCAAGGGTCAGGACCACAATAACAGGCCACTCCGGGCAGCACTGGGATGGCCGCGTGAAGAGGTGCAATAAAGAGTTGGGTGTCCAATGTATTTCAATGGGGATTGGTCCCCGTGGATCTAGGTTGCAGGCTCTGGCTAGGGGGACCAACAGGAAAGGGCAAACGTGGGGTGCTCTGGGATATAGTTGAACCTTTGGTCCTCTACACCTGGGCCCAGGGGCGATCGATTTAGGGGTGTCCTTTGATGTCTGGTTTCCTTGTCCAGGAGCACTCTCCCGATTGGGGGGGTCCTGTGGTCTGAGGCTGCAGGTGTCGTCCTGGAGTCCAGGAGGGGTGAAGCCACAGTGGACTCAAGATTAGGAATGCTGGGGGACTTCGTCAACACCGGGGATCCGCTTCAACGCAAGCCGGCAGCGACGGGTGTAGTGGTTGCTTTAGGTATTGGATTTCTCTCACCACAGAGGCTGTAGGGGCAGGAGCCTGCGTGCAGAGGCTGCAGGTAACTTCATGGAGTCCAGGAGGGGTGAAACAGCAATGGACTCTGACTTTGGACAGCTGAGGGACCTTGCTGGCACTGGAGGTTTACTCTGAATCGGGTCAGTGACGGCAGGTGCATTGGTGACTTCAGGTGTCAGGTCTTTGTGGTTCCAGAGGCTGCAGAGTCCTTTTTTTGGAGCTGGTTGGGGAGGAGGTCCCCTGCTCACAGGAGACTTGAGTCTTTATCGAAGGCAGGAAAGCCTCTCAGGTTTCCAGCGATTCAGCTGCAGGGTGAGGCATCTTTTGGAGCAGAGTCCGTTGAGGAGTGCAGACAGGCCGGCAGGGTTGGTACCAGGTCAGCTGCTACTACTTTTCCTCTTCTGTGGGTGCATCTCTTCTTTGTCCTTTTCTTCTTAAGTCGTCAGGATCGGAGTTATGGGGCTTAGGGGTGCCATCTAAATACTACATTTAGGGGTGTTACAGGAAGTGCCAGGTGGCACCCAAGGGTTACCTACTTTTAGGATGACTACACCCTTTCTATGACCACTTTCGTTGGGAAATGGACATAACCCTGATGGCCTAATTCCTTTCAAACCAAGATGGAGGAATTTAAAAAGTGCTGTCCACTTCAGCCTGTCTACCTGAGGACGGGGACTGGCATGAAGTGGGCACACCTCCTAATCTGACTAATTTTCCCGCTTGTCTTGCCGCTGAAAGTGGGGTCAAGACAGGGGGGTTGGTCATCTCCGCCATTTGAAGAGTCCTGGGTCACATTACAAAGGGGGCTAGTCCTTTGAAGCTTTCCGCCCTGGAATGTTCATCCTTCCTGGGGAAGGTGTCAACAAACCCCAACCAGTGAAGGCTTTTGTGTGTGGACCCTGAGAGCACTGGCTCTCACCTTAGTGGGTCAGAAACATGGCTAAGGTGGCTGAACTGGTCAGGACAAGTCAGTTAAAACACTAGTAGCTGGTGGGTTTTCAGGGTGAGGTGCCCTCTGGGTGCATGTATTGGTAAATCCAACACTGGCATCAGTGTGGGTTCACTAATACGAGATGCTTGATACCAAACATCCCTATCTTCCGTGAAGCCATCATATAGCTGGAGAAGTCGTAGTGACCAGTGTCCAACACGTGCTCAAAATGGCTTCCCTGGTCACTTACTATGTCAGAGAGTCAACAAAGACATAGCAGGGGCATATCTGCGTCTGCAGATATGCCCTTACATATAATATAATGTACCTTGTCTTAGGGCTGTATGGCCTGCAAGAAGGGTGACTTACATATAGAATATACAGTGTTAGGGAACATGGCACACAGGCTGTGTGCTATGTCATGTTTTCACTTTTATCTGCACCAAGACACACAGCCTGCAATGGCAGCCTGTCGTGCTTCATGAAGGGTCCCTTAGGGTGGCACAATTCATGCTGCAGCCCTTACGGACCCTCTTAAGTACCATTTTACTAGGGTCTTACACAGGTTGCTAAAGGTTTTGCCAATTGGGGGAAAACGACTGTGCAGTTTTAGGGGAAATAGTTCTGGCACTGGGGACCTGGTTAGCAGGAACACAGTGCACTTTGTGGGGACTAACCATGCCAAAAAGTGTGCTTCCCTACAGCCACTCAAAATGCATCTTGCTGTATATATACTGATTATCGCATCCAAAGGAGAAGAGCTCAGTTTGGCAGCAAACTTAAAAATCGCAGCTATTGACTGTTAAGTTGGTTCCTCCTTACTTTTGCCATATGCCGCCAGGTGCCTTTGTTATCATAGGGGACCCTAAGTAAGTAAAGTCTGGTACACATAGAAGTCTGGTCTTGTTAATACTAAGCGGCAGACCACAGACCATTGTATAAGATTTAGATGTATTAATAGACAGTCCTAATTAATCCATAAACAAAGCAAAGTTATCTAATAGTTTTTTCAGCCATACCAGGTTCCAGATAATAGGCCAAAGTAATCTGCATTAAGCAATGCTGGTAATCGCTTAGTTCCAAACCTTGGAAAATCTACCTAACAGGAATGATTCAGGATTGTTGATATAGAGGCAGTAAAGAAAGGGTGTCAAGGCACAACCTTGTCCGATGCCCCAACTGCTCTTGATTCAGGATGTGCACTCACCACTGGGACCCTACCTGATGGACATGCATTATATTCTCATGAAGTTGGATCAATAGGCGCCAATAAGGGGTCCCACTCCCACTTCCAACACCCTCCCTCATAGCTTCCCTCTATCTATACAATCAAACGCAGAACTAAGATCCATGAAAACGAGATGTAAACAGACCTTCTTCACCTTATTGTACTTGCTAATTAGAAGATGAAGATTCAAGCACTGGGCTGTGGTCCTGAAGCCGTGCTTGCACTAATAATACACGTCTGAGAGAATACCTTTCTCAGTAGCCCAAACCTCCAACCGATATAGCAAAATTCTTCGTAGCACTTTGGCTGTAAAGTCAATAAGAGAGGTGGGACAGCTGCACCATGGATCAGCTTGGTCCTACTTCTTAAATATTGGAACAATGACTAAATAAGACCAAGACTTGGGGAGACCAGCATAAATTGCACTCAGCAGCACATTGACTAATAGTAGAGTCCCGAGATCTAAATTATTTTTAAAAAGGTCAATAGGGACCCCATCTGGGCCCGGTGCCTTGTAGTTCGGGCTCCATTCTACTGCAGATATTACCTCCTTTCAAGTGACTGTTAGAAAATTTCCATTCAAAGGGGTTAAGTTACCTATTTTCTATCAAGTATGTAAGTGTGGTGATATCGTACGCCTTGGAAAAATATACCACCCACAAATGTGGTGGAATAATCACACTGAGACTTGCATTGTGGGTGTTTTACAATTTTGCAAAAAGAGACATAGATCATTCGTACACTTTGCCACATGTAGTTGCTCCCAAACTTCTTAGCTTATCATTTCTTTTCCTCCTTAATCACTTCTTTGGTAACACAATCGGCATTACTTCACTTTCTCTGCCTCCCTGGATGACTTTTTGAAAGCCCCAATTAAGCAGCTATGTGCAAAGGAAAAGTCCACATTCCTTTTCTTAGACTCCTGAGTGTTGGTAAGGCTAAAAACTTTGCTACAGACTTGCAAATTTCATTATAGACTAAGTAAATTTGAAGGATTTTACCCAGACCCTAGGCATACCATTGGATTTCCCCAATTTCTGTCTACCAGCTCTGACAATAAAAGCCAAGGATCTGTATTAGCCCATTAACGCAGGATGCTTTTATTCTTGGTGACCACTATTGGAGGCCATAGGTCTGAATCCCACCATGAGCATATCAGTCTGACCTCCTTCTGGGACTGATAAAATAGGTACCACTTGGTTCACTATCAAACAGTTGCTGCCTATTTTGCTGAAAACATCTGCTTCAGCCAGTGCTGCATAATACATTTATTATATAAAAACGAATAAACTGAACGTTACAACACAGAGACCATAACAACTCAACGGGTTAATGTATCCACTTCAGGGATTTGTTTTTAATCCCATGGTCACAGGCTCATTTTCAGATCCTGAGGGGGCCACTCAGACTTTTATTGGCCCAATGTCAATAAAATTAATACAATTGAATTGGGAAACAATTTACAGCTAATATTTCTCGAAATCATCAAGAAACCTACTGAGCGTTACCATGTATAAGCTAAGATATAGAAAGCAAGTGTCATAAGTACAGAAATACAAGGTGCCTGTACAAACAGCATTTATAGCAACGTTGCCATCGTTCTATACACAGGAGTTCCTTGGTAATTTAAGTGGGCCTGTTCTCTGTTGCTCGATGAAGGACTCCATGTTGGACACATTTGATGGCATAATAAAGGTCTCCAGCAAGTTGGTTTTTTTCAGGCTACTGAATAGAATCCATGTACTGACCCAACTAATGCATACTAACTGCAGGGTTTACTTGCAATACTGCTCACACAAAAGTTGGGCAGTACATGAATGTTCAATATCGTCTATTCTTGCACTCTCCAGTAGACCCGATGCTTATGTGTGACAGCACTGGGTGCACCTTACTTTCACCATGTCATTCAAACCAATATGTCCAATAGGCCAAATTCCAAACAACGCCCTTTCAAATGTGATTCTGTATGGTGTTTAGCAACTGTATACAAATCAGAACCCTTCAGGAGCTCACAAGGCATATATATTGCCACTAGGTAGTTATAGTTAGGACCTAGTTTCTATAGAAAAATACATTTTTACATGCCTATCTCTTAGGCACCACTTGACTAATCTTGGTGACATTTTCCCAAAAAATTCAACAGTCATGTCAGCTGCTGTCTGGAAAGTTTTGGGGTGATCCTTCAAACTGGGGCCGAGAAAAAGGGATGGGGGGGAAGGAGCGTTTCCAATAATAATTCCCATAGGGAGTTTGAGCAGTGATAGTGCCCGAACCACTGGACGGAATTATACCAATTCTGGCAGAAAGGTATCTCTTGGTCCAGAAAGAGCCCTTTGTAGGTTGAGTGTGCAAGCGCTTTGACCTGTTTTAAGTAGTGTGGGCTTTTAACCACGCCCACCTCACACCCATCACTTTAATTCATTTGTGGGCTTGCCTTTAAAACTCACTTGATATAATCAGTAAATGCTTTAAATTTGTCCCACCTTGGGGCAGTTTGGTTATTGCCTTGGACACTGACCCTGTTACAGGGATAATTGCAAGATTGCTGATATACTTCAGCATGGGCAAACTACTTTTTCTTTTGTCTGTGCCTCGTGGCTGCATTAAATGCACTCTGATCTGCTTAGTACACGTTTTTTGCAGAAGGCTTATTAACCCTGTGCGCTACCTTTTGATGACTCCAAGCTTCCACTAGACAAAAGTATGTTCTCTCGCCAGAAAGAATATAAATCGGCAGTTATTTTGACATTTTAACATTACATGCCCTGTGTGATTTGCTAGTACCTGTTCTTTGCAGCAGGCACATTTACCCAGTGTGCTACCTTTTGAGGACTCCAAGCTTCCACTAGACAAAAGTACGTTCTCTCCAGAAAGAACATAAATCACCAGAGTTATTTTTACAGTACATGTCATTTGTGATTTGCCTAGTACAGGTTCTTTGTTGCAGGCACATTAACCCTTTGAGCTACCCAATGATGACTCCAAGCTTCCACTAGACAAAAGTACAATCTCTTGGCTGCCATGGCGCTCACAAAGCTCAGAGCACAAACTTGACCGGCGCTATCATTTTTACATTTTACATTGTATGCACTCTTATCTGCTTAGTACACGTTCTTTGCAGCAGGCATATTAACCCTGTGTGCTACCTTAAGATGACTCCAAGCTTCCACTAGACAAAAGTACGTTCTCTCTCAAGAAAGAACAAATTGCCAGAGTTATTTTTACATTTTTTCATTACATGCACTTTGTCATGTTTTTAATAATTAGGCTGCGCCCTGGGGAATGGGCTCACTGGGGCCAAGATCAGCCTGAGTAGGGGAGGATGCAGACCGCCTACCTGAGTTGTTAAAGGGACTGGCCGCAGATGGTGGCGGTTGGATTGACCTATAGTAATGAAAATTACTTTACGTTAAAAAAAACATAGAAATTCACTGAAAATACCAAAGGTTACAGGGACGCTATAGTTAGGCTCACATTTTAAACATACCAAACCATAGAAATTCATCAGTTATAGTTAAGAATTCACAAGTAGCTGTAACTCGTGCCCTGCGGTAACTATAACTCGCGCCCTCACCATGCACCGCTAATTACCCCACATAATACATTTGGCATGACCTCATTGATATTATTACTGTAACATTTGCAGTAAAATTATTTAGCAGAAAACTGTGCAACGAGGGGGCACAAGTTATAGTAACCTTAGCGCACAAGTTATAATTAACTTGAGATAACTAACTATAACCGATTAATTTCTATGGTTTGCTGTGTTTCAAATGTGAGCCTTTTCCAGGTAATTGAAAAATTTTATAGACTCAAATATACTGATAAAAGGTAAGTGGAAATTAAATTAAACGTGTGGTTAAATTAAAAGCAGTGGCGTGTAGTAAAGTACACTGCAATACAGTGAAGTGTTGTTAACTCAATTGTAGTTAAGACGTCTATAGGTCAGCTTAGTGTTGCTAGTGGTATTAATTTTGGGTATACTGTTATTATCTGTATCAGAGTTAAATAGATTGTTGATGAGTGGAGAGCCGTACACTGGAGTGTTTCATAAGATACCAGAGTCCTTTATATTGTGTCACATTGATAGGCTGCACAGTGGAACTGCGTTGGATGTCATTCATTTTAGCGCCACGTGTTTGAGTATGATTTAGTGATGTATTCTATTGTACCGTGGACGGTGATATTCTAGAATCAGAGAAAGAAGTACAGTGCTATGCAGTACAGAGACAAATTAAATATGTATGCTGCATATTAAAAGAAATTACATTGTTTTTCTCTTTATGTGTTTCTCAGTCAGAAGTAAGATTTTTTTACGGTGGCATGTCATCATGTAGTAGTCATCATGGAAGACAAGGGAAAACACAAATCTATTGGATGTGAAAAAAACACCATATATGTTGTGCATGTCAAACTGTTAAAACACCTCTCTACTTAACATGATATTTGGTAAACTATAGAACACAGCTATATCTAGAGTAGATCACTGAAAATGTCATCAACCATGGAATGTCACATGACATATCTACTGATTTCTATTAAGTGTAACTCTCAAACTGCGCTGTAGGTTTATTCCAGGGGTAGCATACACTTATCACTAATTACGATAGGCCGATCTGACACCTGGGCGTGGAGGGGCATAAAAGGCAATAAAATGGCCCCCAGGGGAGCGACCCTTGCCAAAGGGGTCACTCTCATTTATTGTTTACATGAAAAAAAAAAACTCCCTGGTGTCTATTGGGCATTTCTGCAGCCGGATCGCTTCATAGTCAGGCTGCAGAAATGCTCAAAGAGACATCAAAGGAAAGGTAAGGCCTTGCCTTTCCTTTCCTTTCCTTTGATGCCTCTCTGCCTGCTCCTCCCACCGCGAGAGAAATGCTTTCATTTCTATCCCCATTATGCTGGAAGCTGAGCTTCTAGCGTGATGAGGGTGACCTCTGATGAGGTCAGCGCACAATCGCACACTGATGTAATCTGACGTCACTGTGTGGGTGGAGGGGTGGATGGGGAAGTAATTGAGGTGCTTTATTTTCTTTTTTTTTTTTAGCTGTTGCTTTCCCCCCCTCCCATCCAATACTGTCTGTGTTGCAGCCCCACCCTCATTCCCTGTGATTGCTTGCCTGCCCTTCTATCTTACCCCTCCTTGCTTGCCAACCTGCCTGAAAAAGGCACAATGATGCGCCACTAGCGCTGACTGCGTTATAGCGCTTTAAAAATATATATATTTACTTTTACCGTACACAATCTGACGACAGCTTGTGACCACCAGGCTTCATTTTGACCCCGGGGCCATTATGTTCCCCATCTTTGGAGGACCCGTCTCTGAAAACCTTGCATACACTTTTCACAGAATGCAGTTCCAGGAGCTTCCACAAAAATAGAACTTTAAGCAAGATTCTTGTCTCAACTGCTCTCCCTTGTGTAGTGACGCTTAAATTCGAGATCACGGGAGACTAGGCGCACAGGTTCTGAACGGTTTCTCTCACTTGCACGCAATCATTGGCACGGTCTCATTCCAGAATGCATATATGCATTCAGCACTTTCCCTCAAGGAAGACTGGCTACATTGTCCTGCCTTTCAGGGCAGACCCCGATATTCTTTCACACACCCCAGAGTATATATAAACGTCAGAGAGCCTTAACTTCCACAATTATCTGTTTGGACCTCTTAATCACGGACATTGGTTTCATCCTTAACTGCAGCCTGAGGTTCTTTCAACTTATTTTACACATCTTTACTCAAACGACGCCCTCAAAACTGAAGGGTTTTCCAGTTGCATCTCCTACATTTTACGTAGGTTTGTTCGCTGTTCTACCTTAAAACAAGATAAGATGGCTATGTTTTGTGTTGTACGGTGTTTTGTTTTCTGACTTTATTTTGAATTGTTTTGTTTGGTTAGGGTGCTGAAGGGGTGCGTGACATTGGGTTACAGACTCAAATTTGAAAAACAAATGTCATTGATAATTCAGCGTAGTTCTTTCTTCGTGCGCACTTATAGTGTGCCCTAGTTTTGCTAACAGTCACTACTGAGGCTTCTCATAAGATTGTGATTATTACACATCATTAAATGTGCAGCTGTACCGTTTGTACATAGTATATAATACTAAAGGTTTAAAAACTTTATAGTTCGAAGAACTGAAACGCATATATTAAGAACCTGCTCACAAAACCGTCAAATTGCAGCAGCTGCGTTGTTGTGAGAGTGTACTCCATAAAGGCGCAGGCCTTTGAGGTAGCTTTATTTAGTTTTACAACTATGCGTCAGATATATCAAGTAGAACACAAACCCGTTTAGGGTTAAATAGTTAAGTGGCCCATGAAAAACACATGTAAAGCGCATAAAGCCTAGACCCTGCTCACTAACATTTACTTCCAACCCTACACGTCAACAATGTAAGGCTCATCGTAACAGAATATTCACGAATGCACGTGTTGCTGGAGCCCTTGACCACTAATAGGAATTATTCCTTCAGGCTAATGTTCAATCAAAGTTGGATACACTTCGTTCTACTTGTATATTAAACTTAAAATGCATTGTGTACACTGATATGATATGGCGCAAGACATTGCCTCCTTTCTCAATCCACAACCCACTCACTCAAAATAAAATAAAATAAATAAAAAACCTACAGCATTTTGCTTTTCATTTTCTTTTAAATTTCCGATTCTACTCGAATCGGTAACTAAAAGGAAAAAAAAAAAAAAGTGTTCCTGTAATTTTGTAAACATGCGTATGCTTGGTGCCCACGCCTATAACACAATGCACAGGTAATCCAAAGTGTTTTTTTTTTTTTTTTTTACTTTAACCAATATGCACAGCATCGGGTGCGCTGTGCAGCATGGATAAAAACCATTGTGAAAGCCATGAGGTCACAATGGTAAGACCTATTGACGTCAATGCTTGTTTTCTGCAGTAACTAGTTGCACGTAATGCTGCATGATACAGGTTCACTGTTTTAAAATGAGCCAGTTTATCAACTTTTGCATTATTTGTAGTGACCTGAAGAGCAGTTAAGCTAAAGCTCTTCAAAAGAGCTAATTACCATAATATGAAACCCTAGAGCACCTTTTTAAGGGTAATAAACAAGCAAGGCTCTCAACAGAACCTAAGCTCGTAATTAGTGGGCACCAGCGTGAACTTGCACAAAATCTGAAACTGTGTGCAGCAAAATGAAACAAAATACACTTAAAAATAGAAATGGACTCTCCAGTGGCCACCGGATCTTTGATGTTTAATTAAACTTTACTTTCCCAAGGACAGGAAAACAGAAACATGAACCTCTGTATTCAGGAACTTAGGAACTAAACTAAAATTGTAATTTATTCATGTTAGCAGCATGGAGCGGAAGCGGGGTTTGAAGCGCGTCGTGGTGCATCAAATCCTTTGTAAGCGCTACGCGCGTTTGATCATTTCCCGTTGGTTACGATCGCAGTGCTAGCGCTCGATTTTGATATCCACTTTGAATTCAGCGGACGCCGTGCTAGACGCGGTGGGGAAACAGACTCCGAGACCACATACGCTGTAGAGAGGACTAGTCCTGTTTTCACCCACACACATGTGCTCTTCCCGAACTCCTCTGCAGTTTGGAGTAATCGGAAGAGACGCTGCGCGATCGCGGGTGCTTTCAATTTAGCAAAGTTTATTTTTAGCCCCTGAATGCACGACGGGCGAATAAACGTGATTGAGGCCTTGCCTTGGGCTATGAGCAGGAGCTCCCTCCACATTTTAGCCTGCATTTAATAAAAAAAGTAAAATATATATATATATATATATATATATTTTTTTTTTGTGTTGATTGACTCTTGCGAGTCTACTCCTGTGGGGTCACTCACCGCCCCCTCCCCATTGAATTCCTTCATTCACCCTCAAGAGAATCATTGCGTGCTACGCTGAAGAGGATGAATATGAACAGGACCTTCCTGAAATGGCTGATGAACAGCATATGGAGGAGAGATTGGTGGAAGCCTTGGGCTATCACGTCCAGTACTCCGTAAATCAGGCTCTTATAAAGGCTTTAAAGCCCTTTACTCAACCACTGGCAAGATTTGGTCACCGTGAATTGAGAGAGCGTTCACTTCCTGAAACTTGTTCTCAGCATGTTCAGAGTATGGATGTGGGTTTTACCCGAAGAGCCTCTAAGGGACCAGCCTCATCTGCAGAGATCCTGGCGCATATGGCTGCGTCTGTGATAAAGGACCACGAATATGGTTCCTTTCCGGCCCTGGATGTTCCGGAGACCGGGAGGGAATCATCTATTCATACAGAAGGCAATGCCTCCTCAAGCTCCCTATCATCAGGTTCTGATCATGACCAAGCTGAACCCAAACCTTCTGGTAAGCGCAAACATAAGTCGTGTAATACACAAGAGTGACCAGACTCTCTGCACCTTATTATTTGATCCGGAAAATATAATCCATCCGCGATCCACGGATTGGATCCCATGTGCAGAGGTGACACATTATGTACAGGACCGAATCAGGAAGGGTTCTGATCGAGACGTACGCAATACTTTGAGCTCTGAATGTCCACGGCCCTCGTTGTTGGGCAAGGTGGCAGAGAAGCCTGAGCTTGATCCCAATATGGCTACTTTCATAAAGAGGTTTTCCAAGGACCCTAAAAAGGGCTTAGACCGAGCCTGGAAAAGCTGTCAAGACAAACTTTTAGACATATCTGATCCTCTAACAAAGATTTTAGAGCTGGCTGCCCAAGCTAAGGAATGTAACACTCCTATTGATCAGCAAATTATGTTAGAATGGGCACAGAGAGCCATCTGTTTGTTAGGCAATGCTAACTATGCCATGTCTACGGAGTGCAGATGCTCGTTTTTGATGAGAATTGTTCCCAAATTAGCGGAATTAGCCACTAACAAAGCAGGTTCTTTGACAAACGGCTTGCTCTTCGGAGACAAATTTGTCAAGGACTTGGGGAAATATGTTGCTACTTTTTCTGCACTGGACGAAGCCCAAACTTCAATGAAGAAGATGTTCAGTGGGGGCCTTTTTGCCAGGGCCGGACGCTATAGGAGGTCAGGCGCCCGGCTGTGGATTCTACCAGACCTCTGGAGGATACACTCAACAGGGCCAAAATTCTTATTCCAGATCGGAGTTCTACCCTTCTAGAACCCGGAGTGGCTGAGGTCGGGGTTTCTGGAGCAACTGAGGTGGTTTCAACTCCCCCGACTGAACATCCACAGGTGAGGATCATTCCGTTCTCAGAAGTTTTTCAGGGGGGGGGGGGAAGAGTGAAGGAATATGTCAGTCCTTGGGAGCATATTTCAAAAGATCCCTGGGTTCGGCAGAGTGTATTGGGTTTTCAACTGGAGTTTTATGCCAGACAGACATCCTTTCCTCATCCCATTCTTTTTTCCCAGTTAGAGAGTTCTTTCATAGAAGCAGAGGTAGAGGCCCTTCTTCACAAACATGCCATCATCAAATCAAGCCCTCACCCTTCCGGCTTTGTCAGTTCTATGTTCCTGGTGCAAAAGAAGGGAGGCAGTTCACATCTTGGACTCAATCTAAAGGACTTCAACTCCTGGGTGGTTTATCGTAATTTCAAGATGGAGGGTATCCACTTATTAAGAGATCTTCTTCAAGAAGGAGACTATATGGTGCATCTGGATCTCAAAGATGCATACCCCACAGTTCCTATATTCGAACCCCATCGTCGGTATCTTCAATTCCAGTGGCAAGATCAATGGTACAAATTTGCCGTTCTCCCGTTCGGGCTGACTTCCGCTCCTTGGTGTTTAACTAAGCTTCTAAGACCAGTGGTACAATTTCTCAGAGAAAGGGGCATTCACCTCATTTTATATCTGGACGACATTCTGATCATGGGCCAAACAGAAGTCAGTCTTGTTACAGCTCTCTTGGACGGTCCATCTCTTAAAGGATCTAGGCTTCCTAAACAACTCAGACAAATCGATCATGATTCCATCCAGAGTTAGAGTTCTTAGGTTTTCAAGTAGATTCTGTCAAAACCCAACTGTTATTGCCTTCCACAAAGAGGAGTTCCATCAAGAAAGAGTTGAGGAGAGCCCTTGCCTCTCCGTCTATATCATTGAAGACCCTGGCATGCCTGGTGGGTCTGTTAGCCTTGTCCATTTAAGCGATTTTTTCAGGTCCTCCTCATTACCAAGCTTTGCAATGGTTGAAGATTTTGCATCTTCGCAGGGGCTTAGCCTATGCAGAATAAATTGGCCTGTCGGGGAAAGCCAGAGCGGAAATAGCTTGGTGGCTAGCTCACAGGGTTGCTTGGAACGGCAGAGTCATCTTTGCATCAGTCCCAGAGATGATAATAAGGTCTGACGACAGCAGATGTGGCTTTGGTGCTCGTGGTGGGTCAGTTTGGGAGGGGGGTTGGGGGGGTGATGGTCGACAGAGGAACTGAAACTACATATCAACTGTCTAGAACTTTTAGCGGGAGCTTTTAGCAATCCGATCCCTTTCTCCTCGACAAGCGAAATGTTGCATCCTTCTACATATGGACAACATACGTGCGGTTCAATTTATCAATCGACTGGGGAGAACCAGATCTTGTGTTCTGGTGGAGATTGCGAAAGAATTCTGGCCGTTTTGCCTTCAACACACATTTCGGTGACAGTAGAATATTTACCGGGTCGTGCCAATCTGATACCAGTTTGTAACTCTCGGTTCCTCAGAGATGGCAGCGATTGGAAGCTAAATCCACTAGTATTTCAACAAGTGAATCTTCAGTGGGTCCCTTGTTTGATGGACCTATTTGCCTCGAATCTCAATGCCCAACTGGATCGCTTCGTCAGTTGGAGGCTGGATCCGCTAGCATTGGGAACGGACACATTTCTGCAGATCATGGGAGAAGGGGGTTCTTTATGCGTTTCCTCCTTTTTCCATGATTCAGAGAGCACTCTCTCAGGCAAAGACACAGAAGTCAGAGTTGATTCTCGCGACCCCAATTTGGAAAGCTCATCCTTGGTTTCCAGTTGCGATGTCAATGTCCTGTGCACAACCTATAGCGATCCCCAGGGATCCGAATCTATTGCTGGACCCAGTGGTGTCTCAACATCCCCTGGTGATTCTGGGGCAGTTGTTGTTCATGGTGTGGAGTTTCCGGAGACGATGGCAAGTGCCAGGAGTTTCGGACAAAGCTTTGTTCTTTTTATCCCAATTTTAGGCCCCCTTCCACCCACATGAGGTATGAATCTTCATGGAAAACATGGGTTAGTTGGTGTAGTGAACAATGTGTTGATCCCCTGGGGACAAATATTAGTGTAATCATTAATTTTCTTTCTGACTTAGCCTCTCAAGGTCTAGCTTACAGAACTATTAACCCCTTCGCTGCCAGGCCTTTTCCCCCTCCAGTGCCGAGCCTTTTTTTGGCTATTTGGGGCAGTTCGCGCTTGGCCCTCATAACCTTTTGTTCGCATAAGCTACCCACGCCAAATTTGCGTCCTTTTTTCCAACATCCTAGGGATTCTAGAGGTACCCAGACTTTGTGGGTTTCCCTGAAGGAGACCAGGAAATTAGCTAAAATACTGTGAACATTTTGTTTTTTTCAAAAAAATGGGAAAAAGGGCTGCAGAAGGCAGCTCGTGTTTTTTCCCCCCTGAAAATGGTATCAAAAAAGGGTTTGCGGTGGCAAGATCACCATCTTCCCAGCTTTCAGGAACAGGCAGACTTGAATTGGAAAACCCAATTTTTCAATACAATTTTGACATTTTATTGGGACATGCCCCATTTTTACTATTTTTTGTGCATTCAGCCTCCTTACAGTTAGTGACCAAAATGGGTCAGAAACCAATGCTAGATCCCAGAAAGCTAAACATTTCTGAAAAGGAGACAAAAGTCTGAATTCAGCAAGGGGTCATTTGTGTACATCCTACAAGTGTTTCCTACAGAAAATAACAGCTGAAATAAAAAATAAAAATGAAATTGGGGTGAAAAAAACAGCCATTTTTCTCCACGTTTTACTCTGTAACTTTTTCCTGCAATGTCAGATTTTTTAAAGCAATATACCGTTACGTCAGCTGGACTCTTCTGGTTGCAAGGATATATAGGGCTTGTAGGTTCATCAAGAACTCTAGGTACCCAGAGCCAATAAATGAGCTGCACCTTGCAATGGGTTTTTATTCTATACCGGGTATACAGCAATTAATTTGCTGGAATATAAAAAATGAAAAATAGGTATCAAGAAAACCTTTGTATTTCCAAAATGGCCACAAGATAAGGTGTTGAGAAGCAGTGGTTATTTGCACATCTCTGAATTCCGGGGTGCCCATACTAGCATGTGAATTACAGGGCATTTCTCAAATAGACGTCTTTTTTATACACTGCCTTACATTTGGAAGGAAAAAATGTAGAGAAAGACAAGGGGCAATAACACTTGTTTTGCTATTCTGTGTTCCCCCAAGTCTCTCGATAAAAATGGTACCTCACTTGTGTGGGTAGGCCTAGCGCCCACAAAAGGAAATGGCCCAAAACACAATGTGGACACATCACATTTTTCCACAGAAAACAGAGGTGTTTTTTACAAAGTGCCTACCTGTGGATTGTCGCCTCTAGCTCAGCCGGCACCTGGGGAAACCTAGCAAACCAGCGCATTTTTGAAAACTAGACACCTAGGGGAATCCAAGATGGGGTGACTTGGGGGGCTCTGACCAGGTTCTATTACCCAGAATCCTTTGCAAACCTCAAAATTAGACCAAAAAAACACTTTCTTCTCATTTCGGTGACAGAAAGTTCTGGAATCTGAGAAGAGCCACAAATTTCCTTACACCCAGGGTTCCTCCAAGTCTCCCGATAAAAATGGTACCTCACTTGTGTGGGTAGGCCTAGCGCACACGAAAGGAAATGGCCCAAAACACTATCTGGACACATTAAAATTATCAAATACAAAACTACCTGTTTTTGCAGGGGGCACCTGTGTTTTTGGTCCTGGGCTCAGCAGCCTTCTAGGGAAACCTACCAAACCCAGACATTTCTGAAAACTAGACACCCGAGGGAGTCCAGTGAGGTGTGACTTGCGAGGATCCCCCAATGTTTTCTTACCCAGGATCCTCAGCAAACCTCAAATTTAGCTAAAAAAAAAAATCAAATTTTTCCTACATTTCTGTGTGGGATCACCCCACTGGGACACATTTCATACCACCCAATGTTCCCCTCAGTCTCCCGGTAAAAATGATACCTCATTTGTGTAGGTGGGCCAAGTGCTTGTGAAAGGGAAGAGCCAAAAACATGTCGATATTGAGGGGGAACAAAGGGGGTCCAAAAGGGCAGTTTGCAAAAAAACATTTTTAGGCTGACAAGTGCAGCAGAATTTTTATTGGTATAGATGAGACAATGATGGGTGGTAGGAATTTTGTGAATTCCTGCAGATTCCGGAAGGTTCCATCACAAAAACATGGGAAAAATGTGTGATTTCCAGCAAAGTTGGAGGTTTGCAGGGGATTGTGGGTACAAAAATGGTGCGGGTGCATGTGAAACACACCACCCGGGAATCGCCCAGGTGTTTAGTTTTCAGGTGTGTCTAGGTCTTGTGGATTTTTCTACATGGCAGCGTGCCAAAGTCCATAAAGTGCAGCCCTCACCATTCCAAGTGGGACGATTCTGAGAGTAAGCCAAGTTCTCATGGCCCAAATGTAAAACTAAAACCCCAAATAATCAAATGTCTTCTTGCTTGCTGTGGGATAAGAAGTTTTAGAGTGCAGGGGAGAGCTGAAAGACTGTTACCCGCTTCAGTTGAGGTGGGGGCGTAACCAGGCCCATACTGGTTGGTAGCCACCACCCTAATATTTTTAGTTTTTTTAAAATTCCCTGGCATCTAGTAGACTTTCTGCCCCCCTGGAGTGTGGATCAGGGGTAATTGCCCATTCTGCCCACTGGTGGGCAGAACAACTTTGGCCCCATTTTTTTGGGGTGGGGGTATGGCCGTACCCCACCCTCTTATTTTTGAAAAAAAAACTTCCCTGGCCTCTGGTGGGCTTTCTCCCCCCCTTGGGGGCAGATGGGCCTTCCAAAAATAGACCCATTTGCCCCCAATGGGGGGCAGATATGGCCAACAGTAAGGTGCCCCCATGGGGAGCGACCCTTACCCAAGGGGCTGCCCCCCTAAAGAAAACACACGCATACACACACCAATCCCTGGTGCCTAAGTGGTTTCTGACCCCATGGGGGCAGACTGGCCTAACAAAAATCGTCCGATCTGCCCCCAAAGGGGGCAGAAATGGTCTAAATACAATTTGCCCCCCATGGGAGCGACCCTTGCCTAATGGGTCGCTCCCCATCTCTAAAAAAAACAAACCAAAAAAACATAAAACACAAATTTGCCCTGGTGCCTAGAGGTTTCTGCCCCCCTGGGGGAAATGGGCGTAATAACAATAGGCCGATCTGCCCCCGGGGGGGGCAGAAATGGCCTAAAATAAATTTGCCCCCCCGTGGAGCGACCCTTGCCTACTGGGTCGCTCCCCTTGCGTGACATTGGCACAAAAAAAAAAATCCCCGGTGCCTAGTGGTTTCTGCCCCCTTTGGGGGCAGATTGACCTAAAATCGGCCGATCTGCCACCAAAGGGGGCAGAAATGGTCTAAATACAATTTGCCCCTCCAGGGGAGCGACCCTTGCCTAAGGGGTCGCTCACCATCTGTAAAACAACAACAACAAAAAAATCCCCGGTGCCTAGTGGTTTCTGCCCCCCAGGGGGGCAGAAATGGCCTAAAATAAATTTGCCCCCCAGGGGAACAACCCTTGCCTAAGGGATTGCTCCCCTTGTGTGAAATTCACGTAAAAATAAATAAAAAAAACCTCCCTGGTGTCTAGTGTTTTCTGTCCCCCTTGGGGGCAGACTGGCCTCATAAAAATAGGCCAATCTGCCCCCAAGGGGGCAGAAATGGCCTAAATATAATTTGCCCCCTAGGGGAGCAACCCTTGCCTAAGGGGGCGCTCCCCACCTCTTTAAAAAAAAAAAAAAAAAAAAGATCCCTGGTGCCTATAGGCTTCTGCCCCCGGGGGGGCAGAAAATGCCTTAACCCCTTCTGTGCCTTGGACGAGGTCACCTCGTCCAAGGCACACGGGAAATTGGGGGAGCGCTAGCGCACCCCCCCTCCCCCCCAAGGCGGGGATGGAAGGGGAAGACCTTCCCCTTCCACCCCCCCCGTGACGTCAGCACGCGAGCGCGCGCTGATTTGTCACGGGGCCTCCCCCAGAGCTTCCAGCGCAATTGAAAGAGAAATGCAAAGCATTTCTCTTTCAATCACGTGGAGGAGGCCCGGAGGGGCTTCAAAGGGAAGGAAATGTATTTCCTTCCCTTTGAAACCCCACTAGACACCAGGGTTTTTTTTTTTTTTTTATATCAGAAATTGACATAAGGGCATATGGGCAAGGGTCACTCCCGGGGAGGGGGGGGCCATTTTTCGGGAAGGCCTTTTCTGTCCCCCCTGGGGGCAGATCGGCCTATTATTAGGCCGATCTGCCCACAGGGGGGTAGAAACCTCTAGGCACCAGGGATCATTATTTTTTTTATGTTCTTTTTTTTTTTTAGGTGGGGAGCGACCCCTTAGGCAAGGGGGCAAATTATATTTAGGCCATTTCTGCCCCCCTTGGGGGCAGAAACCACTAGACACCAGGGAATTTTTTCTTTGCGTGAATTTCACAAAAGGGGAGCGACCCGGGGGGGGAAATTATTTTAGGCCATTTCTGCTCCGGGGGGGTGGGGGGGTGGGGGGGGGGGGGGCAGAAACCTCTAGGCGCCAGGGCAATTTTTTTTGTGTGTTTTTTTTTTGTGTGTTTTTTTTTTTTTTTTTTTAGAGGTGGGGAGCGACCCATTAGGCAAGGGTCGCTCCCCTGGGGGGCAAATTGTATTTAGACCATTTCTGCCCCCAAAGAAACAAAGAAACCTCCAGGCGCCAGGGCAAACTTTTTTCTTTGTGTTGTGACACAAGTGAGGTATCATTTTTATCGGGAGACTTGGAGGAATACTGGGTGGAAGGAAATTTGTGGCTCCTCTCAGATTCCAGAACTTTCTGTCACCAAAATGTGAGGAAAATGTGTTTTTTTAGCCAAATTTTGAGGTTTGCAAAGAATTCTGGGTAACAAAACCTGGTCAGAGCCCCACAAGTCACCCCATCTTGGATTCCCCTGGGATTCTAGTTTTCAAAAATGCGCTGGTTTGCTAGGTTTCCCCAGGTGCCGGCTGAGCTAGAGGCCAAAATCTACAGGTAGGCACTTTGCAAAAAACAGCTCTGTTTTCTGTCAAAAAATGGGATGTGTCCACGTTGTGCTTTGGGGCGTTTCCTGTCGCAGGCGCTAGGCCTACCCACACAAGTGAGGTATCATTTTTATCAGGAGACTTGTGGCGAAAATCCACAGGTAGGCACTTTGCAAAAAACACCTCTGTTTTCTGTGAAAAAATATGTTGTGTCCACGTTGTGTTTTGGGCCATTTTCTGTCGCGGGCGCTAGGCCTACCCACACAAGTGAGGTATCATTTTTATCGGGAGACTTGGGGGAACGCTGGGTGGAAGGAAATTTGTGCCTCCTCTCAGATTCCAGAACTTTCTACAACAGAAATGTGAGGAACATGTGTTTTTTTAGCCATATTTTGAGGTTTGCAAAGGATTCTGGGTAACAGAACCTGGTCAGAGCCCCACAAGTCACCCCATCTTGGATTCCCCTAGGTCTCTAGTTTTCGAAAATGCACAGGTTTGGTAGGTTTCCCTAGGTGCCAGCTGAGCTAGAGGCCAAAATCTACAGGTAGGCACTTTGCAATACTGCATCCTGAGGGCCTTGCAGGAGTAGCAGGAGGACTGGACTCTGGCAAGTCATATCTTAACTACCATATGCCCCCACCCCACCCCCAACCCTCACCCCCATCACTCCAACACCTCACATATGCCCCACTATCACAACCCACCCATCCCAATACCAAGCCCTGCATGCAACACCAAACCATGGACACCATTAGCAAAGCATGTCCAGTACAGATACCCACACAGACCCCAAAACACTAATCACACAATGGCAAACACAACAATGCAAGCACAGGAGTAGAGGGTAACTCACCCATTGCACAAGATGGCACACATAGATACAATAACTATACATTTACACCCCAACAGGACCCATACCCAACGTCACCGGATAGGAGGTGCCAGACTTATCCAGTCCCCCCCACAGAAGAGGCCCATAGTGACAACAGCAGCTCTGCACGCCTGGATCAAGATGACCAGCCCGGCCCATCAGGGACCTCGGGACAGTCCGTTCCCCTGCCACTGTCCCAAACCACCACTGAACCTCCACCCTCAGGAAACACCACAACAGCACCCACCCAGTGGGCCCATCCCTCTGTCCCCAGGACACGTCAATCAGCAGTGTGTCCACCACTACAGGGACCCCAGGCAAACCCACCAACCCAAGACTATCAGGGACCGGGGTCAGTGGCAGTGGGCTCACATTTCAGGGGACAGAGGCACAGGATAACAGGGAAACTAGGAGGACTGCTGTGCGACAGGGGGAGGACGGGTCCAGGGAACCCACTCTCCACGAGGCACTCTCAAACATCATGGGAGCATACCATCATTCCCAGGAGACCATGGGAACGGTACTGGTCAAGTTTCAGGAGACCCAGCGGATGCAGGAGGAACAGTACCTGGGGATCAAGGAGGACTTGGAGTCCATCACCACCACCCTGGTCACCATTGCAGGGGTGCTGGCAGACCTGGCCAACACCATGAGGGACACAGTGGCACACAAACGGTCCGCTGACACGAGCCTGAACAATGAACAGCCCTCCACCTCCACCAGCGCTAGTGGACAGGAGGTCCTGCCACAGGACCAACAGGCCACCAGCACCCCACCCCATGCAGAAGGAGAACCACCCCGCAAACGGTCCCTGAGATCCAGGCACAAGACAGAGAACACTGCCAAGACCCCCACCAGGAAATAACACTCTCCTGATGGTCACCCTTTTGTCCCACTTTGTCACCCTGACAACTTTGAACTCCCATTACTCCACTTCCTATGCCCCCTTGGACAATGCACCTGTGAGACCAAGAGACTGAATTCTACCATGGACATTCCTCCACCATCACCCCAGCCCATTGCACACCCCCCTCCACTTATTAGCACAGAAATAAACACCCTTGAATCACAAATCAATCTGGAGTCAGTCTGTACTTTCACTAATGCGTAATCGCAACCTCTCAGAAATATAGCAATGTCAATGTTCATGTTCACATACCAATGTTACACAGTTGTTGGGCAGCAGTAAACATAGCAGAGGGCACAAAGTGGGAGCCAGATCTGTGAAATGGAAAGCCAAAGTGACATGTCAGGGTCCATACACAGAGGTAAAAAGGTATAATCATGCAATGTCCTACAGCAGTATGATATGTGAGAAGCAGTGCCATTCTCTTACCTGTGTCTCACTGGAAGTATTGCATGAAGATGTTGTTTCGGTTGTCTATATCTTCTTCTGCCTCCCTTCTTCACTGTCCACAGGCTCCACAGCTGCCACAAGACCAGCATCAGGCCCATCGTCCTGCAGAAAAGGCACCTGGCGTCGCAAAGCCAGGTTGTGCAACATACAGCATGCCACAATTATCTGGCACACCTTCTTCGGTGAGTAGTACAGGGAGCCACCTGTCAGATGGAGGCACCAGAATCTGGCCTTCAGGAGGCCGAAGGTGCACTGTATTATCCTCCTAGTTTGGCCATGTGCCTCATTGTAGTCTTCCTCTGCCCTTGTCCTGGGATTCCGCACTGGGGTCAGTAGCCATGACAGGTTGGGGTAACCAGAGTCACCTGCAAATATTGAGGGACAACTGTTAGACACACACTAACCCTTAGGGACTCTCCCATACCCAGACACCTATGTCAACTATATTGGGACCTTGGGCTCACCTATTAGCCACACCCGGTGCATCTGGAGTTGCCCCATCACATAAGGGATGCTGCTATTCCTCAAAATGTAAGTGTCATGCACAGAGCCAGGATACTTGGCATTCACATGGGAGATGTACTGGTCTGCCAAACACACCATCTGCACATTCATTGAATGGTAGCTTTTGGGGTTTCTGTAAACCTGTTCATTCCTGGTGGGGAGCGGGGGGGACGGGGGACAAATGCCACATGTGTACCATCAATGGCACCAATTATGTTGGGGAGATGTCCCAGGGCATAGAAGTTACCTTTCACTGTGGGCAAATCCTCCACCTGAGGGAACACGATGTAGCTGCGCATGTGTTTCAGCAGGGCAGATAACACTCTGGACAACACGTCAGAGAACATTGGCTGTGACATCCCTGATGCCATGGCCACTGTTGTTTGAAAGGAACCACTGGCCAGGAAATGGAATACTGACAGAACCTGCACTAGAGGGGGGATTCCTGTGGGATGGAGGATAGCTGACATCAGGTCTGGCTCCAACTGTGCACACAGTTCCTGGATTGTGGCACGATCAAGTCTGTATGTGATAATGATCTGTCTGTCTTCCATTGTCAACAGGTCCACCAGGGGTCTGTACACCGGAGGATGCAGCCATCTCATCACCTGCCCCAGCGGACGTGCCCTATGGAGGAGAAGGGTGAGCAGAGGGTCATATACCACATAGGTTTCACAAGGGTGTTTAGCACAATCATGATATAATCGGTGTGTGCCTTTGTCTGTCCGTATTCCTGGCCAGAAGTGCTGTGACGCAGTTAGTTGGATTGCCATGTGGCCCCATGAAATGGCAGCTGCCTGACCTATAAGGAGGGACAAGGGGAAATGAGGTAACTGCGCTGGCGTTGTGCAGCGTTGCGGTAGGCGGTCAAAGACCGCTTCCCAATTCAGCATTGGTTATCATTGGGCCCTATGGGTTCCAGGAGCCAATGACGATGTACGCCAGAGGTGGCGGTACGCACCGCCGCGGACGTCACCGCCATTTTCTATCTGTTCACTCACTTGATCGCTGACCGTCAACAGGAGAGGACCTACACTGCAAGTGCTGCTGTGACCGGAGTCTGGAAGAGACAATGGCTACAGTTTCTGGGGAAAGGGCCTCTGCCTTCACTGCGGAGGAGTTGGAGAAACTCGCGGATAGGGTCCTCCCCCAGTACACGCTACTCTACGGTCCTCCAGACAAACAGGTGAGTAATCTGCATGCATGGTGGATGGCAGATGAATGTATGGATTATCGTGGATGGAAGAGACGGGGGGCACAGACCAGCATGTAAGGATGGTGAGTGTATGTTTTTCTGGGCCAGGGTGGGAGGTTTGTGGGCAATGAGTGAGAAGAACCGGACTGGGGTGTAACATCCATTCTTACTTCACTATTCCTCTAGGTCGGCACCCACCAGAAGAAGGGTATTTGGCGTGCCATCGCAAAGGAAGTGCGGACCCTGGGGGTCTACCATAGACAGAGCACCCAGTGCCGCAAAAGATGAGAGGACCTGCACCGCTGGAGCAAGAAGACGGCGGTGGTCGAGCTGGGGATGGCCTCCCAACGTGGAAGGGGTGCCCGTCGCACCATGACCTCCCGGATGTACCGGATCCTGGCGGTGGCATATCCTGAGTTGGATGGGCGCTTGAGGGCATCACAGCAGCCACAAGGGGGTGAGTACAGTCTCATTCAGCGGACTCTGCGCGCTTTACGAGATGTCTGGGTGGGGGAAGTGGGCTGTGGGTTCCTCTAGGCCAGGGCAGACGCGCCAAGGTAGATCCATTGCTTTGCAGGCTCAGTGCCAATCCAACCCCAAACCCCAGCCCTCTACAACTAGTCAGGCTCCTGTGGGTTCCAGCTGTGCATCAAATGGGTCTAGGCAGAGTCCCCCATGGGCATGTGTTTTTCCCCTGTACTGTTAGTGCATGGGCTAGTGCACAGGGCTGCTCCCTGTGTGTTGTGTCCGCCAACGGTAGTGGTGTTGCAGGCATTGACCATGTGTCTCTTCTGTCTCCCCCCCCCTTTTTGTTTTGTCACCCTGTCCTTGTGTGCATTAGCATCATCTGGCGGAGGAGCATTGGCACCGGAGCAGGAGGGAGCTGCAACCCACATGGCACAGGAGGGTGAATGTACGGAGTCTGAAGGCACCAGTGGGACGGAGGGCGAGTGGAGCTTCACGGCAGGGACAGGAGCAGACACCAGCAACAGCGACTCCTCCTCTGATGGGAACTCCCTTGTGGTGGCGGGCACCTCTGTGCCCAACGCAACAACATGTACAGCCGCCCCCCCCCCCCCACCAGCACAGCCCTCCCACCAGCCCCTCATTGAGTTTCCCTGCCCGCTCACCCACGAAGGTGGGCATCTCCTTCGCCCCAGGCACCTCAGGCCCTGCCCCAGTCAGTCCTGCTGCCCTCAGTGAGGAGGCTATTGACCTCCTGAGATCCCTCACTGTTGGGCAATCAACCATTTTGAATGCCATCCAGGGTGTCGAGAGGCGTTTGCAGCAAACAAATGCATACCTGGAGGGCATTCATTCTGGCGTGGCAGCCCAATAGAGAGCATTTCAGGCTCTGGCCTCAGCACTGATGTCAGCCATTGTCCCTGCGTCCAGCCTCCCCCCTCCAACTTCCACTACCCAGACCCAATCCCCCAAACCTCAGCCTATCCCAAGCACACCATCAGACCAGCATGCACACTCATCAACACACAAGAGTGGACATGGCAAACATAAGCACCACACATCCCACAGGCATGCACAAAAGCACGATACCCATGCAGACATACCAACATCCACTGCCTCCACTGTGTCCCCCTCCTCCACGTTCTCCTCCTCCCTCCCTGTCTCGTCTCCACTCACACCTGCATGCACTACATCCTCAGCCACTACCTCCATCACCAGCACGCCCATCACCACACACCGCTCACGTGCACTCACCACCCCCACTAACATGCACACGTCCCCTGTGTCCTCTCCCAGTGTGTCTGTGAGCCCTCCTCCCAAACTACACAAGCGCAGGCACACACCCACCCAACAGCCATCCACCTCACAACAGCCTCCGGCACATGCACCTTCACCCAAATTCAGCAGACGTACACCTCCTACAACCACTGCCTCTTCCTCCACTCCCAAAGCCCCTCCATCTTCCCGTCACAGTGTGTCTAAAAAACCTTTCCTGGCTAACAATGACCTCTTCCCTACACCCCCCGCTGTCCTTCCCCAAGGGCCAGGATGTCCAGGTCCCAGCCCAGCACCTCAGCCACCACATCCTCCAGCACTGTGGTCTCAGCAAGTCCTGTAACATCGCGGGCGGCCTGGACCCTGCACAGCGTACATGAGGCACCACACCCAGCACTGTTAGTACCAGCAGATGGCAGGCAAAGTCGCAGCAGGGTGAAGTGCGTCTCTGACTCCATGGAGTATCATGCTACCTGTTCCCAGGCAATCTCGTGGCACACACACCCAGGTGAGGGAATGGAACCTGCCACACTGCATGTGCAGCACTCTGGGCACCAAGCCCCCTCCAGAACCAGTGGAGAAAAGCATCCACTACCCCTGTCCTTGTCAGGATGAAGCACTCTGGGCACAAAACCCCCTCCAGAACCAGTGGAGAAAGGCATCCACTACCCCAGTCCTTGGCAGGATGAAGCACTCTGGGCACAAAACCCCCTCCAGAACCAGGGGAACAGGTCACCAACTTGAGAGACTGTGGCTTTGCACTACCCAGGACCAATCAGTGGGCATGGAGCCCCCTCGTGGAACAGTCCCTTCATCCGGCTGAGGTGCCCCCCCTCCCCATGAGGTGCCTGTTTTATTTCGACATGATGCCCCAGCAGTGTTCTCTCCGTTTCGAGTCAGATATCATGTGTGATGATTTCAAGTTATCTTGGCCTATCTGAATTTTTGATGATTCAGGGGGTGACGGGGTGTAAATGTAATGTTGATGCATGTATTTGTGTGTATGTTGTTGTGGGTGAGGGTCGGGGTGGGGGGGTGTCTCTCTCTTTCCTGCCCCCTCCCCTGTGTGCTAAGTGCAGTACTCACCGTGGTCGTCGCCGCCGTCTTTGCTGCTCCTGGTAGAAGAGGAAGTAAACCAACATGGACAGGACCTGTAACTCTGGCTCCATGGCGTCCTGGTTCCTCGTTAGGTGTCTGATTTCCGTTCCAAGTACTGTTTCCGCCGTGCTTTTGATGGCATTGGTACCGCCCCGGAAAAGGTGGCGGATAGGCCTGTTTTAATACAGTGGGCGGTACATTGTGTTCCGCCTGTCTGTTGGCGGTTACCGCTGCGGTGTTTGTTTCTACCGCCATGGCGGTCGGAGTATTAAAGTGGCTGGCTGTGTTGGCGGTATCCGCCATGGTCGTGATTCAATTTTTTTAACCGCCAGCCTGTTGACAGTATTACCGCCGCTTTAACACCAGCCACCATGTTGTAATGAGGGCCTAAGTCTCTAGAATAGTCATGAATATGACAATACTGCAGCATGCTGTATCCAAGTCACTATCCCACTACTGCACCTTGGGGTAAGCTTTCTCTGCTCGCAATCACCACCCATACTAAATCATGTGTATATAGGAAGTAACTTGATTATTGAATTGCAATGAAATATAACTGCAGAATGTGAAACCAGAAAAACTGGGGTCAATCCTAGCTTCCCAACATGACCAAACTGTGTGATCATAGGCAATAGTTTTAGTTCACTTTTGCCTCCCTTTTCTTTACTATTATATACAAGAGCAACATGATGTACATGAGTTCAGAATGCATGTTGTACAAAACCTTCTCTTGTGTTTGATTTAATAAACTATATTGTTGTCCATGTATAACACAAATCCGTGCCACCCAGAGGGGTCCACATGACAAGTGATTTGTCTCTTATTCATGACTGGCATTGCTGTGGGGAGGGATGTGAATAGTTCACTTGTAAAAAATAATGAGCAATGCACTGATATTATCTGATGTATTAAAATTAATCGCTTCTGCATTTTAATGGAATACACATTTTTGAACGGTAAAGGCTTTATCATATTGTTACACGTTTGTTGCAAGACGTCTTAAAAAAATGAAGGTGTTCCTAAAGTTAAATGATGCCGGATACTTTATTTACTTTTTTTCTTTTACTTAATTTAAACCGTAAATAAATGCTTTCTGAATGGTCCATCAAGTAAACAGTAGCCCAGTGCTGCTGTGCACCAGAGTGCAGCATGTGAGGGTCAGCAGGGCTGCATGAGACCCCAGGCCTATTCTTAGAGTTATCACTTATCTAACATATAATGTTCGAGAGAAATAGATTGTGCATGGCCATCATAATGATTACGTAAATATTCATCCCATTTTGATTCGTTGATCATACAATCCCGGTGCACTCATCACATCATTCATACTAAAGTATGCTAGTTTTTTCTCCAATTACTTGATGCAGCATCCTATGACAGTTTTTCTCCAGCAATAAAACCTTTTGGGTCATGAGGCGATGATAATATGAGATTTTTTGATAAGGCAGCATCCTTTCTACTGTTCTCTGAGTCCTATAACAACGGAGGTATCAGTGTATCGCCTTTTTTATTGAAGGCAATTTCAAACCAAACTGCTGCATTTTCCTTGTTGAAATATGCCAAACTATCTATATCAACCTGTATGAGTACCTAGACCGCAATCACAGGGGGAATGGGGGGGGGGGGGGGGGGGGGGGGGGGGAGGGGGTCAGTGGGCAATCCAGAAAAACACCCTCTAAATTACTAGCAAACCCTTTCATCACCTGGTTATCAGGGTAGTGAATGAAGCAGTCCAAGACTTTTCAGGAAAGAAAAGTGTGGCCGAGACTTCAAACTCAACAATCACACAACATAACTAAATAATGACTGTCTAGCCCACTGCTTAACTTTTATTTAAATAAAAAAAAAAGGAAAAATATTCAATACAACTACACAAAATAGTACACACATTATGCAATGGAAAAAGGTGTTCTGATGAGGTGCTACAGGCAAGGCCTCAGTCATGCATAAAGGTAAATCATATGTTCATACTCACAGTAGACGTGAACAACCTACAACCTACAGGCCTATCTCTTAATTGTGCTCGATGTATTGCCGATTAGAAAATAGGCCCACGTTCAGTTCCAAGCCTTGAATATCTCCGGGGCAGTATTCAGTTAGCCTTTCTCTTTTTAGACACAGCAGGGAACCTGGTGAGAGGCCTTTACAGGATTTCCCTGTGTGTGGATGGCACTGCCGTAGGAGTTACAGACGTCATGGCCGTCCTGAAGGGGTGACTGTAGTCTCCGATGGTCAATTCAGGCCCAAATGTTAATGACAGAGTCCCCATCTGTCAACAGTGGGTCCACTAGAGGGCACAGCTAGGTAAAAAATCATGGATTGTGGCAGCACGTTTCACAGTCTAAGAGGCATTTCACAGTTAAAACACTGGGAGATGGTCACGTTTACAAGCTCACAACAAGCATTGGCTAAGCCAAATAGGTCTGGCGTTGGCTGCCAGCCTTTTTTGGCAAGTCTTTTTTTGTTTTGTCATGGTTTTTGCAAACATTTTTGTTCGGGAAGCTGCTGGGCCCTCATTAAATTTAAAGAGAAATATTAAAACATTGACCAAAGATAAAAATGTTTTTCTGGTCTCAAAAAAGTAAACATTACCATGGTATACCCCGGCTGAAGGGACTTACCTTGATGTATACATGTGCTCCTTGAGAAAGGGCAGGATGCCTTAACTCATAGTTAAGTCAGTCAATGGCAGAAGTGGGATAACATTGCCCCTTGATGCATGCTGAAGTGGGTGGGAGAAAAATGTGAATTACACAATCATAGACTAATAAGTGAAGTCTGGCTGAAAACTCTTATAAGTAACTGTGTTATACATACTGTTAGTAAAATCAAAAGGGCTTGGCTAACACAGAACTAAAAAGCCATGGGTCTGGCAACGGTGGCTAGCCTCGTCTTTGAGAAAGAAGGCAAGAAAAAGGAGAAGGAAGAAAGAGAAAAAAAAAGGAAGGGAGTCAAAGAAGAAAGGAAGGCGGGGGAGTGGCTTGGTAAGCAAAGGTGGCAGACGTCCGTGAGCTCCGTGATTCATGCTTCCAAGTCTTTCTTTTTCGATACCCCTGAAGCGGCATAGGAACAGGCCAGAGAGACTCGGCCCCTGCACAGTACTTCACTCCCTCCCTGGGAAGAACGGCACAATGAGAAGACCACTGATTGTGATGCCGACTGGCACAGCTGTAGCGGACAAGGCGTCTCCGGTAGTCACCACATGCGGGCTGGCGAGTCCCCAACTCCTCCACTACAAGCTCTCCCAGCCCATTATTGGACACCATTGGGGGGTCAACGACCACAGTCGGGCCCCTCCCATCAGGTGGACTTGGTGGCCTTGACTTCTGCTTCATAGGGCTAATGGGGCTTGGCCCTAAAGGGGCTTCCATAACTGTCCATTGAACTCTATGGTATTATTGTGCCAGAAACACCATTGCCTTTTGAATGAGTATCTCTGGTGGGGGAACATGGTTTGTGATGCTCTAAAAGGTGATTTTCTTCCGCTTGTGATTTACACTCTTGGGGTGACATGCCTCATTGGGGGTGAGGGGCTTTTAGACTGGAGGAAGAGGTTGGTGGGTTTGCTCATAGCGGTTTGGCCGTTAGGCAGTGTGTTTGTTCTTGGGTCAGGCAGGCTAGGATCTCTTGTGCCCTCTTTTCCAACAGTTGCCAGTTTGGGCTCTGCCTAAAACCCTATGCCTCAATCATACCATGATGGCTTTTAAACTAATGACATAGAATGTCAATGGTTTCAGTGATCTATTATACGAAGTGCAGTCTTGGATTTTGCAAAACGCCATGTCCCTAATATACTTCAACCAGCCTCTACCCGTGGCTTCCCACCTCAGATGCTGGTTGTCTGGCATAGGACTTATCCATGTCTGGCGCACCTAGAACCTTCATACACAAGCTTACATTCATAGATCTGCAGCACACAAGACCGATTCACCCATAGCCTATGTTTCAATCCCGCCACGGACTTGCTCCTCACGAGAGGATCAGAGATCCTCTCCAGGGGTATTCTGGACACACACCAATCATCACTCACCTGGGCCAGGAGGCCCAGGGTAAACACCCAATCCGACACATTAATGCAAGGTGCCTTGTAGATACTACTGCAGCAGAGTTCCTGATGCAGGAACTAGATGACTTCTTGGAGTTGAATGTGGGATCGGTGAATTCCCTGGGGATATTTGGGGCTCCTAGTAAGGCACTCCTGAGGGTGGTCGTCCGAACATACTTTCGTAATTGGGAGCGGCAGAAACTGTCACAGATTGAAGGCTTGGAAGCCTGCATAGCCCAGGTGGAAGTACAGTCTGCTGCGGATGTTACTGTACAGCGTAAGCTTGCCTAAGATAGACTTTCATTACGACAGATATGCCTTGATGAGGCAAGACTGTGCTGGGTAGCCTCTCAGAGTAGGGTGTATGGCTGGGGTGATAAATTAGAGTAAACTCCTGTACTAGCTGACTTCTCACAGCCTACCAGACAAAGTGGTTCCTAGTGTCAGGGTCCCCGATCAGAGATTCTTGATATTGTGGCAGCATTCACAGACCACTACTGCACATTATATGCCCACCTCCTAAGACACCAGAGTGAGTACTCCTCCCCTTTGATTGCAGACTTGCCGCTGCACTCTATTTAGGTTGATTATGCTCTTTCAGCCCTTTGAACCCAGGCAAGACACCAGGACCTGCTAGCTTCCCAGCAGAATATTACAAGAAACTTCTGAAGCCGTTGTTGCCTCACATACTGCCAATATACAAAGACACCATAATCACTGGTTGCACCCCAACAGAGTTAGATGAGGTGATCATTGTGGTCCTACGCAAAGCAAGTCTCCGGAGAATTGAGCGTCTTATCATCCTATCTCCTTCCTTAACTCCAAGCTTAAAATATATGGCAAGGTGCTGGCTCACTGTCTCCTCCGGGTCATTCCAATACAGGTCCACCCCGACCAATGCAGGTTTATGCAGCAGCGTGGAACACGCCACTATATCTGTAGGGTGCAAGCTACTGGAGCATACAGTCATTTGATGCCAGGGTCTAAAGCCTTTCTCCTCATACACTTTGAGAAGACTTTCAATTACATCCACTGGGACTTTCTGTATGTACAAATACTATATACTGGTTCCACGGCCAAGATTCAGGTGAACGAATCCCTTTTGCTGGTGTTCCCAATTCAGAGGGAAACAAGCCAGGGTTGTCCCCTGTCCCCACTTCCTTTTGCCCTCCCAACTGAACTGCTGGTGACATTGTTTTGCTGCAGCCCACAGCTACAGGACTTTTGGTGGAGGGAGGACCTCTGTCATTAAACCAGCAGATAAAGGCGGGGGAATTGTGATTTAGGATACAGAGGCCTATGACTAGGAAGTGATGAGGCGGTTGAACAACATAGATCACTACCACAGGATTGATACACATGAAACAACAACATTAAGTGCACAAATACAATTGACCACAAAAGAAGCCCTTGAGAAAAATTGGATCAGTAGAAAGGAGTTTGAGTTTCTTAACCAGCACGAAGGTAGAATTCCATGTTTCTACGTTTTGCCTAAGATGCACAAAAATGTGGAAAAGATACCTGGCAGACCGATTATTTCGGCACGCGGGTCACTCTTAGAACCTTTGGCCTAATTTGTAGATGTCTTTTTTAAACCATTTGTAGTCGAAACCAGAGCATGTGTCCTTGATTCCATGGACATTAAAAATATAGAGAATCTTCCTTTCAACGAAAACAGACAGCTTTTGGTAACATCCAATATTGAAGCTCTTTATACCAACATTCCACAAGACGAGGCCATTGAAGTAATTAGATGGGTGCTCAACACACGAGAATTTCCGGTAGACATTCCAACAGAGTTTCTGATAACTCTAGCTTCACTATACCTGAAAAAGATTTTTTTCAAATACAAAGAGACCTTTTACCTTCAAATTAAAGGAGTAGCAATGGGTTGTAGCTTCGCTCCTGAGATAGCCAATCTAGTAATGGATTGCTTCGAAAAGAAGTGGATATACTCAGAACGTAACCCTTTAAGGAAAAACATCGCTAATTGGTTCAGATGTATTGATGACATATTGATGATTTGGGAAGGTGACCATGAAACGTTGGCCCTTTTCCATGATTGGCTTAAACAATGTACACCTGACTTTAAATTTACAAAGAATTGCGATTCTATGAAAATTAACTTTTTAGATATGTGGATCCTATCTAAAGAAGGACACTTAGAAGTGAACTTATACAAAAAAAACTACAGATTGTAACACTTTGTTACATTTTTCGAGTGGTCACACCAGAACTTTGAGAGAAAATCTCCTGTATGGCCAGTTTCTTCGCACTAGAAGAAACTGTAGTAATAAAGAGGACTACTTTACTAATGCTATTGGTTTGACTAACAAACTCATTAGCAGAGGATACCCCAGGAAATTGGTTAAAGCTGCATTAAAAAGAGCTTGGTATACAGCAAGAGAAACATTACTTATCCCTAAACAACGCAGCAAGGAGACTCCTTTAACCTGTGTAGTTACTTATAGCCCAAAGGCTAATAAAATCAGATCTATTATAGAAAGGACCCTGGAGAATTGTGAAAGACTTAGGTATTGAAAAACCTCTGTTCTCATTCAAGAAAACACAAAACTTGCTGGACCTTTGGGTTAAAGCGGCCTCTCCAATAAAACATAAAAAAGACTTGAAAGAGATGCTACAGTTTCCTTCTGAACAGGGTCATTACAGATGTCAGAATTGTGTGGCATGCCAGTTCACACAAGACTCTAAAGAAATTGTAATAAACGGAATGGTTCATCAACAAAAAGATTTTTCAAATTGTAACATGTAAAATGCTGTTTACTGTATTAAGTGCCCTTGTGACAAGACGTACATTGGTCAGACATCACAACCAGTGAAGACAAGAAACCTGCAACACAGATCAAGGTTAAAGTGTTTAACCCGAAGTGCACCACTAGTGGAACATTTCTGTGAACTAAATCATCAATCAGATGAAATCCGGTGGTCTGTTCTGAAGGTGATACAACCTAAAGAAGATGGCTGTCCGGTTACAAGCAAATTGAGAATGGAGGCAAGACTGATTAAGAAATATAAAACAGCCAGACAAGGCTTAAATGACTTGGACAAAATATGGTCTTTGATTTGACTGGGAGTTCTTTGTGTGTGTGAAAAATGTCACCTGTGTTAACATTTATGTACACTGTCTTATTCATTTCTAGGATAGGCCCTTGATTCTATATAATTATGTGATTTTCTGTGTTAATTTTCAGCGATTAACATTAGTGGTGTGTTCCTATGATCTTTTGACTTTTGCCAGAATCTGTTCCTCTGTTTAAATACGACATTACGCAAACGAAGGCTATGTGATATGTGAGATCAAGCCTCAATTGCATTCATTGGTAGATTCTCAAATAGTTTTTTCCCCTGGTTCATACACCTAGAGAAGTACTATTTATTAGCCCAACGCCTTGGGTTTCCGCTTTAGAAGAGACTGCATTGTCCCTTTTATTTCCTAATTAGCTTGATTACAGGCCCCATTTCGGGGTTCTCCGAGGCCCATTCCAAGATGGCGCCCAGGGTTGTACTTCCAGAGACATGTCCGTTAAGCATGCAGCATGCGCTAGTTAAAAAAAAAAAGTCCATTACTTCCGGCCCGCGCGCGGCGGATCCTCTACACCGGGCTCGCTGGAGGGGGACCTGTACGGGGGTCCGACTGCAGCATTCGAGCTGCACTCTAACAAAGATTCCTGGACGGCACATGGTGCCGAAAACTCGTGAGTAACTTTGAGTGCAGACACATATGGTGTACTGTATAGCAGGAACTTATATGTTACTATCTGAACCATGACCTCCTGATTTGCATTCTAGGGTATTGGCCCATATAGACAGCAAGCTACACGTCGGAGAGCTTAAGGGGAAATAAGGAATTTTGTTACAGGTCTCGATCTGCCTACCGGTAGTTTAAAAGAATCTAAATATTAATAAACACGTTTAAAGCTCTATTTTCCTAATTTGCACACTAAGAGCTGGTTCATGTCACTTTTTTGGGGCTGGTGCTTTTAAAGGATTTTCACAATAGCATGTTCGGGTTGTTACCCTTGTTTTCTCACTATGGGGTGCACCAGAGTGATCCATATTTTAGTAGGTTAATTTCCGCTTTTAATTTTTATTTATTAACACCAATAATGGTTTTAACAGCACTAGACTGAGTTTTCAGCATACCACCAAGTGGTAGTCTTAAAGGTAAATGGCTGATATCCTTTCACGATCATTTTAATGGGAATTAATGACCATATACCATTTGTATCTATGTTCAATAGGCATTGTTATCTCCAAATGGTCCTGATGAGGCCCAGAAGGGATGGGGCCGAAACGCGTCGACAATAGGATTTTGTGAGGTTGCAATAAATATTAAGGAACTAAAGACTATTCTACACATTACCTCAAAATGAGAACAAATAACGTCTATATATGAGATATACGTCCTCCTAAGAGCAACCATCAATGTTTCGTGGATTTATGTGTAATATAAATGGACAACCACACTGTGAATTAAATCTTTTGGAGAGCAACGATACTGTTAGTCATACAGACTAATGTAATTTCAATCTAAGGTTTTGTACATAAATTGATATATGTGTTTTAGCTGTTGAAGGAAAGAGTTTGGTTGTTTTCAATGTTTTCGCGCATTATTATTTTCTATAACTAATCTGAATAAATTCTGAAATTAAGTTTCACTTCTAACGGGTGGATTGATCACCCCGTTTAGGGATGAATTCTTATGTTATTCTTTCCTACTAGTTTACCACATTTCATGTAAAGTCTTCTGTTTACCCAGGTCTAGTAGGGTTATGTGGGTAGACCTCTGTTAGTACGGAATGCTTAACCTTTACAGCAGGGGATCCAGTTTACTGATTAACCTTCCCAAGTCCCTGCTGATCCAGCTGACAGGCACCTTGCAGGATCATGACTGGCATGCCCTCATACCTCTCCGTCACTTTAGCTTCCTCTATCTCGGTGTCTATCACTTGCTGCTTCCCACAGTAGTCTGATCATTGAACCGGACAGCTCTGTTGGCTTGTATGAATAAACCTCGAACAACGGTCTTCACTTCCCCATAATATCATGTTGAGGATCGGCTTGTTCAAAACGATGGTGCTGCCACGTTTTCTATACATTTTACAAAACTTTCCCCATAACATCCCACGGTCCTGGTTTCGCTCCATTCAGGCCTTGCTGCACTCCTTTCTGTGGGCCCACTGGGTTCCACGCGATGGCTAATGTGTGCAGTATACCTTCGACCACGGTCTTGTGGCAGCCGACTTGCAAGTTTATTACTGGGCCTCACAGCTGGTGGTCCTTAACGACCGGATTCACAGTGGATGGGAGGATCTGGCATACCGCATGGAACAGTTGCTCCTGTCATGGGATGTGATCATGGATCGTCTATACGGGTCACCAATCTCCCACTGTCTATCAGTCTGGACCAGGGTGATTTTGGGGGTTGGAAAGCAGCCACGAGGTGGGCCAGCTGGGGGGATGGGAGGAGCAAAGTTACACTCCAAACTCTCCTCTGGAGGGTTACACTGTTTCATCACATTGCTGACCCGCAGGGGCCGGGGGGAATCTAGAGATGGGACCCGATTGGCATCTAACATTTGGATGACGTACATATGCGGTCCTTCTCTGACTTGCAAGTAAACCGCCATGGACAGGCTGGTGGATGGGGACTTTTAATCCCCAGGGCAGCTAAAAGTGATGTTAACCAGAGGCTTAGGTAGGCTGACCCATTGACCCAGTCTGACACAACACCACCAATAGGGGAAGAGAGGGGGCTGAAAGCCCCTTTAAGTAAATCTATTGTACATATTACTTTGGTAAAATCAAATGGTCTTGGCTAATGGCAGACATAAAACAAGCATTGGCAAAGCCAATAGGTTTGCCAATGTGTTTTGCCATGTTGTTTAAAAATGTGACTTCTGTTCACCATGGCTAGAAATTAGTGGCACAGAGGAGAATGGCACCGAGTGGAATGGCAAAGAGTGGCGTAAAGTGTTGTAGAGTGGCACAGTGTGTCAAGTATTGGAGTGGCATAGTGTGGAGTCTCAGAGTGGCGTACACTGGAGTGGCACAGAGCAGTCTCGACTGGTGTAGAGTGTACTGGCAAAGTCTGTTGCAGAGTATAGTGGCATAGAGTGCTGTGGCATACATCAGTGTGGCGTAGGATAGAGTGGCATAGGACATAATGAAGTAGAGTGGCTTACAAAGCAGAGTAGGGTTGAGTGGCATAGAGTGGTGCAGAGTAGAGTGAAGTAGAGTATAGCGGCACAGATTGCAGTGGCGTAGAGTGGAGCTGTGCAGAGTAGATTGGTGTGGCCTAGATTGGAGTAGTGTAGAGTGCAGTGGCGAAGAGTACAATGGTTTAGAGTAGAGTGGCAAAAGGTTTACTGGCATAGAGTAGAGTGAGACTGGGTAGAGTAGAAAAGCATAGTGCAGCGTCAAGTGGCATAGAGTGCAGTGACGAACAGTGGAGTGGTGCAAAGTAGAGTGCAGTGGTGTAGAATGGAGTGGTGTGCAGTGGTGTAGAATGGAGTGGTATACAGTGGAGTATTCATGGTGTGGTAGCACACTGCCATTACAGACAACACATTTTCAACTGAAATGGCCATTACATTTGCACAAATGTACTTAAATGTAAGTGACCGGTTTATCTACCCTAAATAGAGGTGGTTCTTTTTGTCTTATGAAGAGGTGATTTATTTTTTGTAAGTGTTTGGTCCTGATGAAGCGTCAATGGATCCGGCTGGACCGCTAGACACGAAACATGTCGACCTGAACTTAGAGGTCCTATAATATTTGGAGTCCTCTGAGATTGTATTGATTTTTTAAAGTATTTTGAGCATTATACTCTACATGTGACTTTCAATTTTTTGGTTTTAATCTTGGTCTTCGTCTTCATTATACTGATTAAATAATGATGTCGATTGTGAGATGAATAACCAATTTTAACTATTTTTGACCTCTCCTTTGTTCACTGGTGCCTGAATGTAAGCATCTTTGACTGTACAGTAGATCTCACCAGTCACGATTAGATTAACATGGTCTAGAACACCCCGCTTAGGGTGCCCGCCAGGCATTGCAGTGCCAGCTTGGTGAGGAGCATTTCCCGATGATGATGCTAGCCATCCATTGTGATGCTTGAGGGCTCTTGCTCCCGAGACCGGTGGTCCCCTAGGACAACAGTTTATTTTTGGAACAGTGTACCATTTGCACAGACAAAGCTTTACTCAACAAACCCATACAGTGCACAGATGAAAATGTGCCGAAACTCCATCACCTAGTTTAATGATTCACTCTGACCAAATTAAGGTATTTGTTTCCAACATACTACAGAAATAACAAAAGAGGTGCTTCATTTGTGCGTTCATAAATCTGTTATGTTCTGAAACACTTACACAGTTCATTTAATTGTTGTGTGCTAGAAAAATAACTATTTTATACCATCAGTATCCAACAAGATTGTCGTATAAATCTTCTCACTTTGAAGTCAGAGAAAGTAAAGTAAACAAGCACCCTTGGAAGCCAGTGCCTGACATTTGACCTCGGTCTTTGAATACACAGCATTTAAGGGCCTGTTAAAAGAAAGTGAGCGCCTGGAAGAACACAGAAATCACAGTTTGGGCAACGAGAGGGACAAACTGAACCTGGAAAGCCAAGAAGCTCGAGTTACAAACCACAAAGCCAGTGGTAATCAACGAGTGGAATGCATTCCTAAGTCCCCACGATATCTTTGGCAAACCGTAAGCTGCAGCCTAAAAAGGTGTGTCTGGTACTGGGGATTCAAAAACGGTATTCTCCCACCATGGCTAACGGTCTATGAATTGGTACATGGATAGTAGTCCAGTATAAAAATGTAAGCACGATTGATTTGCCCATCCAGATTTAAAAAAATCTGACTTTGGAACTTCAGTATTTTACTACAAATACAAGACCTATGAGTGCATGCATGACTCTGCATGGTCTGGACACTAAAAATCATACATTCACTGAATATATGCAGCTAAGTAACTGTAAGCAGGGGTTCAGGTTTCTGCCCATTATAATCTCATCAAACACGTTGCAGAGTTTCTCAGGGGTTCTGCGATCTAAACGCATGGTATTGAACATGCGCATTTTACAAAAACTATTCATAACCTGGGAGTTCACAATAAATAATTTAACAAGCTATACACGTCAGTGTACTCTGCAGTTCAAAATTGCACTATTAGTGTGTTTGTTCTTTCGACGTTTGTGTACAGAACATAACCGTGCAGCCTTTCATGAGGCAGAGAACTCCGCCCATGTTACCTTGTTATTGTTACAGAAAACACATGGGAGGTATCGATTTAGAGTAAACAAAACTTCAGACTTTAATCATTTAAAACTAAATTTAATTATAGGTATTCTATGTAGTAGGCCTAAGCATTGGGAGGCCTGAAGTATAAGCGGGTTTTTATTGTGTATCTAAACCAATTCATTTACTTTTTAGGTCAAAGGCCCTTCATAACTATTTTCACACAATAGCCATTACGATTTTTAGAAATATGGAAATATGGGTCTAATTTTAACAAGCAATTCCATTTTCCTTCAACTCACATTTAAACACAAAACGTTCCACGTCTGGTCATCTCATTTTCAACACAACTATATGTATATAAAGTGTAAACAAAATAGATGTTTAAAAAAAAATCCACACTGCCCTCTGCTTTAAAGACGCCAGTGACTTTACCGTGTCTCTCACACAATGACCACTGGCAGAAAATATCTAACAACATTACATAAGCATAGAGACAGATTCCCCATGCACAAATCATACCATGTCCACGGAAAGGCATGATAAGCATTTTATTTTAAGCTTGAATTTTTCATGTATTTTTTTGTTGTTGTAAAGAACACAAATTTCTCGTAAGGCTCAAGCAAACTGTCCTCTGTCTGGACTCTAAATATTCTCATTAATGTCCCCAGCTGAAAACCTTACTTATTGACTTTGCCAATGTACTTTCGTGCCTAATGCCGGGCTTATAGAACAACTAGACATCATACTACTAATTTCACTAAGCCATTACCACTCATCTATTAACAAGCCATGCCATAGCGCTGCATGGTAGTAAGGCATTTTAGAACATTCTGACCTCATGGGTCTTGGGCCTTTAATGCTGGAACGGGCCTTTAATGGCAGAGATAGCCCGCTACGGCGAGTTATAAAGCTCATATGTAGCCATTTATGAGATTTCATTGTGGAAACAATGATTTGGTGTATTGGTCCAGTTGTTTCACATAAAGCAAAACAAGTCTAACTGTCCCTGAATACACCAATTGTATTTTCTGTAGAGAGGAGTGATGCACACATGCGAGTCGGTAAGTACGTTTTCAACTTTCTCAATAAAGTCAAGTAGAAGTGGCTAGACCAGCGGTACCTACGGTTCTTCCAGCACTGAACGAACGGGCGGTCAAGTTGGTCTTGAAAAAAAAAAAAAATAATAATAATAATCAGAAAGGACGGCGCCCCTGGCCCCATTGGCCTTCCAGGGACATCCTTTAGAGAAGACTCTCGGTTATGGGCCACAGTGCTCGCCCCAATGTAGACCGAATGTAGACTATACAAAGACATCCTGGACTCATGGAATGGCTCCCTTTTGCAGCCCTTCTTTAAGAAAGGCGGTAACACCGACCCCAAAAACGACAGGCTTATATCACTGCTGGACATTGAGGGGAAAGCACACACTAGCGCACTCCTTCAGGAGCTATCTAACTGGACCTCTGCTGAGGGTTTGCTGCCCTTTCACCAAACAGGATTCTGTGTGGAAGGTTTAACAATTGATAGCATCGTCTCCCTCTCTTATCTCGCCCATCAGGCCTACACTCATTACACTCCACCTGTTTTGATGACTTCTCCTCGGCCTTTGATGGAGTAGTCCAGCACATCCTCTAGCAGAAAAAAGTGGAACATCTGTCCAAACTATTGTGAGCGATCATGTCACTCTACACCAATATATGGGTGAGGGTCAAGCTATCGGGGATACTGCAACAGCAAAAATTGCTACCAACCGGTGAGTAAGAAAGGGGTGAGTGCTCGCCCCAATCTGATTTAATCTATACACCGCAGACCTGGGCCCGGCATTATCCCACGCCAACCTCCATGGATGTCAGCTCACTGAAATGTCAAGGAGAGCGGAAGTGACATCACATCAAGGGGGTAGCCAGGAAATTAAAATACCCCCCTCTGAACCAAACCTTTAAGTGATGAAAAGCAAGTAAGCCCAGCCCTTCCTAGAATAGTTCCCATCACCCTTACATCCACTCATCTATCCATCCATCCGTCCGTCCTGCTACGCTTCCATCCATCATCCTATCTTTCCATACTTCATCCATCCTATCGTTATTCTAACCGTACATAGAGATTCCATCCAATCAACTGTTCTCCCATTAAGCCAACCTTTCACCTTTACATATTTCACTCTCCCATCCAACTATCATTTTCTTCACACATCTAGCCATACTTGTCACTCTTTTATCCATTAATTTCACTCGTCATCCTTTCTATCAGTCCTTGCATTCATACTTCCTTTTTTCACCAACCCTTCCTTCCATGTTACCTTTCAACTTTCCTTCCTTCTTTTCATATTGCCTTCCTTCCATCTTTCCTACTTTTACTCTTTCACCTTTCACCACTTTTGCCTTTACAGATTCTGCAAAAATTCGTTCTTTTTAGGCATTATTTTGTCTTGCTTGTCTGTGTCTACCAGTATTTGCTGCTGTTTCTGTCTCTTTTTTCCACGCTTACATTATTTCCTTCTGCTTCACTGACTTGGGTTACATAACACCACTCAACCCTGACTTGTCAGTCGTGCCTTGCTATTCTCCAAGATTGTTCTGTCTGCAGCATTGAAGATAGTGAGACTTTTATTGATTACCCCAGTTAAGCTGCTAAAGCCCCCCGACGCCACACCATCACATGCCCTTTGATCTCCACTTTCACTCACACACATACAGACACATTCACACTTACATATACACTCTCACATAAACATACTTTCACCCGCAAGCATGCACACAACATACACTTAAAAGCATTTTGTTTTACTTACGTCAGATGCCATGGAAGGGCATAATCCAGCTAATTGTACTCCATTTTTATCACACCAATAGTGAATAATACAATATTATTCACTATTAACTGACTAATATATTATTATTCACTATTTGTTTTCAATAAAACATTAACAGAAATCAAAGAGTGGAGCCCTAACTGACGAGCGGTCACTGTGTTCCTGACACAAAATTTGCCACCTCTTCGGCCAGGGGTCGCAAAGGCAGTGCCGGGAGTCACAAAGGTTAAGTCAGGGATGGCAGCTGCCACCCCTGGCAACCCTAAATGACGTCTATGCCAACCTCGCCACCCCGAGGACTGGGCACAGGAAAATTTACCTCATGCAATATGCTGACGATCTAGTCTTTCTTGATCATACGAAAGTGGGGCTACAGAAGGCACTGAATGACTATAACATAAGGAATAAACTCATGACCAACAAAACTAAAATAGTGATTTTTAGGAAGGTACCCCCCAAAAAGGGTAATAAAATGGAGGCTGGTGTTGCAGATAATCGATTGTGTACAATATTATAACTATCTTAGGGGTTGGTTGAGCAATAATAGCAAACCAACCAAGCCACTGCAAAAGATGAAGGCTAAAGGAAAGATGGTCATACACACCCTCTGCAAAATTAAATAACACCCATTACAGTCCAACGGCCATCAGGAGGGTGCTCAGGGCTAAATCCATGCCATGGGTAAACTATGCACAACCAGCCTTCCCAAGTATACTGGCTGCTGAACTTGACAAACTCCAATGCATAGGGTACAAGAAAGTGTTTCTCCTGCCATACCACACAAGAAACGTTTTGATAAGACTTTAATTCTGCCTCCTTAATCAAAAACTTGAGTGCATGGCCGCTTTGGCTAAATATTTTTACCAGACAACTGCTGCACCCACAACATAATGAAGGCAGTAACAAAGACAATCTTTGAAAGTAAGAACAATTCCTAGCCCACTAATCTTAAAACTGCAGTGGAAACTGCACCTTGCAGTGAAGAACTGGGCCCCAGATACCATCAAATATACAGCCATCAAATTGGCAATAAAAAAAAGCAACTGCAACTCTGCTCACATGAAAAAGCAAAGGCCGCCCCTGAAAGGGGCTCAACGGGCCGGTGCCATGGAAGGGAGGCCGGTCAAACCGGTTTGTGCGGAAATGTCACACCCGCACAAGTGTGACCCCCTCCCCCCAAAAACAGAGTGGGGGAGAAGGCGCGAAAAGCCTGAAGACCAATGGGGGGGTTGAATCATTCAAACCCCCCCAATGAGGAAACGGAAAGTTACATGCAATGGGCTTGAGGGGGACATTTAAAGAAACACGCAGTTCTTGAAGGGAAAAACGGATGACCTGGGACAGCGCGCCAGCATATAACTCAAGGGGAACCTGGACATCAGGGCAAGACACGTGCAGGGTATCAAAAAAATTCACAAGCAGATGCCCTCTCTCGTTCCCAGATGAACAAATTCAGAAAGCTAGCTCCGGAGGAGAGACTAGCGATGACCCCTTTCCCGAAAAGTCTGTGGGAGCTGGCGGAGCAGTCAATATTAGTTCACAATGCGCTCAAGCCAGAGACACACAGGAGGTACTCCAAATACGCCGGGTCACTAATGGAAATAGGGGGGCTTAAATCGCTTAGAGATCCAGTGGCGACCAGACCGGCAGTGGAACGCTTCATCAAATGGGCCTACCAGCAGGGAAAAACTAAGTATTGGGCACAGGCCCACCTGGAAGCGGTGGCTCATTTAAAAAAAAAATCAGACGGGGTGGATCCCACAGCCTCACACTATATTAGAACAGCTATGAAGGGCTGGAAACAGCTCGAGGGACCAAGACAGGACAACAGGCACCCCATAGATTTCAACAAGCTGACAATACTGATAGACAGTGGCAGACGGCATGTACAAGCTAGGTCTATTCAGAGCAGTTTTTACCACAGCTTTCTTCTGGGCTTTTCGCGCAAGCGAGATAGTAGCCACATCTAAGAGAATGGGCGGCAGCAGTTGCATCCAGGCTGAGGATTGCAGAGCAGAATCAGACAGGGTGCGCTTTCTATTAAGGAGGTCAAAAACAGACCAGCGAGGCAAGGGCACTTGGATCCAGCTCAACTGCATAAAGTAAACAAAGTACTGCCCGGTCTGCAATTAAAAAGAATTATCTGACAACACGCCCTGGATCTCCGGGCCCCTTATTTATGCACAACAATGGGGATTGGTTGAACAAATACCAATTTTCAGCAGTCATGCGCAAGGCATTAAAGCAACATTAAAGCAAGGATGCCTAGCACCAGCAGTTTTTGGTTCCCATTCTTTACGCATAGGGGCGGCAACAACAGCAGCAGAGTTTGGGTTGGAAGAAAACGCCATCAAAGCTGTGGGTAGGTGGCGTTCCAAAGCATACAAAAGTTACATTTGGCCACATTTACTATAATTAGAACTTGTGTCTGATTCCATTGACAGGCGTGCCACCCAGGACAGTATGGGTGGTCGGGCACTCCTTCATTGCTAGATTACAGACATGGTGGAATCAGAACGTCAATAACATGAGAAGAGACCTAACGACAAGGAAAATCAAATGGTGGGGATTCCCTGGCATGAAGTGGGCACAGCTCCCACAGACATTACAAGGGTTAATAGACACAGCTCAGAGACATCCAGATGTTTTAATCATACACCTGGGGGGTAACAACTTGGCCATGGTGGGGAGAAAGATCCTTCTAAGTGAGATCAGACAAGACCTGATGGAAATAACAAGTGGAGAAGTGTGGCTCAATGGTTAGAGCGGCAGACCCTGATGCAGAAATATGGCCCGGGACCAGGGTTCAATTCCCGCCTCGGTGGGTCTTGGGCTTAATTTCCTCGGACCTGATAATTCTCGCATTGGTGCCTAATCAAATTCATGGGTCCCACTTTGTAACTCTGAGCAATAGCTTGCTTAATCTCCACAACGGCCCCACCAACGCTGGGATGCCTGGCTTCACCTTGGAGGTTGCCCAGGAGTGGGCACCTCACAGGGAAAAGCCAGGAGGGGTTCCACAGCGGTATGCGTACAGCGCCTTGAGACCCTAACAGGTGAGTAGTGCGCTATACAAGTATGACGTTTTTTTAGTTTACAAGGTTGTGCGGCAACACCACCATCATATGGTCAGAAATAATCGCCAAGATCAAGTGGAGAGGGGTTGTGTCAAGCAAGGCAGTGGGGACAACTCCAGAAGGAAACTGAACATTGCAGTCTGACAATACTGCAAAGCAATTGGGCTTGAGAGCATACGCCACAGCTTGATCCATCCCAGAAGACCAGAGTTATACGCACCAGACGGCGTACATCTATCATCGGTAGGAATGGAGATCTTCTGGGCAAACCTGGCTGCAGAGATGGGACAGTCAGGTGTTAGAATCCATTTTGAATTGCTTCGTTTCTTTTACACGTGTAAGTTTGAGCTTTTGTTGTCTCTGAACGCACTGTCTATCACATATGTTATCTTATGTATATTTGTTTAGGTAAAATAAGCCTGGTTCCACGCCATAGGCTTGCAGCTGGTTTCTTTCCCTAACTGGGGCACTGTACTCATTATAATTGTGTGTTCAAATAACTAACTGACCTCGGCTGTGGTATTTTGGGGAGGGAAAGGCTGATATCTATACCTTTGAACCACGTAATCCTTTGAAGGGTCTCAAGAATGTGGGGAGTCAGGCAGCTGCAGAAGGGAGGCAAGGACAAAGCTGGGAATGGAACCGGTGTGTGGAAACTGATTAACTCCTTAAAATATCTGTATGACGTATATCATTTTTTACACATTTTATGTATCCTTTGATGTATGAGTATAAATATCACTGTTAAACGCTTTATGCTAGCACACTTTACTTCGGGCCTGGGATGCCAGTGGTAAACCTGTCCTCTTTGCTGCAGCAAAAATAAACAGACCTTTGGTCATTGATTTTTCACTCCGGCTCTCCGTGTCAAAAACTCCTTTGTAAATGCATTTGTAAGTATCTGCAAATATGTGCATTTGACACAGGCTGCTCATTAAAAACAAAAAAAAGGGATGGGGGGGGAGCTACCTGGAGACGTAAGCCTCTCAGGCAGCGCGGCGGAAATTAAAGAACGTTTTTACCAAAAGAATCAGTAGGCACACCTAGTAAGGCAGTGTGCAGATGGAAGGCCACACACCTGGGGATGCCTTACGGCAGGGTGAAAAGAGGCCAGCTAAGGGAAGTAAGCGGAAAACGGCACTCGCAGCCCAGACCTGCCAGGACAGATGGCAGGGCACAGATAGATGCCAGGTAGCGAGTTGGACCTAATCCAAAAATTTGAAGCTACCCCCTCGGAGAAACATGGTAAAACTAACACTATGGACTGAGCTCCCTCAGAAAAGAAATGTTACATTGCCTACAGACAAAATGGGTCAAAGAGACATGACAAACAGAGGCCAGGACTCAAAGGCCGATCAGTCACAGCAATTTCTGATTTTTTAGTTTGAATTTATTTGAAATTGATTGTACATGATGTACGAGACGAACAACCAAGTTTCATTGTTGTATTAACATAATTGTGATTTAATTAGAAGTGATATTAAGGCCTCGCCACATCAACTGATTTTAATACTTATGGGCAATTGAACATGTGTCTATGTTAATAAAAGCGGCCAAGTTATATCCACTAATAAGTGTGAACAGTGCTTGGTTGTTTTTTGAACGCCACCGGCGGGGCAAAAAAGGGTAAATATAAAATACTGGAATGAGACAACTGTAGGAGTTATAGACACTAAAGCGCTACTCGTGGGAGACCTACCCGCCTCCCTAATGGCACCCGAAACAAACCAGTCATGCAAACCACACCTTTACCAAGCATTAGGAAAACGTGGTTTAAAACTCATTCTATGGCCAGGACTGGTGTCAGTTCCAATCAAGGAACTAAACTGGGCATTTAAATCTCTTGAAAATATCACACGTTGCAGACTGTGAGACTATAGAAGGGAATCGCTGTCTCATATTATATTTTGTTGCCCTGCACTGCCGGTCGCACACTCTTGAAGCCTATTTTGTATACAGCATGGCACTCGCTTGGCTAAAGAGGCCAAACACCCCTTATCCTTTCTGGAAACAGGGGAATAGATGCCCAAACTCGGAAAATCTATACACCAAATCCATCTGTTGTTTAAGGCCAAGTTGCCAGAGGCCCCACCCAGTGACCGGCCCTTGCCCCGCCCCATAGCAAAGAGCAGCTGAGCACACAATTGATTCTGCCCCAGCTACATCAGCCTCCGGGCACCGGGCTGTGCACTCTGACAAGGTGCGAAGAGTTGTAAGCTTCCGGGAGTCATCACCTGCCCCTCCGACCCCATACATGTGGTTAATCATTATGCATGAGCATCACTTCTTGTCTGCCCTCCTTGGTATTCTAGTGTAAGTGACATTTAACTTATGTTTTATCAGACCGAAAGGGCCGTGTCAACCTGTCTCTCACTGGACGTCTCTGGGACGTGGAAGGGGGGGTCTTCTTAAAGTAATCATCAGGTTTAAGAACCAGCCTCCTTTTGATGCCTCGTTATAATAGGTCTTACATTTTTTAAGCCCTTATAGTCCTCCTGCATTAAGGGGCTTGGCACTACAGTCTATGACTGCGCCAACGGAAAATTCTCATGCATGAAGACACAGCTTGAGCTCTTAATGCTTTTCAGCAGTCATGATCAAGGCCACCGTACTGTCCACTCGGTGTCATCACATGCAAGGCTTTTTGGGTATATAATACTGTACCTGGCTTTTTACTTGCAAATCATTGCAGTGGTATTTGATAACTGTGATCCACCGGTCTCAAAGGTAGTTCCTGGCGAGTAAAGTCTCAGGGCACCAGTGTTTTGCTTATGTGGGTCACCGGTTACGTGTCTGAACTGCTGATTAAATAGTATCTGACCTGGAGGTTTACTTGAGCTCTAGCTCTTGGGAATGATCTTTAACTGGTTCAGTAATCCATGTTTTTGCAGCAAAGATACAAAACGAACACCTCTCATGTTTAAGGAGTTCTATGGGACTCTGTATCTTCATGAATTTCCAGATCCGGGCCCAGCAACTTGGCTTGACAGCCCGTGTTTGAGCCAGCTCTACCCTTTGTAGATATAACATAATAGATATATCTGTGGACTGACAACACATTCATCTTGGCACAAGTGACATAATGCATGTTTGTTACCCAAGTCAATGGACTTACATTCTTGTCCTGAGAATGATGAAAGGCGGGGTTTCAACCTGCGACAATAGGGGCAAACATCAATCTCTGCAGTGGATGCTCTAGTCCATCGAGTCAAAAGACCCTGTTATGGAATAACAAGCCCAATGTCTTCATCCTCAAGCTGGAAATGATTTATACTGGAATGTAGTATAAGCCTTGCACATCTTGGCTACATCATCCTTTGATCACAATTTAAACTTTGTGTATCCAAGGGAACTTCTGACTGTAAAGGTAAAGCCTAAACAAAATATTGATTTTTTTTGTACTGAATGGTTATTTGTATGACACTTTCCATATCCCTTGAGAGGCCTCAAGTGCTTTTTTGGTTGAGGAGTAAAATGGCTACTGTATCGAAATCATTAATATAAAGCACCTGTAGCACTGAGAGAATACAAAGAAGTGATGGACGGAACGCTTGAATTAATTTCAGACACTGGTAATTATTCTGAGCTGCTTCCCAGTCCATCGTTTTTTTGCCTACCATGCCACCTTAGATTAGACTATCCATATGCAAATCAGCCTTGGCTTTGCTGCAGTATGAGCAGTCCAGCCCATACTGGCAACCCATGCCATCTACAAACCGGAACACAAGCAGGCCTCTTCAGTCAGGTGCAGCTTGGTTCCAGTGACACAGTGTGCACAAGATGCAACTCTGGGTATGCCGTCACACTTAGGGCATCACAATGAGTAATGTAAAAAAGTGAGGTAGAAGGGATACAAGATTCATAGCTGTTGTATGATAGGATTAGTTGATGTCTTTCTCAGAAGGAATATGTGAGGATCTCACCGGGCAAGGCTCTTTGCAATTTCATGGGTCAGACTTAGGATGGGTTGAGAGACGAGATCAGAGCAAAAGGGAAGGTGGGATTTGATTGTCCTTTTAAACTAATGCATATATTTTTTTGATGTTGGTGAGAAAGTGTGGCACGCATAGGATTAGCTGGGTGAGGATGTCTATTCAATAACATTCCCACATAGCTGTACACATAAGTTACCTTGAGTATAAAATAAAGTTGATTTGGGTAATAAGGCACATAGGCCCAGCTTCTCAAAGTTTTAGTGTACAGCGTTACTTTTTTTAATGCTAAACCAACGTTTTTAATTATAAACTGACGCTAAACTTTTTTTGCATTTACAAACCAACGCCAATTGGTATTTGCATTGGTTTGTGTGGCAAAGTAAAGCAAAGCAGTGCGAAACGCTCCTTTGAGTTACTTTGCTTCATGGGGGATCTACATGAGTGGCACATGGACGTACCCGTGCTAGTACCCGTGCTACTACCCGTGCTTTTTTACACTAAAATCCTATTCTAAAACATCAGAAGAAAGGGTTTAGAACCAAAAATGAATGCCTTTTAAAGGCAGGTGCAAAAAGGAGAAAAGTTTTTATTTCTCCTGGCTTTTCTGATTTTACATGTGGACTGCGCTGTACATTACACATACAAAGTTGGAAAAGCATTTGCTCTTGTTGAGCATAGTATTTTGTACAGGAAGGATACCCTTGCTGTACAAAACCTATGCTAGACTCACGCACACACCAAAGCACTATGGCGCTAAGATGTGTGCATGCTGCACGGCAGCTGAAAACAGCGACGGTGCTAGGGAAAACGGGGGGTGCCATTTGTATCAGAAAATGGCACTCTCCTCTCTCCTTGTCACGCAATGCAGTGCAACAACTTTGGGTGCTGCGCTGCATTGCCTATCATCTACCCAAATCTGGGATATAGAATTAACATTATATGCAGATCTTTCACTGTCTGATCTTAAAGCGAAGAAAGAGCACAGATGTAGTTATGGAGCAGCATTTTTTGCTTAGCTTAAGTGCATGTTCTTGGGCGGTATGGGCAGAAGTTTTGTTATAGAGGTAGGGTGATGGTTCACAGGGGTACAAGGAAGATTCAAAAGCTGAGACTGATGTTGGTGACTTATGAGAGGCTATGAAAAGGGAAGTTTATTGTGGAAAAGATGCATGCGGAGCAGTTATCTTTTGTGTACCAGACAAGTGCAGAGCTAAAGTGATGTATGAGTGACATGAAAGGGATGGGACTGGGAGGAGGACTGAGAAGGTGAGGCAGACAGAGGATAGAATAACCTCAATGGGCCACAGACAGGAGAAGAGGCAGAGGTGGAATTATCAGCGGAGTCTAGCTCCTCTAAGTGGGAAGAGTGTGACATTTTTGATCAATTTCTACAAGGTCATCAAGGCTTGCATCATTGCCTTCCCTTTGTTAAAAAAATGGAAACAGAAGCCTTCCCTTATTCACTGGATGCGGGATACAGGGTAGCTTTTACCGGAAAGGATTTTTTTTTTTTTTTACTCTGGAGCTGTTTAACACCTTCAAGATATTTTCTCCCTGCTTGGTGAGGTGATGAGAGGAAAAAGGAAAAGCCTGTTTTAAGGGCTCTCTTACTCAGTGGTACTGGTGGACAGTTAGGATTTCTGGGAATTCTCTTGTGTTTGAAGCTTTTTTCTGCATGTTAAGAAAGATTCACAGCATGTAAGATTTTAATGGAAGTTAATGCTTAGCCACAGTTTTCTGTATTGCAAGGGTTTGCCTGTACAGTAACTCCTGCCTCTTGTAACTTAACTTGTAGTAAATAACTCATAGGGAAAACAAATCTCTACCATTTATGTTGTAAGGGCAAGTAATACTGAACTTTTCTACCATGAACCCAGAGTAGATCTCAAACCATGTTCTAGTCTAGGATTTCAGTCACAAGATATTGGAGTAATGGGAACTATCTGAGCTAGCAACATTACATTTTGTGAAATAATTTCTGACTTGTGAAATCATACAGGCACTGTTGAGGATTATGCAGGCACCAATTGAGAATATGTTATTGTTGTGTTATCAAAAGAAAAACTCTGGGGGCTGGGTGTGGAGCTTTCAAGAATTCAAAGTGGACAACTAAGTAAGAGAGATGCTAAAGGACGCTTTCTCTGTCCCCCGTGGGTAGAGCAAATCTGTACAAGATGACTGCACTCACCAAGTTCCCCTTCTTACTTCAGAATACACAGTTCGGAGACCCAGAAGTGTTTTTTTCTTTATTTATTTATTTATTTTGTTAAATCCATGACTGCATTCAAGCGAATCCTGCTGTGAGATGATTGGACTCCTAGCATCGCACTGCAGACCATGACTAGGGATCCATACTTTGGTGGGCTCGGTCTCCTAGATCTTTATTTGTATTACTGGGCTGCACAACTGCAAATTCTCAACGACTGGACATTTGCCCCTCAGGAGGAAACCTCCCTGAAAGAAGACCAATCTTTGGAAGCTTTACAATGAACGCAGATCTCCCAGATCCCCGCCCCAATGGATTTAGTGATTAGAATGTGGAAAACTGTGACCTGAAAATGTGATGGCAGGTAAGACCCATGCTAGAGACTCCTTTGTGGGACTCAGCGTTTCTGGAAGCCCTACAAAGCAGGACTGCAGACTCCAGTGGCATATAACCAGGATATCAAAACTGGGACCACAGGGCCTGATTCCTTTGTCCGAGCTACAGTTCTAATATAAGACGGCCACAGCTCAATGCTTTCAATACTTGCAGGTCTAACATGCCCTCCAAGAATCTCAAGACAGACTACACAAGGTCTCTGATGAGATGCCGCTGGTATATCTGCTACTGTTGTCTCCTTTGTATAGTCATAAGATCTCCATCACATACAAGACACTGGTAGCCAATAGCCAGCCTTCCTTGGCGGCACTACAGGGACGTTGGGAGGTAGACTTGGGGATGTTGACAGACTGTGGAGAGGCATGTCGCAATACCCACGAGGTGGCCAATAAGGCACGGTACAGGCTGATACAGTTGAAAATTCTCCTTGTACAGACATTACCAAGACCCAACTACACCTAAAGGGTAGAGCTGCCAACGGCAAGTGGCTGTAGCCAATGCAGACCTTGGTACATGCCATCTGAAACTGTCCATTCAACCAACAGTACTAAATACAAGTGGGGAAATGTCTCTCTGTGGTTGTTGTACCCAGTGGAGCGAATATGAAAACTGGCCATCCTGGGGATACGAGGGGACCAAACGCCACCCAGCAATAATTTATTTTTCTGTAACGTAGTCCTTATCACAGCTTGAAGAGACATCACGCGCAAATGTGAGAGCAGCGACACACCTTCAATATTACAATGGCAGATGGGGATGGATTGATGCAGACAGGCAGAATGCACAGCATACAAAAGCAGGATATGCCCAAGAAAATTTGAAAAACCTCTGGGAACCGTGGCAAGAATAAAGACATCTTGTTTGTTAGTTCAGAATTTCACAATAGTTTGTAATACGTCCAATGTACATGTACTACTGAAGGTTAGGTGTTGTATGATATCAGTGTCAGATTTTTTTTTTCTCTTTACATTGTTGTTCATGGCATAGTAAAAAAGTAATTTACTCAAAGATATTTTTGTTTGGATTCTACTTGGTTTAAATATTATTTCAAACACACTGCTATTAGTTAAAGCTTTGCATTTTATTTCTACTTACAAAACACTACATCCAAACCATGTCAGTAATTGAAGATTTATAGTCCATATATTGCTTAATACGGGTGTTTAATTCTAACCATGCTTCAACCAACCTAGCATTGTATTTTGTGCTGTCTTTAGGCCACTTCAGCAATAAAAATGCACACAAATAAGTTCAGTGCAGGCTGGTTGGTAAATAGGCGAAAATGTTGATATTAAAACTGGGACACTGCTCTGTGGTAGACAAGAAATTCAGTCACATGATTGTCTAAGTAACTGCATTTTTAATTATTTCCTGAAGAAAATGTTCTTTGCGTCTGCTTTCAATGCAAGGTAAAAGGTATTCTAAAGTGTTGATCTGTGCATTCATAATGATTTACACAAGTGGGACAGGTTTGTTTTTTGTTTTTTAAACTCTTACCACCAAATGGCATTACATTTTAGATGTATTCCACTTTCCACTAGCAACCAGTGACTCGTTAACACCACGACCAGTGATATGATTAGATCCATTTGATCTGTTTGAAGGAGAGGTAGAATTGTGCTTTGAAGTGACAAATGGAAATTACCAATTAGTACAATGCATTTGAATGGAGGAAGATAAACTAATATTTACTTCTCTGTCCCTCAACTTTTAGGATGGAGTTGGGACTGTTTGAAGAAATTGCAACCATACAAATTAGTTAATTTTAATTTCGGAAAATACTTTTAAAAAAAAGTATGTTTTTCTCCCTCATCACGATGTAAAGCATTGGCAAAGCCAATAGGTCTGCCTATGCAAGATCTATTCACTTTGTCAGTGTTTTTAGCCATGTTCTACAGCTGTCCACCTGCTGCGGAGCATGGCTGAAAGTTGTAGTATTGTATTTGATGTGTTGTGTGTCTTTAACATTGATTTCTTCCCATGACATAGTGCCGTTCTGGAAGGTTGGAGGTTGTCATGATGTGAGCGTCTTTCTGAGAGCGGTTCACCGGACAAGCATGACCTTACATTGAGCTCCGTGTTGTGGGTTTATTTATCACAATAAACCTAATTTACTGAACTTTGTCTCCGTCTCCTTGATGATTCTACATTTATTGGTACCAGGAGTGGGGTATCGTTCCAGGTGTGGACATCACTCGAGCTGCATTGTTTGAGGAGTAAAGAAGAGCAAACCCACTGACATAGAAGTTGGCGGCTTTGGTAAAATAACTATTGGTGTTTTGCGACTACGAGTGGAGAAACAGAAAGAATTAAAGGCAAGCTTACAGTTGCGTTGGAGTCTTAAAATGTGTTCTTTCGCATCTTGCGGTATTCTAATGCTGCTGGGAATCCATGATTACGTGGCTTGAAAGGAGTTTCCAAAGCTTTCCTGGTCGGTGGAACGTCAAAAATTCAACGTATTATGTAACACAAGCTTACAACGTGAGCTTGTTGTACAGGGAGAGGTTAGACGTCCTGTGTTGTGTGGACGCTTGTTGCTAAGGCCAACGAAGAGTCGCTTGACACGAAGAAGCCCCGTGTTATGTGGACGAATCGTGCACTTCTTGTTCTAGGAGCAACTGGATCGTTTCAACTCGTTGAGGAAGTTGGAGCAATTTACTGGAATAACTCTTAAAAAAAATTTGGGAAAAAGAGAATGAAGATTTTCTGATCTAACTATGGCAGCCAATAATAATGTTATTATTCAACCACCACCTTTATTTTACAATGTCCTGGGAAACCCACTTTTAAATGGAGGCAGTGGTTACGTATCTTTGAAAACTATTTAGTGGCTTTTGGAGCAGCAAGATACAAATCAGACCGCAAAATTGCTTTATTGTTTAATCATTTGGGTGTGGCTGGCCAAAAGGTCTTTGACAACTTACCTTAACTTCCAATTCACATATAGCTTTATTCGGTTACCATCAACCATAAAAGCAAAACCATCACTCAAATACAAAAGTTATAATAAAAGAGAAAAAGACAAATATCACAAATTCAACATATATAAAAATATATCTATTTTAAAAAAAAAGATAAAACATGGGTACTTAAAATCATAAGGATGCTTTCCTTCAAGGTGTACTTGACACCCTAGACCCTATCATTCGGCCCAAAAGGCAGTCACTAAGATCGTGAGATCTTGTTTCAGTCTTAAACGAATAATTAAAACTGAAGACTAAAACAGATCATTAACATTTGTCATTTTATAAAAAGCGATTACGTATATGCCATGCGGCTGCAATACACTTGCTAACCGCACAGAATAGAGACGTGGAAGTATCCCTCATCATAATCCTTTTAATCCTTAAGGCAGCCATACAATGTCTCATCCCCATAATGCTGCACACTGGTCTTAGCCACTTCCGTCCAGCAATCTTATATAAATGGGCATATAAACATGAAATGTATAGTGGATTGGATTCTGGAGTACAATTGCAACTGGGACATTAATCAGTACTTGGGGCAGAATTCCGAGTACTACCAAAGGATTTGAGAGGTAAGCAGCCATATCTAAACTGAATATACAGACTTTTGCATAGTGGATCAAGAATCAGATCTATAAATAGTTCAAAGTACGGATACCACTTAAAATCTAAAAATTGAGAGGTCAATCTGCCATGTGATAAACACAGCAGACATCTGATTTCTGAGGGAGGCATCAAACCTAAATTCAGTAATTTGGAAGCCATCCAAAAGGCACCCGCGCCCTCTGACAAGTATACTCTTAGGTCTTTCCAATGCCTGTGTGAGTACTATGCTTGTTTTGTGCAGGGATACTCCATTATTGTTCAGCCTTTAAGGGAGTTACTTCATAAGGGAGTGAAATTCGTCTGGTCTTAGGAAGTTAATGAGGCATTTGAAAAAGTGAAAGGATTGATATTAAGAGCTCCAGCTTTGAAACCCTTTATTCCTAAAGGTGATTGCTTTATAACTGTTGATGCTAGTCTAAGGGGACTAGGAGTGGTTTTGGGACAGTTTGTGGATGGAGGTGAGACTACTGTAGCCTTTGCGTCAAGGATGCTTACAAATGCAGAAAACAAAACTATAGCACTATTGAGAGGGAGGCTGTGGCTTGTGTTTGGGCGGTGCAAAAATTGAATGTTTGTGTGTGGGGCAAACCATTTTAACTGTTTACTGATCTTAAACCATTAGTATTTTTACTTTCAGGGGATGGTCTAGGCAAAGCTTCTGCTTGCTTGGTTTGTATTTTAGCCAAATTACAAAAATATGTGCGCGTAAAATACATCCAAGGTGGGAACAATTTTAGAGCGGACTGCCTGTCGCGGTTGCCGGTTATTATGGAACATGTTTCGGATGATGAGGATACTGAATGTGTGGTAGGAGTGGTAGATGTGTTGCAAGGTGTAGATGGGCAGCTTTCAGAAAATGAGTGGAGGAAAGCTATGGAGAGTGATGTCATATTAAGAAAAGTGTTGAACTATACAAGAGAAGGGTGGCCGAGGAGAGTGGAAGGAGAATTGCAAAGTTTTGAACAGGTGTCGCCTGAACTAACTTGTGAAGGAAATATCTGCATGCAGGGTGGATTATTTGTTCCTCCAAGAAATATTAGATCCAAGATTGTGGAGACTGCACATTTAGGTCATTTAGGGGTTTCGGCCACTTGTAAGAGGTTGAGACAGTTTTATTGGTGGCCTAAAATGGATTCAGAAGTAAGATCTTTTTATTGATCTTTGTCCTCAATGTGTAGTGTCTGATAAACGTTGGGTGACCAGAGAAAAAATATTGACACCTCTTACAATACCAAAAGATCCTTGGCACAAAATTGCGATGGACTTCTCAGGATTTCAATTGTTGCCTCAAGGAAATCAATATTTGTTGGTTTTAATTGACTATTTTACCAAATGGATTTATTTTGATTTTGTTGATTCCACTTAAGCGAGAAATGTGATTAGGTGCGCCTAAATAGCTAGTCACAGATACAGCTCACATTTTATGTCAAAGGATCTGCAACAATTTTTGTTCTTAAATGATGTTAAGCATTTTATGTTGCTCTGTATAGACCTGCTGCCAATGGACTTGTTGAAAGGGCAAATCGTTTTTTAAAAGAAGGAATTCAGACTGAGCTATCTTCTGGTATGGATGTTGCAAGTTATTTGAAAGAAAAATTGTGGGCGTATCATACCACATCTCACTCTACTACAGATGTTTCGCCTTTTTCATTAATCAGAGGTCGCAAGCCTTATGTGAAGTTTGTTCCAAATTGGTTGTGTAAAGGGGAGGAATGTGAGTTTTTGTGTAAGAACAATATCAAAACAAGGATTGAAGAAAAGCAATGGGTTAAAAGAAAGTACTTTGACAAGGCAAAACATGTGAAAGAATTTGAATTCCAAGAAGGTGGCTGGGTCGTTTTAAAAAAACCCACTAAAGTCTTGAAAGGAGAATCGAAATTCCATATGCCTTCAAAAGTATTGGAAGTTGGTAAAAGTGTTGTGTTACTTTCCGATAAAGGGTGTTGGAATAAAAACAGTTATACTGATTACTGCTCAGCAAGCAAAGCTTTATCCAGATACTTGTTAGAAAGGATTTGGAAGAGGATGATTCTATGTTAGGCACGGATGCTAATATTTCTTTGTCAGGGGGGTAAAAGGTGTGTTTCCAGTGATGAAGGTGTCGCTTTGCATGAGGACTCGAGTGAGGAAGCAACAAAGCCTGTCAAATGTTCTTGTTTCCAAAGGCCCATTGTATTGCCAACAAAATTGTTGTGTTATGATCTATCTTCGTGTGTATTGTTCTTTTTAACTTCATTTTTGTAAAAAAAAAAAAAAAAAAAAGGAAGATGTGTAGTATTGTATTAGATGTGTTCGATTTCTTTAACATTGATTTCTTCCCATGACATAGTGCCATTCTGGAAGAATGGAGGTTGTCATGGTGCGAGCGTCTTTCTGAGAGCGGTTCACAGAACAAGCCTGACCTTCCGTTCAGCTCTGTGTCGTGGGTTTATTTATCACAATAAACTTAATTTACTGAACTTTCTCTCCGTCTCCTTGATGACTGGATCAACCTCCCCTTCTACAAAAGTATTTTAAAAAAGTGCTATGACACAGATAATGGCTGTGTCCTAGTGTTTTTTTTCCTACTTTTAACTATGCTGCACAGCAGCCACGCAGCTTAACACCTATTTGGCTTTGTCAATGTTTTATTTGCCGTGATGTATAAATGAGTGTCTGTTGACATGGTTGAAAGTAAAAAAAAAACAACAAAAAAAAAAAGAAATTGTGCTAAAAAGCAGCCGGAGTTGACTGCGTCATAGCACTTTTAAAAACATGTTTTTTTTTTTTGTTCTAGCTATGATGCTACAAGTCTAAAAAAAACATCGGCAAAGTGTTTTCTAATCCCGTCTGATGGGTGAATGGTATTGGAAGGAGGCAGACTCTGAGTCAGCTTATCATCCTGTGATCCTGGGCAAATCACTTAAAATTACATGAATGTGAACTTATGTAATGTGCCTGGTGTTCCTGAGAACATCACATTAAAATAAAATTATTTAAATGAATGTGAAAAAAATATTTTTCATGCACACATCGCTCTCACCCTGTTCCGACAAAAGCATTCCCGTTTCACCAATGATTAATTAAGGACCATGGTGGACGAAATCATCAGGGTAGAGCCACAGCTGTTCAGGGCACAAGTCCAGCAAACGTCAATGGCAAAGAAGATGGAGTTATGGTAGAGAATCATCAACAAGGTGAGCTCAATGGGAAGCTACCCACCCAGAAAGGACGACATATGGAAGAGGTGAACAACCTGAAAGGGAAGGTTCGGCCCATGGAGTCCAGACACCAAATTGCCCTAATGAAGACTGGCGGTGAGCCCCCACCTCCTCCCCTGGAGAGCACATCATGGGAGGAGAAGGTCTTGGCGATCCTGCACCCTGAGAGTCTCATTGGAATCTCCGGAGGACTGGAAACTGGTAAGTCACCTATAATCCCCTTGAAGAAAGGATACCTGTAATGCATGATACCTCATCCCTGCATGGCCACCCTACCCCACGAACACCAATCCCATGACTACACACCCAAATGCACACAATGCATGTACAGCATGATGCACTACAACTCCCACAACGCATCACCCTTTAGCCACCTAACAAGGCACTGAGGCATGACACATAACATTCAACTCACAGCCCCTGGAAAGTACCTCAGGCAGATGTGAATAACAAGCCGTGTCATCCACAGAGGTCACTGAGAATGTCGTCAGACAACCAGTGCCACGTACAGGCAGTCCTCCACCTGATAAAGACCCCAGTGATGACAGCGACACAGGATGTCTGCAACTCGAAGACCTACCCATCCGGGCTCTCTGGGCAGTCCGCCTCCACCAGCCTCACCCAGGACACCAAAAAACTTATATTTCATTGGCATTTCATCTGGAATTCAAGCAGGTGTAACATAGCGCTTATTATACTGTATATCATACTACATAAGTCGTATATATGATACCCATACATTGCATAGGCAAATTGTACTTTCACCACAGCATGCGAGTACCTTTTAATCGTTAAAGTTATCACCCCGTTGTTTAAGTGAGCCTCACCCAGGACACCATACAGCTCCCCACAATCTCTGCCGCCACAACACCTATCGCCCAACGCCCCCACACCAGTGTCTCTAGGCCACATCAATGTATAGTGTGCCCACCAGTACAGGGACCTGAGTCAGCACCCACTACACGAGACGATGAAGGTCCTGGTGTAAGTAGGAGTGGGCACACAGAGCTAGAGACACAGGTACAGGGGGCTCTGCCCAGTGGGAGGTCCCCCTAGGGGCCACAGGGAGGGTCAACCTAGAGAGCCACCTGCTTGTGAGGCCATAGCACTAGTCGTGAGAGCATACAATCTATCCCAGGACAAGATGGGCCAGATATTAGATCTGTTTAGGGAAAACCTGAGCCAGCAGAGGGAGTACCACCAGGAGGCAGAAGTGGCATGCCCTCAATGCCACCATGGCCTGCATGAAAGGCTAGATTCAGGAGCTAGTCACAGTCCTGCGTGAGTCCTCCACCCACCACCAGGCCCCTTCCACTAGCCAACCTACTGACCAGACTTCTACATCTGCTGCAGTTAGTGGGATGGTGGCCATGACTGAGGACTCACAAGTCACTACTGAGCCAACCACTGTTGCTGAGGAACCCCCACGTAAACGTGGTCGCACAGCCAGAGATCCTGCAGGGACTGAAGCCAAGACCAATCCCACTGCCAGGAAATGAGCCTCTCCAGAACAGTCTCTCTTGTTTGCCACTGAGAAACCTTGTTGACTTCCTGCTGCCATAACCCCAATTGAAAATGCCACTTGGATACTGGACCTGTGCTACCCACTGCTTGGCCTAACAGACTGATGTCTCTGCACACCATGGTCCCACTTCTTTGCACCCTATCCTTCCCTTTGTTATGCACAATAAATACACTTACACACAAGTTATGGTGTTATGTGTTTACTCATTGTAATGGTGCAACAAATGTGTGACATGTCACAGAAATTGAGTCGTACAACAGAGAGAAGATGTGTATGTGTCATCCTGTCATTTGGTTCCCTGCATCAAGGTCACTGTCCACACATCCCTGGGTCCTCAGGTAGCAGAGAGGGAAGAGTAGTGAAACATCATCCACTCACATCTGCAAGTGATAGCACAGAATGTACATCACATATCAGTTGCACTGTTGCCAACAGTATGTACCTGCACATCATGATGGTTAACCGATTTACAATGTAGGTTTACACACTGATAGACAATCCAATGCTATTGCACACATGACTACAACCCTGTTCAGGTACTAGGAGACAAGGTAATTGTTGCATCTAACAGTAATCACCTGAGGCACAGACAATAATTGTAGTTGTACTACACAGCTCACACCCTTGAATGCCAAGTATTCACAACAATTGAAGTCACAAGAAGCAGCATACAATGCCAATGAATATATGATACCAGAATGTACAAGTCACAAATGTGTGAAGAAGATAGGATGTCTGAAGTATCTGCAACACAGACAGATTAAGTAGAAGACATCACAGTGGGACTGTTAACCTACTTGTCAGACCACTCTTGTATACACACATCTGATACCCCGATGGGATCAACACCTACTCATATCAGGAAGAGATAAGGAAGAACACCCAACCTGTACTTCATGTGAAATGTAGAGAAGTACCTACCAGAAGCTTAGCTAAGTATTGCTTGATGAGCTCTGTCATTGTACCTACATCTTCCTCATCCCCATCTTCGTCACTCATATTTCCTCCCTCTTCTGCCACCAGATTGTCCCCTACTCCTACCACCTCCAGCAATGGGATACTCCTCCTTAGTTCCAGACTGTGGCTCACCTTCTGTGGTGAGTACTGCAGGTAACTCCCAGAGATGTGCAGACATCTGAACCCTGCCTTCAACAGACCGAATGTCCTTTCTATCACCCTTCTTGTCCTCCCATGAGCCTCATTGTATTGTTCTTCGGCCCTGGTCCTTGGATTCTTCACGGGTGTCAGTAGCCAGGAGAGACTGGGATAACCTGAATAGCCTGTGGATAGGGTAAACTAACATATACAATCCACTCTGTCACTTGCAGACTGAGTAGGAAGGCTGGGGTAACAGTGATTATACATAAACTCATCATACTCATCTACGAGGTAGGCCCTCACTCTTTGTAGAGGTGCCATCAACCGTGGGATGCTGCTATTCCTGAGGATGTACAAATCACGGACAGACCCTGGAAACCTTGCAGTCACTGGGAGATGTACTGGTCAGCTAAGCAGACCATCTGAATATTAATGGAGTGAAAGCTCCTACGGTTCCTGTACACTTGCTCATCAGCCCTGAGTAGTATTAATACAATGTGGGTGCCATCTATGGCCCCAATCACGAGGGATATGTCCCATTGCATAGAAACCAGCCTTCACACTGGCCAAATCAACATTATGGGGAAACTGAATGTAGCTGTCCATATGTTTGACTAAGGCGGTCAAGGCATTCTTCAACACCTTGCTGAACATAGGTTGGGACATGCCTGTTGCCATTCCCATTATCCCATCGAATGAGCCAGTGGCCAAGAAGTGGAGGACGGACAGCACCTGCACAGTTGGAGGAATGGCTGTAGGTTATCGAATGGCTGGCAGCAAACCAGACTCCAACTGGGTGTACAGCTCCCTCATTGTAGCACGGTTCAATCGATAGTGGGAGATGATGCGGCGTTCTTCCATCATTGCCACGTCAACCAGGGGCCGGTACACAGGCGCATACCTCAACATCCACAGTGGTCAGCATAATACACATTGCATACATCCCAATTGTGTCAAAGATTACAGTTCATGCATCCTACTACATGGTCTTATATGGAGAATCAACATCACATTTGCTACCACTTGTTGCATGCAAAGCAGATTTCAAAGTGCCAAGCTGTTGCAATTCTCATGTTAGTTGCACACATATCTTGGATTTACAATGGATGACATCAGTTAGCTGCTTGTCGGTCACCTCTGTGTTCAGTCACCATCAACATGTAAGTGTATTTCCTATCTGTCATGATGTCATGTTCTGAATCTGTGCACACTCCAAGTTAATACCCAATTGTAATAACTCATCACATGTCCATGATGGAAATGAGTAGTGACGCTATAAAGTTATGCAATCATAATAGCTGCACTGCAAAATGGCTGCTGCCTGTCCTGCATGCAGGGGACAGATGTCAGTGAGCTCATTCTGCTGGCATGTGCCGTCATGGCGATAGGCGGTTGGAACAGCCGTGCAACTCCTCACTGGTTAACATTGATGTGTATGGCATACAGGGACCAATGACGATTATCGCCGGAGGTGACGTGCAGACCACTGCGGCCGTGACCGCCATTTTCTACAGTGTATCTCACTTGACTCCTGACTATCTAGCCATCAAGACCTCCACTAAGTGTGCTGTGGGGCGTGTTCCTGAGAGCCACAATGGTGCATGTTACAGGGGATATGGCCTCCGCCTTGACATCAGAAGAACTGGAGAAACTTGTGGATGGGGTCCTACCCCTGTACACAAAGCTGTACGGGGGTCTAGAACAGCAGGTAGGTTGCAAATGGCTATTGCTGTTGCTAGATGGGTATGTAAGTGGGTTAGTATGTGTATGCAGAATGTTACAGTGAAGGGTGTACCTACGGATGTGACTGCTAGGAATGTTGTAGAAGTTGTGTACGATGCTGATATGTGTACTGTTAGTAGTCCTATGAATGTCATAGGTTGCTCGGTCTACAGTGATGTGCCTTTCCTTCTGTGTCTCCCATGCAGGTCAGCGCCCATCAAAAGAAATGGATGTGGAAAAGGCCATCACCAAGGAAGTGCGGACCCTGGGGGTCCACATCCGGCGGAGCACCCACTGCAGGAAGCGGTGGGAGGACCTGAGACGCTGGGCCCTGGAGAACACAAAAGGTCCAGCTGGGGAAGGCCTCCCAACGAGGAAGGGTTGCCATCGGTCCCAGACCCCGCCTGAAGGCCTGCATACTGGCTGTGCCCTATCCGGAGTTGGATGGGTGCTTGAGGGCAACACAGCAGCCACAAGGGGGATGAGTGACAGAGTTCATTTCCTGTACAGTTTGCTTTAGACTGGATAGGGTGTGTTAGGCATGCCATCAAGGATGTCTACTGTAGGTATGACAGTTCATGTAGATACGACACAATTGTGCTGTGAACAGAAGTAGCTGTGATAGGTGAGCATCTGTGCAACAGGTTGTCATGGCATTTGTATAGTGCCAAATTGTAGGATATGACATGGATATACAGGATCTTCAGTACGTTCCAATACCTATCTATAAATGTCCATTATGGGTGACACGGGTAGGTATGACAATGTACAAATGTCACTCATGGACAATTTTCTCACAGTAATGATCTGTATACATGAGCCCTAACAGTGTAGAGTAGTACCGGAGTATAACTGCAGAGGTATCATGATTGTGTATGCACATCAGAGTGTATGCACAGCGGGTGTAGGGAAATGTCTATTGACATTGTAGAGTGTGCTTTCAGGAATGTTCATAGAGTCATGTTGTTGAAATGTACAAATGTGCATTGGTATTGCATGGGGACTGGTATTCACCCTATGCTCACATCTTTTTCACCCCCTCCCCTCCTATTTGTACTATCCTATCCTTATGTGCATTAGCATCAGGAGGCGAAGGAGTAGGGGCACCGGCGAGTGGGGAGATGCAGGCCACGGGACCCAGGAAACAGAGACCACCGAAGCCAAGGCGACCAGTGGGTTGGAGGGGAGGGGGAACACCACGGTGGAGACTGGAGCAGATACCACTGACACCCATTCCTTCTCAGATGGAAGATTCCTGGCAGCACCTTCTGTGACCATCCCAGCACCATCCTCGTCCGCCACCCCCCCTTCCCAGCACCGCTCTCCCAGTAGCTCCCCACCCAGTTGCCTGTGCCCACTCACCCAGGAGGGTGGGCGTCTCCTTCGCCGCAGGCACTTCTGCCCCTGCCCTGCTGCCCTCAATGCTAAGGCTATTGACCTCCTGAGGTCCATCTCTGTAGGACAGTCAATCGTGAATGCAATCCAGGGCCTGGCATCCCAGATGCAGCAGACTAATGCCTACCTAGAGGGCATTCAGGGTGCCTTGGCTGGCCTACAGAGATCATTTCAGGCACTGGCCTCTTCAATTGATGGCAGCCAGTGTCCCTAGTACTTCCGTCTTCCCTCCTGCTACCTGTACCCCATCTCAAAGCACTCTGCCTTCTCCCAGCAAAGCCACACACCAAGTACTCACCCAAATCAACAGACAAGGTATGCAAAGATAAACACAGGCACCACAGATCATACCACAAGCATGCACACACTCAACACACAAAAGCAGACACAACATCAGCCACTACCTCCCGTCTCCCCCAGCACCTCCTCCATTACAGTCACATTACAGTCACATCACCATTCACGCCTGCCAGCACTGTAACCTCACTCCGAATTCCTGTCATCACTTTGCCCTCAGTCACCACAACAGCAGACACTCATACATGCACCCCATGCACCACACCCGCACTCACCACAACCACCATCACTGACACATGCAGCACACGCACCTTACATGCAGACACCACCCCAACATACATCCACACAACCTGTTTGTCCTGTCCCAGCCTCTCTTCCCCCCCTCCTCCCAAAACACATAAACACCCGCACTCAGACACTCAACTTACATCTGTACCCATATCCATGTTAGAATCCATTTTGAATTGCTTCGTTTCTTTTACACGTGTAAGTTTGAGCTTTTGTTGTCTCTGAACGCACTGTCTATCACATATGTTATCTTATGTATATTTGTTTAGGTAAAATAAGCCTGGTTCCACGCCATAGGCTTGCAGCTGGTTTCTTTCCCTAACTGGGGCACTGTACTCATTATAATTGTGTGTTCAAATAACTAACTGACCTCGGCTGTGGTATTTTGGGGAGGGAAAGGCTGATATCTATACCTTTGAACCACGTAATCCTTTGAAGGGTCTCAAGAATGTGGGGAGTCAGGCAGCTGCAGAAGGGAGGCAAGGACAAAGCTGGGAATGGAACCGGTGTGTGGAAACTGATTAACTCCTTAAAATATCTGTATGACGTATATCATTATTTACACATTTTATGTATCCTTTGATGTATGAGTATAAATATCACTGTTAAACGCTTTATGCTAGCACACTTTACTTCGGGCCTGGGATGCCAGTGGTAAACCTGTCCTCTTTGCTGCAGCAAAAATAAACAGACCTTTGGTCATTGATTTTTCACTCCGGCTCTCCGTGTCAAAAACTCCTTTGTAAATGCATTTGTAAGTATCTGCAAATATGTGCATTTGACATCCAGCACACATACACGTCCAACTAATACTTTCTCTACCTCCACACCCAAACCTGTTTTCAAATCCACCCGTGTTCCATAGAAGCTTTTCCTTTCCCACCTTCATTTGCTCCCTATGCCTGTCCCACCATGTGTTGCTCTCACCGTCACTATTCCCTCCCCAGGCCAAGCCCCTCCCCTCCCCCAAGTCCTCCCATGACCCCCCCTTATACTTTTGCTGCCCCTCCACCCACAAAAAAGCATTCCCCTGTCCCCAAAAAACACCTGCCCCTCTGTCCAGGGCAAAGGTGAAACCCCCACCCCCTCCCAGGCAAAGCCAAAGGACCTCCCCTCCCAAGCCAAATCCCAAGGACCCCCACCCCCTTGAGGTGTCTTCCTGCCCCGTTGATGCCCCTACCTTGTGTAGGCCAATAGGCTGTCAGGAGTCAAGATGGTGCCTTAGCCAGGCTCCCTTCCAACCTTTTGACTGGCCTCCAGGCCTTCATGCTTTTTGTTACACATTTGCTTTGCACGTGTTCTAAATATATTCACACTGCAGTATTCTTGTTGGTTTCCATGCCATGCATTTGTTGAGTCTTTTTGTTTATTGGTGAGTTTCCATCCATCTATCATGTGCTGTACAATGTGGATTTCTAGACATTTTTACATTCAGGTTCACTGTCCATTCTTGAATTTGGGCATTGTCTGTTGTGTTGTGTGTTTGTATTTGTTTGTGTGTCTCAGTGTGTTGGTGCTATTGGTACAGTTTTGCAGTTGTGATCCAGGGTGTGTGTATGTGATGTGTGTTTGGCGTGGCTGTGTTTTTTGTGTGTGTCTCGGTACGGGTGTTGTGTAGCGCGTTTGTGCGTTGAGTCCATGCATGGTGTGTATATTGTGTGTGGGTGTGTCAGTCTCCCCTCCCCCCCCCCCCTTGTGTGCTCTGCAGGCGTACTCTCCAATGGCGTTGGCATCAAAGAGGAGGAAGGCGAGGAAGAGCGCTGGAAAGATTTCAAGGTGGCGTTCCATGGCTTCTGAGGAGTCATCTGTGTCCCTGGAGGTGACTGGGTCCTTTTTTACTTGCTGGTTCCACCAGGCTTTGGGTGGTGGTCTGCTGTGTTGTAATAGGGCGGGCAGTGCAGTGGCTACCGCCAGCCTGGGGATGGCAACCGCCGTCGGCGGCGGTCTGGTCGCGCTTGTGGTACTGTCGGCAAACTGGCTTTGTTTCAGTGAGTTGACCTCTGTGGTCGTAATATGGTGGTCAATGTCATAATGAGGGCCTATGTGTGTCGAGGTAACAAGTGAATATGTAAATTTCGTCCACTGCCCTTCAGGGAGGGCTATATGAGCTATTTTTGGTGACGTTCCGTATATTAAGTACATAAGCAAAATAAAGCATATGTTTGCATTAACATTTTGCTCGGGCCTTTGTTTTAAATATATCTGAAATTGCTTTTGGTGTTACTTTCCTACATTCTGATGTGACTTTGCCTTTCCACCTTTTTGTTTTCAATGGAAAAAGAAATGCTAGAATGTTGGTAGTGTAACCGTGTGGGAGAAGGCATGTTAGTAAATGGAGCCGGAACGAAGCAAAAACAGCAGTGTGGTAAGCAGACATAGGCAAGTGTGACATTTACTCCATATTCAGTTTTAGGAAGGGCAGTGCTGTATTTGAGAAAATCTGTTGAGGTTCATCTTTTATAGTCCCGGGGGTGTCTGATGAGTGTGGCATGTGTATTGAGTGTAGTGAATATCTGGGTCTGGGCTTTGGTATATATCCTATGGTTAGTGTGGAGAATATGGGACACTGATTTAATAAATAGGGTGAACATTTTGAGTGTGATAGCTGTGGTGAAGGAGTTGTATGTCAGAAACGTGCTAAGAAGGGTGAAAGGTGTATGTGGTAACAGTGGGGCATGCGGTTAAACATGGAGAATGTGGGGGTATGGTGCAGTAAATTAGGATGTGTGCGGTGCATGTGGTAAACGCTGAAGGTGGCGGGTGTTTTAAGGGTGAGCAGCGTGGTGTGTTGCAGGGAGGGGGCGCAGTGGCTTTTTGTCCACTAAGCGTGCCACCGCGCCGGATTAAGAAACCCCAACAGACATGCCTATTGCAAGGAAAAGACAGATTACTATTTAAACACTAAACTGGACGTGAAAGTCGTCCCCTTTGCTGATCAACTGCTGGGAGCAGGGCCCATGCTGCATTATGTGCCAGCGAGGGGCTCCTCACCTACCACCCCAAAGCTGCACACCCACCACTGAACTCCATCAGTGTTCCTCAGGATTTACAACGCACCCCATAAACTAGCTGGGTAAAACATTCCTCAAAGTACTGCCCTCAAAAGGAAACAGAAGTGCACACCAGGGCTTCTGGGGCACACTGGAATTGGGGCTAGTATAAATAAACAGAAATGGACACCCGCAAAAAACAACAAGCATTTTCAATGCAACGGGTCTCGCATTTGATTGAGTTAGAGCTATTAGCGGTGTAAAGCAAAAAAATAAAAATAAAAATAAAAAAAACACGCAGCTCGATCGCGCTGCATGGAAAATAAACAGATAAAGTAGTCCGGACTCCAGGCTGAAAACATCGAGCCTCGTATGTTTTTGGTACTTTACCGGTGCTGTGTAGGTGGGCTAAACACCGGAAAAGGCATGACGTATGCATGCCTTTCACAAATGAAAGCAAACGGATTTTAAAAGGCAAGCCCACAAACCACTGTAAGTGACTGAGGTGGCATGGGTGTGGTTTCAAGCCCAAAGAGATTACAGAATGGACGGAGCACTTTATGCTCGCCCATAAAAAGGTACGTAGTGCCAGACCAATGTGCACACCTCCCGCCAGGAGGGGGCTCTAATGTACAGTATGAACCACTGATAAACTTGCACTGGCCTCCACAACAAAAGGGAGAACCACAGTGGGTGCCTGCTTCGGCCTGGGGGGTGGGAGGCGGGGTTGGCTGATGAGTGCGTTTTGCCCCAGAGTGACTGGTGACTGCCGAAACCAAAGCGGATGAACACAGTACCCGGGCATTGTGAAGCTATTAACAGCAAACACACGAGGAACAAGCATTGGCAAATGCAGAGACCAGTGCCACAGCCAATAGAAACAGAGGAAAAGTAAGTGGCAAGCACAGGAACCAATGAAAAGCAAGGAAAGCAAGGTGGCGGGATGTAAGTCCCTTTTAAGATTTATATTAAATACATTAGATTGCCCAAGCACAGTGGAAGCAGGCAACACCTTAAAAGGAGTGGGGTAAGAAGGATGTGGCGCTACAGCCAGAGCTGCCCACTTCAGAACTGGAGAACCAGGTTCGACACTTGGCAATAGATAAACGTCCTGTGATCCTGAGCAAATCACTTAAAATAAAAATAATTAAATGAATGTGAACTTTTTTTTTATGTAACTATAACTGGCACTCATGTACACTAATTTAACTGTTCGGCCGTTATCAAGCTGTATGATAACCAGTGGTTGGGCAGTTACTGCTCAGATTCTGTGCATCAGGTGAGCAACACTGCAGTTGAGGAGTGCCCTGCATGTTGGTCCAGATCGGGTACTCTACTGCAATGGGGTTACAAGCGCCAATCCTGGTGGCTGAGCAGTACCTGGCTTGGTACCAAAGTGCTGCGTTCTATTAGGGGTTTATAGAAAAGCCTGTCCGGATCAAGCTCTAGCACTGCAGATAAACCCCAGGATCTGCTAAGACGGCTCTTCTGTTTCGGATAGCCCCCGTAACTTGCCCAACTCCAACTACTTGTTTTTTTTTTTCCTTGCCTTATTTGATCATTCATCTGGAGATCCTTGGCCAGTATTACCGAATAAATATTTTCAAATTTCTCTGTTCCTTAGAAATTGAAAAAAATGGTATGCACAATTTTGCCTCAACAAACACAAACAGAACACAGGAGGCTGTTAATCCCAACATCTGGGGTCCTGTGAGGGGAGACCAGATCGTAAACTCTAACAGCAAAAAGCCCTTACCACCTGGAAATAAACAACAAATTGCACATCTCTTTGTGGAAAGTGTTTATGGACATGTTTGCCTAAACTCAGAAAAGACACCCTTTCCCCTCTATGTTAAGCTGTCACAAGGAATACACTTTCCAGGCAGTGATCCCTTTCTTTATCAACATGACCTCATGGAAAAGAAGAAAAACAAGTATTTGCATTGCAGTGGGTCTCGTATGTGATTCAGTTAGAGCTATTGGTGTTCTAAATTAGTAACTGGACTTTTCTTGCAACAGAAATTGGTCAACCCTGCCTCATACTTTGGTCTTTTCCTGCCACATAATTCCAGTGGCCCTGCATATAACTAAAGCACTTCCATTTACCTTCTTTCTCTATCAGCATCCAAAAATAAAAATGGTGCCATTTAGAATCCTAATTTCAATCTGCCATGCTAATTCAAATAGAATACCACTGTCACCACCCCCACCATCAGAGTTGCTGGCTGGCTAACACAACTCCCAAATCAAGACCGCCATAGAGGAGTAACAAAAGAGTTAAACTAGAAGGGTCACCCAACCATATCAAGACTGTTGAAACAGTCATAGTGTAGTACGTATGTTAAGCTGGCCTGAATCATGGTCATAATTGCAGTAATGAGACATTACAAAAAACATATAAAACATATACAATTTTCATATAAACTCAATAAAAACCTTCATCAGAAATAAACATTTGGCATTAGACTGTAATGCTAAGAACAGCCCCTAGAAGATACCACATTTGTAAGAAACATGGTCATGTTACCATATAGTTAGCCCCTAAAGAGCATAACCACATGACAACAAAATGACTTAAATGATTGCAGTGTAACCATATACTTAGCCCCAGAGGAAGTAGTGCATTACATTTTTAAAGCTAGTGAGCCTTCTGCAATGATATTACAAACAAAACCCTTAAAACACAAATTACTCTCAGCTGTAAAATGACAGTTCCAGCCATGAGAGGTGTTAAAAAGATACTGCATGGAGGGAGGAATTATTTGATTGGGGTACCCACTAACCCAGTGTGGGGACCCAGAGAGTTCGAGACAGAAAGAGCAGGTTGAGGTAAACATTCCAATGGTGATTCCATTGTCCTAGGACCACCACAGGCTGAGTTATGAGCAAAACTGTTTTGTAAAATGCAAAGCATTTTGGGGCGGGTTTCCAAGTGCTGTGAATATTGTAGTATATTGACTGTAATGCGCAGAACATCCCCTAGGGGACACCACAATACAAATATAATTTGTAAGAAACATGGGCATGTAACCATATAATTAGCCCCTAGACGGCATAACCACATGAAAATAGAATGGCACAAAGTAATGTAATGCAACCATATATTTAACCCCTAGAGGTTGTGGTGCCTTACACATTTTCAGGCCGAGCAGGCCTACTGCAATACTAAGGCCTTTAGAACACAAACTACTTCAGACTGTAAAACTAAAGTTCCAACCATAAGAGAGCTTAAAAAGGGACTGAATGGTGGGAGGGGTTATTAATTTGGGGTCCTAACTAACCTAGTGGGGGGCCCAGAGATGACCTAAGCAGAAAGAGTGTGCCATGCTGAACATTTTGGTAGTGGTCCCATTATCCTAGGACCACCACAGGCTGTGTTACGGGTAAAAATGTTTTGAAACTGAAAGCTTGCAAAGCATTATAGGGTGACTTTTCCGGAGTGCAGTGAATATTGTAGTAATGGCTCTCCCGCTGTGCCCAGAGAGCAGCATTGTGGGTTTCTGTGCTTTTTAGTAAAGCATTTAGCAATTATAAGTGTTTTTTGGGAAAGCTATGCATGAAAGCATGAAAGCCAAAGGAAATGACTCTGATTAGTTAACAGTGTGAACAATGTAACCAGCAGTCCAATACCGCTGATGGAGTTTGCGATGTTGGCACTGTTGACGCTGTGAGAGCCATGGCTGCCATGGAGGACAAAACGTGGAGATAAAAGAAAAATAGTTCACCCACGCTGAAGATTATCGGCAATCGTGCAATTACCCATCTAACAGAGTCAGTCTGCAAGGCAGTAACAAAACCACCCCAAGGTGGGACAAACGTAAAGCAATTACCAATGACATCAAGGGATTTTTGAAAGGCAAGCTTACAAATGAGTGAAAGTGATGGGCAGGAGGTGGGCATGGCTAAATGTTCACAATACTTACAACAGGTCAAAGCACTTGCGCACTTAACCTAACAAGCGCCCTTGGAAGACAGCCCCTGACATTTGACCTCGATCTTTGAATGCCCAGCTAATGTTACGAGGTAAAAACAAGATGTACAGGCCTGTTTATTACAGAAAATGAGTTTGTGGAAAAATACTGTAAACACTGCTTTGACACCGGGGGACGAACTTGAGCTGTACAGCCTAAAGCAAATAAAGCCAGCAAAATGAAAGCCAAAAAACGTGTGGTACAAAACGACAAAGCCAATGGCAAGCATCGGGCGGAATGCATCATTCCCAGGTCAACTTTCTGAAACTCTCCAAGATGCCTTTAGCAAACCAGGCGGTTGGGCTGTCTGGTAGGCTGCGACCTAAACAGGATTCAGGCAGTTTGCAGTGTTAGATTGTTTAGTCTGATTGCCATATTAATTTTCTAGGTTGATGTTGATCAGTGTGGCACACTTACATCTGGAACTGTGGGTTGCACAGTTCAGTCAGATGAGCCAACCAACTATAATGTTGAAAAGCGGTGGCACAAAGAACGAAGCCTGGGCTATAGTACAAGCAACACTGTCATGAGGCTTCAACATACCCAATTCTTATTAGTTGACTCCTACTGCGGCAGAAGGTTTGAAGTTCATCTGAAAGCTGTGTTTGTTCCTGCAGACTACAAAACATTATCTACCATATTCAAGGCTAACAAACAATAAGTTCATTAAGATCAAACCTGCATGATGGCCTTAAACTAAGACTAAGAAAATGTTTGTTCTAAACTAGGAAATTGACAAGTCTTGCAGGGAAACCAAAACTGGCCATTAAGAAAACAGAGGTGGATGATTCTCCCTGCACAGCAGTTGAACCTGTTCATGGTCCTCTGCTTTCTTAGGGCCTTCCTACTATTGCTCCTGAAACTGAACACCAAGTACATCCTGCTGTCAATTGATCTTCTGAATATTAAGTAAGTCCAATGCATGCTCAGGAAGGTGATGAAGGCTAGAGACTCTGAACCTGGTCAATCATGCTTAATAGAGCAACATCCAGCCAGCACTTTATCCAAGTTAAAGAAAAAATATACTTACTTTCTACACAAACAACATAATACGACATAGAAATATGATGGTACTAATGACAATTAGATGACACTTTGAATATTTAAAGAATCAGGCAAAGAATATTCATTGGAGGCATAAGACAAGCTGAGGAAACAAAGAAATTAGCAAAACTCGAATTACTAATTTGCAAGAAGATGTGGAACAACGAGAATAAAAAGGAAATTTTGACATTTATTACAAAAGTCATTACTACCTGATAGTGCGCGCACGCACACACACACACATACATATACATATATATATATATATATATATATATATATATATATACCCCTCTCCCCTGCTACTGGCAGTCACCAGTAGGCAGATATAGTGAGGACCATGTTTCCAAAGGAAAAGCATTTTTTGACTTGCCTATATCTTTGGCTTAGTTTGACGAATCTTCACGAAAGTTTCCAAACAAAAGTGTGCCTGAGATTCTTGTTGCACATGGTAAGTTTTGGGGTGATCTGTCAAGCGGGGCAGAGAAAAAGGGGAGGTCAAAAAGGTGTTTCTCCCATGTTCATTCCCATAGGAGTTTTGAATACGACTACAGCCTGAACAGCTGGACGAAATTACACCGAATTTGGCAGAAAGCTAGATTTTGGTTAGCAGATTGTGCTTTTTTTAATTTGGTGTAAATCCGTTCCGTAGTTTAGGAGAAATTAAAGGAAATCCAAATGTGTACACCTAGGTGGAGCCTAAGCACAGATCTCATGGTGAGATCTGATTGGCTATCAGCACTTTAACCGGGAAGTGCTGGAAGCCATCTTGGGACCGATATACATGATAGCACCCCATTGAAATGCATTATAGTGAATGGCAGATTTTGAGGGTCACAAAAAGGAGGATGTATAAAGGGTGAAACTTTAGTTACAATATAAATAATTTGTTGATGGTACCATACAAATTTTAGGAATTGTGGTGTGTTCTAAGGTGATTTTACCCTGCTGGGATTTCATGAATCATGTTTGAGAGAAAACTGTTTTCTCAAGAGTTTCCCATAGAGGTGATGGAAGGTGCTCCAGAGGCTAAAATGAGAGCATATTTTCTGTTAATTCAAACCATCCTTCTCAGCCGTATGAGAATGAAGTCTAACATTCTCAGTAAAATATGCACTTCCAACGGGACCAGGCTGTCAGTTGATTCCCTTGTGTTCTACTGCAGCCTCCCAGAGAGTTCTAAAGAACATCTAGAGCGCTAACAGTCTACCTTATGACAAAAGTGTGGCACACTTAAAGCCATCTTGATTAAGTCAAACTGATAAAACTTAAAACATTTACTTTAACTGGTTCTGTGCCGAGGACGTAGTGGTTACGTCCTTCGGCACAGTGCTGCTGTGCAGAGGACGTGACCACTATGTCCTCGGCACACAGCCCAGAGGGAGCGCTCTCGCTCCCTCTGTGTGCTTCCCCCCACCCCCCCCAAAGGCAGGGATGGAAGGGGAAGCCCTTCCCCTTCCACCCCTGACCCCCCCACCCCCCGTGACATCAGCGCGCGCTGTTCGTCACAGGGCCTTCCCCCATCGCGCTGGAAGCTCAGCTTCCAGTGCTTTGCATTTCTCTTTCGATCACATGGGGGAGGCCCGGAGAGGCTTCAAAGGGAAGGAAAGGTATTTCCTTCCCTTTGAAGTCTCGCCAAGCGTTTGCAAGCAATCCGGCTTTTGAAACGCCCACTAGACACCAGGGATGTTTTTTCGGAAATGGACATAAGGGAGCGACCCCTTGGGCAAGGGTCGCTCCCAGAAGGCCTTTTCTGCCCCCCCCCCCCGGGGGCAGAAAGGGGGGCCCCCAGAGGGGCACCAGGAATGTTTTTTGTTTTTTTTTTTGTTTTTTTAATGTTTTTGTTTTAGGAGTGGGGAGCGACCCCTTAGGCAAGGGTCACTCCCCAGGGGGCAAATTATATTTAGGCCATTTCTGACCCCCTGGGGGCTAGATCAGCCTATTTTGATTAGGCTGATCTGCCCCCAAGGGGGGCACGAACCACTTGGCACCAGGGATTGTTTTTTTTGTTTTTTACAGATGGGGAGCAACCCCTTGGACAAGGGTCGCTCCCCTGGGGGGCAAATTGTATTTAGACCATTTCTGCCCCCCTTGGGGGCAGATTGGCTGATTTTAGGTCAATCTGCCCCCAAGGGGGCAAAAACCACTAGGCACCGTGGATTTTTTTTTGGGCGCCAATGTTACGCAGGGGGAGCGACCCCGTAGGCAAGAGTCGCTCCCGGGGAGGGGGGGGTTTGAGGGGAGGGGGGGGTTTGAGGGGTGGGGGCAAATTTATTGTAGGCCTATTGTTATTAGGCTGATCTGCCCCCGGGGGGGGGGGGGGGCAGAAACCTCTAGGCTCCAGGGCAAATTTGTTATTTGTGTTTTTATTTTTTATTTTATTTTTTAGAGATTGGGGGCGACCCATTAGGCAAGGGTCGCTCCTCTGGGGGGCAAATTGTATTTAGACCATTTCTGTCCCCCTTGGGGGCAGATTGGCCGATTTTAGGTCAATCTGCCCCCAAGGGGGCAGAAACCACTAGGCACCAGGGATTTTTTTGGGGCGCCAATGTCACGCAGGGGGAGCGACCCCGTAGGCAAGGGTCAATCCCAAGGGGGGGGGTTATTTTAGGCCATTTCTGCCCCCCCAGGGGTAGATCGGCCTATTGTTATTAGGCCGATCTGCTCCCGGGGGGGCAGAAACCTCTAGGCGACAGGGCAAATTTTTTTTTTTTTTTGTTTTGTTTGTTTGTTTGTTTTTTTAGAGATGGGGAGCAACCCATTAGGCAAATTTATTTTAGGCCATTTCTGCCCCCCCTGGGGCCGGCTGAGCTAGAGGCCAAAATCCACAGGTAGGCACTGTTTTCTATGAAAAAATTTGATGTGTCCACGTTGTGTTTTGGGCCATTTCCTGTCACGGGCGCTAGGCCTACCCACACAAGTGAGGTATCATTTTTATCTGGAGACTTGGGGGAACACTGGGTGGAAGGAAAATTGTGACTCCTCTCTGATTCCAGAACTTTGTCAACGAAATGTGAGGAAAACTTGTTTTTTAGCCAAATTTTGAGGTTTGCAAAGGATTCTGGGTAACAGAATGGTCAGAGCCCCACAAGTCACCCCATCTTGGATTCCCCTAGGTCTCTAGTTTCCAAAAATGCACAGGTTTGGTAGGTTTCCCTAGGTGCCGGCTGAGCTAGAGGCCAAAATCTACAGGTAGGCACTTTGCAAAAAACACCTCTGTTTTCTGTCAAAAAATGTGATGTGTCCACGTTGCGTTTTGGGGCGCGGGCGCTAGGCCTACCCACACAAGTGAGGTATCATTTTTATCGGGAGACTTGGGGGAACATAGATTATCAAAACAAGTGTTATTGCCCCTTGTCTTTCTCTACATTTTTTCCTTCCAAATATAAGAGTGTGTGTAAAAAAGACATCTATTTGAGAAATGCCCTGTAATTCACATGCTAGTATGGTCACCCCGGAATTCAGAGATGTGCAAATAACCACTGCTCCTCAACACCTTATCTTTTGCCCTTTTTGGAAATACAAAGGTTTTCTTGATAGCTATTTTTCACTCTTTATATTTCAGCAAATTAATTGCTGTATACCCGGTATAGAGTGAAAACGCACTGCAGGGTGCAGCTCATTTATTGGCTCTGGGTACCTAGGGTTCTTGATGAACCTACAAGCCCTATATATCCCCGCAACCAGAGGAGTCCAGCAGACGTAACGGTATATTGCTTTCGAAAATCTGACATTGCAGGAAAAAGTTACAGAGTAAAACATAGAGAAAAAGTGATATTTTTCTTTTTCAGTTGTTATTTTCTGTAGGAAACCCTTGTAGGACCTACACAAATTACCCCTTGCTGAATTCAGAATTTTTCAGAAATGTTTAGGTTTCTGGGATCCAGCATTGGTTTCACGCCCATTTCTGTCACTGACTGGAAGGAGGCTGAACGCACAAAAAAATTGTAAAAATGGGGTATGTCCCAGTAAAATGCCAAATTTGTGTTGAAAAATTGGGTTTTCTGATTCAAGTCTGCCTGTTCCTGAAGGCTGGGAAGCTGGTGATTTTAGCACCGTAAACCCTTTGTTGATGCCATTTTCAGGGAAAAAACCACAAGCTTTCTTCTGCAGCCACTTTTTCCCATTTTTTTTTTAAAAAACGAACTTTTCACTGTATTTTGGCTAATTTCTTGGCCTCCTTCAAGGGAACCCACAAAGTCTGGGTACCTCTAGAATCCCTAGGATGTTGCAAAAAAATGACGCAAATTTGGCTTGGCTAGCTTATGTGGACAAAAAGGTATGAGGGCCTAAGCGCGAACTGCCCCAAATAGCCAAAAAAGGCTTGGCACAGGAGGGGGAAAAGGCCTGGCAGTGAAGGGGTTAAAAAGGAACAAAATGAGGGGGCTCAGGGTTAACCACGCATAAGACATTACCATGCATGCCATTACCACGCATGCCTTTACAATTAATATGCTTTTACCATGCATGCCATTACAACAAATTTCATTGTAAAGGAATGAATGGTAAAGGCATTTTTGATGTAAAGGTTTTAAAGAGATATTTATATATAAATTACACATATACATACACACACACACACACACACACACACACACACACATATAGGAAAAGTAATTTTTATGGTTTAGGGTGGGTATGGGTTTTTGAATGCCAAAAGGCAATTTTAGGGTGGGTATGGGTTTTTGTATGACCAGGGTAATTTTAAGGTGTGTATAGGTTTTTTGGGTGGCCAGGGAATAAAGTTTACGGTGGGTGTGGGTTATTGGCTGGCAAGAGTGATTTTAAGGTTTAGGGTGGTTGTGGGTTTTTGAGTGGCAAGGATACTTTTAGGGTTTAGTGCGGGTATGGGTTTTTGGGTGGCAAGTGTAATATAAGGGTTTAAGGAGGGCATGATTTTTGGGTGCCAAGGGTTATTTTAGGGTTTAGGGTGGGTATGGGTTTTGGGTGGTAAGGACAAATTTAGGTTTTAGAGTGGATTTGAGTAATTTTAGGTCTTAGGGTGGGTATGGGTTTTTGAGTGGCAAGTGTAATAAGGGTTTAAGGAGGGTATGGTCTTTGGGTGGGCAAGGGGTATTTTAGGGTTTAGGGTGGGTATGAGTCTTTTGGGACACAAGGGCAATTTTAGGGTTTAGGGCAGGTATGGGCTTTTAAGGTGTTTTTAGGGTAGGTATTGGTTTTTGGGTGCCAAGGTGTTTTTAGGGTGGGTATGGGAGGTGGTTGGATTAACCTATAGTAATTAAAATTACTGTACATAAAAAGAAAACTTAGAAATTCACTGAAAAAGTCGAGGGTTACAGGGACGTTATAGTTAGGAAACAGAATTTTAAAAAACACAGAAATTCACTGAAAAAAACAAAGGTTACAGGGACGTTATAGTTAGGCTCACATTTTAAACATACAAAACCATAGAAATTCAGCTATTACAGTTAGAGTTATTTCAAGTAACTATAACTCATGCTATAAGGTAACTACAACTTGTGCCCTCGCCATGCACTGCTAATAATCCCAGATATTACAGCACTCATGACATCTTTTAAAACACAACTGATAATGTTACTGTAACATTTGCAGTAAAAGTATTGATGAGATAACTGTGCAAGGCAGGGATGCGAGTTATAGTTAACTTAGCACATGAGTTATAGTTACTTGAAATAACTAACTATATTAGCGGAATTTCTATGGTTTTGCATGTTTAAAATGTGAGACTAACTATAATGCCCCTGTAACCTTTGGCCTTTTTAAGCGAATCTATATGTAGATGTATACAGAGAGCGCTTGAGTGAGTTTACAGGCCTTCAGTACCCTGTGTAAAATTCTTCCAACTCCCAAGTTCCCTTTATTCTCAGAAGCTCAAGCAGCTAGGGATTTAACAAGCGCAACAGCTGTCTTTCTCCACCAACAATAGTTGGTGTAGGACAACGATAGGCTGTGCAAGACTATAGGGTGATCCAGCAGTTCTTATTGAATCAGATTAGAGATCCAGACCAGATTCTAGCAAATCTTACTGTGCCCGGTGCAGCGTGTGAACACCTGGACACACATAGTGCCTTTAGGGAGGTGAGCGGGTAAGCCTAGCACATTCAAATAGAAATCAGCAGCTTCCTTTGCTTGTCAAGGGTTGGAGCAGTTGCATGTCAAACAGTCACAGCTGGAACCCAACACCCTCGGGCAAGCACCCATCAATGCAAACAATAACATACACAAGCAACCTGTAACTTCACAAGTCATGAAACAAACTAAGATATGGAAGCTGATTTTTGTCACTCTCGAGCTCAGTAAGTGTAGGTCATTGCATGCTATATAAGAATTTAAGGTGAATCTGTCTGCATAATTACACTAACAACTATGTATTTAAAAGTTAATAAGTGTTTAGAACTACACAAATTAAATAATAACATTAGAATGAAAGCAAATGGAAAAAACACCCCGGCAAGGTCCTAAAAGTATGCCTTGGAAGTTACATGCAGCTCTATGATGCAGGTGCATAATTCACTGTGCTAGAATACTGGATTGTAACTCGTGACCAGCAGGTAACCCAGGGACCTCCGCAGTAAATCCACTGAGCTAGGCTAGATAAAACACATATCTGAGACCCACACATTATGAGCCTTATTACGACCTTGACAGAGGAGTTCCCTCCATCACAATGTGACGGCAATCCCGTCCGCCATATTACGATCGCCATTGAATATAATGGGAACATAATGTGGCAGACGGGATATCCGCCACATTTGTGATGGAGGAAAACCCTCCGCCAAGGTCATAATAAGGCCCGATGTCTTGAAACAAGAACACTTATCTGTGGTGTTTTATGATTCTTCTTTTCTGCGAGCAAGGAATGAATAAAACTCCCTCCTGAAACTGCATTAGCCACCAGGTTTAACTTGCAACGCTATTCCCAGATACTGTCTTGATGAACTTAGATGTCTTTAGCCTTAACCTCTCTGTTTTCAGTGGGCAGTCCCAGCTTGTATTCAGCAACCAGAAACAAAAAATAATAGAGATGTTGAGCTTAATGGGCTCTCTCTCTGTCCTTCACAACATCACACCACTAGCTTACAAATCAGGAAGCGTAAAAGGAGGAAATAAAAACCTGAATGACACTCTTAAAGGTTGTTCCTGGCTGACCTAGGTGAAGGGCGGGAAGAGGACCCAGATCACTAGTAGAAGTAGAGGCATAAGGATCAAGAGTACCAGAGGCAAGAAAATCAGGGCCAAAAAGACATAACCATAAGACCCGGGTCAAAAGAATCAGGCGCCGAATCCCAGGTAGGCCAGCACCTTGGGACAAAGCCAGTGAAAATCAAGTGGAATTGAGTCAGTCTGACGAGTGCCAGGAGGCACAGTATCAGGACCAAAGGGGACTATGTCCATGGGGATCAGCACCACAAACACTGGCAACAGGCGGAATAGGATTAAGAGGACCAGGAGGAGCAAGATGAATAAAAACTGGATCTGGCATAGGAGGGGCAGACCTAGGAGGGGCAGGAAAAGGACTCCGGAGTCTGGAGGATTGAGAATAGGAACACAACCACAGGACCACAACCAGGAAGATCAAGGACTTGAGGACCCAAGACAACCAGGAAAAGGTGGACCAGAAGAACGAGGACCAAGAAGATCTGGGGACTAGTAGAATTAGTACTAGGAGGACCATGACTGAGGGAAACCCAGCGAAGGGCAGCCAGGGTAATTAGGTTTAGTGAGATCAGAAGCAGGACCATGAGGTCAGGCAACAGGACCTGAAAGACAGCAAATACCAGAAGAACCAGGAGCAAGAAGACAAGGTGGAACAGAAACTGGAAGACTGTGAAGACCAATAACTGTAGAATTGAGAGCAAAAGGGGCAGTTCAGACCCAGAAGAATAACATTGTATAAGGACAACTACCAGTGGGATGATGAGGAACACAATGATAATTAGTAGGACCCTGACTAGGCTGAGCAGGGAGGAGTGTCAGAACCAGGGGGCCAGGACCTGAAGGGTAAGGAGAACCAGAAGTATACCTTAATGGAAAAATTTGCATTTAAATTACCAATAAAGAAAACTATTATAATACAAGTGGGGCCCGTCAATCATCTGATTCACTAAGGACTGGTGTTATATGCATTAAAGGATGGAAGTCTATATTGACTTGGAGACTAAGATTTCTCCAGCCTAGATAATCGAGGAAAATGCAGATTAGCATTCATCAATGTCAAATCTAGATGCAGTCAGAAAAATTGGTGCAACTGATGATAAGGTTGAGCCCAGCTCCGAGGAGCCATCCTCAGCTGCTATCTTTTAATAAATACAGACACATTTAAAAAGGGTGTCTAATCACCATGCAGAAGTTAAGGCTGACAATCTCCGAACAAAACAATATCTTACTGAAGCTGCTGGTAATATGCACACCCGAACTACACAAATTGAAGAACTGGAGAGACAATCCACTGCCTCTTAGGAAATTGCAACCTATACATCAGAAGTTGTGAAGAGTAATTCACAACTGATTTTGGCTATGCAGCGGAAGGTAGAAGATCTAGAAAAAATTTACAGCCGGAATAATCTATGAGCTGTGGGGGTCTCGGAAGGAAAAGAGAGTAATGACCCCTGACAATATATGATTGGATTATGCCAGAAAGCATTTCCGGATTTACATGACTGGAATATGGTTTGGCAAATACAACATGCACATAGTATTCCATTGTAAATGGGCTGACATGCTAGCTTCAATTTTGCCAAAAGGAACAGAGCAAGCCTCATCCTAATCTATCTTGGGAATTTCCTACCTAGACAGGCTAACTTTTATAAAGCATGCCCTACCTTTCCTGAGAAGGTTAACTCAGTATATCATTTTATGCAGGCTCTGTTTTTGTCAAATGACTATTGATTATAGATGGCAACTCCAAAAGTAAATTGCCTCTCTAAAAGCTGTGGGGGCACAGGTTTACCTTGGCTTAAAGCTCTGCTTGAGAGCAATACTTCTCTCTTTCTCAGAGAAGAATGCTAGTGGCATTCTGAATCAAATGGAAAAACAAAATAAACAGAAAGCACACCTAAAGAAAATAGTGAAGATTGGTGGCATTAGTGATACTGATTAAAGTTAATGGTAAATGAATACAAGAGATTATTGTTCTGAGACAGACTGCATATTTTAGGTTTAGTATATTTAGTGATTGTAAGGAAATGCCTCTTTTTATATGGTCACCTCCAGGTTTTTGGACTAATGCTGCTGTTTTTTTTTTTTTTTTTTTTTTTTTTTTTTTTTAACTCTAACCTACTAACTTACTAACCTGGAAGGAAGCAATTATTGTACCCATCTATAAAAAAGGGGATAGGGCTGCCCCGGGGAATTATAGAACAATTAGCCTTTTGGATAACCTTCAAAAGATATTTTGGCATCAGGTTCTGACCAGGCTAAAATAATGGATAGAAGAGACCCAAGCCCTTAGCCACCTCCAGGCAGGTTTTAGGCAGAGAATAGGCACATTTGACCAGATATTCCGGTTTCTCAGGATCAAATGGAAGACGGTGGACCTAGACGTAGGTAAACTTTTTGTTGCTTTTGTAGACCTTAAGTCTGCTTTCGATCTGGTCCTGCGCTGCAAACTGTGGGAGGTACTGGACAGAGCTAGAACTCCATGACCCCTATTAAACTTGATCAAAGACTTGTACTCAGAGTTATGCCAAAATCTGATGGGGATCAAACTGGGAGGCAACAAGAGAGATCCCAATTTGCAGAGGGGTGAGGCAGGGATGTGTGTTGGCCCCCACACTTTCTATTGTTTATTAATGCTTGTATTCCTCACTTACTGGACTGCATTAATGATACGCCCAAATAGATATCGTTTTTGCTATTTGCGGATGATACTTTGTTATTATCGCAAACTGGCATGGACTCGCCAATTTACTTGAGAAGTTTACGGGCTTCTGCAAGGACCATGGCCTGAAAGTTAATACCTCCAAAACCAAATATATGGTTTTTGGTGACACAAAACACAAAGCGAGGAAGCTGATTTTTTTTGGACGGGAAGCATTAGAAAGAGTCACTGACGGACTATATGGGAGTCAGACTGGAGGACTCACACAAATGGCAGGCCCACTTATTATAGTCATATATGACCTTGAAACAGAACTCAGGTGTTCTGAGATTTGCCATCAGATCTCCCAGATTCGCCATCTCTCCTGCAATAGAAATATATAAAGCCCAAGCTAGAGGGGACCTCTGTATGGAGCAGAGCTATGGGGGCACGGCAACTAGAGGGACCTAGAGCAAGCCGATTTTCTATTTTTTTTTTTAAATAAAAGCACTATTAAAAATACCTGTAAGCTCTCCTACACTGCCCATTCGGATGGATTTAAACATATATTCCATCTCCCATATAGCTGCCCTAAGACCAATTTTGTACAGGATCAGGATCTGGTCTATGGACATTTTTAGCCCATATAGAATATGGCTGAATGCCTTGCTGAGCACACATACAACGAAAAAAATCCCGTGGTGCAATCATGTCGAAAACACTCTTACCAAACAAGGGCTAGGCGTGTTCTGGTCAGACCCTCTTCATCTCCCAAAAAACGCTGTGCAGGCTGTTAAACATGCATATTGGCTAAACCTACAAGTAGAAACGTTAGCCGAGGTGCCCTCTTTTAGTCTGATAAATAGTTTTATATCAGTTAAATGTCATTATGAATTTGAAACATACATGGATTTGATTTTATCTCCTCGAGCACGCACACTTTACATTAGATTCAGGTTGGGATCGCTACCACTACGCGCGCTTACTTGTAGATGGTCCCAACAAGACAGTCACTTAGATTCATGCCCAATGGGTTGTGGAACTGTTGAATGTATTGCCCATGTTTTATTCCATTGTCCCGCTTATTCTAAACAGAGGGCCCTATGGATTATACCACTCTGCAGATCCATGGGCTTTAGTAATCTGCCCTTAGCTCTTAGGATTCGCAGAACAAACCCCCATGGGACTGTGGCATGTGCATTGGCAACATATTTAGATGTAATTTGGCATATCAGAGCAAAGTGCTTGGGGGGCAACTTATAATGCATTACATTAAAGCTGAATCAAGTCTGAAGACATAACCAAAAATGCAGCATTCTACAGATAATTTTGGAATGTCCAGTTCCAAATTATGAACTAGACTTCTGTCCCATTTCGAGCCTTCCTTGTAACATCTGACTATATTTTTTAACTCACTCATACTGCACTTTTACCTCTGTATTTTAATGTGTTTAGGTAGAGGATTTTATATTACTGTCTTTTTATATTTCTTAAAGTGTATTGTAAAATGTACTTTTATGGTATTTTTATTACCAAAATAAAGTTATGATGAGGATGAGGATGAGGATGAACTTACTAACCAGACCTCAGTGCTTATCCCCTTACCTTAAAACTGATATACTGAATTGCTTTACCCAGCTGGCTGAGCTAACTTACCTGTAAGTCCCTAGTAAACGGTACCCAGGGTATACAAGTTAGAGTGGCCCCTCCCCTCCCCCAATGATCGTAGCACTGGTTGAGCCACCCTGGGTAGGACACAAGTAAAACACAACTCCCAGCCCGCCATTTGCAGGCTACCAAGGCAATTTTAACTGCTGGCCCAGCTTTGACATTTAAAGTAATGGGCAAGTCAGACTTTCCCTTGGTATTTGTGTGAGTCATCCCTATGGCTGGCCTATCGAGTCCTAAGGCAGGGTGCAACATATTCAAAGGGCAGAAAATGTAATTTTACATGTTCTGCTAGTAAAAACTTGCAACATTAGTTTCTACTGTGAAAGCATGGTCGCTGAATTGGCGAGTGCAGACTTACACGCTGATCCCTCAGCTGTGCTAACTCTGGAACAGTGCGACCACGTGGGTCATCAAAGGTATCAAACAACTTGTTACATTAAGCGTAAATTGATTCCCTGATAAAAGTGCCTGGAACTGACTAAAGACTCCTTCACCTGTTGAGGTAACTGTTTGAGGGTCTTGCTGAGCCCGACTCCACAACCTCCTTAGTGGAGATGGTCACCTACAGAGATTCTAAGTGGACTGCATTACAATAAGCCCAAACGACTCCAAGTGGACTGCATTACAACTAGCCGAAACCTTTTGGTGAAACAGTTTCCAAGTGTCAAATGTGTTCAATTTCCCAAAGCATGTTCGAGGTTGAATGAAATGCTTTGATTTACTATACATTGCAAATTTTATATCTCTGGAACCCTCAAGTCGACCTTTTTCAATGTGGTGTTTAAAAATACAGTCCATTTTGTATACATTGATGTCCTATTTCTTTGATGCCCTGCTGATTTCTTCTTCAATTGCTCTGGTGCTGTTTGCATACTTTACAGGTTTTCCTTTCTGTAAGCTTTGCTGCTGAGAGCCACAGCTATCCAGGGTTGAGCCTGAAGCTTGACAAACAAAACCTAAGGTCCAGAAGGGGTTGGTAAGTGTATTACATGATGAAGTCGCACAATCACACAACATAATATACCTCACATTTGTGCCAGGGGATGAAATGCAGAACTTGTGTTTAGCAGTAGAATACAATGGTTGAAATTAAGGCACTGACAATCCACCTAAAGGTGACACCCAAAGATAAATTCTTGCACCTCCCAAGCAGTTGCTGAGTGATTGTATAATTCCAAAGAACTGTTCCAGAGGACTGGACAAATTTTCTCAAGGAGCTAAAAGCTTGGGAAGTTGTAAAAAAATTAAGACGTTTGGAAAAGGTTTCAAATTGTTTTGACAATATATAGAATCCACTATTTCGAGCAAGGAAACATGGTGATCGATATGGCCAAGCTGTCCTCATACAAGACAGTTGAGCCTAGAACCTTCTGTAGGGATAGGAAGATCAACATGGGAGACAAGGATAGGGTAAAAAATTGAGCCTATACCAGGGCAAGAGTGGCTTTTAGAAGAGGCTCCATCACTAGCCAGAGGTCCCTCCAAAAGAGTCTGGAAGCCCTGGACATAGAGGAAAGAGCCATAGCCTTAGCAGAAAGAAGACTGGCCCTGGAAGAGAGGATGGCCAGACTGGAGTTAAATCCCAAAGAACATGGCGGCAGCAGAATGGTCACTAGAGGGGTTGCCAGGGGTGCCTCTGATGTAAGGCTGCCCAAAGGGATTGTCCCTAGTTATATCCTGGGGGATGACAGACACGTGGCTGGCTTCATATACGGGAGCTCTTAAGATGAGGGAGGTGGGTACACAACACTAGGGCACACTATTCTGGGAATTAGTACAATTAGTTGGTAGCGATAGGCTTCTTAAACCTGCGGGTAAGGTAGCAGAATCCTACCAATAAATGAAGGCAGCACTTAAGAGTTGTTCGGTCACAATCCTGAAGAGCATAGTCAGAAACAGTAAAGTGGGTAGACTTTGTTGACACTTCAGCATAGGCACTAAATGGCTGGATTAATGGTAACAAAGTAGACACATTTGAAGGGCTCTACAATTTGATTGTTAAGGAGAACATTTTGACAGATTGTCGCTTGGAGAAGTTGCATCAGCATCTGGTGGACTCTAAGCTGTCTAACCCCAGGGAAATGTGCAAGACAGCTGATAAGTGGGTTCATACCAGGGTGCCCAAAATGTTCCTGGGAGGAGGCCAAAAGAAAAGTGGTCAGGCCCCCCCTGCAGGGGGAAGAAGGGGTAAATTTGAAAAGAAAAATAGCCCTAAAGAGCCCCCAAAAGATGCTAAAGGACAGGACCCCCAAACCCCATCCCACTTAAAGCAGAGGTGATATCAAGGAAAGACATTTGACCCCCATGAAGGCTGGAGTGTGTTTTTACTGTAATTTGCCAAGACACAAGAGGGGAGCTGCAGTGTGCAACAAAAAGGCACCCACGGGTGACCAGTCCAAGGGTTTGGCCAGTGTCCCTGGTAGCGGGTAAAATTCAGCCTTTAGCTCACTGGCATTCAAGTATGGAGACATCCCAACAGTGGCCAAAAATCAATTAGGTGAAGTGGAAGGCGCAGAGGAATGCAGGTGCCAGTTAGACAATGGTTATGGCCAATCTGGTTTTCCCAGACCAGATCTCACCAGAGGAGTTGCACGAGATTGTCAATGCTGACATACTCATGAAGTCACATTGTATGGCTGTGGTCGACTTTGAATGGGTTGGAGTTAATGGCCCAAATAAGGCATCTGTGTCCCCTGCCATCCCTGTACAGTGCTAGCCGGGGAATGACCTGGAAACCTCTGCTTGGGCAGAAGTATAAAGGAGGACCCATGCAGACATACAGGGTCTACCTGAAAGGGTGTGTATTACTACAAGAGTACAGAAGGCCCTGAAGCTGAGTCAGGAAAACCTGGAGCCTGAGTCTATGGACTAGGACCCTAAAGCTAGCTGTCAGACAGGAATAAGGGAATACCAGTGGTACCCATAAGGTATACTGGGAGGAGGGGCTCCTGTATAGCGAGCCAAGGGGCCCTGAAACAGGGGCATCCAGGAGACTTGTGGTCTCTCAGTAGAGTGTTCCTCCTTTACCTGGCCCAAGATATTTCCTTAGCTGGGCACCTGGAGCAGACCAAGACCTGGGAAAGGCTGGTCAATCGCTTTTATTGGTCCCAGATATCTGAGGCGGTCAAGGAGTTTTGTTGCTCCTGCCAAGTCACTTTCAAGGTGGGGAGGGGAAATCAAATGCTCCCCTGCTACCGCTTCCTCTGGTGGGGGCTCCCTTTGAAAGTGTGGGGATTGACATGAACCAGAAAGCTCAGGGAAAAGGCTCAGGGAAAAGATTTATCCTGGTGGTAGTGGACCATGCCACCAGATACCCTGAAGCTGTTCCCCTTAAACCAGTCATTGCCACTGCAGTGGCGAGTGCCCTCCTTGGAATCTTCATGAGGGTTAGGTTCTCTAAGGAAGTAATCTCAGATAGATGCACACATTTAATGTCTGCATATCTGAAGGCCATCTGAGATGAGTGGGGTGTGACTTATAAATTCATCACCACATACCATCCCTAAGGAAACGGTCTAATTGAAAGATTCAGCAAGACCCTGAAAGGAATGATCTGGGGAGACGGGATGTCTTTCTCCCATATCGACTGTTTGCTTACAGGGAGGTCTCCCAAAAAGGAGGTCTCTTTAGTCCATTTGGCTACACTCTGGACACCCTGTAAGAGGTCCACTGAACTTGGTCAAAGAGGGGTGGAGAGACCCCTTAAGGAACCCAATCAGGACATAGTGGACTATGTGCTTGGCCTTCGCTCAAGGATGGCTGAGTACATGAAGAAGGTAAATAACAATTTGGAGGCCAGCCAGGTGCTTGTGAAACACTGGTATGGCCATAAGTCCTCTATGGTTGAATACCAGCCAGGACAGTTAGTGTGGGGTTTGGAGATGGTGCCATCACCCCCCCTCCGCCCCCTCACAGGTTCATCCATGTGAACAGGATGAAGCTGCACCATGAAGGGGAAGACCTCATCATGCTGATGGTGACAGATGGGGGAAGAGGTCGAAGAGACAGATGGAGGAGAGTACGAAGAGAGCTAACCTCACCCTGACCTCTTATCATCTAAAGCCCAGGATGGAAATTTGGAAGGGGTAGTACTCTGTTGCTGTTCTCTTAGGATGGAGCAAAGGGACTGCCATCAGTTACTGAGGCAGTTTGCTGGACTGTTGCCTTTGTTCCCAGGTCTCACAACAAGGTGCATCTATGATGTGAACTCCAGTGACAGCTTACCTTTCAAAAGCAAAATAGACAGGTTGTCTGACCAGGTGAAGGCCAGCATCAAAGCTGAGGTTGCTAAGAAACTGGAGTGGGGGTCACTCATCATTCCAGTAGGTCATGGGCCAGCCCAGTGGTACTGGTGCCCAAGCCCAACCCCAAGAGTTTGAATCCAGAGATGAGGTTCTGTGTGGACTACCAGGGCCTCAACGCAGTCACTAAGACTGATGCCAACCCCATACAAAGAGCTGATGATAAGTTAGAGGCAGCCAAATATCTGAGTACTTTTGACATGACATCAGGTTACTGGCAGATAACCCTTACCCCAGGAGCCAAGGAGAGTTCTCCTTTTCTGCACTGGAAGGTCACATTCAGTTCAAAGTGATGCTCTTTGGGTTGAACAACACAACTGTCATTTTCCAGAGGTTGGTGAATAGAGTACTCTCAGGTCATGAGAGTTTCAGTGCATCTTTTCTTGAAGATATCGCTCAATCAATCAACCAAACAGCATTTGTAAAACGCAACACTGTCACCCTTAAGTGTATCTGGACGCTGAGTCCTTGTCGAAGAGCCAGGTCTTAAGTCTCTTTCGGAAGTCTGCCAGCGAGAGAGCTGTACGGAGCTGGAGGGGAAGTTCGTTCTAGGTCTTGCCAGCAATGTAGGAGAAGGAGTGGCCACAGCTGCGGCTGAGACGGATGCAGAGGGAGTGTGCAAGGGAGAGTCAAGAGGAGCGAGGGTTGGTGGAAGTTCAGTTGATGTAGGCAGGTCCGAGGTCGTGGAGGGCTTTGTAGGCATGTGTAAGGAACTTGAACTGAAGTCTTTTCTGGATGGAGAGGCAGTGGAGGCCTCTCAGGTTGGGGTTGATGTGGGTTCATTTGGGGGAGTTCCAGGATGAGTGTGGCTGCAGCGTTCTGTATGGTCTGGAGTCTTCTGAGGAGCTGGATGAGATGCCAGCGTAAAAGGCGTTGCCATAGTCGTGGCAGTTGGTGACGAGGGCCTGAGTGACGCTCTTTCGGGTGTTAGCTAGGATCCATCTAAATTATGCGTAGCAAGCAAAGTGTGAGGAAACAGGACGAGGCGACTGCGTTGACTTGTTGTTTCATGATCAGTTGGCTGTCGAGGATGATGCCGAAGTTGCATGCATGGTCAGTAGGTGTGGGTGTAGGTCTGAGTTCTGCAAGCCACCAGCTGAGTTCCCATGTGGAGGTGTTCTTCCCGAAGATCAGTACTTCGGTTTTGTTGCAACTGAGTTGGAGGCAGTTGTCTCATCCATTTGGCTACGTTGGTCATGACGTCGCAGAAGTTGGATTTGGCTTTGGAGGGGTCCTCGGTGAGCGAGAGCATCAGTTGAGTGCTGGCTGCGTAGATTATGTTGAGTCCGTGGGATCTGACGACGTCTGTGAGGGGGTTTTATAGATGTTGAACAGGGTGGGGCTGAGGGATGATCCTTGTGGTACGCCACAATGTCTTTGGTTGTGGAGGTGAAGGGAGGCAGTCGGATGCTATGTGTGCGTCCCGGTAAGGAAGGAGGTGATCCACTTGAGGGCGTCTTACTATATGCCTATGTTGTAGGCTGTTGATGAGGGTGTTGTGGGAGATGGTGTTGAACGCAGCAGAGAGGGTCGAGGAGGATCAGGGCTGCAGTTTCTCCATGGTAAGTAGTGTTCTGATGTAGTCTGTGGCGGTGATCAGCGCAGTCTCAGTGCTGCGGTTTGCACGGAATTCTGACTGAGGCATCAGGTAGGTGTTTTTTCCAGGAATTTAGTGAACTGCTGGTTTATGGCTTTCTTGAGTACTTTCAATGGTCAGGGGAGCAGGGAGATCTGATGACAGTTTTTGGGATCACTGGGGTAGGCGGAGGCTTTCTTAAGAAGGGGTCTGCGTCGGCGTGTTTCCATCTGTGCAGGAAGGTTGCTGTGGAGATGGCGGTGTTGAGGATGCTGGTGAGTTGTGTGCTGATTGGGTTTGTTGCAAGGTTGTAGAGGTAGTGGGGGCAGGGGGCAGTAGGTGCCCCAGAATGGATGGAAGACATGATGGCTGAGGTGGTCAGGACAGTGAGCGGAGACCAGGTGGTAATGGTTTGGCTGATTTTGCTATATTTAGCGCCACCTGGGAGGATCACCTGGCCCACCTCAAGGAAATGCTTCATGCACTGCAGCAGGCAGGCCTGACGGTCAAGGCAGGGAAGTGCCAGACAGGTCATGGCTTCCTTCTTAGGCCACCAAGTTGGTGTAGGCCATGACCAACCACTCCAGCCCAAGATCCAGACAATTCTGGCCTGGGAATATCCTAAGACCCAGACCAAAGTCAGAGGCTTCCTTGGTCTGACTGGAAACTAGAGGAGATTTGTGAAGATTTATAGTACCATAGTGGTACCACTGAACAGACTTCCAATAAACAGCCCAGACAGGTTATCTGGACTGAGCAGTGTCAGAGGGCTTTTGACATCCTAAGGAAAGCTCTGTGCTCACAATCTGTCCTGAAGGCACCTGACTTCAATAAGGAATTCAATGTTCAGGCTCTGAATATGGGATTAGCGCAGTGTTGTCACAAGTGAATGATTTGGGCCAGGACCTGCCAGTTGCCTTTATTAGCTGGCAACTCCTCCTTATAGAGCAGAGCGATTGAGCACCATTGATCACCATTTGCAGGCTAGAAAGGCAGTTTTAACTGCCAGCTATTTAAAGCAATGGCAAAGCTAAACTTTCCCCTGGTATATGTGGAAATCACCCCTATCGAGTCTTAAGGCAGGGTGCAACATATTCTGTGGGCAGAACACGTTATTTTACATGTTCTGATAGGAAAAAACAAAGAACTGTCATTTTTACTGTGAAAAAGCTTGGCTGTCCAAGTGACAAGGGCAGAGTTACACACTGACACCTCAGTTGTGCTAACTCTTTAACACTGAGACCAAAGTGAGTCATCCAAGGTATCAAACAACTTGTTATTCTCATGTTGAAACTAATGTAACAAGTTACATTGTGCACCTTTAGCTGAATTCCTACATTGCTGCCTTTAGTCACCTCTGCCCATACTGGTTGTACATGGGTTGCTGTCGCCAAGACAGCTTTCTGCCCTCCTGGGAAGACATGCTCACGACTTCCAGGAAAAGCTACCATGGGGATCTGTTCTGGAAGGTGGTGTTGCCTTCCACATGCGGGATGCCACACTGGTGTTGGCCCAAAAGGCGAGCTTCAAAGGACAAGCCGCCTTTGAAGGGCAAATGGGTACCCCTTGGGAGAGCGGCTGCTCAACTTTTCAGGCAGACAGACCTGCACTGTGGACAAGAGAAACCATTTGCGAACCAGTTTTCCATGGGCCTTTAGCTCTCTTGGTAACTAAACATCTGGAGTGGGCTAGGAAGCTCCACATGCCGGGGGAGGGATCCTTCCATATTCAAAGTGGACTGAATAGTGCATCTTGGGTTAGTCAGATGCCCTACTTCGCATGAAGTGGTCATGTGGTATGAGGGAAACTGGTAACCCATTTCGGTAACAACTGCATCCTGCACTGAGGTTTTTTTTTTTTTTTTTTTTTTTAAGGAGCATAAGCAGCGCAACCCTGGCACACCTAAATAGACTGTACTGGAAGAAGGACCAAAGAAGAACTGACCATGTAACCAGCAAAGGAGCTGCATCAGCGTGGACTGCATTTGCTGAACTTGGCCAAAAGTGATCTGGCCTCCTGCTCACAGCACAGAGAAAATAATAGATGAAAAGCTGACTGGGTCAAGTTGGTAACCCTAAATCTTCGACCCACCGCCAAACACCTCTGTGCTGCACCAGGGAGAAGAAGCCATTGCACACAGACTAGACCGAGGACGCTGAGCCCGGGTGTGTTGTCGAAGTGCAGCTGGGTCCCACAGAGGATGAGTTATCAACCCAGGAAGGATTGGCCTGTGACCGCAATACTGGGTGACCGGTAGTCCAGTGGCGACTGGGATCCTGCCAGCACAGAGAGACTCCGATGGCCAGGACCGGCTCACCCCTTTCATCGACCAAATAGTAGTAGCAGCAAAACCCCCATCAACCGCACCGCATCCACAGCACCCTTTGAGCATCTTCAGCATCCTTCATCCCTTGCTCAGGACCACTTACATAGGTAAGCCCTGCACAGGATAAAAGTGCCTGGAACTGACTGAAGACTGCTTCACCTACTGAGGTAACTGCAGTTGAGGACCCTGCTGACCCCCGCTCGCCCGGACTAGCTCCCTACTAGAGTTGGTCACCTAAAGTGACTCCAAGTGGACCGTATTGTTCTACAACAGTTATAATTTGATCATATACACTACACAGCAGGTATCTATACAAGGGGTAGCTATATGAAGCCAGAAAGCTGTAGTTTAAACTACTTAAAACTGCTTCTGATGCCCTGGGCTGTTTGGCAATTCCCCAACTGGAAGTTAAGGGGTAGATTTATATCATGTGTGAGGTTTGTGGCCCAAAGACAGATGATCCTGGACTTTATGATGAGTTAAATCCTGAATTAGCAGGATGGAACAACCATCTAAATACTGTATAATGAATCATAAAACTGACTTCATCAATTATTGAGCTAATGCTCCTATGGTCAAGAGTAGAGGCTCTACAGTCAACATGATGAGGGCCCAGAGTATTGTGGATACATGGAGAATTATGGAAAAATACAACTTCGCCTACACTTAACATTCAGCCCTCACAGACACTATTTTAGGCTAGATATAATTTTGGTAACACAATGGCTCCTTGGGGACGATCAGATTACAATATGTCCAAAAATCACTTCTGATCGTAACATTATATACATTACAGTTAAAATCCCATGAGGATGCCCCTACTCACATGCTCTACATTTAGATTCTACATATAAAAAAAAGTAATGGCTGCCTCTTTGCAGGAATTTGCTCTAATTAATATGGGACCCACTTCTGCCCACATAGTTTTGGGAGGCTATAAAGATACATACCTGTGAAGCCCCTATTAAGTTCTTAGAGAATTAAATAAAGCACAATGCCAGAAATCCGATATGTTGCATGTCAAACTGATCAGACTGGAAAAAGAACATGCCAAATTGATATATAATCACAACATATCCAGGAAAGAGGTTTTTTGGCACTGGTTAAATGCTGCTGTTTAGTCCGTAGGGAGCTCTGGGAGAAAGCTGCTGCCTCATATTGCACTCAAAGGATTGCACTACGAATATGAGGGAATCCATAAGTAAAATATTGGAGGACAGAAACAAAGTAAAAACATTAATCAAATGTATTTGTGATAGCCATAGTAAGTTGCATCATGACCATGACCCTCCAGCTATACTTCAACAATTATTTGATTTTTATCAAAGTTTATATTAAGAGGAGTCAGAATGTTCAAAGAGAGATATCGAGATACATCTAGAAACTGCTAATAATATACCTGAGCTAACAAAACGGAAGTTAGGAAGCCCAATAATGACATTACATTATTAGAGGTCAAATTACCCATTCAGTCATTTGCTTCTGGGAAAGAGGAGGGAGAAGACACTATCCCCTGAATTTGATAAAACTTTTGAAGATACTGTGGCCACCTCTTTCTTATATGTTGTCACTGATATATTCGAGTTGCAAAATACTGCCACTTGTAACTTAACAAAAGGTTGTTATTTGATTTTTTTTTAAAACCTCCATAATAATTAAGACAACGTGAACCTCTGACACAGAAAAACCATTGCACAAGAAAGAGTGCCTTGGAAGTATCTTTAGGGAACAATAAAAGCTTTAAGTTTGGGTGAGAGAGTTCTAGTACGCATACAGAATTTATATCAGGCTCCTAAATTTAGGTTGGTCTAATGAGGTGAAACATCAAAGAAATGTATGACTGGCAGCGTCACCTACAAAGGGTGTCTTAGGTCTCCTCTTTTATTTGCTATGTACTTAGAAACATATTTATGTCATATGACTAATCCGGGAATAACTCATTTTGTATAAAACAGTGTCACTATCAAACCTACAGCATATGCACATGATGTCACTATATATTCAGACGATGCAATACAAGCTATGGTAGATAATACAGAAGAGGTCGGTTTGGTTGGATAGCAGGATACAAACTTAATGTACACAAAACTCATTCTCAAGTACGCATTAGTAAAGAAGAACAGCTGGTTACCGAAAATGCTCTGTACCCTTGTATTAAAATTACCTGCCAGATTAATAATATTGTTCATTTTAAGTATGAAAAACTACTGAGACAATGTATACTCAAAATGCGTTGCTGGCAGCGACTTCCAATTAGTATAGGACACTGCAATTGTGAAAATGAATATTTTGCCTCATTTTTGTATTTTAGGGCTATCCTTCTGCGAGTACCAAATTCATTCTTTAACAGGTTAGATTCCGCAATTTTCGTATAGGGCTATCAGAGGGCAAGTTGATCTCAGAATTATTAAGCTACTCACACAAAAGGGCAGTTTGGTATTACCAGATATTACAACATTTCTGGGCAGCGTTTGGGCAGCAATTCAAAACAATCCGCCCACTCCAATCTGCCCCTCTACAACCCACCCCAATCAAATTCAATCCACCTCACCTCAACTGAATCCACCCCACTCCAAACCAATGTGCCCCACTCCAAACCATTCCCGCCCCCAGGGGTGTGGAATTTATTAAAATATCTACTTGTCCAGGGGACAGGTTGCTTCTCAAATCTACTTGTCCTGTAAAAAGATCTACTTGTCCCTTTGGTGCCATGTAGTGTGGCGACAAATTATGGCAGCAATTAATAGCCTCTCTGATTATGCCAGGGCTACTACCATAGTAGGGCTTGAATACTTGGAGTTTCAATCCCTACTGTAGCAATTTCCTTATTTTGCCACCTTTCTGCAGATCTGCATACTGGGGCTGGAGGAAGCAGTAAGCAATAGTTCCAGGGGTGGAATGCCTTTGAGTCTGCAAACCTACTAACCTGCATGTTTTAAAGATTTTTACCAGCTTCTCTCTAATATTTTCCCATAATAAGAAAGGTTGGACATTTACTCCTGACAATGGCAGAATTAGAACTTCTTCCAGGGTTGGGAAGAAAGTGGCTGGAGGGAAAATGAACTTGCAAATGCTCAATAGATTTTCACATGAGCAAATCTACACATCGTATTTACCCACGCTAAAATACAGTTCACAAATATTTTATAGGGGTACGACATATACCATGGGTGCACTTTTGTGACTTTCTTTAAGAATTTGGGGCCACAAGTAGGTAGGTTCAGATTTGTGACCTGCAAATTGCAAGTCGCAAATCTGAATGTAGGATGGTGTCCTTGACACCATCTGTGATTCGCAAGGGCTTCGCAAATGCCCACATCAAGAATAATCATGAGGTGGGTCGCAATTTGCGACCCCCTCACGAATGGTGGCCTGCTGGAGACAGCAGACCACCATGTCTGTGACTGCTTTTCAATAAAGCAGTTTTTTTTGTTTTTTTTGTAATGCAGCCAGTTTTCCTTAAAGGAAAACGAGATGCATAACAAAAACGAAAAATGAAACGTTTTCGTTTCATTTTTTCAGAGCAGGCAGCGGTCCGCAGGACCACTGCCTGCTCTGAAAAAATGTTTACAGTGACATTCACAATGGGGAAGGGGTCCCATGGGGATCCCTTCCCTTTTGCGAAAGTGTTATCACCCATTTGAAATGGGTGCAAACTGCGATTGGTTTGCGCCCGCGTTCGCGGTCACAAAACAATCCTACATTGCACTGCGAGTTGCAATTAGGAAGGGAACACCCCTTACTAATTGCGAGTCGCAAACCCGTTTTGTGATTCGGTAACCAGGTTACTGAATCGCAAAACTGGGTTTGTGCATCGCAATGTGCTTTTTGCACGTCGCAAACAGCGAAAGTCGCTGTTTGCGACATGCAAAAAGCTACCTACATGTGGGTCTTGGTCCCTAATTAGGTCTGGTGTTAACAAAGACATTTTGGTTTTATTAAACTTCTATTTCTCTCTCTTTCGGCTGGCTTTACTGTGAGTGATCGCATTCTGCTCTTCCACAAGGAACATATTGCCACACAAAGTAGTTTTGTTCAGTGTCAGGAACTGCAGTGGCAATCAGTGACGTAACGAAACTGGAGGGTGCCCCTTTGCAAAGAACATGGAGGAGCCCCCTCTCCACACTCATTCAGGGCAGGTGCTGTGCTGACGGGGCCCCCTGGAGGGCGGCTGCGGGGCCTTTGTTATGCCGCTGGTGGCAACGTGTGCTTTAAGAGTTCAAAAACTTTTGGGGGGGGGTTTGCCAATGTTTGTTACAATGTTGAGGGCCTGGTAGCTCCCACAACAATAAAGTGTTACAAAAGCCATGTCAAAACAAGACACGCATTGATGAAACTAAAAGACGTATAAAAGTATGTCAGATCAGTTGGCTTTGTCAGTGTTTGTTTATTTTCATGCTTCCCATAATCGTGTTGAAAATGGTTACACTGATTTTCCATTAGAAATATTTTTGGGAAATACTAGCATGCATCAACACATTTTACTAAATGACACTTCATTTGCATATAATCAGAGAGCATTCTGGGAGCATTATACTTAGCCTCAACTTTTCAAACGTGTGTACACTTTTTTTTTTTTTTTTGTACTGGAACCAACGTCAGTAGTGAAGTGTGACCTTAAAACATTTCTTTACAGCACGCACCCTAATAATGAAGGCTTTCAAATAATGAACCATAAATACAAGTTCGAACAGCATTATCTTTTGGAAACACATTACCTCAACTGCAGAGAGTTCAACTCTCTGTAAACAAGCAGCCAAAGGGTTTGTGCTGCAGGGGGTTGGGCCTACTTGTCCCAAGGACAAAGTAAACATAAAAACTTGTTGCCCTTGACCCCAAACAAGATGTCCCGGGCGTCGGGCGATAGGAATTCCACATCCCTGCGCCCCACACCACCCCAATCCACTCCGTCCAATTCAAAACAATCTGTCCCACTTCAATCCAAAACAATCTCTGCCCCACTCAATTCCAAAACATTCTTCCCAACTCCAATCTACTGCAGTTCAATCCAAAACAATCTGCCCCACTCAGTCCAAAACAATCTGTCCCATTCTAGCCTGCCCCATTCCAAAACAATGTGACCCACCCCAAACTGCCCCAATCAAACCTGCCCCACTTCAAAACAAAACAATCTTCCCCACTCCAAAGTCCCCCACTACAACCCAAAGTATTTTGCCCCACTGTAATCCAGAACAATGTGCCCCACTGCAATACAAACTGTCCACTCCAATCTGCAGCACTCCAATCCGCCCCACTCCAATCCACCCTACTCCAATTTGCCCCACCCAATCCAATCCACCCCATTTCACCCCACTCTAATCAGCTACAATCCACACTCCAATCCACACCATACCAATCCCAATACAGCCCAATCCACTCCACCACAATCCTCCCCAGTCCAATCCAAACCACCCAATCCACTACACTCTAGTCCAATCCACCTTACTTCAGTTCAATGCACCCCATTCAATCTACCTCACTCCAGTCCTATCTAATCTAATCTAATCTGCCCCACTCCAATTCACCCAACTCCAAACTACCCAATTCCAATCCAATACACCCCAATCGACCCCACTCCTGTCCAATCCAGTCCAACCTAATCCACACAACTCCAATCCATTCTACCCCTTTCCAATCCATTCCACCCCACTCCAATCCACTGCAACCCAACCCACCTAACTCCAGTCCAATCCAATCCAATCCATCCCACTCCAATCGAATTCACCTTAATCCATTCCAATCAAGTCCACCTTAACTCCACCCCACTCCAAACCAATCCAACCAATCCATTCTAACCCACTCCTGTCCACCCACCCCAATCCAATCAGCACACCACTCCAATCCAACCCACCTCAATCCAATCTACCCCACCCAATCCAGTCTACCCCACACAAATCCACCCACTCCACTCAACCCCACTCCAAACCAATCTACTGAAATCTACCCTATCCTATCCCACTCCAATCCTATCCATCCAGCCTACTCCAATCCTATCCTATCCATCCAGCCTACTCCAATCCTATCCTATCCATCCAGCCTACTCCAATCCTATCCATCCAGCCTACTCCACTCCAATCCTATCCATCCAGCCTACTCCACTCCAATCCTATCCATCCAGCCTACTCCACTCCAATCCTATCCATCCAGCCTACTCCACTCCAATCCTATCCATCCAGCCTACTCCACTCCAATCCTATCCATCCAGCCTACTCCACTCCAATCCTATCCATCCAGCCTACTCCACTCCAATCCAATCCTATCCTATCCTATCCATCCAGCCTACTCCAATCCAATCCTATCCTATCCTATCCATCCAGCCTACTCCACTCCAATCCAATCCTATCCTATCCTATCCATCCAGCCTACTCCACTCCAATCCAATCCTATCCTATCCTATCCATCCAGCCTACTCCACTCCAATCCAATCCTATCCTATCCTATCCATCCAGCCTACTCCACTCCAATCCAATCCTATCCTATCCTATCCATCCAGCCTACTCCACTCCAATCCAATCCTATCCTATCCTATCCATCCAGCCCACTCCACTCCAATCCAATCCTATCCTATCCTATCCATCCAGCCCACTCCACTCCAATCCAATCCTATCCTATCCTATCCATCCAGCCCACTCCACTCCAATCCAATCCTATCCTATCCTATCCATCCAGCCCACTCCACTCCAATCCAATCCTATCCTATCCTATCCTATCCTATCCATCCAGCCCACTCCACTCCAATCCAATCCTATCCTATCCTATCCTATCCTATCCATCCAGCCCACTCCACTCCAATCCAATCCTATCCTATCCTATCCTATCCTATCCATCCAGCCCACTCCACTCCAATCCAATCCTATCCTATCCTATCCTATCCATCCAGCCCACTCCACTCCAATCCTATCCTATCCTATCCTATCCTATCCATCCAGCCCACTCCACTCCTATCCTATCCTATCCTATCCTATCCTATCCTATCCATCCAGCCCACTCCACTCCAATCCAATCCTATCCTATCCTATCCTATCCTATCCTATCCTATCCATCCCACTCCACTCCACTCCAATCCTATCCTATCCTATCCTATCCTATCCTATCCTATCCATCCCACTCCACTCCAATCCTATCCTATCCTATCCTATCCTATCCTATCCTATCCATCCCACTCCACTCCAATCCTATCCTATCCTATCCTATCCATCCCACTCCACTCCAATCCTATCCTATCCTATCCTATCCTATCCTATCCTATCCTATCCATCCCACTCCAATCCTATCCTATCCTATCCTATCCTATCCTATCCTATCCAGCCCACTCCAATCCAATCCAATCCTATCCTATCCTATCCTATCCTATCCAGCCCACTCCACTCCAATCCAATCCTATCCTATCCTATCCATCCAGCCCACTCCACTCCAATCCAATCCTATCCTATCCTATCCATCCAGCCCACTCCACTCCACTCCAATCCAATCCGTCCAGCCCACTCCACTCCACTCCAATCCAATCCATCCAGCCCACTCCACTCCACTCCAATCCAATCCGTCCAGCCCACTCCACTCCACTCCAATCCAATCCGTCCAGCCCACTCCACTCCACTCCAATCCAATCCGTCCAGCCCACTCCACTCCACTCCAATCCAATCCGTCCAGCCCACTCCACTCCACTCCAATCCAATCCGTCCAGCCCACTCCACTCCACTCCAATCCAATCCGTCCAGCCCACTCCACTCCACTCCAATCCGTCCAGCCCACTCCACTCCACTCCAATCCAATCCGTCCAGCCCACTCCACTCCACTCCAATCCGTCCAGCCCACTCCACTCCAATCCGTCCAGCCCACTCCACTCCAATCCAATCCGTCCAGCCCACTCCACTCCAATCCAATCCGTCCAGCCCACTCCACTCCAATCCAATCCGTCCAGCCCACTCCACTCCAATCCAATCCGTCCAGCCCACTCCAATCCAATCCAATCCGTCCAGCCCACTCCACTCCACTCCAATCCAATCCGTCCAGCCCACTCCACTCCACTCCAATCCAATCCGTCCAGCCCACTCCACTCCACTCCAATCCAATCCGTCCAGCCCACTCCACTCCACTCCAATCCAATCCGTCCAGCCCACTCCACTCCACTCCAATCCGTCCAGCCCACTCCACTCCAATCCGTCCAGCCCACTCCACTCCAATCCGTCCAGCCCACTCCACTCCAATCCGTCCAGCCCACTCCACTCCAATCCGTCCAGCCCACTCCACTCCAATCCGTCCAGCCCACTCCACTCCAATCCGTCCAGCCCACTCCACTCCAATCCGTCCAGCCCACTCCACTCCAATCCGTCCAGCCCACTCCACTCCAATCCGTCCAGCCCACTCCACTCCAATCCGTCCAGCCCACTCCACTCCAATCCGTCCAGCCCACTCCACTCCAATCCGTCCAGCCCACTCCACTCCAATCCGTCCAGCCCACTCCACTCCAATCCGTCCAGCCCACTCCACTCCGTCCAGCCCACTCCACTCCAATCCGTCCAGCCCACTCCACTCCAATCCGTCCAGCCCACTCCACTCCAATCCGTCCAGCCCACTCCACTCCAATCCGTCCAGCCTACTCCACTCCAATCTGTCCAGCCTACTCCACTCCAATCCAATCCTATCCTATCCCATCCTATCCTATCCATCCCACTACAATCCAATCCATCCCACTACAATCCAATCCATCCCACTACAATCCAATCCATCCCACTACAATCCAATCCTATCCATCCCACTACAATCCTATCCTATCCATCCCACTACAATCCAATCCTATCCTATCCTATCCATCCCACTACAATCCAATCCTATCCTATCCCATCCTATCCATCCCACTACAATCCAATCCTATCCTATCCATCCCACTACAATCCAATCCAATCCTATCCTATCCATCCCACTACAATCCAATCCATCCCACTACTATCCTATCCTATCCATCCCACTACAATCCTATCCTATCCATCCCACTACAATCCAATCCAATCCTATCCTATCCTATCCATCCCACTACAATCCAATCCAATCCTATCCCATCCTATCCATCCCACTACAATCCAATCCAATCCTATCCATCCCACTACAATCCAATCCTATCCTATCCCATCCTATCCATCCCACTACAATCCAATCCAATCCAATCCTATCCTATCCCATCCTATCCATCCCACTACAATCCAATCCAATCCAATCCAATCCTATCCTATCCCATCCTATCCATCCCACTACAATCCAATCCAATCCAATCCAATCCTATCCTATCCCATCCTATCCATCCCACTACAATCCAATCCAATCCAATCCTATCCTATCCCATCCTATCCATCCCACTACAATCCAATCCAATCGTATCCTATCCCATCCTATCCATCCCACTACAATCCAATCCAATCGTATCCTATCCCATCCTATCCATCCCACTACAATCCTATCCTATCCTATCCTATCCATCCCACTACAATCCTATCCTATCCTATCCTATCCATCCCACTACAATCCTATCCTATCCTATCCATCCCACTACAATCCTATCCTATCCTATCCATCCCACTACAATCCTATCCTATCCTATCCATCCCACTCCAATCCGTCCAGCCCACTCCACTCCAATCCGTCCAGCCCACTCCACTCCAATCCGTCCAGCCCACTCCACTCCAATCCGTCCAGCCCACTCCACTCCAATCCGTCCAGCCCACTCCACTCCAATCCGTCCAGCCCACTCCACTCCAATCCGTCCAGCCCACTCCACTCCAATCCGTCCAGCCCACTCCACTCCGTCCAGCCCACTCCACTCCAATCCAATCCTATCCTATCCTATCCTATCCTATCCATCCCACTGCAATCCAATCCACTCCAATCCTATCCTATCCTATCCATCCCACTACAATCCAATCCATCCCACTACTATCCTATCCTATCCATCCCACTACAATCCTATCCTATCCATCCCACTACAATCCAATCCAATCCTATCCTATCCTATCCATCCCACTACAATCCAATCCTATCCTATCCTATCCTATCCATCCTACTCCACTCCTATCCTATCCTATCCTATCCTATCCATCCCACTACAATCCAATCCAATCCTATCCTATCCATCCCACTACAATCCAATCCAATCCTATCCTATCCGTCCCACTACAATCCAATCCTATCCTATCCTATCCATCCCACTACAATCCAATCCTATCCATCCCACTACAATCCAATCCTATCCTATCCTATCCATCCCACTACAATCCAATCCTATCCTATCCCATCCTATCCATCCCACTACAATCCAATCCTATCCTATCCTATCCTATCCTATCCATCCCACTACAATCCAATCCAATCCTATCCTATCCTATCCATCCCACTACAATCCAATCCAATCCTATCCTATCCTATCCATCCCACTACAATCCAATCCAATCCTATCCTATCCTATCCATCCCACTACAATCCAATCCAATCCTATCCTATCCTATCCATCCCACTACAATCCAATCCAATCCTATCCTATCCTATCCATCCCACTACAATCCAATCCAATCCTATCCTATCCTATCCATCCCACTACAATCCAATCCAATCCTATCCTATCCTATCCATCCCACTACAATCCAATCCAATCCTATCCTATCTATCCCACTACAATCCAATCCAATCCTATCCTATCTATCCCACTACAATCCAATCCTATCCTATCCTATCCTATCTATCCCACTACAATCCAATCCAATCCTATCCTATCCTATCCATCCCACTACAATCCAATCCAATCCTATCCTATCCTATCCTATCCATCCCACTACAATCCAATCCAATCCTATCCTATCCTATCCTATCCATCCCACTACAATCCAATCCAATCATATCCTATCCATCCCACTACAATCCAATCCTATCCTATCCTATCCTATCCATCCCACTACAATCCAATCCTATCCTATCCTATCCTATCCATCCCACTACAATCCAATCCTATCCTATCCTATCCATCCCACTACAATCCAATCCTATCCTATCCTATCCATCCCACTACAATCCAATCCTATCCTATCCTATCCATCCCACTACAATCCAATCCTATCCTATCCTATCCTATCCATCCCACTACAATCCAATCCGATCCTATCCTATCCATCCCACTACAATCCAATCCTATCCTATCCTATCCATCCCACTACAATCCAATCCTATCCTATCCTATCCATCCCACTACAATTCAATCCTATCCTATCCTATCCATCCCATTACAATTCAATCCTATCCTATCCATCCCATTACAATTCAATCCTATCCTATCCATCCCATTACAATTCAATCCTATCCTATCCATCCCACTACAATTCAATCCTATCCTATCCATCCCACTACAATTCAATCCTATCCTATCCTATCCTATCCTATCCTATCCATCCCACTCCAATCCGGCCCGCCTACTCCACTCCACTCCAATCCGGCCCGCCTACTCCACTCCACTCCAATCCGTCCAGCCTACTCCACTCCACTCCAATCCGTCCAGCCTACTCCACTCCACTCCAATCCGTCCAGCCTACTCCACTCCAATCCGTCCAGCCTACTCCACTCCACTCCAATCCGTCCAGCCTACTCCACTCCACTCCAATCCGTCCAGCCTACTCCACTCCACTCCACTCCGTCCAGCCTACTCCACTCCACTCCGTCCAGCCTACTCCACTCCACTCCGTCCAGCCTACTCCACTCCACTCCGTCCAGCCTACTCCACTCCACTCCGTCCAGCCTACTCCACTCCACTCCGTCCAGCCTACTCCACTCCACTCCGTCCAGCCTACTCCACTCCACTCCGTCCAGCCTACTCCACTCCACTCCGTCCAGCCTACTCCACTCCAATCCGTCCAGCCTACTCCACTCCACTCCGTCCAGCCTACTCCACTCCAATCCGTCCAGCCTACTCCACTCCAATCCGTCCAGCCTACTCCACTCCACTCCAATCCAATCCGTCCAGCCTACTCCACTCCACTCCAATCCAATCCGTCCAGCCTACTCCACTCCACTCCAATCCGTCCAGCCTACTCCACTCCACTCCAATCCAATCCGTCCAGCCTACTCCACTCCACTCCAATCCGTCCAGCCTACTCCACTCCACTCCAATCCAATCCGTCCAGCCTACTCCACTCCACTCCAATCCGTCCAGCCTACTCCACTCCACTCCAATCCGTCCAGCCTACTCCACTCCACTCCAATCCGTCCAGCCTACTCCACTCCACTCCAATCCGTCCAGCCTACTCCACTCCACTCCAATCCGTCCAGCCTACTCCACTCCACTCCAATCCGTCCAGCCTACTCCACTCCACTCCAATCCGTCCAGCCTACTCCACTCCACTCCAATCCGTCCAGCCTACTCCACTCCACTCCAATCCGTCCAGCCTACTCCACTCCACTCCAATCCGTCCAGCCTACTCCACTCCACTCCAATCCGTCCAGCCCACTCCACTCCAATCCGTCCAGCCCACTCCACTCCAATCCGTCCAGCCCACTCCAATCCGTCCAGCCCACTCCACTCCAATCCGTCCAGCCCACTCCACTCCAATCCATCCAGCCCACTCCACTCCAATCCAATCCATCCAGCCCACTCCACTCCAATCCATCCAGCCCACTCCACTCCAATCCATCCAGCCCACTCCACTCCAATCCATCCAGCCCACTCCACTCCACTCCAATCCATCCAGCCCACTCCACTCCACTCCAATCCATCCAGCCCACTCCACTCCAATCCATCCAGCCCACTCCACTCCAATCCATCCAGCCCACTCCACTCCACTCCACTCCACTCCAATCCATCCAGCCCACTCCACTCCACTCCACTCCACTCCAATCCAATCCATCCAGCCCACTCCACTCCACTCCACTCCAGCCCACTCCACTCCAATCCAGCCCACTCCACTCCAATCCAGCCCACTCCACTCCAATCCAGTCCAGCCCACTCCTCTCCAATCCAGTCCAGCCCACTCCACTCCACTCCACTCCGTCCAGCCCACTCCACTCCATCCAGCCCACTCCACTCCACTCCGTCCAGCCCACTCCACTCCAATCCAATCCAATCCGTCCAGCCCACTCCACTCCAATCCAATCCATCCAGCCCACTCCACTCCAATCCAATCCATCCAGCCCACTCCAATCCAATCCATCCAGCCCACTCCACTCCACTCCAATCCAATCCATCCAGCCCACTCCACTCCAATCCATCCAGCCCACTCCACTCCAATCCATCCAGCCCACTCCACTCCAATCCATCCAGCCCACTCCACTCCAATCCATCCAGCCCACTCCACTCCACTCCAATCCATCCAGCCCACTCCACTCCACTCCAATCCATCCAGCCCACTCCACTCCACTCCAATCCATCCAGCCCACTCCACTCCAATCCAATCCATCCAGCCCACTCCACTCCAATCCAATCCATCCAGCCCACTCCACTCCAATCCATCCAGCCCACTCCACTCCAATCCAATCCAATCCAGCCCACTCCACTCCACTCCACTCCAATCCATCCAGCCCACTCCACTCCAATCCATCCAGCCCACTCCACTCCAATCCATCCAGCCCACTCCACTCCACTCCAATCCAATCCGTCCAGCCCACTCCACTCCAATCCATCCAGCCCACTCCACTCCAATCCATCCAGCCCACTCCACTCCAATCCATCCAGCCCACTCCACTCCAATCCATCCAGCCCACTCCACTCCATCCAGCCCACTCCACTCCACTCCAATCCATCCAGCCCACTCCACTCCACTCCAATCCATCCAGCCCACTCCACTCCACTCCAATCCATCCAGCCCACTCCACTCCACTCCAATCCATCCAGCCCACTCCACTCCACTCCAATCCATCCAGCCCACTCCACTCCACTCCAATCCATCCAGCCCACTCCACTCCACTCCAATCCATCCAGCCCACTCCACTCCACTCCAATCCATCCAGCCCACTCCACTCCAATCCAATCCAATCCATCCAGCCCACTCCACTCCAATCCGTCCAGCCCACTCCACTCCAATCCAATCCGTCCAGCCCACTCCACTCCACTCCAATCCGTCCAGCCCACTCCACTCCACTCCAATCCGTCCAGCCCACTCCACTCCACTCCAATCCGTCCAGCCCACTCCACTCCAATCCGTCCAGCCCACTCCACTCCAATCCGTCCAGCCCACTCCACTCCAATCCGTCCAGCCCACTCCACTCCAATCCGTCCAGCCCACTCCACTCCAATCCGTCCAGCCCACTCCACTCCAATCCGTCCAGCCCACTCCACTCCAATCCGTCCAGCCCACTCCACTCCAATCCGTCCAGCCCACTCCACTCCAATCCGTCCAGCCCACTCCACTCCAATCCGTCCAGCCCACTCCACTCCAATCCGTCCAGCCCACTCCAATCCGTCCAGCCCACTCCACTCCACTCCAATCCGTCCAGCCCACTCCACTCCACTCCAATCCGTCCAGCCCACTCCACTCCAATCCGTCCAGCCCACTCCACTCCAATCCGTCCAGCCCACTCCACTCCAATCCGTCCAGCCCACTCCACTCCAATCCGTCCAGCCTACTCCACTCCAATCTGTCCAGCCTACTCCACTCCAATCCAATCCTATCCTATCCCATCCTATCCTATCCATCCCACTACAATCCAATCCATCCCACTACAATCCAATCCATCCCACTACAATCCAATCCATCCCACTACAATCCAATCCTATCCTATCCGATCCTATCCATCCCACTACAATCCAATCCTATCCTATCCATCCCACTACAATCCAATCCTATCCTATCCATCCCACTACAATCCAATCCAATCCTATCCTATCCTATCCATCCCACTACAATCCAATCCATCCCACTACTATCCTATCCTATCCATCCCACTACAATCCTATCCTATCCTATCCTATCCATCCCACTACAATCCAATCCTATCCTATCCATCCCACTAAAATCCAATCCTATCCTATCCATCCCACTACAATCCAATCCTATCCTATCCATCCCACTACAATCCAATCCTATCCTATCCCATCCTATCCATCCCACTACAATCCAATCCAATCCTATCCTATCCTATCCATCCCACTACAATCCAATCCTATCCTATCCTATCCTATCCATCCCACTACAATCCAATCCAATCCTATCCTATCCTATCCATCCCACTACAATCCAATCCTATCCTATCCTATCCTATCCATCCCACTACAATCCAATCCTATCCTATCCTATCCATCCCACTACAATCCAATCCTATCCTATCCTATCCTATCCATCCCACTACAATCCTATCCTATCCTATCCTATCCATCCCACTACAATCCAATCCAATCCTATCCTATCCTATCCATCCCACTACAATCCAATCCAATCCTATACTATCCATCCCACTACAATCCAATCCTATCCTATCCATCCCACTACAATCCAATCCTATCCTATCCATCCCACTACAATCCAATCCTATCCTATCCATCCCACTACAATCCAATCCAATCCTATCCTATCCTATCCTATCCTATCCATCCCACTACAATCCAATACAATCCTATCCTATCCCATCCTATCCTATCCATCCAACTACAATCCAATCCTATCCTATCCATCCCACTACAATCCAATCCTATCCTATCCTATCCATCCCACTACAATCCAATCCTATCCTATCCTATCCATCCCACTACAATCCAATCCTATCCTATCCATCCCACTACAATCCAATCCTATCCTATCCTATCCTATCCATCCCACTACAATCCAATCCAATCCTATCCTATCCTATCCATCCCACTACAATCCTATCCTATCCTATCCATCCCACTACAATCCAATCCTATCCTATCCATCCCACTACAATCCAATCCAATCCTATCCTATCCATCCCACTACAATCCAATCCTATCCTATCCTATCCATCCCACTACAATCCAATCCTATCCTATCCATCCCACTACAATCCAATCCAATCCTATCCCATCCTATCCATCCCACTACAATCCAATCCAATCCTATCCCATCCTATCCATCCCACTACAATCCAATACAATCCTATCCTATCCCATCCTATTCATCCCACTACAATCCAATCCAATCCTATCCTATCCATCCCACTACAATCCAATCCAATTCTATCCCATCCCATCCTATCCCATCCTATCCCATCCTATCCCATCCCATCCCATCCCATCCCATCCCATCCCATCCCATCCCATCCCATCCTATCCCATCCTATCCTATCCCATCCTATCCCATCCTATCCCATCCTATCCTATCCTATCCATCCCACTACAATCCAATCCAATCCTATCCATCCCACTACAATTCAATCCAATCCTATCCTATCCCATCCCATCCTATCCTATCCCATCCCATCCCATCCATCCCACTACAATCCAATCCAATCCTATCCTATCCCATCCATCCCACTACAATCCAATCCTATCCCATCCCATCCCATCCCATCCCACTACAATCCTATCCCATCCTATCCTATCCATCCCACTACAATCCTATCCTATCCTATCCATCCCACTACAATCCTATCCTATCCTATCCATCCCACTACAATCCAATCCTATCCTATCCATCCCACTACAATCCAATCCTATCCTATCCATCCCACTACAATCCAATCCTATCCTATCCTATCCTATCCATCCCACTACAATCCAATCCTATCCTATCCTATCCTATCCATCCCACTACAATCCAATCCTATCCTATCCATCCCACTACAATCCAATCCTATCCTATCCTATCCTATCCATCCCACTACAATCCAATCCTATCCTATCCTATCCATCCCACTACAATCCAATCCTATCCTATCCTATCCATCCCACTACAATCCAATCCTATCCTATCCTATCCATCCCACTACAATCCAATCCTATCCTATCCTATCCATCCCACTACAATCCAATCCTATCCTATCCTATCCTATCCTATCCATCCCACTACAATCCAATCCTATCCTATCCTATCCATCCCACTACAATCCAATCCTATCCTATCCTATCCATCCCACTACAATCCAATCCTATCCTATCCTATCCATCCCACTACAATCCAATCCTATCCTATCCTATCCATCCCACTACAAACCAATCCTATCCTATCCTATCCATCCCACTACAATCCAATCCTATCCTATCCTATCCTATCCTATCCTATCCTATCCATCCCACTACAATCCAATCCTATCCTATCCTATCCTATCCATCCCACTACAATCCTATCCTATCCTATCCTATCCATCCCACTACAATCCTATCCTATCCTATCCTATCCATCCCACTACAATCCAATCCTATCCTATCCTATCCTATCCATCCCACTACAATCCAATCCTATCCTATCCTATCCTATCCATCCCACTACAATCCTATCCTATCCTATCCATCCCACTACAATCCTATCCTATCCTATCCATCCCACTACAATCCTATCCTATCCTATCCATCCCACTACAATCCTATCCTATCCATCCCACTACAATCCTATCCTATCCTATCCATCCTCCTATCCTATCCATCCCACTACAATCCTATCCTATCCTATCCTATCCATCCTCCTATCCATCCCACTACAATCCTATCCTATCCTATCCATCCTCCTATCCATCCCACTACAATCCTATCCTATCCTATCCTATCCTATCCATCCTCCTATCCATCCCACTACAATCCTATCCTATCCTATCCTATCCTATCCTATCCATCCTCCTATCCATCCCACTACAATCCTATCCTATCCTATCCATCCTCCTATCCATCCCACTACAATCCTATCCTATCCTATCCATCCTCCTATACTATCCATCCCACTACAATCCTATCCATCCTCCTATACTATCCATCCCACTACAATCCTATCCTATCCTATCCTATCCTATCCATCCCACTACAATCCTATCCTATCCTATCCTATCCATCCCACTACAATCCTATCCTATCCTATCCATCCCACTACAATCCAATCCTATCCTATCCATCCCACTACAATCCAATCCTATCCTATCCATCCCACTACAATCCAATCCAATCCTATCCTATCCTATCCTATCCTATCCATCCCACTACAATCCAATACAATCCTATCCTATCCCATCCTATCCTATCCATCCAACTACAATCCAATCCTATCCTATCCATCCCACTACAATCCAATCCTATCCTATCCTATCCATCCCACTACAATCCAATCCTATCCTATCCTATCCATCCCACTACAATCCAATCCTATCCTATCCATCCCACTACAATCCAATCCAATCCTATCCTATCCTATCCATCCCACTACAATCCAATCCTATCCTATCCTATCCATCCCACTACAATCCAATCCTATCCTATCCATCCCACTACAATCCAATCCTATCCTATCCTATCCTATCCATCCCACTACAATCCAATCCAATCCTATCCTATCCTATCCATCCCACTACAATCCAATCCTATCCTATCCTATCCTATCCATCCCACTACAATCCTATCCTATCCTATCCTATCCATCCCACTACAATCCTATCCTATCCTATCCTATCCATCCCACTACAATCCAATCCTATCCTATCCTATCCTATCCATCCCACTACAATCCAATCCTATCCTATCCTATCCTATCCATCCCACTACAATCCTATCCTATCCTATCCATCCCACTACAATCCTATCCTATCCTATCCATCCCACTACAATCCTATCCTATCCTATCCATCCCACTACAATCCTATCCTATCCATCCCACTACAATCCTATCCTATCCTATCCATCCTCCTATCCTATCCATCCCACTACAATCCTATCCTATCCTATCCTATCCATCCTCCTATCCATCCCACTACAATCCTATCCTATCCTATCCATCCTCCTATCCATCCCACTACAATCCTATCCTATCCTATCCTATCCTATCCATCCTCCTATCCATCCCACTACAATCCTATCCTATCCTATCCTATCCTATCCTATCCATCCTCCTATCCATCCCACTACAATCCTATCCTATCCTATCCATCCTCCTATCCATCCCACTACAATCCTATCCTATCCTATCCATCCTCCTATACTATCCATCCCACTACAATCCTATCCATCCTCCTATACTATCCATCCCACTACAATCCTATCCTATCCTATCCTATCCTATCCATCCCACTACAATCCTATCCTATCCTATCCTATCCATCCCACTACAATCCTATCCTATCCTATCCATCCCACTACAATCCAATCCTATCCTATCCATCCCACTACAATCCAATCCTATCCTATCCATCCCACTACAATCCAATCCAATCCTATCCTATCCTATCCTATCCTATCCATCCCACTACAATCCAATACAATCCTATCCTATCCCATCCTATCCTATCCATCCAACTACAATCCAATCCTATCCTATCCATCCCACTACAATCCAATCCTATCCTATCCTATCCATCCCACTACAATCCAATCCTATCCTATCCTATCCATCCCACTACAATCCAATCCTATCCTATCCATCCCACTACAATCCAATCCTATCCTATCCTATCCTATCCATCCCACTACAATCCAATCCAATCCTATCCTATCCTATCCATCCCACTACAATCCTATCCTATCCTATCCATCCCACTACAATCCAATCCTATCCTATCCATCCCACTACAATCCAATCCAATCCTATCCTATCCATCCCACTACAATCCAATCCTATCCTATCCTATCCATCCCACTACAATCCAATCCTATCCTATCCATCCCACTACAATCCAATCCAATCCTATCCCATCCTATCCATCCCACTACAATCCAATCCAATCCTATCCCATCCTATCCATCCCACTACAATCCAATACAATCCTATCCTATCCCATCCTATTCATCCCACTACAATCCAATCCAATCCTATCCTATCCATCCCACTACAATCCAATCCAATTCTATCCCATCCCATCCTATCCCATCCTATCCCATCCTATCCCATCCCATCCCATCCCATCCCATCCCATCCCATCCCATCCCATCCCATCCCATCCCATCCCATCCTATCCCATCCCATCCTATCCCATCCTATCCCATCCTATCCCATCCTATCCTATCCTATCCATCCCACTACAATCCAATCCAATCCTATCCATCCCACTACAATTCAATCCAATCCTATCCTATCCCATCCCATCCTATCCTATCCCATCCCATCCCATCCATCCCACTACAATCCAATCCAATCCTATCCTATCCCATCCATCCCACTACAATCCAATCCTATCCCATCCCATCCCATCCCATCCCACTACAATCCTATCCCATCCTATCCTATCCATCCCACTACAATCCTATCCTATCCTATCCATCCCACTACAATCCTATCCTATCCTATCCATCCCACTACAATCCAATCCTATCCTATCCATCCCACTACAATCCAATCCTATCCTATCCATCCCACTACAATCCAATCCTATCCTATCCTATCCTATCCATCCCACTACAATCCAATCCTATCCTATCCTATCCTATCCATCCCACTACAATCCAATCCTATCCTATCCATCCCACTACAATCCAATCCTATCCTATCCTATCCTATCCATCCCACTACAATCCAATCCTATCCTATCCTATCCATCCCACTACAATCCAATCCTATCCTATCCTATCCATCCCACTACAATCCAATCCTATCCTATCCTATCCATCCCACTACAATCCAATCCTATCCTATCCTATCCATCCCACTACAATCCAATCCTATCCTATCCTATCCTATCCTATCCATCCCACTACAATCCAATCCTATCCTATCCTATCCATCCCACTACAATCCAATCCTATCCTATCCATCCCACTACAATCCAATCCTATCCTATCCTATCCATCCCACTACAATCCAATCCTATCCTATCCTATCCATCCCACTACAAACCAATCCTATCCTATCCTATCCATCCCACTACAATCCAATCCTATCCTATCCTATCCTATCCTATCCTATCCATCCCACTACAATCCAATCCTATCCTATCCTATCCTATCCATCCCACTACAATCCTATCCTATCCTATCCTATCCATCCCACTACAATCCTATCCTATCCTATCCTATCCATCCCACTACAATCCAATCCTATCCTATCCTATCCTATCCATCCCACTACAATCCAATCCTATCCTATCCTATCCTATCCATCCCACTACAATCCTATCCTATCCTATCCATCCCACTACAATCCTATCCTATCCTATCCATCCCACTACAATCCTATCCTATCCTATCCATCCCACTACAATCCTATCCTATCCATCCCACTACAATCCTATCCTATCCTATCCATCCTCCTATCCTATCCATCCCACTACAATCCTATCCTATCCTATCCTATCCATCCTCCTATCCATCCCACTACAATCCTATCCTATCCTATCCATCCTCCTATCCATCCCACTACAATCCTATCCTATCCTATCCTATCCTATCCATCCTCCTATCCATCCCACTACAATCCTATCCTATCCTATCCTATCCTATCCTATCCATCCTCCTATCCATCCCACTACAATCCTATCCTATCCTATCCATCCTCCTATCCATCCCACTACAATCCTATCCTATCCTATCCATCCTCCTATACTATCCATCCCACTACAATCCTATCCATCCTCCTATACTATCCATCCCACTACAATCCTATCCTATCCTATCCTATCCTATCCATCCCACTACAATCCTATCCTATCCTATCCTATCCATCCCACTACAATCCTATCCTATCCTATCCATCCCACTACAATCCTATCCTATCCGTCCAGCCCACTCCACTCCAATCCGTCCAGCCTACTCCACTCCAATCCGTCCAGCCTACTCCACTCCAATCCGTCCAGCCTACTCCACTCCAATCCGTCCAGCCTACTCCACTCCAATCCGTCCAGCCTACTCCACTCCAATCCGTCCAGCCTACTCCACTCCAATCCGTCCAGCCTACTCCACTCCAATCCGTCCAGCCTACTCCACTCCAATCCGTCCAGCCTACTCCACTCCAATCCGTCCAGCCTACTCCACTCCAATCCGTCCAGCCTACTCCACTCCAATCCGTCCAGCCTACTCCACTCCTATCCTATCCGTCCACTCCTATCCTATCCTATCCGTCCAGCCTACTCCACTCCTATCCTATCCTATCCGTCCAGCCTACTCCACTCCTATCCTATCCTATCCGTCCAGCCTACTCCACTCCTATCCTATCCTATCCGTCCAGCCTACTCCACTCCTATCCTATCCTATCCGTCCAGCCTACTCCACTCCACTCCTATCCTATCCTATCCTATCCGTCCAGCCTACTCCACTCCACTCCTATCCTATCCTATCCTATCCGTCCAGCCTACTCCACTCCACTCCTATCCTATCCTATCCGTCCAGCCTACTCCACTCCACTCCTATCCTATCCTATCCGTCCAGCCTACTCCACTCCTATCCTATCCTATCCGTCCAGCCTACTCCACTCCACCCCTATCCTATCCGTCCAGCCTACTCCACTCCACCCCTATCCTATCCGTCCAGCCTACTCCACTCCACCCCTATCCTATCCGTCCAGCCTACTCCACTCCACCCCTATCCTATCCGTCCAGCCTACTCCACTCCACCCCTATCCTATCCGTCCAGCCTACTCCACTCCTATCCGTCCAGCCTACTCCACTCCACTCCTATCCGTCCAGCCTACTCCACTCCACTCCTATCCGTCCAGCCTACTCCACTCCACTCCTATCCGTCCAGCCTACTCCACTCCACTCCTATCCGTCCAGCCTACTCCACTCCACTCCTATCCGTCCAGCCTACTCCACTCCACTCCTATCCGTCCAGCCTACTCCACTCCACTCCTATCCGTCCAGCCTACTCCACTCCACTCCTATCCATCCAGCCTACTCCACTCCACTCCTATCCATCCAGCCTACTCCACTCCACTCCTATCCATCCAGCCTACTCCACTCCTATCCATCCAGCCTACTCCACTCCACTCCTATCCATCCAGCCTACTCCACTCCACTCCTATCCATCCAGCCTACTCCACTCCTATCCATCCAGCCTACTCCACTCCTATCCATCCAGCCTACTCCACTCCACTCCTATCCATCCAGCCTACTCCACTCCACTCCTATCCATCCAGCCTACTCCACTCCTATCCTATCCATCCAGCCTACTCCACTATACTCCTATCCTATCCTATCCATCCAGCCTACTCCACTATACTCCTATCCTATCCATCCAGCCTACTCCACTATACTCCTATCCTATCCATCCAGCCTACTCCACTCCTATCCTATCCTATCCATCCAGCCTACTCCACTCCTATCCTATCCAGCCTACTCCACTCCACTCCTATCCTATCCATCCAGCCTACTCCACTCCTATCCTATCCTATCCATCCAGCCTACTCCACTGCACTCCTATCCTATCCATCCAGCCTACTCCACTCCTATCCTATCCATCCTACTCCACTCCAATCCAATCCATCCAGCCTACTCCACTCCATCCAGCCTACTCCACTCCACTCCACTCCAATCCAATCCAATCCATCCAGCCTACTCCACTCCACTCCAATCCATCCAACTCCACTCCAATCCAATCCTATCCATCCAGCCTACTCCACTCCACTCCAATCCACTATACTAGAGTCCAATGCACCTTACTCCAATTCAATCCACCCCACTCCAAGCCACTCCAATCCAACCCAATACACGCCACCCCAATCCTATCCTCCAATTCAATCCGGCCATCCCAATCCAATCTAATCTTCCCTACTACAATCCACCCCAGTTAAACCCAGTCTAATCCACCTCAGTCTACTCCAATCCACCCAACTACCTCATTCCAGTCCACCCTATTCCATCCCACTCCACATTATTCCATTCTATGACATTGCACTCTACGATAATCTTTGCCACTAAACCATTGAGTTCTTCTCCCCTCTACTCAACTCTATGACACTCTAATTCCTCTACTCCTCCACTCCATACCACTAACTTTTAGCCTTGCTGAACTGCAGCCACCCTGATGTTCAACATGGCAAAAACACATTGCCAAGCCAATAGCTCTGGTATGGATGAGACCAATTGGCTTTGCCTATGCTTCTTCGGGATGCTATAGATGACCAGGCATTATCAGAGACAAAAACGTTTTGGTAAATTGTATGATGGAGGGACTAATCGCACTTACACAGATGTGCAAGTGAAATTTAAATGACCACTGTAAGAAACTGAGCTATTAGTTGACAAGGGTGGAAGCCCCATTCAAGGAATAAATAGAATACTTGTCAGGGTAAACTACAAGAATCATTACATAAACCTGTGTTTAACACTCTGGGAGATGGGCACAAAGCAGTCAGGCTTAAATTAGAGGCAATGTGTAAAGTATTTATGCAGTGTTCAGGCAGTAATAAAGTGAAAACACAAACTGAAAATCCCAAGCTCTTTTAGAAAAATAGAGAAAATGTTAATAACTAAATTAACACCAAAATTCAATCAGTAGAACCAGAGTTATGATTTATGTACGTTTTCAGGTGACAATAGTGCTAAAAAGCACAAACAAACTCACGGTTATGTGGTCAAGCTAGACCAGGGCAAAGTCTCAAGTTCAGGCCGACCGTGATGAAGCATGGGCATACAGAGAACAGGGTCGACTTGCTGAAGTTTTTACATTCTCAAATCCAAGTCCACACAAGAAGCTGACTTTGGAGTTTTACATTGGTGGGGCCTGCAAGGAGATCACTTTCGTAGTGAGGAGCAAGCCAGACATCGCAGACTGATGCTGTTATGGTGCAAAGAGCCGGTCGTCGCTGGAAGGTCACATTGGTAGTTGATCGCTCTTCACGTGGAGAACAGCTGCCACTGGAGATTCACATTGGTGGGCATTGAGGATGGTCAGTGTTTGCTGTAAGGAGTCCATTCACTCATGCAAAGAGTCAAAAACATCTGAATTTCCACCTGGAGTTGAGAAGAAGTACACTCTGATGCCAGCCATGTGTCCAGGACCTGGCAGGGGCACCTTTTTGGGATCAGGCCTAGTAGAGGCAAGCAGCAGGGCTCAGGCAGGTCCACGTGGTGCTGGTCAGCTCAGCAGTTGCAAGGAGGCCACTTGAAGCTTGCAGTATCCCTGTAACTCAAACAGGAGGTCAGCAAACAGACTCTTGGAGTACCCATAGGGAAGCATGGGCTCAAAGTTAGCAGGTCCAGTCTTCCATCTTCAGACAGCAGGGCAGTCCATCCTCTGAATCTTCCACAGGTCCAGGAGTATTCTGATGAGATGTTTTGAAGGTGCCATATTTATACCCAGTGCCAGCCTTTGTGTCAAGGAAATTCCTACTGGTTCTGTTCAGTTCTTCCCGTTAGTCTGGGTTTGCCTCCAAACTATCTAGAATGACAAGGGCAGGCCCGGTGTCCGGCTCCTTTCCGTATGCTACAGGCAGGGCCCTTTGAAGTGCAATCAGGGCAGGGCACAGCGCTTCTCCAGCCTTTCTGTAAGGAAGACCGACTCCCTCTACACTCAAGCCCCTTTTTGGCCCTATATTTGGAAGGAATACACAACCCACCACAGGAGAGCCAGTTGTAGTCATGTGACCCTGGACACTGCCAGAATGACATTTGGTTTAGGCAGAAAAATCCCAACTTTCTAAAAGTGTCATTTTCAGAATAATAGCCTAAAATCGGACCTTACCCTCGAAACTGGATTTTAAATTACAATTCGAGTAAGTGGAAGAAGTATTTTTCTATCTGTTCCCAAACTGAAGTTATCACTTATTGAGTGCGATATTGTAACCCTCTGTTAGTCCATGGAAGAGATAACCTTTCCACAGTGAAAAATTACTACAGGAGTTTTTCACTGCCAGGACCTGTAAAATGCAAGTACAAATGTCCTACTTTTTTTAAATACCATGCATCCAGCCCTATAAGACTTCATGGTCTACTTTAGGCGTGACTTAAAATTATCAAAAAGGAAAGTTTAGGCTTGGTAAAAGGTTTTTTTGCGAGTTTGAAATGGCAGTTCAAAACTGCTACAGGCTGCAGGGGAAGGCCCTGGGCATGTCTGTCCGTGCTACTTTAGTGGGTGGCACAATGAGTGCAGCATCCCACTTTTAGCATTTGATTTACAGGCCTTGGTCACATGTAGTACCATTTACTATGGACCTATGAGTACGTTGGAGTGACAAATGTGTATGAGCCAATTTTACCATATTTAAGATAGAAAGCGCTAATACTTTGCTACTGGTAAGCAGGGGTAGAGTGCACAAAGACTTAATTACAACAAGCAATAGTTAAGCAACAAGCATTTGCAATGCATAAGTCTCACATTTGTGAAATTGAAATATTGGCATTGTAAATAACAATGTCTTTTAACTATGTGTTTTGCTTTGGAGTGTAGTGGATGTATGGCAGGTGCCAAAGCAACCCTCCCAGGCCTGTCACTGCAGGAGAGCGGACACAACAAGTCCACCATCTTGGGAGTGTTTTGCCTCATTCCTACAGACTGGCTTTCTAGTGTGTTTACCTAAACTTTTATAGCACCAAACCAGCCACTAAGAGGCACCTTTGTGGCATTTAAGCAGAGAATGAGGGGGTCAAAAGAGTTAGGAGCAAAGAAAAGGGGGCAGACATATATTTCTCTGTGCGAAACTTTTAAAGGTATTATGCCTTTACACTTGCAATACCAGCCTCACTTTTAAAACATTGACTGTATACAAAGAGAACAACAGAAGTGGCCTAACTGCAAATTAATTGTAGTGATTTTGTTAAAAATGGCACCTGCTTTGCAGCGCTATAAAATGGCAGAACCTGTATTACCAAGAACTACATAAGAAAACAAGGTATTCCCAGACTGCCTCAACATTCACCACACAAAGAACCCTAGGAAAGAGAATGTGGTGTAAGGGCCAGAGCTGCTGATCTCGGAGTTGGGGGAACACTGTTTGAGTCTCTGTGCCGGCTCAACATCCTGTGATTCTGGGCAAATCAATTAATCTCCCCTTGCTACTAAAAATGAATGTGTTCTTGTGTAATGTAAATCGGTGCTCATGTAAAGCGCTGTAATACCTTTGTATTGAGTTTGCGCTATGTGAACTCTATTTGAAGAAGCCAAATTTATATCCAAAGGCTAGCTGTTTTTGCTATCAAGCCGGAGGCCATGAAGTGCTTTGATCTGGAGTCACGATTCCTTTCCCACCATTTTGGAGACAACACCTTTCGCCATCTTCTTGCCTAGAACTAGCCTATGTGCTTGATTGGTGACCCTCCAGAGGTTATCAAGAGCATGTGCTATCGCCTAGTGTTAAGCTCTACTTAAGTCAGTTGGTTAATGCACCCACTTCAGAGATCCTGACACAACGAGAATGTCATAGATTACAATCCTGACATAGGCCCTCATTGCAACCCTGGCGGTCGGTGTTAAAGCGGCGGTAATACCGCCAACAGGTTGGCGGTAAAAAAAAAATGGGATCACGACCATGGCGGAAACCGCCAACACAGCCACTTTAATGCTCCGACCGCCACGGCGGTAGCAACAAACACCGCAGCAGTCAACGCCAACAGCCAGGCGGAAGACAATGTACTGCCCACCCCATCACAACCTGCCAATCTGCCAGCTTTTCCGGGGCGGTACCAACGCCATCAAAAGCATGGCGGAAACAGTGTTTGGAAGGGAAACCACTCACCTCTCGACACTCAACGAAGAACCAGGACGCCATAGAGCCCGAGTTACAGGTCCTGCCCATACTCGTCTGCCTCCTCATCTACCAGGAATACCAAAGGCGGCGGCAACGACCACGGTGAGTACTGCACCTGGTACACAGGGGAAGGGGGAGGAAAAAGACAGTGACACCCCACACACACGCAACACCCCCACCCCAACACCACACACACAAACACATGCAGCAACATTACATTTACACCGTGTAACCCCCTGGAAGAATGCAAGGACAAAAAGGAATAGAGTTAAATCATTGATATTTTAGAAATAGGCAGATGTACGCAATGATTATAAAAACAGTATTTACAAAAATATACAATATGTACATAAGGCCGTACATTGTCCTTTCCAAATGTCCATTGGTCACTGGGCCAAAAATCATGGGCCAAGCCCACACTTGACTCCTGCCTCAATACGGAGAGAACACTGCAGGGGCATCAGGTCGAAAACACACGGGCACCCCAGGGGAACAGGGAAGGGGAGAGGAGGGCACCTCAGCCGGAAGATGGAATAACGCTACTGCTCCTCGAGGGGGGCTCCATGCCCACAGCGATGTCCTGGGAGTGCAAGGCCACAGTCTCTCAAGTGGGTGGTTTGCCCACTGTTTGGTCCTGGGGAGTGCAAGGTCACAGTCTCTCAAGTGGATGTCTTCTTCCACTGGTTCTGGAGGGGGCTTGGTGCCCAGTGTGCTTCATCCTGCCAAGGATAGGGTGAGTGGATGCCTTTCTCCACTGGTTCTGGAGGGGGCTTGGTGCCCAGTGTGCTTCATCCTGCCAAGGATAGGGTGAGTGGATGTATATCTCCACTGGTTCTGGAGGGGGCATTGTGCCGAGTGATGCAGCACTTGGGGTGTGGCAGTTCACATTCCCTCACCTGGTGGTCTGAGGCACCAGATTTGCAGGGACCAGGTTGCATGATAGTACATGGAGGCAGGGCTAGACTCCATCCTGCAGCGCCTAAGGCTGCAAACTGGTGGTAGTGCCAGTGCTGGTGGAGGTGCTGCCAGTGGTGGTGGGAGGCTCCAGCCAGTCTCCTGCAGCCTCGGACGGCCGCCCACTGGGGCTGCTGGTGCTGGTGCTGGTAGTGGTCCTACTGTCAGCAGTGCAGGTGGCGGTGCCTGTGGCGGGGCTGCTGGCTGGTGCTGCCAGTGGTGCGGGTGCTGCCAGTGGTGGAGGTAGGCCCCAGCCCTTCTCCTGCAGCCTCGGACGGCTGCCCACTAGGGATGCTGCTGCTGACAGTAGTGGTGTCAGCGGCGGTGCAGGTGGTGGTGCTTGCATCGGGGCTGCTGCCCGCGGTGCAGGTGGCGGGGCTGGCAATTCTGCTGGTGGACACCAGGGCTACACCTGCAGCCTCCGACAGCTGAAGTGCCTTGCCTTGGGTTCTCTGCCCCTTCTTCACCTTGGTAGATGCTGTTGTGACCTTGGCTCTGGCAGCTGGAGTTTTGGAGTAGGCCTTGCTGGGTGGGTCGTGCTCCTTGCCCTTGCTGCATGTTGTCCCCTTCTTCACCTTGGCAGGTGGTGGAATGGTTTGGTCCCTTGCAGGGGTTGGTTGCACACTGGCTGGCCTGACGGGTACCCCCTTTGAGCCTCTGGGAGTTGCAGGTACCACAGCGGACGCCAACTTGGTGGCTGAGGTGCTGGCCTGAGCTCTGGACACCCTGGCCTGAGAGGAAGGACGGGGTGGGGGAGGGAACAAGTCAATGTTTGCCAGGAAAAGCTTTTTAGACACACTGGGGCAGGAAGAGGGAGAGAGTTTGGGAGTGGAGGAAGAGGGAGTGGTGGTAGGAGGTGTCTGTCTGCTGAGTTAGGGTGAAGGTGCATGTGCTGGATGCTGTTGTGAGGTGGGTGGTTGTTGGGTAGGTGGGTGCTTGCGTTTGTGTACTTTGGGTGGAGGGGTCACAGACACACTGGGAGAGGACACAGGGGAAGTGTGCATGGATGTGGGGGTGGTGACTGCCAGTGAGGAGTGAGTAGTGATGGAAGTAGTGGATGAGGATGTAGTGCATGTAGGTGTGAGTGGAGACGATACTGGGAAGGAGGTGGACAAGGAGGAGGAGGGGGACACAGTGGAGGCAGTGGATGTTGGTGTGTCTGCATGGGTATGGTGCTTGTGTAAGTGCCTGTGGGATGATGTGTGGTGCTTGTGTTTGCCTGAACCACTTCTGTACGTTGATTTAGGTGAATGCTGGTCTGAAGGTGTGCTTGGGATAGGCTGGGGGTGAGGGGATTGGGACTGGGTAGAGGAAGTTGGAGGGGGAGGCTAGACACAGGGACAAGGGCTGCCACCAGGGAGTTGGCCTCCTGGGTGAGCAGGCACGGGAAACCTGCTGAAGGGCTGCTGGGAGGGCAGTGCTGGTAGGGGGGTGGGGGCTCTACCTGTTGGGGTGGGCACAGAGGTGTCCTCCACCGCTAGGGAGCTTACATCGGAGGAGTCGTCGTTGTCTGTGGTCCCCCCTCCTGTCCCCGTTGTGGCGCTCCCCTCGCCCTCCGTCCCACTGGGGCCCTCAGCGTCGGTGGATTCGGCCACCAGGCCCATGTGGGATGCAGCTCCCTCCATCGCCGGTGCCTCGGCTCCTCCGCCAGATGATGCTAATGCACATAAGGACAGGGTGACAAAACAATAAGGGGGGGTGGGAAGAGACAAAGGATACACTTGGTCAGTGCCAGCAACACCACTACCGTTGGAGTACACAAAACACAGGGAGCAGCCCTAAGCACTAGGCCATGCCCAACCAGTTACTAAGATTGTCACCAGCCCATGGGGTACAATGCCTAACACCATCAGCTGCACACCAGAAACCCACAGGACCCTGCCCAGTAGTAGATGCCCACTAACACTATTTGGGTAGGAGTGCTTCAGAGCCTGCCGCCCAACAAGGGACCTACCCTGCCATCTTCGCCCTGGCCTAGGGGAATCCATAGCCCACATCCCCCACCCAGGTATCTCTTAACGTGCGCAAAGTCAAGAGTCAGATTCTGTACTCACTCCCTTGTGGCTGCTGTGATGCTTTCAAGCACCCATCCAACACCAGATAGGCCACTGCCAGGATGCAGAACATCAGGGGAGTCATGGTGTGATGGGCACCCCTTCCTCGTTGGGAGGCCAGCCCCAGCTGGGCCTCCGCCGTCTTCTTTGCCCAGCGGCGCTGGTCCTCCCACCTCTTGCGGCAGTGGGTGCTCTGACTGTCAAAGACCCCCAGGGTCCGCACCTCCTTGGCGATGGCACGCCAAATACCTTGTTTGTGGTGCGCACTGACCTGCAGGGAAAAAAATGCAGAAAAGGGAATTAGTCAACCGTCCGGACCATCAGACTCATGGCCCACCAGATCCCTCCCATCCCCTGAAACACATATGTTGTCCACCATACATGCTGCACTCTGGCCAGGACGCCTCTACCCCCCCCCCCCCCCAATGGGCTTCCATACACAGCACTCTATACATTCATGGCCCATTCATCATGCTCACACTGTACTCACCTGTTTGTCTGGAGGACCGTAGAGTAACGTGTACTGAGGTAGGACTCCATCCACCAGTCTCTCCAACTCCTCCGCAGTGAAGGCAGGGGCCCTTTCCCCAGACACATGAGCCATGGTCGATTCCAGACACAGGTCACAGCAGCACTTGCCGTGTAGGTCTTCTCCTTTAAAGGTCAGGTAGCAAGTGAGTGGATAGATAGAAAATGGCGGTGACGTCCGTGGCGGTGCGTACCCTCACTGCCGGCGTGCATCTTCATTGGCTCCTGGAACCCATCGGGCCCAATAATAACCAATGCGAAGTTGCGTGGCGGTCATCAACCGCCTACCACGACGGTGCACAACGCCAGCGCAATGACCTAATTTCCACTTGTCCCTCCTCAGTGGTCAGGCATCCGCCATTTCAGGGGGGCACAGGGCATGGCACCTAACCGCGTCACAGCAGACATTGGCACGGCAATTGATTGTCGGGTTCACATTTTGTTTCTGTAAAGTAAACAAATCATCATTAGTGCTATAGATGTGGGAATATGACCCTCTGCTCACCTTTCTTTTCCATAGGCTTCAATCGCTGAGGCTGAATATGAGATGGCGTCATCCTCCGGTGTACAGACCTTGCGACAATGGAGGACAGACATTATCATTACCTACAGACTTGATCGGGCCATTATCCAAGAACTGTGTGCCCAATTGTAGCCAGACCTGATGTCAGCTATCCGCCAGCCCACAGGTATCCCCCCTCTAGTGCAGGTCCTGTCAGGGCTCCATTTCCTGGCAAGTGGTTCCTTCCAAACTACAGTGGCCATGACATCAGGGATGTCACAGCCAATGTTCTCAAACGTGTTGACCACAGTGTGTCTGCCCTGCTGAAATACATGCGCAGCTACATCGTGTTCCCCCAGGTGGAGGATTTGGCCACAGTGAAAGCTGACATATCCCCAACATCATTGGTGCCATTGATGGTACACATGTGGCATTTGTCCACCCCGGAGAAATGAACAAGTTACGCCCGGGACATCTTGTTTGGGGTCAAGGGCAACAAGTTTTTATGTTTACTTTGTCCTTGGGACAAGTAGGCCCAACCCTCAGCAGCACAAACCCTTTGGGTGCCTGTTTACAGAGTGGAACTCTCTGCAGTTGAGGTAATGTTTCCAAAAGATAATGCAGTTCGAACTTGTATTTATGGTTCATTATTTGAAAGCCTTCATTATTAGGGTGAGTGCTGTAAATAAATCTTTTAAAGTCACACTTCACTGCTGACGTTGGTTCCAGTACAAAAAAAAAACAAAACGTGTATACACATGTTTGAAAAGTTTTGGCTATGAGGCTAAGTATAATGCTCCCAGAATGCTCTCTGATTAGATGCAAATGAAGTGTCATTTAGTAAAATGTTTTGATGCATGCTAGTATTTCCCAAAAATATTTCTAATGGAAAATCAGTGTAACCATTTTCAACACGATTATGGAAAGCATGAAAATAAACAAACACTGACAAAGCCAACTGATCTGACATATTTTTATAAGTCTTTTAGTTTCATCATTGCGTGTCTTGTTTTGACATGGCTTTTGTAACACTTTATTGTTGTGGGAGCTACCAGGCCCTCAACATTGTAACAAACACTGGCAAACCCCCCCCCCCCCCCCCCCCCAAAAACGTTTTTGAACTCTAAAAGCACACGTTGCCACCAGTGGCATAACAAAGGCCCCGCAGCCGCCCTCCAGGGGGCCCCTTTAGCACAGCACCTGCCCTGAGTGAGTCTGTAGAGGGATCTCCTCCATGTTCTTTGCAAAGGGGCACCCTCCAGTTTCGTTACGTCACTGTTTGCCACTGTAGTTCCTGACACTGAACAAAACTACTTTGTGTGCCAATATGCTCCTTGTGGAAGAGCAGAATGCGATCACTCACAGTAAAGCCAGCCGAAAGAGAGAAACAGAAGTTTAATAAAAACAAAATGTCTTTGTTAACACCAGACCTAATTAGGGACCAAGACCCACATGTAGGTAGCTTTTTGCATGTCACAAACAGCGACTTTCGCTGTTTGCGACGTGCAAAAAGCACATTGCGATGCACAAACCCAGTTTTGCGACTCGCAATTAGGAAGGGGTGTTCCCTTCCAAATTGTGACTCGCAGTGCAATGTAGGATTGTTTTGCGAATGCGGGCGCAAACCAATCGCAGTTTGCACCCATTTCAAATGGGTGCTAACACTTTCGCAAAAGGGAAGGGGTCCCCATGGGACCCCTTCCCCATTGTGAATGTCACTGGAAACATTTTTTCAGAGCAGGCAGTGGTCCTGCGGACCACTGCCTGCTCTGAAAAAATGAAACGAAAACATTTAATTTTTCCGTTTTAAGGAAAACGGGCTGCATTACAAAAAAAAAAAACTGCTTTATTGAAAAGCAGTCACAGACATGGTGGTCTGCTGTCTCCAGCAGGCCACCATTCCTGTGAGGCCCGCCATTCGCAAGGGGGTCGCAAATTGCGACCCACCTCATGATTATTCATGAGGTGGGCATTTGCGAAGCCCTTGCGAATCACAGATGGTGTCAGGGACACCATCCTACATTCGGATTTGCGACTCGCCGCTCTGACTCGCAATTTGCGGGTCGCAAATCTGAACCTACCTACATGTGGCCCCAAATTCTTAAAGAAAGTCATAAAAGTGCACCCATGGTATATGTCGTACCCCTATAAAATATTTGTGAACTGTATTTTAGCATGGGTAAATACGCATGTGTAGATTAGCTCATGTGAAAATCTATTGAGCATTTGCAAGTTCATTTTCCCTCCAGCCACTTTCTTCCCAACCCTGGAAGAAGTTCTAATTCTGCCATTGTCAGGAGTAAATGGCCAACCTTTCTTATTTTGGGAAAATATTAGAGAGAAGCTGGCGAAAATATTTAAAACATGCAGGTTAGTAGGTTTGCAGACTCAAAGGCATTCCAGCCCTGGAACTATTGCTTACTGCTTCCTACAGCCCCAGTATGTAGATCTGCAGAAAGGTGGCAAAATAAGGAAGTTGCTACAGTAGGGATTGAAACTGCAAGTATTCAAGCCCTACTATGGTAGTAGCCCTGGCATAATCAGGGAGGCTATTATCAGAGCTCTTACATAATGAGATTGCTGCAATAATTTGGTGCCACACTACATGGCACCAAAGGGACAAGTAGATCTTTTTACAGGACAAGTAGATTTGAGAAGCAACCTGTCCCTTGGACAAGTAGATATTTTAATAAATTCCACACCCCTGGGAACAGAAAAAAGTATCACTCAATGAATATGCAGATGGTGTGTTTGGCGGACCAGTACATCTCCCATGTGAATGCCAAATATCCTGGCTCTGTGCACGACGCCTTTATCTTGAGGAATAGCAGCATCCCATATGTGATGGGCCAACTCCAGAGGCACCGGGTGTGGCTAATAGGTGAGCCAAAGGTCCCCACACACTATGAGTAGGTTTCTGGGTAGGGGTTGTCCCGAAGGATTAGTGTGTGTCTAACAGTTGTCCCTAGATATTTGCAGGTGACTCTGGTTACTCCAACCTCTCATGGCTACCGACCCCAGTGCGGAATGCCAGGACAAGGGCAGAGGAACGTTACAATGAGGCATGTGGGCGTACAAGGAGGATTATTGAAAGGACCTTCGGCCTCCTGTAGGCCAGGTTCCGGTGCCTCCATCCGACAGGTGGCTCCCTGTACTACTTACCCAACAATGTGTGTCAGATCATCGTTGCATGTTGCACAACCTGACCTTGAGACGCCAGGTGCCTTTTCTGCAGCACGATGTGCCTGGAGATGGTCTTGTGGCAGCGGTGGAGCCAGTGGACAGTGAGGAAGAGGAGGCAGAGGAAGAAGATGTTGACAACAGAAGCAATATAATTCAGCAGTACTTCCAGTGACACACGGGTAAGACACTAAGTTCACTTTACATTTCAGTTATCTTTTGGACATTGTACAATGCAGCCTCTTACCCTATGTCTATGGCCACTGACTGTGCCCTTTGGCATCTCTGTTTTCAGATCTCTGTGCCCCACTCTGGCTCCTGCTATGTGTACTGCTACCAACCAAAGGTCATTCCAAAGTATATTTCACTGTACATTTGAGTTGCAATGCTTTGATAATGTTGTACTTATACATTTCTGAATCATTTGACAGACTCCAGATTAGTATTTGTTCCAAGGGTGTTTATTTATATGCTCATAAGTAGAGGGGGATGTGCAATGGGCTGGGCTGATGGTGGAGGAAAGTCCAGGGTAGAGTCCAGTCTCTTGGTATCACAGGTGCATTGTCCAATGGGGCATTGGAAGGGGAGTAATGTCAGTTCAAGGTGGACAGGGTGACAGAGTGGCACAGAAGGGTGACAATCAGGAGAGTCTTATTTCCTGGCGGGGGTCTTGGCAATGATCTCTGGCTTCTGCCTGGATCGCAGGGACTGTTTGCAGGGTGGTTCTCCTTCTGCAGGTGGTGGGGTGCTGGTGGCCTGTTGGTCCTGTGGCGGGCCTCCTGTCCACTAGCGCCGGTGGAGGTGGAAGGCTGTTCATCCATTTGGCTAGTGTCAGGCGCCTGTTGTTGTGCCACTGCCTCCCTCATGGTGTTTGCCATGTCAGCCAGCACCCCTGCAATGGTGACCAGGGTGGTGTAGATGTTTGATAGGTCATCCCTGATCCCCAGGTACTGTCCATCCTGCAGCTGCTGGGTCTCCTGCTACTTGGCCAGTACCTGGCCCATCGTCTCCTGGGAATGGTGGTATGCTCCCAGGATGTTGGAGAGTGCCTCGTGAAGAGTGGGTTCCCTGGGCCTGTCCTCCCCTGTCGCACAGCAGTCCTCCCAGCTTCCCTGTTGTCCTGTGCCTCTGTCCCCTGAACCATGTGCCCACTGCCACTGACCCCAGGTCCCTGATCGTCCTGGGTCTGTGGGGTTGCCTGGGGTCCCTGTAGTGGTGGACACACTGATGATTGACGTGTCCTGGGGACAGTGGCATGGGCCCGCTGGGTGGGTGCTGTGCTGGTGTTTCCTTAGGGGGGAGGCTCTGTGGTGGGTTGGGACTGTGGCAGGGTACCCGACTGTCCAGAGGTCCCTGATGGGCCAGGATGGTCATCCTGATCCAGGCGTCCAGAGCTGCTGTCGTCACTGTGGGTCTCTTCAAGGGGGGGGGGCTGGATGTAGCTGGCACCTCCTCTCCAGTGACACTGAGTATGGGTCCTGTGGGGATGCAAATGCAGTGTTAATGTATCTGCGTGTGCCATCTTGTGCATGGGTGTGTTTCCCTGAATGGTTGTGATTTCACGGTCAGCTTGCCCTTGTGTGAGTGGTGATTTTGTGGGCTGGGTGAGTCTCTCTGCTGAGCATGGTGTGGTGATGGGTGTCCATGCAGGTCTGTGTTGGGGGTCTATGCTTTGGTGTTGCATGCAGGGCTTGGTATTGTGATGGGTGGGTTGTGATAGTGGGGTATATGTGAGGTGTTGGAGTGATGGGTGTGAGGGTAGGGGTAGGATTTTGTGATGGCATGCAGGTAGGGTGGGGGATAAAGTAGTAAAGATTTGACTTACCAGAGTCCAGTCCTCCTGCTACTCCTGCGAGGCCCTCAAGATGCATAATTGCCAAGACTTGCACCTCCCATGTTGTTAGTTGTGGGGAAGGAGGTGGGGGTCCACCACCGGTCCTCTGTACTGCTACCTGGTGTCTTGCAACCATGGGGCGCACCTTCCCCCATAGGTCGTTCCACCTCTTCCTGATGTCATCCCTGGTTCTTGGGTGCTGTCCCCCGGCGTTGACCCTGTCCACGATTCTCCGCCATAGCTCCATCTTCCTTGTAATGGACGTCTGCGGCACCTGTGATCTGAATAGCTGTGGCTCTACCCGGATGATTTCCTCCACCATGACCCTTAGCTCCTCCTCAGAAAACCTGGGGTGTCTTTGGGGTGCCATGGATGTGGTGTGTGTGATATGTGTGAGGATGTGTGGGGTGATGTGTTGGGGTGTATGCTGTGATGTGTGTGGATGGTGTATGGGTGTATGGGTGATGGTGTTCTGTGGCTCTGATTGAGTGGGTGCTCCTGGCTTGTGTCTCTGTGTTGGCAATCTTTTATTTTCGTTGAAAGGGTTGTGGGTAATGTGGGTGTGTGTTTTACAGTGGTTTGAGTGTGTGTGTCAGGTGTGTGTAGTTTGAATTGTCCAATCTAGTGGTGTTTTGTGAATGTGTGTGTATTTTGAGCGCGTGATTCGTGGATCTTGATACTGTGGCCGCATTCCTGTTGATGTAACGGTGTGGGTTTGGCTATCGCCAGTTTATCACTGACCATTGGGCTGGCTGACTTGTGTGGATGTCTGTATTGTGGCAGAATTCGCTGTGTGGGTCATAATACCCATAGCGGAATATCTCCGCGGGCACGGTATGTTGGCGGCCGTCAGCAAGGCGGTAGGAGGCATTTACTGCCAAGGTTGTAATGAGGGCCATAGTCTTTTCACCTCTTCATAGCTGCAAGGTTGATACAAATGAATTAGTGATTTTGTTAAGAATGGCACCTGCTTTGCAGTGCTATGAAATGGCAGAACTTGTATAACCAAGCTCTATAAAAAAAGAAAAAAAAGAGTTATTCCCAGACTGGCCCAACACGCACCAGATAAAGAACCCCAGGGGAGAGGATGTGGCTTAAGGGCCAGAGCTGCCAACTTTGGAGCTGGGGAGCATGGTTCAAGTCTCGGCACTGGCTTGACATCCAGTGATTCTGGGCAAATCACTTCATCTCCCCTTGCTACCAAAAATCTATGTTTTCTTGTGTAATGTAACCAGTGCTCATGTAAAGCGTTGTAATACCTTTGTATCAAGTTCACGCTACATAAAACTTCAACAAAAACAAAAAAAGACCCAGCAGACATCGCAAACAAACAGCAAGATGCCACACTAAGGTACATGGCCCGATGGTGCAATAATCCATGTAACAGGGTCAATCTCCAAGGCGGTAACAAAACAGCCTCAAGGCGGGACAAACAAAAGCATTTACCAACGACATAAAGGTATTTTTTAAAGGAAGGCCTGGGAGCAATTGAAAGTGATGGGCGTGAGATGGGCTTGGATGTAGCCCGCAGAATGGATTACAACATGTTGAGAAGAGCAGCACTTGTACACTGCTTTGCTCGACCTAAAATTGAGAGAGTAGGCAAAAATATGGGGGAATACCACACCAAGGACGTCAGGTCGAACAACTACCAAAAGGCCTTTTTAAATATGTGTAAATTTGCAATCATGCAAGGTACTATCTAAATTACCATATTCATTTTGAGGATTCAGCATTATTAAAGGTGCTATATTCTGACAAGGAATTGCTTTTGACTGGAGAAGTATGCACTGCTGTGAATAGTTATGTGAGAGAGGATCTGGTGATATTTGCTGGTAAATGGAACAAAATAGGAACATAATTATAATCATGGGGGCATTGGAGTTAATTTTGGTAAAAGCACCGTCTCATTCTTATCCATTAATCTTCAACAATTCAAAATGATATGCATGTGGTAATATAGATTGGAAAAAAATAATGAAATGGATAATTTCTTACAACAAGACTAATACAGAGTGTCCAATATGTGTACTATAGTCAGCTGAAACTCGACATAGGTTTTCCAGGTGTTTATTATTGAAACAGTTTGGACAGGTGTTATTTAATGCTAACCGAACACCTCTATAGTGAAATAGTTAGCTATTGCTAATATCATGCTGACCGCTCAAATATCTCCTTTCAAACATCTGGCTCCAATTATTACCATTGCTATTGTTACTGCTCAACTATGTATTACACACTAATAGATTAGTAAAATACCAACTACTATTAGAGAGTGGTGGACGTTAATGTCTCAGATCTATGAAATGGAATTCACTACTTTAAAAAAATAAACAATGGCTGGAGGGGGACTAAGTGGTTGAATTAAATCTTGTTACTATTCTTATAATGATATTTTATATGTCTCAACTGGAGGCTTTCTTTATCAATTTAATGTGTTGACAATGTATGGCTTATGGTATCTATGACAGAATTCTCTCCTATGTTTGATATTATGTTAATGAAAAGTAAGGTATTATGGCCCAAATTAACAAAAAAGTGGCCCTATGTATCTTAACCATTCAGATCTTCCAATAAAATCTGTGTTTTTTCTACAAGCTTTCATATGTAGGGAACCAACTGTGGTGCCCGAGACCCTGTACCCTCCACCCGAACTACCAAACACATTACAGCACAGAGCATCACCTGATGTCGGAAAGACCCCCAAACAACGCAACGACCATTGTTGAAAGAAACTACGAATCCCTACGGCCCACTTACCCGGATAAAAAACAATGATCAAATCATCTCCATGCAAACCCAGACAGAATAGCGTCTATGAAAGGAATTCTAAATAATCACTAAGGGCTAAAGGCATATCATAACTCAGTCCACACCAAAAAAATATGAGAGTGACTACAGTCACTGTGTCGAAAATCACTCCTGAACTACCCAGAACGAGAACGTCAGTTTTCTGCTACAAAATGCTGATAGTCTATCAGGGTTTCTGGATGTACATTTCAAAATAAAATGAAACGAGGAGGAGACTGAATTATTCAATTTTTGTAAAGGCAGGACATTTTTAGGGTCGAGCCTGCATGTGCATGCGCTAGCGCATGCGTCTCGCTTGCAAAACTCGGTTGTATTCAGTACAGGGCTTGGAGCCCTTCTGTCACTCACCATTTGATGGTCTGCATGGCACTCTTCTTTACAGCCTTGTAATTGGTCAATGCGCGTCTGACATCACTTCCGTTTCTCTGTGTAGAGCAGGGATCAAGAACTAATTGATGCAACTTAATTAGTGCCTGCCTGCTGCTCCCGAACAATTGTTGTTTTTAACTTCTAGTGCCCTTCAAACAGAAGGCTTGTGACTGGCAAAAACGTACCCAGCAGGCAAAAAATTGCAAAGTTTTATTTTTTAAAGCTAACTCTGTTTTGTAAAGTCGTCTTTTCTCAGTTTCTTAGTTTCTTCTCATGTTTTCTTTAGTTTTTGCTCATGGGTGCTGCTGTCAAAAGATGACAACTAACTTGTTCGAAACATACCAGACCTATTGCATTGCAAATGCTGGTAATTGGAAGTATTGTTGACCCATTGTTTTAAATAATTTTCAAACGCTAGTAGCAGAAACTGTAATCTCTTGTGGATACGCTGGCATTTTATTAGGCAATAAAACGGTCGGTGGACGTTGCAAAATTTCTAAATTCCTTTGCCTACAGATGTGAAGACCATATGTGCACGTTACAACACGCCCGATCACCCTAGAGCTGTGCACTGATCCATTCCGACCTCTGCTAACAGTGTTGTTGCAGGCTACACTCAGCCAGACACAGACCACCACAGTACAAATAGCAGGCCTAAATCTTCAAACAGCTAAGTTGATTTAATCAAGAAGGAGAACTTTACATTTATTTGTAAAAGGCACAGAAATGAGTTGTAGTTAGTCCTAAATTAAGGTAATTCAAAGTGCGAAATATGCACAGATTTCTCGTCTGCACATACTAACAGAAATGTGCAGATTTGCAAAACATGGTTTAGAAAAGCCGTTTACAGTGACAGGACTCCTAATGGAAGCATTCTGAAAATGTATTTCAGCCTGAAACATTTACTTGACAGACTAGTACCCTTTGTCATACAAATGCTTGCCACCAAGCAACGGGATTTATCAGGTTGTTTAAACAAAATTGCTAGCAGTCATTTCAATTGAAAGCACATTTCCAAGGGGCCCTTCAAGCTGCTGGAAAAACTTGTGGTTAAGATTCAGATTACAGTTACCAGGCGACCCCCTATCACCAGGAGTCTACAGTAGTCGCTCATGGATCCAACCAGACTAAGACGTTAGCACTTCTTTTTTTTTTTTAACCAGTCTGCTGTCTGATACTGTGAATCATCCTACCCTAATGAACCTACTGTAATCAGGGAAACAAGCACTGGACAAAGCAATGTGTATGGCTAACACTGTGGTTTACAAAATACGCACATTGGATTTGCCAAGGTCTGTGACAGTTTGAGAAAGCAGCAGGTGCGCTCAACAGCAACAACAACCGGAGTTAGGGAACAAGAGCTGCGGGAGTGCAAACTCTGTAAACAATCATGGTAAGTCCTTGCATGCTCGGTATGAGCAGCACCCTGGCAGAAGAGTTAACAAGCATTGGATTAAGCAAATATGCCCCGCCTTTGGGCTTACGGCTTTGCCCATGTGTTTTAACCATGTCATACACCACAGTGGCTGCTGTGAATGGCGTAGAAGAGAGTGGCATGGAATTGAGTTGAGGAGTGGAGTAGGGATGTGAGGGGTGAAGTGGTGTGGAGCAGAGAGGCACAGAGTGGAGTGGCGTAGAGTGGCATGGAGTGGCAGAGCGGCGTGGAGTGGTGTAGAGAAGAGTGGAGTATTGTGGAACTGAATGGAGTGGCATGGAGAAGACCAGAATGTTGGAGTGGCGTACAGTGTCGTGGAGTGGCTTAGTGTTTTATAGAGTGTATTGGAGTATTGTCGAGTATCGTGTTGTGGAGTCGTGTAGAGTGAAGTGACGTAGAGTGGAGTGGCAAGTGTTGAGGAACTGGAGCGGAGTGGTGCAAAGGAAAGTGGACTGAGTGGGGCAGATTTTTGGGATTAGGGTGGGGCAAAGTTTTGGAATTACAGTGGGGCAGATTGGAGTGGGGAGATTGGCGTGGGGCAGATTGTTTTGATTGAGTTGGGCAGATTGGAGTGGGGCAGATTGTCTTAGATTTAGTGGGACAGACTGGAGCTGGGCAGACTGTTTTGGACTGGAGTGGGGCAGATTGTTTTGCGCTGGATTGGGGTAGATTGGAATGGGGCAGATGTTTTTAGATTGGAGTGGTGCAGATTAGAGTAGGGCAGATTGTTTTGGATTGGCGTGGGGCAGACTGGAGTGGAGTAGATTGCTTGGGAATGGAGTGGGGCAGATTGGCGTAGGGCAGATTGTTTTAGATTGGAGTGGGACAGATTGTTTTGGACTGGAGTGGGGTTGACTGGAATGGGGCACATTTTTTTGATTGGAGTGGTGCAGATTGAAGTAGGGTGGTTTGTTTTGGAATGGCGTGGGGCAGATTGCTTGGGACTGGAGTGCAGCAGACTGGAGTAGGGCAGATTGAAGTGGGGCAGACTGGAGTGGGGCAGATTGTTTTGGATGGGGCAGATTTGAGTGGGGCAGACTGTTTTGGATTGGAGTGGGGCATACTGTTTTCAATTAAAGTGGGGCAGAATGGAGTGAGGGAGATTGGACTGGGGCAGATTGTTTTGGATTGTAGTACTGTTTTGGATTGGAATGGGGGAGATTATTTTGGATTGGAGAGGGGCAGATTATTTTGGCTTGGAGTAGGGCATACTGTTTTGGATTAGAGTGGGAAAGATTGGAGTGAGGCAGATTGTTTGGGATGGAGTGGGGCAGATTGTTTTGGAATTGAGTGGGGCAGACTGGAGAGAGTCATAATGTTTTGGATTGGAGGAGGCACATTATTTGGGATTGGAGTAAAGCAGATTGGGATTCGAGTGGGGGAGATCGTTTTGAGTAGAGTGGGGCAGATTGGAATGGGGCAGATTTATTTGGATTGAAGTGGGGCAGATTGTTTTGGATTGGACTGCAGCAGACTGGAGTGGGGCAAAATGTTTCGGGTTTGAGTGGAGCAGACTGCTTTGGATTGTAGAGGGGAAGATTGCTTTGGACTGGAGTGGGGGAGATTGCTTTGAATTGGAGTGGGGCAGAATGCTTTGAATTGTAGTGGGCCAGATTTGTTTTTTTAGACTGGAGTGGGGCAAATTGGAGTATTGCAGATTGTTTTAGATTGGAGTGGGGCAGATTCTTTTGGCTTGGCTGGAGCAGACTAGAAAGGTGCAGATTGTTTGGGATTAGATGGGGGCACATTGTTTTGGAATGGAATGGGAGAGATGGAGAGTGGGTGGATTGTTTTGGAATGGAGCCAGGCAGATTGGAGTGGGGCAGATTGTTTTACACTAGAGTGAGGCAGGTTGTTCTGGATTGGTGTAGGAGGCTGGCCTGGTGGGTACCTATGGTACTTACACCGTATACCAGGTCCAGTTATCCCTTGTAAGTGTAGTGTAGTCAGGCTCTCTAAAGGTAGCTGTGCATGAGCAGCCAAGGCATCCAAAGCTCACGCAATACCACTGTAGTCACACAGTACTTACACACAGAAAACAAAATACTCAGTTTTACAAAAATAAAGTTACTTTATTTTAGTGACATAAATACTAAAAATACCTTGGAGGGTATACTCCCTTAGGAAGTAAGTAATACACAAAGTATATACATTAGTATGCAGAAATAGGCATACAAACTGTTAGAAAACAGTGCAATTAATGAAAATCACAATAGAGAGAAAAAGCCCGAGCGGGAGCACCAACCATATAGTAAAAAAAGTGGAATGCAAAGGTTAGTCCCCCACCTAGGTAAGTGTGGTGTGTAGAGGGGAGCTGGGAATACTAGGAAAGCCTGCAGGTAAGTACCACAACCCACCCCAGCGACCATGAAAGCAGGAGTAAATCACTGTAAATTCCCCAGATCACACACAGAGAAGAGAAGAAGAATGCAAAACCCAGGAGAGACTGCAAGACACCAACAGTGGATTCCTGGACAAGAGGACCTGTGGAAGGAGGAAACCAGGTCCAAGAAGCACAGCAGAGTCCAGGAAGGGCAGGAGTCCATACCCAGCAGACTGAAGGTGCAAGAGGTGAGTCGACGGTGGAGAAGGCGAGTCAGCAGTGCACCCACAAAGACAAAGTCGAGCTCCTGGAGGATGCAGGTGATGTCCCACGCCGGAAGGAGGATTGCAGTCGGATTTGCGTCTACGGATTCTGCCAACAAGCCTTGGCACACTCATAACTCACGGTTAGTGAACCTGCCGGGGACCAGGAAGGACCGGGTGGACTCTACCCAGGAGGGCAAGTCAGAGGGGACCATCAGCGACACAGACAGCCCACAGAAGACCAGGTGGCTCTCACAGGAGTCCCACAGGACGGGGACACGAAGGTCGAGGAAGAGGCCCACACAGCACTACGAAAAAGGCTCCCACACCGCCAGAGAACCACTCAGGGAGCTGTGCATCGCAGGATGGAGGACTGGGGGCTGGAGCTTCAAGATGCCTGAAGATTTTGTGGAAAGGATGCCAACAAGCCTTGGCAGCTGCAAAGGACGCGGTGCACGGGGTACTGTCCGACATGGGCAGGCAAGGGCTTACCTCCTCCCAAGTTGGAGAGCTGGAAGAGAGGACCGTCAGGACCCCTTCAGTCCACCATCTGTGATGCAGGATTCACAGAACTCAGCAGGAGAGGAGATGCACGCAGCCAGTCGCCGTTGCAGTCGGTTCCTTCTGATGCAGGCTGAAGACAGGCTGTCCTCAGAGGATGCACGACAGGGGAAATGTTGCAGTTGCTGGAAGGAGCCATGGATACAATGTTGCAGGAGGCACCTTGCTTCTTTGTTGCAGCTTGTCAGGTCCTGGAGCGTCCAGATGCAGTTTCTTCGGTCAGAAGCCGAAGTAGAGAGTGCAGAGGATTCCTGCTGGAGTCTTGCAATCTGAATCTGAGGAACCACCCAAGAAAGAGATCCTAAATAACCCTGAAAGGGGATTGGCTACTTAGCTGGGTGACCATCTATCAGGAGGTGGGGGAATAAGACATCACCTGCTGGCACTGGCCACTCAGATGCTTCCAGAGTTCCCGGCCAACCTTGAATCCAAGATGGCAAAACCCAGGGACCCTCTGGAAGCACTCTGAGGACCACCCCTGGGGTGGTGATGGACAGGGGAGTGGTCACTCCCCTTTCCTTTGTCCAGTTTTGCGCCAGAGCAGGGACTGGGGGTCACTGAAGCAGTGAAGACTGGTTCATGCAAAGAGGCCGTTTGTGACTAGAGTGGAGCAAATTGTTTTAGATTTTATCGGGAGAGACTGGATTGGGTAGATTTTTCTGTACTGGAGTCAGGGAGACTTAAGTGGGGCAGACTGCGTTGAACTGGGGCAGATTGTTTTGGACTGAGTGGGGCAGATTGAGTGGGGCAGACTGGAGCGGACAGATTTGCTTCGGAATAGAGCCGGGCAGATTTGTTTCGGAATAGAGCCGGGCAGACTGCATTGGACTGGCGAGGGGCAAATTATTTTGGATTAGCGTGGGGCAGGTTGGAGAGGTGCAGATTGTTTGGGATTGGAGTCGGCCAGACTGGAGTGGATATATTTTCCCGGATTGGAGTGGGGCAGATTGTTTGGGATTAAAGTGGGGCACACTGGAGCGTGGAGGATTGTTTTGGCTTGGAGTGGGGCAGGTTGTTTTGGACTGGTGTGGGGCAGGTTGTTTGGGACTGGAGTGGGGCAGGTTGTTTGGGACTGGAGTGGGGCAGGTTGTTTGGGACTGGAGTGGGGCAGGTTGTTTGGGACTGGAGTGGGGCAGGTTGTTTGGGACTGGAGTGGGGCAGGATGTTCTGGATTGGAGTGGGACTGATTATTTTAAAGTTAGGCAGATTGTTTTTTATTGAGTGGGGAAGATTATATTGACTAGAGTAGGGCAGATTGTTTAGGATGGAGTGGGAAAGATTGCTTTGGTTCGGAGTGGGGCAGATTGTGTTGGATTAGAGTGCGACAGACTGGAGTGGAGCGGATTGTTTGGATTGGAGTAGGGCAGGTTGTTTTTGATTGGGGCAGATTGTTTTGAGTTTGAGTGGGGCAGAGTGGGGCAGGTTGGAGTGGGGCAGAGTGGGGCAGGTTGGAGTGGGGCAGAGTGGGGCAGGTTGGAGTGGGGCAGATTAGTGTGGAGCAGATTGTTTTGGATTGTCAAGGGCCAGAATGGAGTGAGGTGGGTTAGCAGGGTTGGAATATTGTGGACTGGTTAGCAGTTTGGATGGCGTGTCATGGATTGGAGTGGAGTGGACTGGATTGGTCTGGGGTCAATTAGATTGAGTGGGGTGGACTGGTGTGGGGCAGACTGCAGTGGAGCAGAATGTGGTGGGGCAGATTGTTTGGGATTGGACTGGGGAGATTGGGACTGAAGTGAAGCAGATTGTTTTGGATTAAGTGGGTTGACTGAGTGAGCAGACTGTTTTGGATTGGACTGGGGCAGGTTGTTTTGGACAGGAGTGAGGCAGATTGTTTTGGACTGGAATCAGGCAGATTGTAGTGGAGCAGATTGTTTTGGATTGGAATGGGGTACATTGTTTGGGACTGGAATGGGGCAGATTGTGATTGGAGTGGGGCAGATTGGAGTGAGGCAGTTTGTTTTGGATTGGAGTGGGGCAGACTGTTATGGTTTGGAGTGGGGCAGATTGAAGTAGGGAAGATTGTTTTGGAATGAGTAGGGGAGATTGGAGTGGGGCAAAATGTTTGTGAATGGCGTGGGGCAGATGGTTTGGGATTGGAGAGGGACAGATTGTTTTGGATTGGAGTGGAGTGGGGCAGAATGTATTGGATCGGAGTGGTGCAGATTGTTTTTATTGGATTATGGCAGGTTGAAGTGGGGCAGACTGTAGTTGTGTGAGTTTGTGAGGGTTGGGGTGCAGTGAATTGGAATGGACTGGCGAGAGTTGTTTTGGTGTGGGGTGGACAGCACTGGTCTGAGGGTCGTTTGGACTGGAGTGGGTAGATTGGAATGTACTGCAAGGTTATGTGTTAAAGCATAATTTCTTAAATTACACACCAGAGAGAAACAATGTCACTTTCCAAAATTTAGAAAAACATTATCATCATCTTTTGAGAACAGCGCCCAGAAGCAAAAACTTTGAGTGCAAAGTAAGAAGAGAAGACTTGGCAAAATAAAAGAAAAGAGTTAACTACAGAAAATAAAACTTTGCAATTTTGTTTGCCCATCAGGGCATATTTTTGCCAGTTACATACCTCCTGTTTGCAGGGCCCTATAAATTAAAAAGAAGTACCTCAAGCACATCAGGAGCAGCGGACGGGCATGGATTAAGTTTAATTAATCAGTGTTTGGTCCCTGCACCACAGACAGGAACGGAAATGATGCTTGGCCTGCTGTGACGAATTACGAGGCTTTAATGAAGAGTACCCCACAAGCCAACAAATAGTAAGCAACAGGCGGGCTCCAAGCCTCAGAGTCTCGCAGGCACAACCGTAAAAAGATAAAATAAGAAATTGCTAACCTTCAGAGCACCTGGCTCAAAAACAAACTTCAAAACAACATATGTCTATACAGATTTAACAGAATGTACAAGTCAACAATCAAAAAGCCAAAACCCAAAATAAAATCTACCACTCAAGCAGAATCCACAATGCTAAATGCCCCAATAAAGAATTTTATAAAATATGCGCATTAGTTTGCAATTCAAAACACAACAAATTAAGCCATCACATTTCTCTACTTCTCCTCACAAACTGGCAAATCATTACACAACCAACACACACATGCTGGATTCCTACTTGATAAACAAAAACAACAGTTCTAACCATTTCCAACAAATCCCTCCAGGGGAAGGTTAACAAAGTCTCTGACTCTTTCAAAGAACAATTACCAACTACATTTCTGGAACTTGTCAAAGCAAGCAGACCATCTGGTAGCTCCTTGTATCCTTGCCCACCACAAATCTTCAGAAACATTTTCCTAGCAAGTTCAGCAGCCATCCCAGTTACAACACTGATCAACAGCTCTTTCATGACAGGAGTATTTCCAGAAGATGTTAAAAATGATAAGAATGTCCATCATTAAAGAAAACAAACCTTGACCCTCAAGACCCCAAGATTTACAGAACAATAGTAAACGGGCTATTCCTGGGCAAACTTATAGAAAGAGCAGCTTTAGCCCAGATGTTACAATTCATTGTAGAAAACTCCCTACTCTGGACTTCCAAACAGGATTCCTTTCAAATACAGAGATTAAATCAGCCCTAATAGATGTCTGGAACAATATTAAAAACACAGCATACCAGAATGGAGTTATTGACTCACTTCTCTTGGACTTTTCAGCTGCCTTCAACACAGTCTATCATGACACACTAATCCAAGGATGAGATAGCTGGCACAGAGGGTGGCATCCTTACTTGGATTTTCTCCTACCTACACAACAGAACAAATGTTATCTATATTACCCCGGTCTCATCAAAACCCTACAGCATAAAAGGAAGGGCCTTTTAAAATGATATCATCTCACCCCTCCTTTTTAACATCTACATGAAATCCTTAACGAAACTGATCAATGTTTGTCAGCTCACCTTCTTTAACTATGCAGGTGAAACGCACATGCTTCTTAAATTGGAAAGCCTGAAGATCATTGTAAACTCCAAAATGTTCACTTGTCTCTGCACCGTAGATCAGTGGATGACACGGAGCCACCTCAAAATGAATGCCTCCAACACTGAAACACTCACCATTGGCAACTAGAAAATGCATGGCCTTCTCTGCACCTGGCCTGACAACCACTTCAGAAAATATACAAGGAGGGTAAAAACCTTGGAATTACTATGGACTCCAAGCTGTCCATGAATGCCCAAGTAAATAAGTTATCCAGATCAATCTAATTTATCACGAAAATGCCAAAATACATCTTACCAAATTTAGGATTTCCCCAGAATGACCGCTCGACAATCTCTCTTGTCAAAACTAGATTACGCCAATGTTCTATACGACGGCTCAACTCTATCTACCATAAGAAAGTTATTGACAAATCAGAGGTTTGCTGACGTCCTACTCTGACATGCAAAACAAAAGCACATATCTATCCTGCCTTGAGAGCCCTTCATTGGTTACCAGTTACCCGAGGATTCTCCATTAAGCTACCGCAAGGCAATACATGGCAAAGGACCACTTTTCATCAGGAAGAAAATCATAAAATGCATCTAACAAAGGAACCTATGCTATAGACAGACTGGAATCTTGTCTCAAAATCCCAGCATTTGAGAAAAAAAACAAGGGTGGAACATCTTTCTCTGTGCAAGTAGCCAACCTATTGAATTCATTACCCTCAAACATAGGATCCATCGACAACCATCTCATCTTTAGAAGACTAGTTAAGAGCTGGATTTTCCCTACACAATCACAATACGTCTTATGGGCACCACAGACGATTAGGCACAGACAAGCATTGCCAAAACTTGGATTATGTATAATATATATATATATATATATATATATATATATATATATACACACATACATACATACATACATACATACACACACACACACACACACCACAAAATCTCGCAGACTCCACAAATTGCTGAGTCCAGTGCTTATTCTACAAAGAGTTTATTTATGCAGGCAACATGTTTCAACCTAACAGTCTTCTTCGCTGCCAACAAATGTACAGCAGCATGGCTGGAACTTAGAATAAACAAGAGCTATGACATGGCCAACAATGACTACGAGGGGCAGTGATCTGGTTTCTTAGCATGGGGTTAGTCTCTGCCTTCACAACAAAATAAAAAAATCCAAGATTAAATGACAATAACACCTTGTTAGCAAACATAAACCATCAAGAAATTTAAATATACTTTTATGCATCAATCCTTTATGAAGGGGGCAGGCAATGTAATCCAAAGGCTGAGGGTCCTGGGCAAAACTTTTTTTTTCAAAAAGTTAAGTTAAGCAATAACAACAAAAATAAATTATAACTACTATTAATTTATTTAAAATGGTCTGAAGTTGTCAAAAGCAAGAAGGATCGTGGCATCGCTGCAATGTCTGAAACTCACAAATGTTTAGCAAGCATTTAAGGGGAAACACTTGTTTAAGTATCTCACTGTGTTAGCTGTGGATGAATAAAGCACCCCAGTTAATATAATTCAAATACTTAAGTGGTTGCACGAAAACACATATGCGCAAGTGAGATGAGGTAATCAAGGTGAGCTGATTGAAAAAAAAATCCCTATTCATAGGGGAGTTCGCCAGGCTGTGTGATGGCTCCGTTATTGTTCACCTTATTTATTAATGAGGTGGTGCAGGCCCTGACTTCTCGTCAGAATGATGCCCCTTCCCTGAATACTCCGAAAATTCCCATTCTTCTTTTTGCTGATGACTCACTTCTTATCTCAAAGACACCAATGGGTCTACAGATTCTTGTCAACAGATTTAATTCATTTTGTAGGGATTATGGTCTGGAGTTGAATTTCAGCAAAACAAAATTGATGGTGTTCAATTCTGGACCTTGCAAGAAAATCACCATCAACTTGTATGGTGTCCTTTGAGTAAGGTTAGTTCAATAGACTATCTGGGAGTGAGGTTAACAAGTAAATTACGTTAAGAGGACCAGATTAGCAAAAGTGTGGCGCTTTTACAGCATAGAGCAGCATCCATCCTGCGCTTTTATAAGAGTAGGACTACAAAAGCTGTATCTCCAGCTATTAAGATCTATGTGGCAAAGGCACAGGGAGCTGCTGTCTATGGTGCGGAGGTATGGGGATCCTTCAATAGCAATAGATTAGCTGTGGGTGAAAACAACTTTGCGAGGGCCTTGATTGCGTGCCCTCGCAGTACACCTCTGATCCCATTGTTTCTTGACATAGGGTTAAATCGAGTAGGTGATCTAATTGCTCTAAGACCTTTATTATATTGGGTAAGGATTTGGACGTTACCTGAATTAGATATATATAAGATCCCACTTCTCGATTTATTAACGAGACCAAATGCTGCTATTATTCCTTGGGTCAGACATGTGTCCAATTGGTTCCGTACCTTGGGCTTGGGAGATTACTGGGAGAATCCCTATAAATTAGAGAAATCCCATAAAACTGTTTTGAAATCTGTGTACTGGTCTCATGTAAGGAATGATTATCTTTCTCCAAATCTCATGGTCGATTAACTAAACTTTTTATTGATTTTAAGTGGTATCCTCAGTACGAACCTTATTTAGACAGGATACCTGATTTACTGGGCAAAGGTTTATATGCTAGATTTCGTTTCAGGATCTTACCTTTGATGTCTTTAACAAGTAGTTGGGGGTCAATTTTTACTCCGGACATACGCCCTGTATGTGGTGGTTCCTCAGAAACAGTTCAACATTTTATGTTTTTCTGCCCTGCCTATTCTTCTCCCCAGTCAAAATGGATTTGTAAAATTTGTAGTGAAATGGGGCCTAGTAAATGTAGCATAGCATTAAGGGTTTTACAAAGCCATAGTTCTGATTTGTTAATTCTTGCCGTAAGTTTTTAGTGGCAGCATCGCATATACGCAATTGTTTTGTAAACAAGGTCTCATGATGACTGATTGGGTGGGATTTTACATGAGTAGTTTAGGATTTTTTTTTTTTAAGTATTTATTATTTAACTTTCTAAAACTCATTTAAAACCTATACAATCCTTGGTTAAGAATGTATTGTGAAGGTTTGGTGGTTAATTGACCGAATAAAGCTTCTGTTGATGATGAATAAAGCACCAAAAAAGTCATGCAGAGCAGGGAGCGCAGTGCCGTCTGCATTTTAGTAGTATCTTGAAATCAGATGGCATAACTTTTGGGTGGTCTTTTTTTCCTGGCGGAGCAGAAGCAGGCAAGCAACAATGTTGAAGGAGGTGGTGGCGGACAAGGCAAGCAACAACAGGAGAGAGGAAGGGGCGAACAGGCAACAACGCAGGAGGGGGTTGGGAGCACAACAAGCAACAATTTGAGAGGGGGAGTGTGGAAGGGCGTGAAAGCAAAAGGAAACAAGCATTTGCAAAGCTAATATGTTTTATATTTATTAGGGTTGAGTGCAAAGCGCTCTGACCCTGTTATCTCTCTACCAGCTTGTAACCACATCCAGGTCAAGTCCATGAGTTTCGTTGGTTTGTGGGCTTGCCTTTTACAATTTGCTTCATTTCATTAGTGGAAGGCATGCCTTTTCCGGTGTTTAACCGACCAACAACTGAAAACATACAAGGCTCCATGTTTTCAGTATGGTTTCTAGACTACTTTTTTTCTTTATTTTGCAGGCAGCATGATCTCGCTGGGCAGTAGTAAAGCACTTTGCATGACATCTGCCCTGTTACATGGCTAATTGCACCTTTGCCAGTTACATGGATAATTGCACTTTTGCCAATACGTTTCACTGCGAGCGAACTTATGTTTCCTTTTGTTTGTCTCTTGCACGTTTCATGGTGGCCTTAGGCTCGCTTATGTGAAACTGTTTTACTTTTCAATTCATGTGGCAAGAAAAGTCTGGTTAGGAGTTTAAAGCGCAAATAGCTCTAACTCAAGCAAACGCGAAACCCGTTGCATTGCAAATGCTTGTTTTTCTTTTGCATTTTATCTTACTAACTGGATTTTATATATTAGCAAAAGGCTATAATAAGGTTTGTTTTATATCTGATAAACTGGTAATAGTTGCTTATGTTGTGATATATGCTGAATTAATAACCAAGGGTTCCAAACTTGTAATATGTGCCTTATTTAAAATGGCACTGTATTAGAGTATAGTAATGTGTAGTTAGTAAAGTGTCACTGCACCTGTTGCAGCATTCAAATTATACCCCTTTTAACTGCAAGGTATTCACAATTGTGACTGCCTGTTTAGTAGTAAAATACAGCAATATTTGGTGTTTAGAGGAGCTACGACAACGTTTGGCTCCAGTGCCACTGCACCATTCAAATCCTTAATGCCTGCAAGGTAACTTAAATTGTGACTGCCCGTTTAGAAGTAACATTTAGTAATAATTTGTGTTTAGTGGAGTTCCTAGAGCCTTTAGGCATGGCACCACTACATATGTTGCACTATTCAAATCATGACCCTAATGTCTGCAAGGTAACTGCACTTGTGACTGCCTGTTTAGTAATATTACTTTTTTTTTTTCTAGAATAGGGAACAAGTCCTGAAGTCCCTAAATTGCGACCTAGATATACCTGAAAAGTTTGACATTTTCTTAGCTTTAAACCCTTCATGCCCAGCTCCAGCCCTTCTTTAAACAATAATTTCTCAAAACTATTGAACGCATTTACATCAAATAAGACAAGCATTTCCAAAGCCAATAGGTCTCGCCTATATAAGAGCTATTGGCTTTGGCAATTTATTTTTCCATGTTGTACACCAGTGTGGCTGCTGTTCAGCACGGCTTAAGGTGGTGTGGGGTGTCAAAGAAGAATGGAGGAGTAGAGTGTTGTAGAGTTCGGAGGCGGAGTAGAGTTCAGCAGCTGAGGGTGTTTTAGAGTGGGGTGGAGTAGAGTGGAATGGGCTGGAGCGTACTGAGGTAGTGGGATGGATTGGAGTAGAGTGGGGTGGATTGGAGTGGAGTGTGGTGGATTGAAATGGGGTGAGGTGGATTGGATTAGGGTGGATTTGAGTGGGGAGGATAAGATTGGACTGGGGTGGGTGGTTTGGATTGGAGTGGGGCAGAGTGGGGTGGACTAGACTGAATTGGAGTGGGGTGGAATGGGTTGGGCTGGAGTGTGTTGAACTGGATTGGAGTGGGGTGGATTGGAGTAGAATAGAATGGACTCAAGTGGGGTGTTGTGGATTGGACAGGAATGGAGTCGGAGGACTGACTGTATTGGAGTGTGGTGGATTGGATTGGGATAGAGTCTGTGGATTGGGGTTCAGTGTGGTGGACTGGAGTGGGTGGAGTGTGGTGGACTGAAATGCGGTAGAGTGGATTGGAGTGTGGTGGGATGGAATGAATTGGATTGGGATGGGGTGGGTTGGATTGGGGTGTGTTGTATTGTAGTGGGGTGGATTGTATTGAGGTGGGGCTGTTTTGGATTGGAGTGGGGCAGATTGTTCTGTCCATGCTGGTAGGTCTTCCTCAAATTTCGTTTCCATGGTCGGTGTTTTGCCCATAGTTCTAGTATTCACTTTGCACCAGTGTTTCTTCCTCTGCCATGCTTTCACAAGTTTTTCATTTTTCCGGGGGTCTGTTTTGGGTTGCCTTCTCTGCTCATGCTCCATCCCTCCCTTCTCTGTCAATTTTATTCATCCTATATGCGATATTCATGGCTAAAAGTGGTTTGGACTTCTGTCATCTATTTTTTAACATTAGGGAGTCTTGGTACTCCCTTTTCCCTTTCTACTCTGCCCCCTATTTTCCTCATTTCCTTTCACACACCTCAAATTTTACATTCCCTTTTTCTACTCATTACATATGTTTTTATTTCAGCAAAATCTGAAATGTTTATAGAAAAGATATTTAGATCATGCCTCTGTTTCAGTTGATCTTGACATACTAAAGAAGACTTTCCAATCAACCAAGGGGTGATTTAACAATGCTTTATTACTTTATAAAAATTTTGTAGAATAGTTCTATTCATTTTTTAACAAACGTTTTGAACGCAACCGCACTACAGATACTCACATGCATTATGTTTGGGATGCTTTTAAAGCAACTGCCAGAGATTTTATTACAGACTAAAAGACAAAAGCTCGTAATAAAAATAAAACCATTTTAAAAGAAATTAAACCCTTGGAACAGGAATATTATTCCTTCAATAAAGATAAAACACTTACAAGACGTATTCAAACCAAATTACAGTACAACAAAACATCTATCCATAATGTTCACACCTCTTTATTGAAAATAAACACCAAATACTATGACAGCCATACCAAAGTTGGAAGACAACTTGCTAATTATCAGCAAAAATCCAAGATAACAGTCATTAACGCTTCACAAGTCAGAAGGCATACTACAGAGACTAAGATTTCAGAATGTTTAACAGAATATTATACTAAATTATATACACCAGAATCCTCTCCTACAGAGGAGGTTCTCAATACTTTTTTTTTTTTTAAGATCGTTACCTAAACAACTAGCCCTTGAAGTGGACCTTTACTCTCTAGATGCTGAGGTGTCCACAGTAGAACTTCTCTCACCAAACGTCCAAAAGACAAGGCCCCTGGCCCAGATAGTTTTTTTGAGGAGTTTTATTCTCAATTTCCCACCTCATAACACCAAAATTTTGTGTCTCAAAATAAGGCTCAAGGTTCATTACCTGAGGCCATGTTCTGTCTGTTCCCAAAGATAGATAAAGACTTGTCGTTATGTGGGAACTACAGACCTATTTCCAGAATAAATACAGACTGTAAAATCTTTGCAAAGGTACTGACTTTACGTATCAACCAAGTCACTGCAGATCTTATTTGCAAAGAACAGTCGGGTTTTGTCAAGGTGAGGTTTATGCCAGATAACTTCAAACCTTTCCTAATTATTATTCATTACACCTCACAATCAATTTCCCCCAAGGCCGCAAAAACATTAGATGCAGAAAAAGCATTTGATTGTGTTAATTGGGATTTTATGTTTGGATTATTACATTGGCATGGCTTCAGTCCTCATATACTTAAATATATCTATCTGTTTATTATATTCTGCTCCTTCTACATCTGTCTATGTGAACGGCAAACAATCTCCATACTTTCAATTACATTGGGACACTAGACAGGGCTTCCCCTTATCCCCCTCTTCTTTTTATTTTATCATTGGAAACCTTTTTGGAAAAGATCCATCAATCTTCTGCTTTTTTTGGTTTCAAACAAAATGATATAGAAGTCTAGTTTACTGGCTATGCAGATTACATTTTGTTTTATGCTTCAAATCCTCAGTATACTATCCCTGAATTCTTTCATCTTCTGCAAGATTGTTCTAAGGTTTTGGGATATAAATTAAATATATCTAAATCAGAAGTCATGCCTCTAAACAAATATTGTCTTCCAGAAATGTTCTCAGGCTTCACATGGAATTCCAAACACTTTAAATGCTTAGTTAGTTTATACTTTACTTAATGACGTCAAAACAAAAACAGTGGATATATCAGATTGCTGATCTCCCCCATTTCTATCCTGGTGAGGCAGGTTAGCCTGATGATGTTAACCCATTTTTAATGTTTACTTATCCATGCTCACGGTTACTCTCCCACAGTTATTTTTTAAATCTCTTAATACTTTATTAACACTATTTTTATGGAATAAAAGGAAAGATTGTGGTGGAGTCAGTTTCCCAAATGTAAAAAAATACCACTCCGCATTTATACTCAGACAAATTTGGCTATCCCTTCCACAGACATCACACCCCAACCCTCCCATTTGGCATCAACTGTAACATTCTCTAATCACTCAGTTTTCCTTTTGAGATTGTCTTTACTTCAAATCCCTCAAATTATTTTTGTAAGCCAATGCCAACTCATTCTATTAGATTGGCCCAACCCATACTTACCAACTCATTCTCCAAGTCATTCAACTTTTATTCCTCTCCAATTTGGTGTAACAACCATAACCAACTACATAGCAGAGTGCTTATTTGGAAAGATTGGATCACAAAAGGGATCATAACCATAGGCCAGCTTTTCCTTGATGGGGTTCCTCTCACCTTCCAATATCTACAAATCCAAATACGGACTTCCTTCTAATCAAAATACTCATCATGGACAACTCATAGAGCTTATGTCACACATTTATTCATCTTCTCTTTTCAAACTTTCTGTAAGACCCACAACTACTTATGTTCTTGATTTCTCTTCTGACGTCTATGAGATAATTACCACATTGCCAGGATAAAGACTCAAATAGAACTAAGTTGGGAACAAGACCTCAAACAAAACTTTTCCCTTCAAACATGGCACCACATTTGGTCTAAAATCCACTCCACATCACATTCCACGAGCTTACATAAACATCATTCTTTTTCTTCAACAGATTGTTTTTCACTCCCACCTCTCTCAACAAGTTCAATCTTCCGTCGTATAATAATTGCTGGTCTTGTCAAAAATATAGTGAAATACTTCCTATGTTTTTCGATTGCCCAAATGAGCATGCTTTCTGGCATATATTCATGGGAGGTTCATCATATATTTGGCATTCTCAAAAAATAGTTGGACGATTTACTAATCTACTTCTAGCCATTACGCTACAGATCGCCATGTCTAATTGGAAGGACACTACAACAATCTCATACTCCAGATGGTGAATATGATCTAATACAATCACAGACTTGATCGAGCAAATGCTACCTCCGTCCCTCACAAGATCAAACAGGACATACTGTGGCAGCCTTTTGTGTACTTTCTATCCAGACATTCTGTTACTCCTTCAGTTCCAATCATTCACTGTGATCCTCCATGAAACAAAGCTGGTTTTATTTAATATATTGTACCTTCGGCAACAGAAGGAATGTTACTATTTTAATCATTTACATGTATACAATATAATGAGGATCCCCTTCTCCCTTCCTTTCAATCTTTCCCCTCTTTTCTTTCCACTTTCTTTACCTCTTTCCCTATCACAAAACCCTCTTATAAAAAGTTATCTTGTTCTTTAGAGTTTTGTTATTATATCAGATTTTCTTTGTATCTCATAGGCGCTCTTGTATGCCCTTATCAATTGTTGTTACTCGTGATATTTTTCTTCCTAATTTAATAAAGCATTTTCTAACTTTAAAAGTTCTACCCATGTTCCAAAGTGTTATACTTCCATTCAGCAATTTTTTCTTTAATCAAGAAGGAAAGAATCCTATATGAATTAAAATGGGAACTGGTTCTTCTTTGGGCCCTCTCCACTCTTTTTTTGGGCCCTGCACAAAAATTACCAAGAAGGACATTAAGTAAGATTCATCATACAGTGACAAAGTTATTAAGAAAACAAAACAAGCGTTGCCAAGGACAATAGGTGTTGCCTATGCAGATGTTACTGGCCTTGCTAATGTGTTATAGCCATGTTGTACACCAACGCCCTGCTGTTCAGCATGGCTAAAACAGAGTGGCACAGAGTGGAATGGAGTGACGTAGACTGGAGTAGAGTGGCGTGGAGTGGCATAGGGTGGAGTGGAGTGATGTAGACTGGCATGACAGAGTGGTACAGTGTGTCCTAGAGTGATTTAGAGTGGAGGGGTGTAGAGTGGAGGTGCACAGAGTGGACAAGTGTGGTCTAGAGTGGAGGAGTTTTGTAGAGTGGAGGGGCACAGAGCGGATAAGTGTCATACAGTGGAGTGGCATACAATTGCATGACGTAGAGTAAAGTGTCAAAGAGTAAGTGCTTCATTACAAGGTTGGCAGTCCAAGGACCGCCAGCCTCACGGTGACGGTCGGCCGATGCAACTGTGGCAGTCCGACTGCCACATTACAACCCTGGCAGGCGGACCCGCAAGGGGACCGCTGTCTCTGCCGGGAACGTGGCTCCTGATGGACCAATGTCAGTCTGAGTTGTACTCAGCCAGGGCGGCGCTGGAACACTGTAATATGCTCATGGTGGGCAACGCCATGGCGGTGGCCTCCTCCCCACGAGTTTGGCTGTCCCGCAGTGGGACCGCCAAACTAATAAGTGTTGTGGAGTGCCATACAGTCAAGTGGCGCAGGGTGTAGAGTGGAATGAAGTGCAGTACTGGGGCACAGAGTGGAGTAGAGTGTCAGAGTGGAGTGTTGTACAGTAAGGTGGCTTAGCCTAGAGTGGAGTAAAGTGTCATAGAGTGAAGTGGAATAGAGTGCAGTAAATTGATGCAGAGTGGAGTAGGACAGAGTGAAATGGTGTAGCGTGGAGTAAAGCTGCATAGAGTGTTGTGGTAGGGAGTGTCGTGGAGTGTCCTAGAGTTGAGTGTCATAGGATGTAGTAGGATAGAGTAGAGTAAAGTAAACTGGCCTAGAGTGAAATGGCACAGAGTGGAGTGGCATAGAGTAGTGTCAGGGCAGAGTAGTGTGAAATTGAGTAGGGTGGTGTAGAGTGGAGGGGCACAGATAGAGTGGCGTGGCACAAAGTGGTGTGGCATAGAGTGGCGTGGCAGAGTGAAGGAGACCAGCAACCGTCCAGTCACAGAATATAAATGCACAAGCAAACTGCCAATCGAACAACGGGGTCTAATTAATAAAAGCAACAATATTGATCTTATAACATACTCACAGCAATTCTATTTCATAGCTCTTCAAGAATCTTGTCCCAAACAATTGTCCCTTTAATAGATTATACTGAACATGTCAGCCTGACAGTTAAGGTAAAACAACATGGCTGGCCCAAAGGAGTACTCTCTGCTTATATAATCCATGCCTTAAAGATAAAAACCCCAGCCCTTGTGTTATCAGAATCTGGCCTTCCTGCAGTCCTTCTAGAAGGGAGAATGAAACTCAGGCCTTATTATCTTAAACATCTGTTTACCATCTCCCCTCTCGCAATAATGTAAAAAATAATTAGGGTTGAAAAGCTGTGTCGAGTTATAATGGAATTGAAGGCTGTCCACTCTGACGCAGGCATAACTATAACAGGGGGTTTTAATCTGAACCTATTTAAATATACAGGAAGATGAGGAGGACCTCCAAGAACTTGACACAGGAGAGGAAATTCCAGTTCAAACCTTTCCACTGATAAAGAGCCTTGATAAACTTGACAAAGTGTTCCTCGATTATTGCACCTAAGTAGGCCTGAGGGTCCTTAACTGGAGGTTTCTCAATGATAAACCACCAGCATCGACTCAGATAACATAAAGCTGAGTCTCACTGGGATTACATATTGGCAAATATAGCAAACCAGCTATAACAAAGAGTTTCGTATTGACTAACACAAAAATAGTTATCAAGTCTCACAAAGTATTACTCTTCTAACACACATTCAAAGCCTTTTTAAGACAAAAGTCCTGCTGTATGAGGTTTATACTACAAGCCGGAAGAGAATGAGATGGGTTGAAGTCATAACCCCCAATATTATCAATAATTGTGTTATGTTCCTGAAAAACAATTCATATCTGAGTGAATCCACAAGCACTTGGCTGGAACTAAAAACATTCATCTTAAAGAGATCCCCAAGGAAAATCTGGAACAAAGCTCATCCTTTAACGGTATTAGCAAAACAGCAGCTGCCGCTAGCAATGAGATATTCAAAGAAGCTTCTGAAAAGGGCGGTGAGGCAAGTAAGAGTCAATCCACAATTTCCAATGGAACTAAAACATGAAATGAGTAAACTTAAAAAATAAAAAAAATAAAAAGAGTTCTAGGAGCTCAAGAAAGCGAAACATGACAACATCTGGGCAAATTTACGCCCACAAAAATAACAATATGGCAAGCTTCTGGCAAATGATTAACATAAAAGAGCATAGACAGAAAAAAATCCAACAGCGCAAACATCAGCTAAGAGACTTGGGCAATCCGTTTAACAAATCACTTCTCGGCAGCCAAGAATAAGCAGAGTAAATCACACCATAAAATTTATGAGCAGCCATGTATAGGCAGTCTGGATGAGAATCTTAATTACACATACAAAGCCATCCATTATGAAACCAATGTCGATGCCATGGCTTGTGAATATCAAACAACTCAAAATGTAACTGTGCCTAATGGCAACATGGATGCACAATAAGTTTCTCTAGTGAAGATACCCAGAAAATTATTACAAAATCATGCACTGAATGTGCGCCAAGCTCAAAAAGGCTTCCCCAGGTCATATATAAAAAAAGATCACAAGTGCTGGACTAAATCTCAATATGCTTTACAAACATATTTTACAGACACAAGAAATTCCTTTAACTGGGGGGGGGGGGTCGGGCTTGATAATCTAGCCAATTTATAAAGGCAGTGATATGACAAAACCTGCCAATTATCGAATGATAGCACCAATTGCAGCCAAAGCTAAATATTTTGCAAACTAGTTGTTAACTGACCTTGAAGTCTGGGCAAGTGAACAAAGGATTATCCCTTCGAATTTTCTAGCTATGTCCATGTTAATGGATCATCCTAATCAAACTCACTGGCATCTGTATGCATGTTTTGTAGATTTCAAGACAACATTTGACAGAATTTCAAGAAAGCACCTCTGAGAAAAGTTAAGAAACTGGGACTCTAAGCTGGATTTTCTACGAGCAATAGAGCTTCTGTATTCAGAAACTTAGCTGCATATGAAAGTAGGAGACGGCAGCCTTCTTTTAAGGAAAATATTGTCTACAGAAGGCCTTAAGCAAAGCTGCTATCTGGCCCCTCTGCTTTTTTAATCTGTTTAATTTCGGATCTTATGGGGTACCTCAACATAATTAACTCATGCTCTTTGAAACACAGAAATTAATGCCTGTCTAACCTACTTTATGAGGACGACTTGGTGTTGCTACACCACACAAGGGTGGATTTACACAGGCTTAGAAGCACCCTCTTAAAATATACAAAGTCAAATAAATTAGGGGTGAACCAAGAAAAGACTTAATTTATCACCTTTGGGAAAAGAAGTAATGAATGACATATGGTCGGAGCGAGCATAAGTATCTTGGAGTATGGCTAGACAAAAAGGGGTCCTTTCAGAAGGAAAGGGGAATTCATAAAAAATAAGGCACATGTCCTCCAGGATCCTCTCAAAACTATGGGCAAAAAATAAAAAAAAAGGGTGGGGCCTTAGCAGGCAGGGGTGTGATATTTAGCAAAATATCTACATGCCCATGGGACAGGTTGTTCCTAAAATCTACTTGTCTGGTAAAAAAAAAAAAATCTAATTGTCCCTTTGGTGCCATGTAGGGCAGTATGAAATTATGGCACCAGTCTCATTATGTAAGAGCTCTGATAATAGCCTCTCTGATTATGCCAGGGCTACTACTATAGTAGGACTCGAATACTTGCAATTTCAATCCCTACTATAGCAATTTCCTTATATTGCCACCTTTCTGCAGATCTACATACTGGGGCTGGAGGAAGTAGTAAGCAATAGTTCCAGGGCTGGAATGCCTTTGCGTCTGCAAACCTACTAACTTGCATGTTTTAAGGATGTTCACCAGTTCTTCTCTAATCTTTTCCATCATGAGAAAGGTTGGAAATGTACTTCTGACAAGGGCAGAAGTAGAAGTTCTTCCAGGGTTGGGGAAAAAAGTGGTTGGAGGGAAAGTGAACTTGTAAACGCTCAATAGATTTTCACCTGAGCAAGTCTGCACACGTTTATCTGCAAGTGCTAAAATACAGCTCAGAAATATTTTCTAGGAGTACGATTTTCTGGTCTACTTCTGTAAGTTCTTGTGAATTCATGAAAGCAACTAATTCAAAGACATATACCATGGGTGCACTTCCACTCGGGAGGGTGAGGGGGCGCTTTCTAGACCTAGAACTGGTTCTTTATAGGAGACGGATCACGATGGGCTGGAAGTCCCCCAGGCGCCCCACAACGGGTGAGTGGATGCGTGAATTGATGAAATGGGCTAGAGCCGAACTACAAGTGTTGAGGAGCGAGGAGGCGAGGGGCCTGCGCCAAACCCCTATGGCCCCGGCTTGGGAAGAAATACTATTGGGATGGGACAGCTTGACAAGGGAAGGCAGGGTGGTAGGGGGAAGGGCCAGAATGACCAGTGATATGGGGCACGGGGCAACAGGGCGGGTTGGAGTTAGCACTAGTGGTGGAAGGGTCAGGGAGGGAGGCCAGGGACCACATGGGATGGAAAGCAAAGGATATAGGAGGACTGAATTCCGCGCGATAGGGTGTAGATAGACTCATCCCAAAGGCACAGTTATCCAAGACTGAGTGGGTAGAGACGAGGAATTTGGGGAGGCACCGGCCGACCTCTGGGGAGAAAAAGAAAAAGACTCATCCCAGCAATGGAGGTCGCCCACTCACAATAGTGCCATCACGTTAAAATAATAGGTATTATTAGTTAAGACTGTTATGTAGACACACGGGTAAACTGGGTTCCCGGCACACACACAGAAAGAATGAATATCTAAGAACCTTAAGCGAACTAAGCACACTGGAACTTTAACGCTGCAAGTTACTATTAGAGGGAAAAAAATAAGGAAAAAAAAAAAAAAGCAGTGCGGTGGGAGCCCTAGAGGGGGTTGGAATCCACTGTACCATTGAAGATTACTAATGTGAATCTAACGGAAACCTGTTGTTGTTACCAACTGTATTGCATATGTAAAACAGTGAAAAGTTAATAAAAATATATTTAAAAAAAAAAAAAATATATATATATATATATATATATATATATATATATATATATATATATATATACACACACACACACATATACATATACACACCATGGGTGCACTTTTGTGAGTTTCTTTAAGAATTGGGTCCCTAATTAGTTCTGGCATTAAAGACAATTTTTTTTGTTAAACTTCTATTTCTCTCTCTCAGCTGGTTTTACTGTGAGTGATCATATTCTGCTCTTCCACAAGGAGCATATTGGCACACAAAGTTGTTTTGTTCAGTGCTAGGAAGCACTGTGGTAATCAGTGGCATAACAAACTGGAGTAGGCCCTACTGCAAAGTACATGGACCTCCTCCCCCCCCCCCAAAATCCACACTCACTCAGGGCAGGTGCTGTTGGGCCTTTGTTACGCCACTGGCGCCCTGTGTGCTTTTTTAGACCAAAAACTTTTTTTTGCCAGTGTTTGTTCAAATTGTGAGGGCCTGGCAACACAACAATAAAGTGTTACAAAAGCCATGTCAAAACAAGACATGCAGTGACGAAACCAAAAGACTCCAAAAATGTTTGGATCGGTTGGCTTTGCCAGTGCTTGTTTATTTTCATTCTTCCCATAATCTTGTTGAAAGTGGTCACATTGATTTTCCATTAGGAATATTTTTTTAGAAATACTAACATGCATCAACACATTTTTCTAACCGACGCTTCAAAGAAAGCACCAAAATTTCATAGTAGTTAAATGTTTTTTTCCTACTTTAATTTTTTCTGAACCTTTTATTTTGAAAGCAAAGAATCATCACTCTTGTTTACAAGCTTCTGCAAAACATATGCATCGGATCAGAGAGCATTATGGGAGCATTTTACTTAGCCTCATATTGTTAAACTTTTCAAACATGTGTACACTTTTTTTGTTACTGGAACCACCGTCAGTAGCGCAGTGTGACCTTAAAACGTTTATTTACAGTGCTCATCCTAATAATAAAGGCTTTTAATTAATGAACCTTAATTACAAGTTTGAACAGCATTAACATATGGACGCACATATTTCCTCAACTGCAGACAATTCCCTTCTCTGTAAATTGGCAGACAAAGGGTTTGTGCTACAGGGGCTTGGGCCTACTTGTCCCATGGACAAAATAAACATGAAAACTTGTTGCCCTTGACCCCAAACAATATGTCCCAGGTGTCGGGCAATAGGAATTCCACAACCCTGAGCATGGTTCCAATCTTGCAAATTATGCAGACAAAAGTTTTACCTGTCCTTATTTATGGAAGTGATATTATGCATGGAACTTACACCAGATCTTTCAATGCTTTGTTGACAAAATGTATAAGCATATTCTTCACCTTTCAAAGTCACATCTCCTGCAAAGGTTCGGATGGAGCTCGGTCTTTTCTGGCAGACAATAGCTAGGCAAAGCTCATTTATCAAGCGGTGTCATACTATCAGATCAGCAGCACCAGACACACGTGACGGTATAATAAAGAGTAAAATACAATCTGTTAGTGGCAAACTCACTCAAGCCTATGGATTCTTGCTTAACTGACTAATGTCCAGGAGATACAGTCCATGGAGGTAGGTCAAAAATGAGTTTAAAAAAGCAGTGAACATAAATGCCAGGGATTGAACAGACACGCTGCCCAAGAAGCTCAATGATAAAGATCCCATGTTCGAATGGAACTATCAACTTATTATACCTTGGGAAAACAAGCTCAGCTATCAGCAAATTTCTATACGTATACCAAAAAAAAGAAGAAAAAAAAAAAAAAGAAGATTCCTGGCATTTTGGTTTGGGGTTTCACCAACAATGAACCATCTACCAAAGTGGCCAACCCAACCACCAAATGAAAAATGCAGGCTCTGTAGCAAGAAACAAGAAAACTTTTTACTACATGTTTTATGTTTGTGTCCCACATTATTAGAACCCCGCAGACGCTTGCTACGCAAACAATTTAAGCTCCTGAATGTAGGATCCAGCAGGCAGGAAGTCATAGTTGCCCTGAATCCATAAATACAGTTTTGAATGACAGGCTGGTCAAATCCATGTCAGTATTTTTACATATGCTGAAACTACAGGAAAATGGCGAATGAAGTCAAAACCATTCATGACTTCAACTTTAGCATTTAGGAGAAGAGATCTCAGTTGCCAGCAAAACTTATTGAGCTATTATTATTCGTTTCATTTGGCTCTGTGGGATTTTAGCCTATGGGGCTCATTATGACATTGGCGGTAAATACCACCTACCGCCGCGGTGACAGCTACCATCCGCCTGCCATATTATGAGCACTACCTGACTTCCGCCAAAATAAGGGCAGAAATCCGGCATTGCTCATGTCGGTGGATAGTAGTAAGCTGGTGCTGCTAACACCAGCACCACCGCGCCAGAAGAGCTCTACCAGCCGTATTATGACCAGTAATACGGCCTGGCGGTGTTCTGCTGGCGGGGCGCTGCTGCTTGTAGCAGCGCCCGTTCCCTGACAAATGACCTCCTTGCTGGACAAGTAAGTCGGGCGTCCGACAGGGGAGGGAGGTGGGATGGGGTGCTGCGAGTGTGTCTGAGTGTGCTCACGAATGTGTGTGTGTGTGTGTGTGAGAGAATGCGTCTGTGTGTTGTGTTTGGTTGTATGTGTGAGTGAATGGTAAGAATGGTGAAGTGAGCGATTGTCTGCATGTCAGTGTGATTGTGTGTAAGAATGTGTGTGAGTATGTCTGGAAGTATGCGTGTATGAATACGTGTATTCCAGTGTGTGTATGAATGCGTGTTTGCCAGTGTAAGTGAATGGGGTTATCGATGGTGTGTGTGTCTGTGTATGTGTATGCGGGGAGGGGGGTGTGGGGTGAGATGCACTGTGACTGTGGTGGGGGATGATGTGTGCATGTCTGCGGGTGTGTGCGTGTATGGAGCTGGGGGGGGTGAGTGAGTGGATCAGGGGTGGGGGGCATCAGGTGAGTGTCTGGGGAAGCTGCCTACTGGTGACAGGGAAGGAATTCCCTGTCACTGGTAGGGCCTACCGCCATGGTTTTCGTGGTGTTGCTAATGCCACGAAAATCATGGTGGTAGGCAGGCTCATAATGCCATAGGAGGTATTATGTCTGCCGCTGGGCTGAAGATAGACACCTCCAGCCCAGTGGCTCATACTGAGATGTGGTGGGTTGGCTGCAGCCAACCCGCCAATCTCATATTGTGGTGGTATGTACCACCAGCCTGTTGGCGGTAATACCACCACATTAACCCTGGCAGTCAGAAGACAGCCAGGGTCTTAATGAGGCCCTATGTTTGTTCCTCCCTCCAGTCCCCTATAAATTCAGCCCCCTCTCCCTGGTACATCAGCACTCTGTAGACAATACTGCACCCTGGTCATGTTTTAATGTGAAATGATAATGGCTTTTTAATATGATTATATATTTTACACCTTTTTATATATTGGCACATAAACACTTTATAGGATTTTATCATGAGTCTGTTCTTGCACTTAAGCCAGATATCACATTGAATGTTTTGTCAGATTGCAAAGGCTTTTATCAATCACGCAATCAACTTTATTTGAGAGTGGTGTGGAGTGGCGTAGAGCAGCAGAGTGCTGTAGCTTAGAGGGGTGTAGAGTATTGTGGAATAAAGGGTGTGGTAGCGGACTACCATTACAGACAACACATCTTCATTTGAAACAACCATCAAGATTGCACATACATACAGTTTTACTCATAAAATTATACAGTGCGCAAACAATGTGTTGAAATGGCATTACCTAGTGTATTGATTTGTTTTGATCTTATTAAAATATTTGTTTCTACCACACTTCAGAAATAATAAAAAATGTGTATTAATTTGTGCTGATAGATTCTGGAATATTTGCACAGTTCATTTACAGACATTTACATTTTGTTGTGTGATAGAAAAAAAATAACATTGTATAGCCTTCCTCCAGCACACCCCAGTACCGAGCACGATTGTCACATAAATCCTCTCACTTTTAAGTCGGAGAACTAAACTTCCTTGGAAGGCACAGCCCGACATCTGACCTTCGTTTTTGAAAGCACTTTAAATTTCCCAACTATAACGTCCCATTAACCTTTGATTTTTTCAGTGAATTTCTATTTTTTTTTAACAAAGTAAATGTAATTATTATACGTTAATCCAACTACCGCCGTGCACGGCCAAAGGCTCTGCTCTATGGCGGTTGGCCGCAGGGCATTGTCCGCGGCCAGGCCTTAAGGTCAACCCCCTATAACCACCTAACCCTGCGTCAAACATGGCCAAAGGCCGTGCGGGCAGGGGTTGGCCACAGGACTTGCAGCCAACCCCTTATAATAACCTAATGGTTGGATGGAGTGATAGTCATGCTGTTACTGTATGCAGCCAATATGTCTGTATACCCTTGTAGCCACACCAATATCTGGACGAAAACAAGTAAAAAGTCGCAAAGCTTCCATTAGCGTAAGAACGTCAGATTTTAAGATCAAGAGTAAAAATAGTCCAAAATATGCAGGGTAAAGTTGTCTCATACATCTTCCATTCTCACTCAGAAATGAAAGCGGAGTCAATTTTCCAACCTACTCGAGTATGATCACACAAAGGCGGCGGTTTAAAACAGTTATAAGAGTACGATCAACTACTTCTCATTTGTCATGGTCTCCACTAAAATTCAAACCATCCAAGAGAAATGAAACCAACACGGATAACCTCAATAAGCTTCTGTTCTCCTAAGTAGAAAACAACTATACAACTCTTAGCTTCTTCGACTTTTCTACAATCTAGGGCAAGGATTAGCTAACCATCACCTACTGCTCGGCAGAGTAATAGAATGGACTGGAGTAACTCATTGTCGCCACCAGAATGGATTTGGTCCTTCTCCGAATGTTACCAACATGACTGAATTGAATTTATGGAATTTTCAGCATGGAACGGAAGGTACTCATCTGCGTCCACATGCATGTTTGTGCACCAGCAGCTGAACCTCCAAATGCTTTCAGTTGCAAACAGGTCAACGAACCAGGCCAACATCTCCCCCGCCCATTAAACAGATTAAGCCCCCATGCCCTTAGCGTCAAAGCACGCGCACTGTTAAATAAATAGGATTACAACAGAACATAATACTTACCGACAGCCCTGATGCTGTAGCCCCTGGGAGCCCTGAGTGCCCTCCTGGCCCACGCTTCTTTTAGCTCCTCCAAGTCTCCGCTTTCGCCCAGTACGAGCAGCACGGCGCCTCGCAGCCAACCTTGAAAAAATACTCGGTTCACGGCAGCCACCAGCCGCGGGTCCCAGAAAGAGCGGCCATTAGCCTCCTGAAAAAGCCTTAACACCTCTGGGCCGCCTGGCTCCGTGAGCCCGCGTTTCGAAGGGCAGAGCACCAAGGCTAGAGAGTTGGGGGCCAGCCGCACCCGCGGGGGCAGCGGCATTGCGCCTACAGTGGCTGAACGCGGGAGGTGACTAAATAGCACCGCAGGGAGCGAACTACTGCCGTAAATGCCAGTCCTTCATCTTTCACTTAGCAGCCCGGCGGGTGTGTTTTTTGGGAAGTCCTCGTGAGCCGTCGATGCCTACTGAGAGGAGGAGGAACAAGTGTGCGCCCCAAGGCGGCCTGGGAGGATCAGTTTACATGGCTGCCTAGGTAACCGACTCAGGTCCTGGGCTGGTCTGAATATGTTTGTCATCCGAGAGGGCAAGGGGAAAGTGTCCGTTCCCGGCTTTAGGGGGGGGCAGAGCCTCCACCCTCCCAACCACCTGTATACACGGATTGGGGTTTGTTAGAAGCTAACCCCCTACTCGCCTACTCTGTCAGTGAGATACATTATCCTCCGGTAAATTAGCAGGCCACACACCTCGACTCACCTCTACAAAGAGTTGGGGAGGAGCACCGTAGTTTCACTCCGACGCTTACCTCCAATCACGTTTTGTTGAGCTCATTTAGAAAAAACGTATTGCTTGAACTTAAACATTTATCTAAACGTTTAATTCACCTCGTAGTTTCAGCCCTCCTCAAACAAACAAAAGAATGCGGTCCCAAGTGTAGACAGGAAGTGTGTTGTTTATTGATGGATCCGGTTACTGAGCCTAAGGCACGGAATTGTGTTAAAGCTCCGTCTGTGAGAGTGAACGTTGTAATGGCAATAGGGTGCTACAGTAAGCTCGACCTTTTCAAATATTAAACGGGCCCCTAGGCTTTAAAAGGGAGATCCAACTAAAGCTTTCCGTTGAATTGAACGAGTAATTTGGAGACTCTCATAGAAATTGCCCGTAACACATTATTTTAACTCGTAAACACCAGATAAGGAGACTTAGACCTTGAGGTCTATGGGAAGGCTCAGGACTTTTGACGACACAACAACACACTTACAGATAATCAGAATTAATAAAGCAAAAGAGCTTTCATATCTAGATATGCCTCTGCATAATTTAGAGCAAAACAAAAAAGTGTTTTACAAAAACAACAGCTTACGCGGCGCACCACAGTTTCATACACTATTTCAAATTTAGTTGATCACCTTCCGCTACTAATTTCAATTTTCTGATAATTTGGGACTAAGAATTAGAAAATGTCCACAGAGAAAGTGTTAATGTCCCCAGTTACTGGACTGGGGAAGTGCTTTTGTCGGTAGTATGGCAAACATCCCTTAATATATAAATATATTTCAAACAGGGTGGGGATAAGGATTTCTTTTTTGTCTGGGACATTTTTTGTGTTGTAGTAGTAGTAAATGTATATTTCGGGGTAATATCCCATAAAACCTCAACAAGAAAATACAATTCATAAAACTAAGCTATTATATAGTGTGCAAAATATGCAATATATCAGATGGGTTACATACAATTATAATCTATCAATTAATAGGTTAGCTTCAATAGTTTCCAATGTGTCCATACTGAAAATAAAAATGTACTAATGCCAGACACAATTACAGTAGTTGTATCAGACATGAGTACCTGTAAGGCTAGCTCATAATGTTGAAACCTCAAATTACCACAAAGAGTACATATCAATTCTCTTTTTGCCGTTGTATAGATAGGACAAAAAAACAAGACATCTTCAGTATTTTCCTTCCCATTACCATAAGCCTTGCACAATCTGAGGTTGGCCAATCCACTCTCCCACTTCAAGTGAAACTGTTAAGAAAAAGGTTCCAAATCTAGACTTAAAATAAAGAGTTTTAGTCCCACGAGGAACTATTTAATCTAAATATGATTCATAACATGGATAAAAAAAATTCTAGCTATCGCGTCAAGAATTTTCAATTCTATTAAGGACACGGAGGCGAGGATTATGCTTTTCTCTCTCTTTACTGCCAAAACTCAGCAGCCAATGAAATTTAACAAAACAAAAGAACTACATTTCCCATAAACACAGTAGTTCCAGTCCACCAATCACCAGTAACCTGTCCATATAATTGTCCCTTGCAGCATAGTCCTTCCTCTTTCTTTGCAATAAACCATAAGATTACTCGAAACTGAACTGGACACTCTTGAACCTGTATCCAACGTCACTCCTGGGTTGACACCGCGTCTTGACGGGGAATATCACCATTCAGGCTAATAGAACTTCAACCGAACCAAACGGAAGATCCAGACTTGATCAAACACCTTTGATTTCCGTGCCTAGGAGAAAAAGAACAAGCCATAATAATATTCATGGAATATTAGTCTCTCGTCTACATCATTATGGTGGGAATGTTACAATTGAAAAGTTAAAATAGTACAATAAACTTCTATTTTCCAGAAAAGAAATATAACAGATATTTTAACCATGGGAGAGATAATCCTCGCCTCCGTGTCCTTAATAGAATTGAACATTCTTGACGCGATAGCTAGATTTTTTTTTATTCTATGTCAGGACCGGAGGCTTCGGATTATGCTAGTTCAAAGCTGATTCACAACATTTGACACCACATCCACAATTGGTTTATGATAAAATACCTTAAATGTAGAATCCGATGACCAGTCAGCCGCTCTCATAATGTCCTCTAAACAAGAACCATACGAGAATGACTTAGATGCCATCGCTCCCCTGACAGAATGTGCCCCAAATTGCGAAATATCAATCCCAGCTTCTTGCAGGATCCAACGGATCCAACGTGCCAACGTCGCTGCTGAAACAGGACCAAAGGGTTTTTGTAAGGAAATCAACAATTGACCCTGAAAAGTTTGGCGTACTTCTCTAGTACGTTCTTCATAAGTTTTTAAACATTTTACAATACATAGCTTTTGATGGTGAGGGAAAGCTGGGTATGCAAAACTTCTAGAACAAGTCTTAGTACGATTAGAAATAGTAAACGAGACTCCCGAAGGAGTAAATACTCTACCTGCTAAATCCAGAGCTCGCACATCAGACACTCTGCGGCATGAAATAATAAAAATAGTCAAAATAGTAAACTTTGCTGAAAGCTGTTTGCGTGAAAGATCCTCGTTGCTTGGCCATGATTTTAAGAATTTTAAAACAATATCTACATCCCACAGGAAAGTATACTTGGGCTGAGGAGGAGTCACCATGCGAATCCCCCACAGTAGCTTACACACTAATGGGTATTCCCTAATCGATTTACCTTCTATATTGGGGTAACCCGCTGAGATTGCCGATCTGAAATTGTTAATAGTTCTATAAGCTAGACCTTGCGTCGCTAATTCTGAAAGAAAATTGACAATCATAACAATGGAAGACCCCACGGGCTCAATATCACGTTGATTGCACCAATCCAACCATCTTTTCCAGGCGGATTGATATCGTTTGTGAGTGGAAGGAGCCCAAGATTGTGACAAGAAGAACATTGCTTTGTCCGAAACTCCCGGCACTTGCCAGCGTCTCCGGAAATTCTCCACGCCATGAGATTTAGTTGTTCCCTCCATATTAGAGGATGAGGAGATCCCACCGGATCTAGCAATAGTTGAGGGTCCTGGGGAATCGCTACAGGGGGCGCGCAAGACATCAACATTGCCAAAGGGAACCAAGGCTGAGCTTTCCAGATGGGCGTCACTAAGATCAATTCCGCCCTCTGTCTCTGCGCCTGAGAGAGTACTCTCTGAGTCATGATGAATGGGGGAAACGCATAAAGCATCCCCGACTCCCAAGACTGGAGAAATGCGTCCATCAATGGCCACCAACGGGTCCGGTCTCCAACTGAAGAAACATGTCAGTTGAATGTTGAGTCTGGAGGCAAAGAGATCTATCACACAAGGACCCCAAAGAGAGTTCAACCTGCTGAATACCAGAGGATCCAGCCTCAAATCGCTGCCATCTCTGAGGAATCGAGAATTCCAGTCCGCAATGAGATTGGCTCGACCCAGAATGTATTCCGCCTTCACCGAGATGTGATGGAGAAGACAAAATTGCCAAAACTCCTTCGCAATCTCCACTAGTACCCGGGACCTGGTCCCGCCCAGACGGTTGATGTACTGAACTGCTGAAATGTTGTCCAACCTGAGTAGAATACAACATTTCCCCTGTTGGGGAGACAGGGAATGAATAGCAAAAGCTCCCGCTAAAAGTTCTAGGCAATTGATGTGAAGGGTTAGTTCGTCCTGGGACCACCGACCCCCCCGTTTGAACAGAGCCGCAACGGGCTCCCCAGCCCCCTGGCTGGCATCTGATTCTATAATCATCTCTGGATTCGAAGCGAAGATTGCCCTGCCGTTCTAGGCATCGATGTGTTCTAGACACCAATTGATTTCTGACCTGGCCTCGTCCGTCAGGATAATCTGCTCCGCATACGAAAGGCCCCTACGAAGGTGGAGAATCTTCAGACGTTGAAGGGCTCGATAATGGAGCGGCCCTGGGAAGATCGCCTGAATTGAGGAAGCTAAAAGACCCACTAGGCGTGCTAGGGTCTTCAATGATATAGTCTGAGAGGCAAGGGCTCTCCTCAGTTCTTTCTCGATAGTTTTCCTCTTCGCAAGAGGTAAAAACAACTGTGCTTTGACAGAGTCTACCTGAAACCCTAAGAATTCTACAACTTTGGACGGGATTAAGACCGATTTGTCTACATTGATGAGAAATCCCAACTCTTGCAAGAGCTGGACTGTCCATGTTAGGTGGAGGAGAACTGACTCTTCTGACTGAGCCATGATCAGGATATTGTCTAAATAAATAATGAGACAAACTCCCCTTTCTCTGAGGAGTTGGACCACTGGCCTTAACAGTTTGGTGAAACACCACAGGGCGGAAGAAAGACCTAAGGGAAGGACGGAGAACTCGTACCAAGTCTCGCACCAACTGAATTGGAGGAACCGTCTGTGAGGTTCGAAGATGGCGACTGAAAGATAAGCATCTTTTAGGTCTAATCGAACCAGGAAATCCCCCTCTAACAGAAGGTCTCTTAAGAGATGGATGCCTTCCATTTTGAAATGACGATAAACCACTCAGGAATTGAATTCCTTCAGGTTGAGGACTAACCGAGAGCCACCTACTTTTCTCTGAACCAGGAATATCGAACTTACAAACCCATTTGGGTGTGGCTCGGAGCAGCAAATGGTGCGTTTCTGGAGTAAACGGTCAATCACGATGTCTATGAAATGACCGTCTGTTTGGGAAAAAACAAGGGGACGGAGAAAATTCGCCTGATGCGGCGGAGCATAAAACTCCATCCTGTAACCTTGAACAGTCTGAAGAATCCACGGATCTTGAGATATCCGTTCCCAAGCTGCTAAGTGATCTTTCAATCTCCCTCCCAAGAAAACTTCTGAAAAGGGAATGATTCTCACCTGTAGATGGCCCTTCAACGGAGTTGGCGCTGGCTCTGTTGCGGTAACCGCGGCCTCTGTGGGCTCGGGAGGGGTAGAAGCCCGACCTGGAGTAGTATCCTTGTTGATTGTAATTGCCTGAGGCCTGATTGAAGCCACGGCCCGGCGCTCGGCCTCTGAAGCATCCGGCCCAGGCAAAAAGGCCTCTATTAAACATTTTCCTCATGGAGGATTGGGCCTTATCCAAAGCTGAAAAGGTGGCAACATACTTCCCCAGGTCTTTCACAAATTTGTCACCGAAAAGAAGGCCATTCGCCGCTGGGTCTGCATCGTTGGGGGCTGAATCTGCCAGTTTCGGGTCAATTCTCATGAGAAAGGAGCGTTTGCGCTCCGTCGACATGGCGCAGTTCGCATTTCCTAGTAGACAGATTGCTCATTGAGCCCATTCTAAGATTGTCTGCGGGTCAAGAGACGATTCGGACTCTTTGGCCTGGACAGCCAACTCAAGGATCTTTGTGATGGGGCCAGAGATATCAAGAAGTCGGTCTTGACAATTCTTCCAAGCACGATCCAAACCCTTCTTCATATCTTTTGAGAATTTTCGCATCAAAGTCGCCATGTTTGGATCCAGGTCTGGAGTCTCTGTTACCTTGCCCTGGAACGAGGGGCGCGGGCATTCCGAACATAGGATGTTTCTAACCTCTCGGTCAAACCCTTTACGGATATGATCTTGAACATATTGCACCACTTCATCACATGGAAGCCATTCAGTGGACCTTGGATGTATTATATTTTCTGGATCAAATGAAAGATTAAGATAGGAGGAACTACGCTCTTGCGTGTTGTGAGATTTGCGTTTGCGCTTTCCTGATGGTTTGGGGTCCTCTTGTTCCTGATCTGAGACTGAGGACTGCGCAGAGGAAGAGAGGTCGTCCGGCCTAGCCGAGGATTCTCTATTACCTTCAGAAGTGTCTAAGGATGAATAGACATCATAGCCGTGATCTTGCATCACTGAGGTAGCCATATTCGCTAGTATGTCAGCTGACGATAAAGGTCTTTTCAAGGCTCCCTGGGACACAGCTAGGTCTGGTATTTGGTCGGGTTGCGAACCAGCTTCTAGCAGATGGCGACCCCTCAGTTCACGCTGCCCAAATCGTCTTAAGGGCTGAGCAAAGGGTTTTAGCGCATTAATAAGAGCCTGGTTTACGGAGTCCTGGACATGGTATCCCAGGGCTTCCACTAGTCTTTCCTCCATGTGTTCATCAGTAAAATCAGGTTGGTCCTGATAGAAATCATCCTCTCCGGCGTAGTGCGCCATGTTCACAGAGGAAAATGGAGGAGATCACGGGGGGAATTGTCTTTCCCGGCAGGAAAACAGGTCAATATTTAATTGAATTGCACACAATTCTTTTTCTAATTGTTTAAATATTATTACTGGCACAACAATAATTCAGGTGTGGAGGGAGCTCCTGATAACCCCTCAGCCAAGCTGTGTACGTAATAATCGCCCCGTCGGGCGTTCTAGGGCTCAAGCGGTTTAGTTGGCCGAGAGAATGAGCTAAAAATAGCCTTCTCTCCAGCTTCGGCGTGCAGCACACAACTCGTTCTCCTCCGATCGGCAAGAACGAGGAGTGCGCATGCGCGTGCAAGGAAAAGAAAAGAGGACTCGTCCTCTAGCGCGTGCCGCGGTCTAGGAGTCGGAACGACTCCAAAGCTAGACGCGAGCGCGGCCGCCGGCAAAGCCGGCCTCTCAATCACTGAAAAACAGAAAAAAAGGGGAGAGGGCGCATCACGTGGAGAGAGCACCGCAGCGCGTTCAGTGCCCGCTCCCGCTCCCGCTCCACGTTGTGCCAGATTAGAAAATAAATAAAGTACACAATCGTCTTTTTGAATGAAGTGTAATGAAGGAAAGGAATGCACTTATCTCTTGGCTGCAGCAGCAAAGAAAGAGGAAGGACTATGCTGCAAGGGACAATTATATGGACAGGTTACTGGTGATTGGTGGACTGGAACTACTGTGTTTATGGGAAATGTAGTTCTTTTGTTTTGTTAAATTTCATTGGCTGCTGAGTTTTGGCAGTAAAGAGAGAGAAAAGCATAATCCGAAGCCTCAGGTCCTGACATAAAGGGGGTTATTCTAACTTTGGAGGAGTGTTAATCCGTCCCAAAAGTGACGGTAAAGTGACGGATATACCACCAGCCGTATTACGAGTTCCATAGGATATAATGGACTCGTAATACGGCTGGTGGTAAATCCGTCACTTTTCCATCACTTTTGGGACGGATTAACACCTCCTCCAAAGTTAGAATAACCCCCTAAATCTTGATTAATATCCAGAAATATTTCCAAGAGACTACCGATTTTTGTATTGATTCTCCATTTATCCACAACATGGAGCCAGTAGGTTTTTATGATATCTCTGACTGCTCAATTGACCTAAGTAGGGTCAGACCGCATTCTTTCCAGCCGCAAAGCACAAATCCAAGACTTAATATGGTGTAACCAATGCAGATTGTGATCCCTATCTAGCCTCAGAATCTCCATTAGTCCATTCCTAAAAGATTCGAACTCTGATGTTGTTGACATTCTGGCCCAAGAAAATAACAGCCTAAGAATTGCCAGGTTGTCTACTCTTTTGAGAGAAACGTCAAAATAGAGTGGAAGGACTGGAGTACTCTGCAGTAGCTAAAGTAGGAGAACATTATTTTCCCTTGTAATGAACTCTTTGGTGTTGCCCATGCCCCACATTTCTGCCCCATGAAGAGCTGCAGGTTAAGCTGTTGCTCTATGGATCTCTAGTGCTGAACGTACTGATATTGTAGATCTATGCAATTTCACAATAGCTGAAGGTGTATGATCAATTACTGACCTACCTTTTTCAATATGCGGATATCAGGTCTGTGAATTGCCCACCCTAGTACCCAAACAATCGAAGTGGTCGACTTCTTTATCTTATGTTACCATGAAAGGACTTATGCAGTGGAGATGGCAGGCACATTGGCCCTCATTATGACATTGGCGGTAAATCCCACTTACCGCCATGCTGACTGCTGCCAACGTATAGCCGCCGCGGCGGATATCCGCTAACCATATTATGACACACACATACCAATCGTCACTATACAGCCACACACACAAGTCCGCCAGCCCAAAGGTCAGTGATAAAGTGGCAGTATCAAAACCCACACCGTTACGCCAACAGAACTACACCCACAACATTATGACCCATGAATCACCACAGTGGACATTCAATGGCAGTCAACCATTGGCGGTACATACCGCCGCGCTTAAAATACACACACACTGACAAAGCAACATCACATTGGACAATTCAAACTACATACACCTGACACACATACACACACCACACCCACACACTCACACCACTATAAAAAACACACCCACATCACCCACAACCCTTTATGAATTCAAACCATTGGCACAAGACAGACACCACAACCACAGACAAGACCAGAGCCACACACCACTGCACCCCGCATCACACACCCCAACACATCACCCTACACACCCACACCACTCACACCACACTCATGGCACCACAACGACACCCCAGGTTCTCAGAGGAGGAGCTAAGGGTCATGGTGGAGGAAATCATCAGGGTAAAGCCACAGCTATTTGGATCACAGGTGCAGCAGATATCCATTGCTAGGAAGATGGAGCTATGATGGAGGATCGTGGACAAGGTCAACACCGTTGGAGAACACCCCAGAACAAGGGATGACATCAGGAAGAGGTGGAACGACCTATGGGGAAAGGTGCGTTCCATTGCAGCAAGACACCAACTCGCTGTACAGAGGACCGGCGGTGGACCCCCACCTTCTCCCCCACAACTAACAACATGGGAGGAGCAACTCTTGGCAATCATGCATCCTGAGGGCGTGGCAGGAGTAGCAGGAGGACTGGACTCTGGTAAGTCAACTCTCTATTTCTATCACCCCCCTACCTGCATGCCATCACATACCCTCACCCTCACTCCCATCACTCCACCACCTCCCACACACCTCACCATCACAACCCACTCATCCCAATGCCTAGCCCTGCATGCTCTACCAATGCATGGACACCACTCACAGACCTGCATGGACACCTATCACCACCGCATGCACACTAGAGAGAATCACCTAGCCCACCAAATAACAACTCATACAAGGCAAAGCTGCCAGGGCAATAACAACCATAGAGGGCAACACACTCATGCCCAATATGTCACATGCAGAAACAATAACACTGCGTTTACATCCCCATGGGAAACCCAGCCAATGTCACCGGCTACCACTACAGGGACCCCAGGCCACCTCACAAACACAGGACAATCAGGGACTTGGGGTCAGTGGCAGTGGGCACACGGTTCAGGGGACAGAGGCATAGGACAACAGGGAAGCTGAGAGGACTGCTTTGCGACAGGGGGAGGACAGGCCCAGGGAACTGACCCTCCAGGAGGCACTCACTGCAATCCTGGAAGCATACTAATATTCCTAGGATAAGCTGGGCCAGATCATTGACAAGATGCAGGAGAACATGCGGCTGCAGGAGGGACAGTACCTGGTGATCAGGAAGGACTTGAAGAATATTAACACCACCCTGGTATCCATTGCAGGAGTGCTGGCAGACATGGCCAACAGTATGAGGTAGGCAGTGGCACACCAGCGGGCCCCTGACACTAGCCAGACTACTGAACAGCCCTCCACCTCCACTGCCGCTAGTGGACAGGAGGCCCCGCCCCAGGACCAACAGGCCAGCAGCACCCCTCCCCCTGCAGAAGGAGAACCACCCTGCAAACATTCCCTGCAATCCAGGCAGAAGCCAAAGACTATTGCCAAGACCCCCGCCAGGAAATAAGACTCTCCTGATTGTCACCCTTGTGTCCCACTCTGTCAACCTGTTTACCTTGAACTGCCATTGCTCCCCTTCCTATGTCCCCTTGGACACTGCACCTGTGATACAAATAGACTGGACTCTAACCTGGACTTTCCTCCATCATCACCCCAGCACATTGCACTACCCCCTCTTCTTCAGAGTACTGCAATAAACACACTTTGATAAAATACAAGTATGGTGTATGTCAAATGTTTTCAAAATGTATTCGTTTAACCAGGTTCAAGCATTGCAATTCAACTGTACAGTAATGTTTACAGAGGAAAGACCTGTAGTTGGCTGCACTGAACACACCAGGAGCAACAGTGGGGCACCAACATCTGCAAAAAGAGATGCCAAAGGGTACAGTGAGTGGGCACAGAAGTAGGAATTCACAGCCTGCCAGTGACATCAAACTTTCAATTGTATGTGAAATAACACTGTCTTACTTGTGTCTCATTGGAAGTATTGACAAATAACTGTACTTCTGTTTTCCTCATCCTCATCCTCTGCCTCCTCATCTTCACTGTCCACAGTCTCCACTGCTGCCACACGGCCATCTCCAGCCTTCTCTTCCTGCAGAAAAGGCACATGGCGGCGCAAGGCAAGGTTGTGCAACATACAACATGCCACTATGATATGGCAGACCTTCTTGGGTGAGTAGCACAGGGATCCACCTGTTAGATGGAGTAACTGAAACCTGGACTTCAGGAGGCCGAAGGTCCTTTCTATAATCCTTCTGGTTCTCCCATGTGCCTCATTGCAACATTCCTCTGCCCTTGTCCTGGCATTCCTCACAGAGGTCAGTAGCCATAAGAGGTTGGGGTAACCAGAGTCACCTACAAATATCGAGGGACAACTGTTAGCCACACACTCACCCTTAGGGCCCACAAAATACCCATACACCAACATCCACTGGGTGGGGACCAGGGCTCACCTATTAGACACACCCTGTGCCTTTGGAGTTGGGCCATCACATTAGGGATGATGCTATTCCTCAGGATAAAGGCATCATGTACAGATCCAGGATACTTGGCATTGACGTGGGAGATGTACTGGTCCGCCAGGCACACCATCTGGACATTCATGGAGTGAAAACTCTTTCAATTTCTGAACAGCTGTTCATTTCGCTGGAGGGGGGCAGCAAATGCAATATTTGTTCCATCTATTGCCCCAATGATGTCGGGGATATGTCCCATTGCATAGAAGTCAGCTTTCACTGTGGCCAAATCCTACACCTGGGGGAAAACGTTGTAGCTGCACATGTGTTTAATCAGGGCAGACAACACTCTGGTCAGCACTATTGAGAACATTGGCTGTGACAGTCCTGCTGCCAAGCCCACTTTCACTTGGAAAGAACCAGTTGCCAGTAAATGGAGCACTGATAGGACTTGCACAAGAGGGGGGGATCCTGGTGGGATGAGAGATAGCAGATATTAGGTCAGGCTCCAATTGGGCACACAGCTCAGTGATTGTGGCCCTGTCAAGTCTATAGGTGAGGACAATGTGCCTGTCCTCCATTTTTGTCAAGTCCACCAAGGGTCTGTACACGGGGGATGTCTCCCGCTCCTGTTCATCTGCAGTGGTTGCAATCTATGGGGCAAAAGAGTGAGCAGCTAGTCATTATCTGTACATTCTAACCACTACAGTTCAATGCATGTTGTGACTGTAACATTAATTTGGTGGGATATGTCCAAAAGGTAAATTTGTGTACTGTGACGCAATTAGGGTCCTTGGCCTGCAAACCCCCCTGAAATGGCGTCCGCCTGTCCTTTGTGGAGGGACAGGTGGAAATTAGGTAATTCCGCTGACATTGTACACCGTTGCGGAGGCGGTTGAGAACCGCCGTGCATCTCCTCATTGGTTATCATTGGGCTCTATGCGGACAGTGGCCAATGGTGATGTACGCACCACCGTGGACGTGACCGCCATTTTCTGTGTTCACTCACTTACTACCTGACCTTCAACAGAAGAGGACCTACACTGCATGTGCTGCTGTGACCTGTGTCTGGAACTGACAATGGCTTGTGTTACTGGGCAAAGGGGCCCTGCCTTCACCTCAGCAGAGTTGGAGCGACTGGTGGATGGGGTCCTACCCCAGTACCAACTGCTGTATGGGTCTACAGACCAACAGGTGAGCACACTGTGAGCACGATGTATGGGGCATCAATGCACTGGAGTGGTGTGTGTGAATGCCTCGTGTAGGGGGGATTTGGTGGATGTCCCCTGGGCGGCGTGCAGCTTGTGTGCTGGGCCCTGTGTGTGCAAATTCCAATGTGAAGGGGTACGGTGGGCCATATGTGTAACAGTCTGACTAATACCTTTCCCTGTGTGTATTTCTCTGCAGGTCATCGCCCATCAAAAGAAGGGTATATAGTGTGCCATCGCCAAGGAAGTGCTGACCCTGGGGGTCCACAGAAGGCAGAGCACCCACTGTTGCAAACGGTTGGAGGACCTGAGACGCTGAGCACGGAAGACGGCAGAGGCCCAGCTGGGGATGGCCTCCCAATGAGGAAGGGGTGCCAGTCGAACCCTGATCCCCCTGATGGCCCACATACTGACGGTGGCCTTTTCGGAGCTGGATGGGCACTTGGGGGCATCACAGCAGCAACAAGGGGGTGAGTACAGTGCCCTACATTACAACGTACTCCTGGTGGGGTGGTATCCGGGAGGGGGTGTGGGCCCTGTGGGTCCCCCTAGGCCAGGCCTGGAATTGCAGAGTAGGTCCTATATTGGGCAGGGTTCTGATGTGAAAGTCCTCCAACCAAGCTGGTAGGCATCCACTACTGGGCAGGGGTCTGTGGGTCTCAGGTATGCTGCAATGTGCTTTAGGTGTACCTATCCATGGGCTGGTGACTAGCATTGTGACTGGTAGTGCATTGCCTAATGTGTAGGGCTGTTCCCTGTGTGTGAGTGTGTTGGTGTCGCCATTGACCAAGTGGATCCTTTGTCTCTCCCCCCCCCTTTTGTTTTGTCACCCTGTCCTTATGTGCATTAGCATAATCTGGCGGAGGATCAGAGGCACGGCGACGGAGGGTGCTGCATCCCACAGGGCCCAGGAGGCCCAATCCACCGATGGTGAGGGCACCAGTGGGACAGAGGGCGAGGGGAGCACCACGGCGGAGACTGGAGAAGACAGTTCAGACACAGATACCTCCTCCAATGGAAGCTCCCTGGTGGTGGCGGACACCTCTGCCCACCCCAGCTACCCGTACAGCCACTCCCGTACCAGCACTGCCCTCCCAGCAGCCCCTCAGCGAGTTTCCCAGGAGAGTGGGCATCTCCTTCGCCCCTGGCACCTCAGGCCCTGCCCCAGTTAGCCCTGCTGCTCTGAGTGAGGAGGCTATTGACCTCCTGCGATCCTTCTCTGTTGGGCAGTCAACCATTGTGAATGCCATCCAGGGGCTGGCAACCCAAATGCAACAGTCCAGTGCATTTCTGGAGGGCATTCACACTAGCTTGGCGGCCCAACGGAGATCAATCCAGGCTCTATCCTCCTCTCTGATTGCAGACATTGTCCCTGTTTCCCCCCTCCAACTTCCTCTTCCCAATCCCATTCCCCTCAACCCCAAGGTATCCCAAGCAGATAGTCAGACGAGTAGACACCCAGGACAACACACAAGAGTGGACATGGCAAACACAAACACCACACTTCATCCCACAGGCACTCACACAAACACCATCCAGAAGCAGACATACCAACATCCACTTTCTCCACTGTGGCCACCTCTTCCTTGTCGTCCACCTCCCTCCCAGTAGTGTCTCCACTCACACCTGCATGCACTATATCCTCAGCCACTACCACCATCACCAGCACACCTATCAGTACACACCCCTCACTGGCAGTCACCACCCCTGCATCCATGCACACGTCCCCTGTGTCCTCTCCCACTGTGTCTGTGCCCCCTCCTCCCAAAGTACACAAACACAAGCACTCAGGCACCCAAGAGCCATCCACCTCACAACAACATCCAGCCCATGCACCTGCACCCAAACACAGCAGACTGACACCTCCCTCTTCCTCCACTCCCAAACCACCTCCCCTTCCCGCCCCAATGTCCCTAAGAAGCTTTTACTTGCCACCATTGACCTCTTCCCCAGCATCCCGTCCCTCTCGTCAGGCCAGGGTGGTCAAAACCCAGGCAAGCACCTCAGCCACCCAGTCCACGGGCACAGTAGTGTCCCTAGCAACTCCAGCTGGGAAAGGATCCCGGCCACTAGCTAGCCAGACAGAAAGGGTGAGTGCCCCAAGTGCTTCATGGAAGGGCAAGGAGCCAGCCCCAGCTGCAGGAAGGAAGGGCAAGAAGCCAGCCCCAGCTGCAGGAAGGTAGGGCAAGGGGCCTGCAACAGCAGGCAGTAGAGACAAGGGGCCTGGTGCCTGGACTCAGTCAGAGCCCCCACCGCCAACAATGGTGGTGCAGCCGTCCGAGGCTGCAGGGGGTGGGCTGGAGCCTCCCCCCAACACTACCAGCAGCAGCCCCAGTGGGCAGCCATCCAAGGCTGCAGAGGATGAGCTGGAGCCTTCCCCCACCACTACCAACTCCACCAGCAGCACCGCCACCAGCACATCCACCTGCCCCAGTGGGCAGCCGTCCGAGGCTGCAGAGGATGGGCTGGAGCCTCCCCCCACCACTACCAGCTCCACCACCAGCACTGCCATCAGCACCGCCACCTGCTCCAGTGCACAGCCGTCCGAGGCTGCAGGGGATGGGCTGGAGCCTCCCCCCCACCACTACCAGCAGCAGCAGCACCACCACCACTGCCACCACCGAACAGCCGTCTCCGCCGGTGGGCTGTGTGTAGTCCTGCATCCATGGGCTGTTGTGCGGCCTGGCCCCTGCAAATCCTGTAATATGACACCCAGCTGAGAGACTGTGACCTTGCACTCCCCAAGATCTGCATCACTGGGCACGATGTCCCCTCCAGAACCAGTGGAGAAGACATCCACTCACCCCATCCTCCCCAGGACAAAGATCACTGGGCACGATGCCCCCTCCAGAGTCAGTGGGCAAGTCACCCGCTTGAGAGACTGTGGCCTTGCGCCCCCCAGGACCTAGCAGAGGGCATGTTGTCCCCTCCAGAGCATGTGGGCAAATCACCCACTTGAGAGACTGTGGACTTGCAACCCCCAGCACCAAGCACAGGGCATGTTGCCCCCTCCAGAGACAGTGGGCAAGTCACCCACTTGAGAGACTGTTGCCTTGCACTCCCCAGGACCAAGCACAGGGCATGTTGCCCCCTCCAGGACCAGTGGCATTGTACCATCTTCCGGCTGAGGTTCCCCCTGAGGTGACCTGATGCCCCTGCAGTGTTCTCTCCGTGTTGTTGCAGGAGTGAGGTGGGGCCTTGGACTTTGTGATGTGGCCGTGTGGCCCACAAACATTAAGGACTGGGTAGTGTCCCTTGATTTTTAAAATGTATATACTTTTTGATTTGGATGCATGTATTACTGCTATATTTATCTTATTACACTAGTTTTACTCTATTGTAGTTGCCCTTGCATTATTCCTGAAGTGTACGGGGTCAATATGTCATGTTACAGCATCTGCTTGTGTGCATGGTGTTGGGGGTGGGGGTGTTGCGTGTGGCGTGTATGTGTCACTTTCTTCCCCCCCCCCCCCTGTGTGCTAGGGAGCAGTACTTACCGTTTTCATCTTCGCCATCGTTGGTGTTCGTAATGGAGCAGCATGTAGAAGAGCAGGGTGAAGACATGCAACTCGGGCTCCATGGCGGCGTGGTTCTTCCCAGAGTCTCCACAGGTGAGTCGTTTCCCTTTTGTGCAGTGTTTCCACCAGGCTTTTGATGTCATTGGTACTGCCCCAAAAAGGTGGTGGTTTCCTGGCTCATAATACAGTGGGCGGAACATTGTTTTCTGCCTGGCTGTAGGCAGTCACCGCCGTGCTGCCTGTTGATACTGCCCTGGCGGTCGGTGTGTTAAAGCATCTGTCTATATGAGCTGTTCCCGCCATGGTCATAATTTCACAGTTATTACCGCTGGCCTGTTGGCGGTATTACCGCCACTTTATCACCGACCATCACCACCACGAAAACCCTGCCGATGAGGGCCAGCGAAAACTGCCACATGCTCCCCTCGCCATGGGAGAAGACTACTATGGCAAGGGGAGTATGTTCTTTTTTATTTTCAAAATAAAGGGAGGAATCTACTGTTCTTCAAAAAATCTAAAAAAGGAGCTTTGATCCCTCCAATTACTTACCATTGGTTGACTTCCTTGTCACTCCTGTTGTTTTCGTTTGTCAGCGATGGCAGGTGATTTCATTTTGCCAATTGCCCCAGACAGCTCAGACTGCTTTGGGAGGAGACAGCAGCATTGAGCCCACACATATTCTTGCATACTCTATTTCTTAACTATAAAGTCCGTAAATCCAGTGCTTGAAATGGAAACATAGAAATGCAGGTACTCTGTACCAGAGTATCTGCTTGTTTCTGAGAAGTGCCGGTACTGTCCAATTAAAAGTATTATGTTTTTCTTGAGAAGTGCAGGTACTCTCCCTCTCAAAATAAAAAATTGCCAGTACTCAGCACCGGACAGTACAGGCCCATTTAAAGCACTGCGTAAATCGATTAGCATTCTGCTGTGTCTTCAGCAAAAACGTATGTGTTCCTGTGTTGTCCTTACTCGTCTGTAAAGGGAGAGTACATTGATGCGATTTTATGTTGGAATTCGACTCTCCAGGCATGTGGCCCTTCAGCTTTTGTGCCAGGCGATACATTTGTCGTTTGTCATATAAACAGTTGCAGCTTGTTGGAGGGAAAAGGGGCGAGGAGGCGCGGTTCATGGTAAACCCCCCCAAAAAATCAAACGTACCTTTTTCCTGTGCCACGCCACTCCTCTCCTGTTGCTGCAGGCAGACACAGGCTCCCAGCCTGCCCTGCGGCCAATCCTGACGCTGCTCAAAACAGTGTCAGGATTGGCTGAAAGTGCCTAGCCAGGTTGCTCACAGGCTGAATGGGAGCCTGTGCAGGCTCTCTCCAGCCCGGCAACACAGTGTCGGGTTGGAGAGGCCCTACTGCACATGTATGTTTGGCCGGCCCGAAACACCCGGCCAAACATACATGCACAGTGAGAGGGAGTGCTGTGCACTCCGCCTCCGTCCACGTCACGCCTGTGGCCCTAGCCACTTTTATAGAAACAACATAGTAAAGTGAGTTTATTATGTTGTTTCTATAAAAGGTTTGCAGCTCCAGCTGCTGGCTGGGGGGCGACACTCCTCCGCCTTAGCTGAAGAGCCGCCACTGCATAGAAATTGTCATATCTCACTCGTTGGTGTACTGTATTTTCTTGTTGTGAGAGCACGTTTCAAACCTGTTTCAGGCTTACTAGGCAATGGATCACTCGTTTAAAGTACAGACTGCATTAATGTTTGGGTTAAGCCAGCAAACTGTTACACTAAAAAAGAATTGTTACTAGATTCTCGTATTTACCAAATTGCTTCATCTGCTCTTATTTTGCAGCCAGATCTTGTCTTTATTTGCGACCGTATGTTTTTGATGTTCCACACATTTGGAGCTTCCCTAAATTGCAAGTGGTGAGGTCTACATTCAGAAACACTCCCTTCTGTTAAAAAAAACTGTCCTTTGTCAGGCTCACAGAGGCACAGCCTAAAATCAGTGTATTTCAGCAGTGCTTCTGCTTGGAATCTGTTAACTGTTCTGTTGTATCCTCTGAACAGAGGAGTGAGTAAGAGGACTAGTGCTTCTGGACTGAGACTAATCTTCGTGGTTATAAGTTTTGGGGCCAGATGTATCAACGGATTTTACCCATTCTGTGTCTATGGGAAAATGTGTTTGTACACATGGCTCTTGGTTACATAGAGAAACAAACATTGGCAAAGCCAATAGGTCTCGCCTATGTGAGATGTTTTGGCTTAGTCAATGTTTTTTAGCACTTTTGGACAGTAGCACAACTGCTGGGCAGCATGGCTGAATGTAAATAAAAAAGTGATATGAAACATTCAACACTAGTGGTGTCTTGGTGCTTTTTTCTTTACAATGCAATGCTCTCTGTTAAGGGTTCCAGCTCACATTTGTGTTCACTGTGTGATATCATCTTGGCAATGCATGCCCTTGTGAAGTATGCCCATACATTGTCTTACTTAAATCCGTGACTGGATGGCTGTATGATTCCTCATACTGAGTTGTGAGCCAAAATCATATTAACAAGCCACTTGTATTTTTAAGTATATTTTATTGTGTGTCACAAGGATATCAAGATGACATATCCTTGAGAACCGTTTAATTCATCTTACCAATATAACTCTTTTTAGAAATTGGGTGTCTAGTTGGCAGGGGTAAACACCTTGTCGAAGTAGGGACCACAATCCTAGTCAGAGTAAGTCAAATACACAACCTGAATTAACCTATGCTCACACTCTCTGGTAGCTTGGCACAGAGCCGGCAGGCCTAACTTAGAAGGGAATGTGTAAGTATTTGGGCAACACACATACAGAAATCACAATGAGACACCACTAAAAGGACTCCATACATGTGTATTAAAAACTAAGGATTATTTACCTGAATAGAACAAAACCAAAATGACAGAAATCCAATGAATATTCACTTTTAGAAGGTATCACAATAAGCACATGTTTTACGTGGCTCATGTTAGAGTCTTTACAGTATTTTATGAGAGTACGGGTGTCCTTCTGCGAGGAGCCCAGTGTAGACTGATTGGGACCGGCCCGGTTAGAGAGTACAAGTTGTTTACCTTCGGAGTGCAGAGCGCAGCGGAAGCTGTAAGGCTACTCTGGCCTTCGTGGTCAAGGAATGCACCACTGCAACCACGGAACAAGGAAGAAGTGAGCTGAGTCGAGCCGACATGAGGGCAGGAAGCAGGGCTGACCCAGAGGATGCCATATCAGTTGGGGACGGCAAGTGCATATCCCTTTACAACAGGGGCAGCGGCCCGTACTTGAGCTGCTCTAAAGTCCTGATGAGACGGGCAGAAGGTTGACATGAAGCTGCTCCAAAGTCCTGATGAGACAGGTAGAAAGTTGCCATGAAGCCACCCCGAAGTCCTGATGAGACGGGTGGTAGGCTGCAATGAAGCCACTCCGAAGACTTGATGAAATAAGCAGCAGACTGTAACGAAGCGGCTCCAAAGTCTTTGTGAAATGAGATGCCCGCTATAATGAAACCCCTTTGAAGTCTTGATGAAATGAGCAGCAGGCTGTAACAAAGCAACCCTTGAGGTCTTTGATGTCCTAGAGACCTGTCGCAGAACCGGGGGCAAGTTGGCAAGCACTCAGAGTCCCTCTGGGAGTGATTGTTGACTCTTGGGTTGCAGGGTAGGGATCAGCATGCAACAGAGCACCTCAGCAAGGCAGGCCAGCAGTTCCTGGAAACTGTCAGGCACAGCAAAGTAGCGATCCACCAGTACAGCAGTCTTTACTTCAGTAGAGTTTCCTTGAGTCCAGAAGTGTACTGTCTGTAGTGCGTCAGGGACCAAGTACTTATACTAAAAAGTGTGTTGGATGTGGGGGATGACTTCAAAAGGTTTCTGTGAATTTCACGGCTCCCCCTTTCAGCTCAGGCCTGGCTCCAGACAATCAGTGGGAGGTAATCAGCACCTTTGTGTGGGCTGTGGCCACTGCCCTTTGAGATGTAAGTGGGGGCTCTTCCCACTGCCTCCCTAGGAAGACGCATCTATATGCAGATGCAGTTGAGTATCCTGTGTTGTGGGTGTCTGAAGGAAATGCACAATTGTAGCTGTCACTTAGCCCAGGCCATGTATTGGAGACAGGCTGTATGCACACAGGACAGAGGGGAAGAGAAATACCCACTTTCTAAAAGTGGCATTATAAAATAGTAATAATAAATCCGGCTTTACCAGTAGAGAGGATTTATCGTTACCATTCCAATAATACTAAAGATGAGGCAGCTACTTCTCACTGATCAGGAATTACAGCTTTGAAGTATTATAAGGAATTCCCAGTGCTGGCCTATGAGAAGGGTAGGCCCCACAGTAATGAGAAACGACTTTGGGAGTTTTTCATTGCCAGGAAATGAAAGACTTAAAAGTAAATATCCTCACTTTTACTTACATGGCAGCCTGCTCTATAGGCATCCCAGGGCCTACTTAAGGTGTGACCTACATGTCGGAAAAGGGGAGTTTAAGGCTTGGCAAGAGGTTTAAAGTGCCAAGTCTAGGTGGCAGTGAGACTCCACACACAGGCTCAGCAGTGGCAAGCCTGAGACATGTTTTCAGTGCTGCTGGAGTGGGTAGCATCATCAGTACTGCAGGGGCACTAGCAGCATTATATTTACTGGCCCTAGGTATATGGCATACCACTTTACAAGGGACTTAGAGGTAAATTGAACATGCCAATTGTGAATACACCAATGTAACCAAGTTTAGGGGGAAGCTTATGCACTTTATCACTGGTTAGCAGTGGTAAAGTGTTCAGAGTCCCAAGGCCAACAAAAAGATACAGTAGCAAATCAGGAGGTAAAAGCAAAAAGTCTGGGATAAGACACCCTAAGGATACCAGGTCTAACAACTACTCAATACACTAGAAGCTTGTCAGACCTTTTTTAGGAGGGGGGACAGCCCAGACAGTGGCTACATGGCCCCAATCATGGTGGGTGAGTTTGTTTGCCATGTTGTCCAAGGCGCTTTCTACTATGGCTGTGCATGCTGGGGCCAAGCACAAACATTTCTGTACTTGACTTTCAGGGTAGCAAGGGTGACATGATTCTTGGGGAGGTAAAGTGGTAGTGTAGGAAAGTGCCGATTTTGGACATGGTCACCCCTATTTTTTGCTCACTAGTACTGCAGTTTTTCGACTGAGGTGTGCTAGCTCCCTGCCAATCAGGACCCCAGTGCCAGTGCTCTTTGCCTAAAACAAGGTAAAGTATGTAGAATTGGCACGCGTTCCTCTACCTCTGTAAGTCTGTTGTAAACGGTACACCTGATACTTAGAGCTTGGGTACTGAAGAGGGTCCCTAAGGGTGGCAGCATGCATTTTGCCACCCTCAGGACCCCCCCTAAAACAAGGTGCACACAGCTGCCTTTGCAGACAGTGTCCTGGTTGAAGCCGGGCGACAACATGACATGGCACACCCTGTGTGTGCCATGCCCCACTCACTACATCTAAGTATATGTAAGTCACCCCGACAGCATGCCTTAGAGCCCTAATGCAAGGTGCATTATGTTTGATGCGAGGATACATCTGTATGAGCAGATATGCCCCTGTGATGTATAGTTTAATTACTGAATATTGCTTGTGAACAGGGAAGCCATCTTAAGGTATGTACTGGACACTCGTCATTACGAGTTCCCAGCAATATAATGGCTTCACTGAAACCTATGGTCTTAGTATCAAACACCTTGTCTTAATAAATCCAGGCTGATGCCAACCTTGGATTTATTATGATGTGCACCCAGAGGGCACCTTAAAGGTACCCCCTGAAACCTACTAGTCCCTTAGCGTACTGGCTGACCATAGACAAGTTTCTGACCCCCTGGAGGTGAGAGCCCTCACTTTCAGAGGCCACAAACAATGCCTGCTTCAGTGGAAGGTGTTATCACCTACTCCAGCAGAATGGCTAATGAACCTAGATACCAAGGCCAGGGACTTCGAAGACCCTGCCACCTTTAGTATGCGACCCCGGCTTCCCCAGACCTGGGAGTTGCCACCCCCTGCCCTGAGGCCCAATTGGCACCAGAACAGGCAGAAAAAATAGTTATACAGTAGGCACGTTCCACCTTTGGGCTACCCACACCCCTATGGTGGGCTAACCAAAGTGGACACTCAAGGAAGGGTTTCACCATCTTGATTGTAGTAGAACTAGGAATTCTGTGATAGGATTATGCCCACTTCCCACAGGAAGTGGTTATATAGGGTTATATAGGGGGTGTAGCCACCCCAAAGGTAAGTAGCCCATTGGCTACTACTCTACACTCTCGTAAACACCCCTAAAGTAAAATTGACTATTAGGTGGCCCCCTGACACCAGAAGAACAGATTCATCTGACTCAAGAAGAGAACAAAGAAGAGCCGGAGGAGTGAGAACTGTGACACCTGGTGGACTTTTGGCACAAAACCCTGCCTGCCTGCCTACCTGCTTCTCCTTGAACAATAATGACATCCTACTTGTCCTGCAGTGTGGGGACCCCAAAAGCCTCAGAGGTTCTCCAGCAGTTCACCAGCATGTCAGCATTTCCATTGGAGGGGAGGAGTTACTTCCTGCGTCCGGCAGGTACCACCCGCAACGTCTGGCTCACAGTCCTTCTTACCACCAGGTTCGCCAATGCAGCAGACACCCAGAAGGAGGTCACCATGCTCCAAGAGGTCAGTCACGTCTTCCCTCCAAGTGAGTAGACATCAGAATGAACCAGAGCCGTTCTGCACCAATACCTGGAGTACCTGACCCCTTGCAACTACCAATACTTGTTGAAGTCCAATCTAGATACCAACATCGCATCCGAAGACCAGCCATCGACGGATATCAGTATTGCAGAGGACACCATCCAGAGCTTTCCAACTGCACTGTTTTGTCCCTCTTCTTGCAGGTCCACCAAGGAACAGTGGGCGCCTTGACACAGGAGCACCACTAACAAAGATTTGCTGCATCCGAGCTCCCCAGCCAAGGTCCATGACATCCAAATGTGTTCTCTTGCTTCTAGGATCCCACCAAATGAGCCCCCCCCCCGTTTAGAGCTTCCAGACTTGTCCCCTCTTGCCCTCTCTTTCTAGGTGCTCCCCCCCCATCACCAACGTGTGGTATGCAAGACACCCAAACAGACTACCACCAGTGCACCTGGATGCCTCAGGGTAGGTAAAACTGTATCTCTAGTCTTGCTTGTGAACTTGTACCCTTACCACCCTACAAACCTCAGGGCACACTCAAGACCTGATTGCAAGGACCCTTTTGCAGTAAAAGTACTTTGGAACCTTTACTGCGTAAAAGCACATTTGAGTAAAAGTGTAACTTCCTAAACCGATACACATTGCAACAGGATTTCTGCTCTTAAAAGTATTTTTGTGTAGAAACATACAATAAACAAAGTAACTGTTTTTCTAAACATTGGTCTTGAGTTTCTTCTTGAGTGTGTGTCTCATTTATTGACTGTATGTGTTCAACAAATTCTTAGCTCTACCTTCTGATAAGCCTAACTGCTGACCCACACTACCACAAAAGAGAGCTTTTGGGATTATTATTTTTAACCTTGTAAACCAGTAAGGGTTGACTGTACAATCTGCATAGTGTACCCCTACATTTGGTACACTGCATAGATAGCCAGTTTCTTACAGGGAGGAAGAGCTCAGAACTCAACAATCAACCAACAGAGCAATAAGGTATTGCCCAACCCATTGATTGTCCTTTTAAAAAAGAAAGTACCTTTACTCTCACCACATAATTCAATACTGAACAGTTTCTAGACACAGAACAATTGCCACCCGCTTCCCTTCAGTGTCTGAATCTCCACCCACCAGTCTCAGGAATACAAGCAATAGGCTGCCCTGGCCTGGGGATGCTAGCCTCACTCTGCATCTTCAAAAGATCAAAGAACAATGGATACATGGAGCTCATTTAGAATAATAAGACAATTTAACAGTGAAATCACTGTGTACAGTATACATATGCATATGTAATCTAGCCATGGGATTATGTCAAACAAACATTTTTAATGTTTATATCAAAATAGAAATTTCTAGCATATCAATGTTCACACTAGAAAGTGTACTGAGCCCCCAGTAATAAAAGAAGAAACCATAGAAGCAAGGAGTGAACATGTTGTGAGTAAAATGAAGACGGAGATAAGCCTATGGCTTCATTAAATCTTCTCAGTCTTTGAGTTGGTGTGCTGTTGGTTGTCAATGGTGTTTCAACCTCTTTTAAATTAGAGAGGTTTCATCAGGACAGCTAGGTTTAAAGGACATCAGTGTTGGAAATTATAATAACTATCATTAGTGATCATTATTAATGATAGACTGCTTGGTTTGACAGATTAAAAAAGGATATATATCTCAGGGTGTAGGAGCAGCCATTTGCTCACATCCGTGGTCCTTGACAGTGCTGGAGGGAAATCTATTAAAGAAAAACCAAGACACGTTTTTCTTGGTTCACCTCTGTGGAGATGCAATCTGATGTCTGAAGTACTGCACGCAGGCAGCCATATTTATGAAAAACCACAGAAAGAACACCCACAGGAAGGTTCCAGTGCCATCTGTGATGTAGGCAATTTTCATGCAAGATAATACAATTCTCAGAAACAAAAGTGCGTAATTTTCCCTCCTTGTGGGGCAGTTACCATACAATGAAGAACACGTATTTGGGCCAAGCAGCACATGGTCATGGTGTGCTTTTAGCATGGGCCCAGATCTGTGGTTTGAAGTGAGTATGCCTTCATTCAGGTGTGAACCAGACATGTTTGCTCTTCATGGGCGGATGCAAACTACAAGCTAACTGGTTCAAGAGTTCAATAAGTTTCAAAACTAAGAAAAGCAAAAATACCCCATTCGGGTTCCTGCTCTCAGAATTCAAGCGAAGCAGAGATATGTTTAAGTGATCGCACAGACTGATGGCTATATCTTGCTAAAAATGCTAAATGGGTCAAGCCGTGTGGTTTCTGCAGAAGTGAGTGACCAAGCTATCTGACCTTTAGGTGTGATCTCTCCAGAAGTGTGCGCATCTCGTCAGTATATGTTGTAAGGGAGGATATGCACCTGATGTTTCTTCCTACATACACAAAGGGTGTAAGAAACTGCATTGCTTTAGAAAGGAAGCAGGCTTTAAGGTGAGAAGCATCTCATCTTATTTCCGCAGCAGATGAGGATTGTGGTGACCTACTTTTGTGCAGCAGCGCATCTAAATTAACCATGAAATGTTCTATCAGTTTCCTGAAACTGAAGAGTGCTATGTGACCTACATGTAACCTGCCGGTCTCTGCTGAACCCAGTGTTTTCTTCTTCAGCACATATATTTGTTCCCATGTTTGGCCTGTCACTAATTACATAGGTTTAAAACTATCTCTAACATGAAATGTTCACATGTGGGTCTCGGGTCTTAGATCTATAAGGGTCTCTACATGATACATCCCATCTTCCCTCTATCATTCCCCCTCTAGTTGATTCTTCAACTACCCCTCCTAACCTCCCATCTTTTAGGGTGAATACTTCATACTCACTAACCTGTCCCCTGGCTTCCATAGTACGTCTCCTAACCATAAACGCTCCTCCCATCTTAAGTTGTCAACCTCTTGCAACAGGCCATTAATATCTGAAAAATACAACACATCAAGAGCAACAGGACCACCACAGGGAACAAGGCCTTAAACAACCCTGACATCCAGGACGGCACCCATTCAAACCAAACCACAAACCACTTGTCAGGGGAACCCCGTCGTTGACCATTTACTTTTGAAGGCCATACAATGTCTGAATGACCTCAGTCAGTGTCTCATTGTCCGTATTGTTGGCCAGCACATACGTACAGCAAGCCTGCCCAATCTTTTGCACATACCACCCTCCATGGCCATCATTAAGTCCAGTACATAGCTGCACTGCATTACCATCAGTCTAATGTCATGTAGTTCTTCCTTGAGAGTGTTGAAACCACCTTCTGTTGTATTGATGGCTTTCATCAACTCCCATCATGTGATTTGCAACTGTCATAGTTTGACTCTTGCACTAGGCAAGACTGCTGGTTCAAGGATGTCAGTACTTATGTTTGTAGGCGACTATGCCAATCCTACAACAAATCGCAACTGTCGTCCCAACCCTCCCGGCTCACAAGCAGTACCTCACCAAAAACCTAAACAGTAAAAGGTGATTTGTGTCAGCCCCTTACGCATGGACTCAAGAGGATGACATCTCAGGGAGTGTCATGGTTAAACGGAGATTACCCCTTTCTCACATGAACAACACATCTCATTCAAACAGAGGCCATGAAGAAGATGCAGTAAAGTTTCAATAGGTTTTATTTAGCAAAACTGCAATCTGCGATAAGTTGCATGGGCTGCAATGATTAGGATAATACACAGTGCAAGAAACAGAATGGTACAGATAAGAGTCATTAATACAAAGACCCCCACCATCTGCAATAACATGTGTAATGACATAAAGTATGAGGTATGTCCTAATACCCTAACATAATAAGCCTAAAGTATGAAATATGTCCTAATACCCTAGCATAATGAGCCTAACCTCTAACCTAAAAGAGAGCTAGGTAAGCTAAACCTAAACTGCCAAAGCCATGTCTATGAGAAGAGCCCCCCAACCCTCTTTACCTTGGAATGAGGTCTCTAGCTCAGACTCCGTAGGGACACGAAGATTGGGTCAGCGTCAAGGCGACGTGCAACATCAATAGCAGCGATGGCATCTGGTCGGAATCCCTCTGACTATCTCTTTAAGTGAGGAGTATTTACACAGATCTGCTTGGACCTCTGACATAGGTGTGTTCCCAAACAATAGATAACAAGACATGCTTTGAACGGTAATTTATGTAAACAATTCCCTCGAAAGCGTGGAGAGGGAAAATACCTAATGTCAACACCTACAGTTTGTTTATCTGTGTCGCTTGATATTGATGCCTTAGAGCTGTAGGTTAAAAGTCACTAGGTGACTGGGACACGAGTCTGCAAGCCAAAGGCTAAGCTAACTCCTGTATCCCATTAAAACAAACTAGGATTCACTACACAACCTGAGGGCAGGGGCTTTTGTATGAATGAACGTTAAGATGCTTCTGAACACTATTTAAACATCATTGAATAGTCTGTGTTCCTTTGGGGCCGTTTTCCCTAACAGGGAATACCATGGAGTGCCATACTATTCTGCAGCTCTTTTCTTTTGGTGAAGGTAAAGCACGGTCATTGGACGGCTCATGGTATGGTCATGCACGTCAGAGAGATCCACTCCTGGTACCACCAGGGAGGGGGTGTGTAGAGTCACAAGGGAGCAGAGACCATTCCAGTTCACGGGTGGTTGTATATGGAGCTGGGACCTGCACTGCCAGTAGAGGTCCATCAGGCTGGAGGTGCCTCCCTGCATATTGGCATTGTTTAAGCTGGTATTTCACCTGCGGTTACTCCGGACCTTTACTGTCCCATCTCCTCCGCAACAAAGAAAGAATTCATTACTTTAATTGCTATTTTAGGGTATGTGGTAGTTCCTGTCCATGTATATCTCTGTATATTGGCATTCCATATTTGTTGACACTGTCCTATTACCATATCACATCTTAAAGGCAGTCAGACTCCGTAGTATTCCATAATGATATTGCTCTACATGTGAACTTGGCACCAGTATGCCATTTGTCGTGGGCAAATACTGATCCTGTGATGCTGAGACCTGGTCTGCCTGATCAGTCAAGGGGTAGGGGCTTAGCCATATAGTTAGTACATTGGGATGTTGGTTGAGTTACCCCTAAGATACCCCACTCTAATATTGATTTTCCCCACTTTGCCCACACTCTCTTAGGACCTGCTTTCATTATTCTTGATATATGATCTCTTGTCTATTTGTCAGGATCTCTAGTACTTCAGGGTTGGTATCAAATATAGTTGTGTTCATTTGGGCAGTAACTGGGCTAAAATGTATTTGTTGCAGCTGTTCTTTTTTGCTACAAACAAATAAGTGAAAAAAACAGTGTGTAATGTTTGGGGATACCTCTTTAGGGTAATGCCATTTGCCTACTGTAGAGGCATGGGGAATGAGGGAACAATACATAACAGCTGGTGTTAAACATGGATGTGCTTATACTGTGTGTTGGACCTGGCCCTTTTTGCAGGTTCACTCCCAAACATTTTGCCTCCTTCCTCCTACTTTTTGTGACCTGTTTCTGTTGGCTTTAGGACTATTGGCATTTTACCCCTGCTAACCAGTGCTAAAGTGCATATGCTCTCTGTCTAAATTGTATTGGTGATTGGTTTATTCATGATTGGCAAATTTGATTTACTGGTAGGTCCCTAGTAAAGTGCACCAGAGGTGCCCAGGGCCTGTAAATCAAAAGCTACTAGGGGCCTGCAGCACTGATTGTGCCTCCCACATGAGTAGCCCTATAAACATATCTCAGAACTGCCACTGCAGTGTCTGTGTGTGCAGTCTTGCACTGCCAATTTGACCTGGCAAGTGTACCCACTTGCCAGGCCCAGACCTTCCATTTTACTATATGTACGTCATCCGTAAGGTAGGCCCTAGGTAGCTCCAGGGGCATGGTGCAGTGTATTTAAAAGGTGGGACATGTACTGTTGTGTTTTACATGTTCTGATAGGGAAATACTGCCAAATTTAGTTTTTCACTATTGCAAGGCCTATCCCTCCCATAGGTTAACATGGGGATTGCCTTTAAATATATTTTAAGTGCAGTTTCCCATTGGGAACAGATGGAGATTTGGAGTTTGGGGTCTTTGAGCTCACAATTTAAAAATACATATTTTGGTAAAGTTGGTTTTTAGATTGTCTATTTGAAAATGCCACTCTTAGAAAGTGGGCATTTCCTTGCTTAACCATTCTGTGTCTCTGCCTGGCTGCTGAAAACACTTGTGGGTCAGACTCACAGTTGGGCTGTTTGTGAATTCATGCTGGACCGTGACACAAAGGGAGCTGAGGTGTGTCCTGCATATTCTGCTGAGGCTTTATGGTCTAGAGTGGAGGGAGGAGCTGACACCTGCACTTGAAAGGACTGTTCCTGCCCTCACATAATACAGACTGCGACCCACTGGTGTGTGCCTGGGGTAGGGCAAGGAAGAGGCAGATTCTTGTGCATTACAAAGTCTTTTCTTTGAAGTTTGCCTTCTTCAAAGGCAGAAATAAGTATAAGTATTGGACTGCTGACCCCACAACTTAAGATTACTTCAGGATCAAGAGGAACCTCTGCCAAGGAGAAGAGCTTGATGCTTGATGAGGACCTGAGACTCTGCCTGTTGCTTTGCTGTGCTGGCCTACTGTTGCTGCTTCTGCCTGAAGAGAGAAAGAACTGGACATTCCTTTCTGAAATCCTGCTTGTGAAGTTTCTGCAAGGGCTTGGCTGAGCTTGCCCCCTGTTCTGAAGTCTCAGGGACATCAAAGACTTCATCTGCTAGTGCCTGGGCTCTTCTGCTGAGAGTCCTGACTTGCTAAGTGGTGCCAAATCCAGTCACTGGGCCCTTAGAAGTGGAAACTGGTAACCTGCGGGGGAAAACTGAAGCACCACTGTGGCCGCATCAGAAAAATCGACACACTGCCCATCCCACGGCTGAAAATTTGACACAGCGCATGCCTCATAGCTGGAGAATCAACAAAGCAGCACCTGTTCTCAGTGCGGACTCTTCGCACAGCGTGTCGGAAATTTCCATGCACAGATCCTGGGTGTAAAAATCTGCAAACATCACCGCACGGACCCGAGGCCGTGCACCCAGAATCGACGCAGAGCCTCCCTTGTGAGTAAAGAATCCACGCACGGCCTCCAGTGCGAGTAAAGACTCCACGCATGGCCTCACTTGCGAGTAAGGAATCAATGCATTGCTTGCTTTTCTGACACACCATCGCACTTGCTGCTTTATGTGTGAAGCATACCAGGTACTTTGTGCTAAAGCAACACCTTCATTGATTTCTATGGAGTAAGACTCTTTTTACTTTAAAAAAATCATATCTTTGCCTGTGTAAGTTGGATTTTTGTCATTTTGGTCTCGTTTGATTTAGATAAATATTGGCTATTTTCCTAAACTGGTATGGAGTCCTTTTGCAGTATTTTCACTGTGTTACTGTGTGATGGTACAAATTCCTAACACATTGCCTCTGAGATAAGCCTGACTGCTTGTGCCAAGCTACCAAGGGGGTGGTCAGGGGTTATATGAGCTGTGTATCTCCCTTACCCTGTTTAGAGGTGCAAACTGACTGTCCAACTAGAGACCCTAATTTCTAACACTGTGCATGTGCTGGTACCACATATTGTCAAACAAAGCAGTGTGGAGAGGGTGATGGTCAGTGTCATTATCAGCAGCTCTGCCCTTGCGAGCGACAGTTGATATAGGAAACAAGAAGTAGAAGTACACAAGAACTAAGATCATCAGTATTAGTACACCAAAGAGGAAAAACAAAAATTGAAACACATAATTCGAAATACGTATTGTTCCTTGTTGGAGCAGTTAAGAGAGACTTTACTCAGGTTGCTTCTCTTGCTCTTCCCCCTCTTGTTCTTGCTCAGTATCTGAAGGGATAGATGGTTCAGCTGGAGCAAGGTGAATTTTGCTGAGGTGAATCCATGGTTTGTGGAAGTGAACTTTAACTGCAATAACTGTGCTGTCTGTTACAGGGAAGGGTCCTTGGGCTCAGATCTTCTCCACTTGTGAACAAAGTTCTCAATGTAAATTGGAGTTTCCAATGGCAAGGGTGCCTCTTGGTCATGCACTGGATGGGCGTTGACATGCATATACTTGTAACCTAGTTAGAGAAGAACTTTGCCGTCTTTGTTAGTTTCGACATGTTAAACAAACATTTCAGTTTGTACTATTTCAGGTGCACTTTCAATCTGCAACTTATGTCTAGTTAGTGGCACAGATATATTCATTAGTCTATCTGCCACAATCTGATGTGGGGTCAAATGATAATCTAATCTTGGGGTATTTCTTAAGGTGAACAGTGCTAGTGGGAGACAGCACAACCATTTCTTTTTTAGTGTTACACAGTTTACTTATTTTGTTTTTAGGGGGCCATATGAAGTGCTCCAGGATGCCATTGCTTGGGAGTGGTACGCTTGAGGAGAATTTGTGCTTTATTCCCAACAAAGTGGTGAGATGAGAAAATATATTTTTGAGGAAGTGTGTGTATTGTTGGATCTGGCCCCTCAGGAACACCCCACCAGGGTATTACTCGCAGACCACAAAAATACCAGAAAACTTGGCATTAAAGTGGGCACAAGGGGTCCGGCTTCAATTAATCTTGAGAATGGACAGACTACAACCAGAAAGTAGCAATTATTGCTCAATCAATGTGAAATTCTGTGAAGGGTCCTTGTGGTCAAGGTATTGTGGAAGATAATACTTTGAAGGTAGGGCCTGGTGAATACTGCTGACACACAATGCACATGTGTATGTATAATGCAATCATCTCCTGTAAGCTGGGAACAAACCAATCCTGGCATATTTGCAGGAACATGTTGTTTCTAGCAATGTGTGAAGGAAGATGTAGCTGGTTTAGGGACATCAGGAGAAATGCTCGGAGCATGACAGGCTCCCTGTGGATCTGTGAATCTGTTAAACCTGTTTCTATATGTGAGCATCCTCTAGCTTCCCACAACTATTTCTCATGTTCTGGGGTGTTTTCTTGTAGTTCTCTTTAGTACAAGTGTGCTGTCTCTGTGTAATGTTTGGAAGTATCAAAGGGGCCTGAAAGTGGCGATGTTTCACTAGATAACAAAACTGTTCTATGTGTGTTAATAAGGGGGAGTTTTGCACTGTCATGGTGACAGGGGCAGAATCAAATTATACTGTAATTGCTTCCCCTTCCCCTTGCAAAGTTATTTGGTTGGTTAAGTACAATATATCAGAAGAATCATGCTGTATGACTTTGAGATTGCATCTGTGTCTCAATCATGTGTTTTAATCTATTGTAGAAAACTCATCTACAAAATATACAACACTCCTGGGAATGGTGTCTTCTGTTATTTGGCTACACTCGTCTAGATTATATGTGTCCCAGTCATGGGTATTATCGTCTGTACCTGGAATGGGGTATGCAAAGAAGGCAGCTGTGTTGACTTTATGACACTTAACTACCTTGATGATGTGAGTCAACTAAGGAGAACATTGTTTTTCTCTCGATATCCCCTCTTTTGCTTTGTTATCGCTAGGATCCTCTGGCTTTGGCTATTTTTGGGGCCTTTCTCGTGGCCTTTTCTGAGCTTGCAGACCTACTACTTGTTTCTGTGAGTGGATTTGCTTAGTAGTGCCCTTAGGTTTGCACCATGGCCTTTTTGGGGCTTGTGCATCTACTACTTGTTTCTGTGAGTGGCTTTCTGGGTCTGCCCCTTGGCCTCTTTTGAGGGAGAGCTGGCAGGTTCCTGGGGCCATGAGTGTGTGTGGTAATCAGTGGCTTTGTGCCATTCTGTACAACATTTTCTTATCCAGTCTTTGTCGATAGGGAAGACTTTAACCAGCCATTCTTTGCATTGTTATTCTATCCGGTCTTCATCTCCGAGGAGGACTTCAGCCAGGCATTCTACAGAGGATGCTATGGTGGACCTTATCTTTATATTTGTAATCCTATGTTTAGTCCTAACTATGCTTTTAATGTAACTAAATCAATCTCCCTAGCTTAACTATTTAGAAAGTACTTTGTTGTAAGACGGTTGCCAGGTCATCTCCTATATGAGGTAGGCATGCCATGCTTATGTCTTGCCATTCAACATCATCTCCTTAATGATTCTGTTCCAAGAAATGTGCAACTAGTAGAGCACTCAGTACTTGGCATTTGCATTCTGCACCAATGTTGTCCTACCTTCACTTTCACTTGTTGTGTAGTCTGCCTTATGTAAATTAGGTTGCATGGGCATCTGTATACAGTGCAGCACATTAGTGCAATTACAATTTGTGAATGATTTGAGGTCATATTGGATATGTTTATGATCTAATCACTTATTGTTCCATGTGAATTGGCAGGCTAAACAGTTGCAATATATTATTATTATTATAATTATTGTTTATTTCGGGGGAGACCCCCATCGGGCATATATAAAATGCATTTATCACAATAATTTATCACTGACAATACAAAAATTTAAAACAGTGTCCTTAAAAAACTACATTGATTCCTTTACATAGAAATTCTAAAACATTACAGTTCATAAATTAATCTAAGTCTCATATGCCAATTAAGATCTAAGGCCCTCGTTAGGAAATAGGCAGTAAATGGCGCCTACCGCCATGGCGACGGCCGCCACAAGACCATTGCCGTGGCTACCTACCGTCCACCATATTATGACCGTAGCTGTAATTCTGCCATAAGGATGGTGGGATTCCGGCTACGGTCATGGCAGCGGACGGCAGTAAGGTGGCGCTGCTACCAGCAGCAGCACCATGCCAGTAGACCGCCGCCGATCGTATCATGATCCATGATACAGCCTGGCAGTGCTTTGCTGGCGGACTCTGCTGCTTGCAGCAGCGCCGTGTCCCGTCTCCTGCCGGAGGACCCCCTGCAGGCAGGTAAGTCGGGTGCTCCTACAGGGGAGGGGCATGGAGGGGGTGTTGTGTGTGTGTGGGGGTGTGTGTGTATGTTTCTGTGTGCGTGCATGCGGGTGTGGTGCGTTTGGAATGCATGTGTGCATGAATAGATGTGAGTGTGCATGGATGTTGTGATGTGTGAATGCGTGTGTGCATGTATGTTTGTCAGTGTGTGGGGATGTGTGTGTGCATGGATGTATGCATGCGTGGGTGAATGTAGATATGTGTGTGTGCATGCATGTGTATGTCTGTGCGTGTAGGTGTGTGTATGTTGGGAGGGTGTCGGAAGAGGGAGGATGGGTGAGGACTCTGGGGAGGGGGCGGGGGAGACCCCTATCACTGCCAGGGAAGGAATTCTGTGGTACTGATAGTGCCTACCGCCATGGTTTTGGTGGTGGTAAAAAAGCCTCGGAAACCATGGCGGTGGGTGGGGTCATATTACCGCGGGTGGTCATTACCGCCGTGGTGGTCGGTGTGGTACATTGGCAGTTTGGCTTTTGTCAAACCGCCAATGTCATAATATGGCGGTATGTACCGCCAGCCTGTTGGCGGTACTACCGCCACTATAACACCGACTGCTGGGGTCATAATGACCCCCTAAATCTTTTGACACAGCAAATAAAATCAGCTCTGTGTTGTATGATCCTACAATTTGGAGTGCTTCTGTGTAGTGCCTCATGTCCAGCAACAGCAAATTGAAATTATCCAGGTCTTTCTTTAAATAACAGTAGAATGGGCAGAAGAACAATAAATGTGCTTTAGTTTTAGGTCGTAATTTGCAAGAGGGACAAAGGTATGAGCAACCAGTTGGAGCTCGACATTTACCGGAAAACCCCATCTTTTAATTCCATAAAAATTGATCTTGCTAGGGACGGTTCAATCCAATCCATGAAGTGTTCAAGTTCCAGATTACATTTGAAAACTATAAACCTCCCAGTCAGGATTCCAGCTGATGACTCCACTAGCCACCTTTCAGGGACATACAGCCATGTTTTGACTTTAATTGATCGAACATTCTCTTGGTGATCAGCTCAGGGTTATTCCATGCTACATGTAAATCCAGTTTATACAACCAGCACCTAACATGATAGACCCATCATAGTTTACAGATGTATCCATCCCTTTCCAATCAGCAAATACTTCCTTATAGGGTAAAAGCGATTTGTTGCACCAGAGTCTTACCCAGTAGGTTAGAAGTTTGAAATTTAAAACATGCATTATAATCTTATGGCCCCAATCTAGACATGGAGGTGTTAGTGGGGTGCTTTGTGGCAGATTGGGGATTGATCTGATAAACCTACAGAGAGGACAGAGGCCTTTACTCTGCAGAGTGAACTACTGAAGTTTTTCACAAAATAAGATTGAAAGTCTATTTTTCCAATAATAAGTTTGTCCCAATATACACCAATTTAAAACCAATATCAATCTTTTTTCCACCTCACGCAGGAATGGCACTTGAAATATTGACATTCAAAAATATTGTACTCAATGATCTTTCCCTTATTGGGAACACAACATCAGACACCCCCTTTAACATCACTTGTGTAGAACATCATGCGCTCAATAATTTTAAGAACAACACAAATAACACTGTGAGCGATGGAAGGATGGAGGAGCAAATCTCCTGTGTGCCAGCTGTACAGGCTCTGCTTTTCACTTTCCCCTACCTAATCAATATATTGTGGAGTTGCAGAGGAAAGAAAGAGGCCGAGGCTGTGAGGCTCTGATTGTAATGTTGAGAGTAGGGGGTCTATACAATTTTTCATAGGCCGCTGCTGCTCCATTGTCTTCAATGGAGATGTCAACATTGCAATGTTCTAATACAGGATATGAACAGATATAATACAGAGATACATAGACAATAGACAAATCAAGATGACTATGTAAAACACACACACAAACCCCTCTCAAAATACAAGATATTATATTATGAGTAACTACACAAGCTAAAGAAGAATGACTCTTGAGTGCCAATGCATTTGATTACCTCAGTAAGAAATACACAAGGGCACCTGTCTTGTACACTTTACCCAAGGTTCTCAAAAGCATTGAAACTACCCCAGGAAGACCCACATTGTCTGTTTGTGGTTCAGTATTAGTACCATTGGGAAACTACATCATTTGTTCATTAATTCCGTTGTCACATATCCAATAGGTTTCATCCTCCACATCCAAGGGTATGCTAAACCAAGAGGCATTGGAAAGTGAAAATATGGTGTTGCACACACTATCTCACACTACTGATTGTGATCCATTGGCATGTATACAAAGTGTTTGTGTGGTATTAGCTGACAACCTAAGATATGGAGTGTAGTGGCACAGGCACTCAGAAAAAACCTACCCAAGAAGCATCATTCATTGGACTATCAAGCTGGTCCCTTTATCACAATTCTCACTCTATGTCTGGTATTTAGTTAATGTGTACTACGGTTCGAGTTGATCCAAAAATTAATTTACTATTTCATCCAGTACCTGTTCATCACTTTCTTTGACCTTCAATGTCCTTATCTGACAGCAGTAAGTGTAGACCAAGTATGTATCTGTCTGTTGCAAGACTAGATAGTTACTTCCTGTTCGGACTGAGCGAGACCAACAGCTACTGGATCCGTTAGTTCTCCTGATAGTAGTCACTATTTTGTGTGGGCTGTCAGAACTCAGGCGGTGTGTGGTCTAGGGCCCGCCCATACCATGCCAATGGTGGTGTCATGTCTACTCATGCTGCTGTGCGCTAAACCCCTACGTGGAAAAGCTCATGAGGCAGCCTTTATTGCAACCTTGTGGTCTCATTGTTCCTACCAGCATTGATGAACGGGAAGGGGTTTTGATGAGTTTAAATACAAGTCACAGTATCCGGATATGGGGATATGCCTACATGTACCCTGCTGTCTTTATTTATGCTGTCTGTATATGTTTTTGGTCTCAAGGTGTGCATGCCACTTGTATGGTGCTTGTTTTTCCCTCCTAGGAACAACATAGTTATGGAGGACTACATTTTCCAGAAAGCTTGCTGGAAGCCATGTTGGATGTGGCAGGCTGTATTAAACCAGCCATGCCCTACACCCTGTGGTCACTATTTGCTGGGGACCCTGTAGATCGGAAGCAGTTTTCTCTCTGGTCAGTTCTACAGAGCTGGCTTCCAGTGCCCTTGACAATTTCCTGCAACAGTGGGGCTCTAGTTTCAAGTCCGGCTCCCGCAGGATTTCCTTGCCGGCCATTGTCGCTTCATCTGGCCGGCTCCTGCAGGATTTCGTGAGCTCACCTTTCACCAGGTGTTTTCCTCACACTCTTCCACAGAACAAGCCGTGTTCTGCACTGTAAGATTTTTCTATTATGCCACAGTTAGCTTTCATAAAATGAGCGAGTCATTCTGAGATTTAAAACTTTGAGTGTCCTTTTCAGGATTAGTATTTTGACAAACAGAACTCTTTAAAGAATGCTAGCATTATATGGCGCCCATGTATCTTTGTGCGCTGCATTTTAGAGTGAGTATGAGAGAGCTCCTATTCTAGCTTGATTTATAGAGGGTCATTTTCAAGTGCACTATATTTTTGGAGACCTTATGATATCAATAGGTGTCTACGATATTCAGAACTGTAGCGTCCCATTCTCAGCCTGCATTAGCATCCACGGTGAGTTTCTTGGCCTGTTGGACCCACAGTGGTCTTTTTCAGCCACCTGCCTCAGAATCGCGGCTATGGTCCACGATGCGTATTTGTAATTAAAACACACCATGGGTAGCTGAGTACCCACGGTGCCAAGAGAATCACGGCTGTGGTTCTAGTTTTAACCCAGTCATTATTTCCTTACCTGTCTTGGGTTCCAGAGACCATGTTCTTGCTCACTTTCATTTTTCTTTTCGGTTCTGATACTTGGGGCAATTTGCTGTCCTTTTCTAGTTCTGATGTTCCTTCATACAGTTCCCAGCACACTTTGGGTTGGTTTTGTTTTTCCCATTTCAAAATGGCTTTTTTCTCTTTTTCCTTCATTATTTACTTCCCTATCCAATATAGCATTTTTTCCCCTTCCTCTTTGTCACTTCCTGTTTTATGGTGTATAAGGGACTGGCTTCTTCTCCTCCTTGCGTTGCAACACTCCTCTCTTGGTGGTGTATCCTCACTCCTGTTGGCAGTTCCTGTTTGGCTTTTCCTTGCCCTACGTTTTCATTGTAGTCTTTGGGTCCAGTGTCTTTGTCTTCCTCCTAGTTATTGCTGTGACTTTTTCTTCCATCTTCCGGAGTTCCTGTACTTCAAGAGGTTTTTTCCCTTCGTGGTTTTTTCTCTGCAGGACTCCTTCTGGAAGGCACAGTCTGCCTTGGCGTTCTCATTGTCGGCAGCACCGTGGCTACCGAAAAGGGCCACCCCTATCTCGGGCAGATCAGGATTTGCAAGAATCAAAGTCAGACTCCAGTTCAATACAACAGGAACTGTAAAAGAGGTTCAGAACATGACAGATTGCAACACCCAAAATCCCCTTTTGGTCCCCTTTTTCTGTCTATATGGTTATGTGGAGAAGTGTGCCACAATGGTTAGAGCGGCAGACCCTGATGCAGAGATCTGGCCTGGGACCAGGGTTCAATTCCCGCCTTGGTGGGTCTTGGGCTCAATTCCCTTGGACCAGATAATTCTCATCTTGGTGCCTAATCTAATTAATGGGTCTAACTCTGGGCAATAGCTTGCTTAATCTCCACAACGGCCCGACAGTGCTTGGATCCCTGGCTTCACCCTGGCGGTTGCCCAGTAGTGGGTGCTTCACAGGGAAAAGCCAGGAGGGGTTCCACAGCGGTATGCGTACAGTGCCTTGAGACCCTAACGGGTGAGTGGTGCGCTATACAAGTGCGAAGCTTTTAACATCCCAGGGTCTAGCTGAGCACCCACGGTGACAAGAGAATCACAGTTGTGGTTCTAGTTTTAACCCAGTCTTCATTTCCCTCTCTTAGGTTCCTGGGACCATGTTCTTGCTCACTTTCCTTTTTCTTTTCAGTTCAGATACTTGTCCTTTTCTTGTTCCCATGCGCCTTTCCACAGTTCCTGGCACGCTTAGGGTTGGTTTTGTTTTTCCCATTCCAAAATGGCTTTTTTCTCTTTCCTTCATTATTTACTTCCCCATCCAAGATGGCTTTTTTTCTCCTACCTGTTTGTCACTTCCTGTTTTATGGTATACAAGGGGCTGGTTTCTTCCCTTTGCGTTGCAACACTCCTCTCTTGGTTATGTATCCTCGCTCCTGTTGGCAGTTCCTCTTTGGCTTTTCCTTGTGCTGCATTTTCATTGTAGTCTTTGGGTCTAGTGTCTTTGTCTTGCTGCTGGTTATTCCTGTGACTCTTTCTTCAATCTTCTGGAGTTCCTGTACTTCAAGAGGGTTTTTCCTCTCTGGGACATTTTCTGGAAGGCACAGTCTGCCTTGGCGTTATCATTTTCGACAGCACTGTAGCTACTGCAAAGGGTTGTCCTTATCTCAGACAGAACAGGATTTGCAAGAATCGAAGTCGGGCTCCTGTTCAATCCAGCAGGAATGGTAAGAGAGGTTCAGAACATGACATATTCTGCACCTATATATAATGTCCCCTCACAAGAGGTTGCCAGAGAGTTGTCAGTACTAGATGAATATTATCTTTGTGACAAGAAACATAGATGAGACGTTATGCTTTTCAAAAAGTGTTTGTTGTTGCCTACATCATTTGCTTTTCATATCTCCTTTCCCGTTGTCCCCTTCCCACACCCTTCCTCTGGCCTGGCTACTCTAACATTCTGTGCTGTAACAGGATTTGAATTGGAGGTGCCTGGATGTGGGCATTGCAGAGCCTCATACAGATCCCGAGGAAGCAATGCTCATCTGACAGGGGCTCAAATTAGTTTTTGCATCAGGAGTGTTTCTCATGCTCATCAGTGCAATCAGCAAAGCGTCCATCCATGTCAATTTTGTTTCTGAAAATATTTTTGCAATCTTATTTTTGGGCATGCCGTTCTTCCTTTCCACCACACATACTGCTTCTAGGTGATACGCACAGTGGAACATCTAATTTACCCCCAGAGCCTTACAAACTAGCTCAACCAGTCTGTTAGAGAAGTGGCTTCCGTTGTCAGACCAAATTACCTTGGGCAGGCCAAATCGGAGTATGAGTTCCTTTACCAGGCACTTAGCTGTTGAGATTGCATAATTACCTTTTACTGGGTATCCATCTACCCACTTAGGGTACATAAAGACAACCATCAGTACATATCTATATTTTTTAGTGGGGGCATTTTGATGTAGTCAATCTGGAGGGCATCAAAGGGCATCGCATGTTGCACAAAGCGTCCTTTAGGTACTGGAGCTGTTTTCCCCACATTATGCTGAGCGCACACCATACAACTCTGACATACCTCTGTTGCATATTTTCTGATGTTTTTGTTGACCCAAAACATATTCATGCAATTTACCAGTCCATCCCTACCAATGTGTTCAGGGCTGTGTATGGTCATAGCCTGTGTAACAAATATGAGGCTGGAAGTGTCCCTTGCTGTTTCCTTAGCTACTTTGTCTGCAAAGGAATTCCCTTGGCCCGCATCATCAGTCACCATTTTATTGGCATGGCACTTTATTATCGGCAATCTCGTAGGAAGAGAATTCAACAACCTTGTTATAAGCACACCGTGCTGTATATTTGCCGTTAGAGATGTAATAAAATCCCTTCCATAGTCTATCAAAATTGTGGGTGACAATAAATGCGTCCTGGCTATCTGTGTAAATGTTAACAGTCCTGCCTGTGGCTAACTCACATGCTCTAATCAAGGCAATGATTTCGGCTGCTTGAACTGATTGCTCCATTATTCTGCAACTTTCAACCATAGTGTGTAGCATTGTGACTGTACATGTTGCAGGTGTTGTGCCCTCCTCTGCTCTAAGACCTGAACCATCCACCTATAACTCCCCTTCAGCACCTTAAAATGCTGTATTCTTTATATCTGTTCTGCCCTTTGTCTGCTCCTCTGTTCTGTAAATGCAGTTGTGATCCTCAAAGTGTTTTTGTTTACTCTCAATGTGAGGTAGTAAGGTTGCTGGATTCAAAACATTGCATCTATGTATGTGCACGTGTGGGTTAAAAAGACAAGCCTCATAATGTGTCAACCTGGCATTCGTGAGGTGTTGTGTGTGTGTATGTTTTATTCAGTATTAAGTCCACAGAATGTCGGACATATAGATGAACAGTGTGCCCCTTTATCAAAATTTCTGCTTGTTGCAATGACACTGCAGCTGACGCAACAGCTCTAAAGTAACTTCGCAACGCTTTAGCTACATTATCAAGTGTGGCAGAGAAGTAAGCGTATGGTTGTTTGTAATCGCTGTGCTGCTGGGCGAGAACCACAAGCCACACACCTTCAGATTCATGAAAGAAATATGAAAACCTTTAGAATCGTCCGGCAGCCCCAAAGCAGGAGATCACAGAGAGTTTGCTGAATGGCAAGAAAGCTGTTTTCATGCTCTGATGTCCACGTCAGTGACTCAGTTGTATCCTACCGGGTTTGAGCCAACAATGGCTTTGCCAATGATAAAAAATTGGGAATCCAATGGTAGAAGTAGCCAGCCATTCCTAGGAATGTACGCAAGTTTTTTGTGTGCTTGGAGGTGGTATAGCTAAAATTGTTTTTATGTGCTTCGTATCCAATTGTCTCTGCCCTTGTGACAAGAGGTGTCCTAGGTAGGAAACCTCTTCTTGAACAAATTGTATCTTTTCCAGAGACACCTTGTGTCCCCTGGCAGCCAAAATAAATTGACAAAATCTATTGTGCACTGTTTTTCAGTAGTGCTTGCCTATAATACATTGTCAATATATTGAATTAATGTTGTTGTTTGATGACATTGGAAGGCATCCAATTCTTCTTTAATGCCTCATTGTAAATTGAAGGGCTCTCAAAATACCCTTATGGGGCACTTTGAAAACAATAACTGCATCCAGCGACTGTAAAACTAAAAAGATACATGCTGTCTTCATGCACAGGGATAGAAAAGAAAGCGTTATTCAGATCCATCATAGAAAAATATGGCATACCACATGTCAGAGTGGATAGGATTTTCACTATGTTGAGGACTACGGGAAATTTGGATACCACTATTTTATTAATCTTGCGAAGGTCAGCTGTGAAAAATCCATGATGGGGACCCTTCTTTGTCACCTGACTTTTTTTAAACTGGGAGTATAGGACTATAGCATGGGCTCCCTGTTATTTCTTTTACTATTCCATCCTTCAATAAATCATTAACAGCCTCTTGTAAGCCTTGCAATCCTTCTGATATTTTGTACTGGGGTATGTGTAGCAATGAAGCATTTTGGTGCACAACTATCTGCACTGGGTCAATGCTCATTTTCCCTACATCATTTTTATGTGTTGCCCCTATCCTACTTTTGATTAACTGCTAAATATGTACTGGAATTGTGGATTTTCCTGCCCTACAGATGTACACAGAAGCAGCTTAAGGGGAATTCACATCTTTCTCAAGATACACTCCATCCAACGTGCACTGAATTGGGGCATTTAATTTATTTATGAGGTCCAATCCTAACAAATTATAAGCACGTCTTAGAAATCAGAAAACAATGGTTGTCTCAATAAAGGGCTCTATAGTATATATGAGTGGGGCTGCCATGGTTTCTATTTACTCACACGTTGGTAGATTCAACAGATGTCGACTTTTGTTGCGAGAGAGGGGTCTGTTGTAGGAAAGTACCCTCTTTCTTAGCATGATTACCCCCATTTTCTGCCTGATATCTGTGTGCTTTACTGTGTTCACTGGGATCCTGCTAACCAGGACCCTAGTAATTATGCTCTCTCTCCCAAAACCCTGCATTTCACTCTAAATTGGCATACTGGTGCCACCTTATAAGTCCCTAGTATATGGTACCTCAGTACCAAGTGCATTGGGATTCCAGGGGATCCCTATGGGCTGCAGCATATATTTTGCCACCCATAGGGAGCCCATGCAAAGACTTCTGCAGGACTGCCATTGCAGACTGCGTGAAAAGGTGCAATCACCCTTTCACTGACATTTACACTGCACCAGGTAACCTATAAGTCACCCCTATAGCAGGCCCTCCACCCCTGCGGGCAAGGTGCAGCGTACCTGTGTGTGAGGGCACACCTGCGACCTCCAGGACCATTTTCCCAGACTTTGTGAGTGCTGGACGCCATTTTATGTGTGTACTGGACATAGGTCACTACCTCTGTCCAGCTACTTAATGGTAACTCCGAACATAGGCATGTTTGGTATCAAACATGTTGGAATCATACCCCAAGGCTTTTTCAAGGATTGGTTGTATGATTCCATGCACTCTGGGCCCCCAGTATTGCTAATCCAGCCTTCTGGGGTTTTCCAGGCAGCCCCAGCTGGTGCCACCTCACAGACAGGTTTCTGCCCTCCTGTTGCTTGAAAAGCTCGAGCTCAGGAAGGAAGAACAAAGGATTTACTTTGAGAGAGGGGTGTGACACCCTCTCCCTTTGGAAATAGGTGTTACAGGCTTGGGAAGGGTAGCCTCCCCAAGCCACTGGAAATGCTTTGAAGGGCACATTTGGTGCCCTTCTTGCATAAACCAGTCTACACCGGTTCATGGACCCCCAGTCCCTGCTCTGGCGTGGAACTGGACAAAGGAAAGGGGAGTGACCACCCCCTGTCCATCACCACCCTAGGGGTGGTGCTCAGAGCTCCTCCAGAGGGTCCCTGGGTCTTGCCATCTTGGATTTAAGGTTGGCAGGAAACTCCAGGAGCATCTGAATGGCCAGGGTCAGCAGATGACATCAGAGCCCTCCCCTGATAGGTGCTTACCTGGTTAGCTGACCAATCCCCCTTTCAGGGCTATTTAGGGTCTCTCCTTTGGGTGGTTCCTCAGATTCGGATTGCAAGACTCCAGTAGGAATCCTCTACATTCTCCAGTTTGACTTCTCACTGAAGAAACTGCATCTGGACCTCGAGGAACTCTACCAGCTGCAACAAAGAAGCAAGACGCCTTCTGCAGCATTGTATCTTCAGCTCCTGCCAGCAACTGCAACTGTTTCCCAGTTGTGCATCCTATGAGGACAGTCCTTCTTCAGCCTGCACCAGAAGAGCGAAGGAATCTTCCTTGGGTTGAAGGAGTCACTTCACTTCTTCTGCAGACACCAACTGCAACGATGACCAGCTGTGGTGATCCCCTCTCCTGCTGAGCTGCGTGGATCCTGCATCACTGGTGGTGGACTGAAGTGGTCCTGACGGTCCTCTCTTCCAACTGTCCACTGGACAGTACCACCAAGCACTGTGTGTTTTGCAGCTGCCAAGGCTTGTTGGCACCCTTCCTTAAAGTTCTTTATGCATCTTGTAGCTCTGGCCCCCAGCACTCTATCCTGCGATGCACATCTTCCTGAGTGGTTCGCCAGTGGTGTGGGAGCCTTTGTCGTAGTGCTGCATGGGCCTCTTCTGCAACTTTCTTGTCTCAGTGCTATGGGACTCCTGTGTGCCTGGTCTTCTGTGGGCTCTCTGAGTTGCTGAGAGCCCTCTGTGGCTCCCCCCATGAGTAGAGTCCGCCTGGTCCTTCCTGGTCCCGGGCAGCGCCATTTTCCGCAAACCGCAAGCTTTGCGTGTTCCAAGGCTTGTTGGCAGACTCCAGTGACGTACACCAGACTGTAATCCTCCATCCGGCGTGGGACATCACTTGCGTCCTCCATGAACCCGACTTCATCTTCTTGGGTGCAGTACTGACTGTTCTTCTTTACTGGTGGTTCTTCTTTTGCACATTCATCCGCGTTAGCAGGGGCTCCTGCTCTTCCTGGTCTCTTCTGTGTTTCTTGGACTTGATCCCCCTTTTTCCACAGGTCCTCTGGTCCCGGAATCCACTATTGGTGTCGTGCAGTCTCTTCTGGTTCTTGCATAATTCTTCTTGTTTCTGTGTGTGTTCTGGGAAAGTTACTGTGATTTACTCCTGCTTTCCTGGTCACTGGGGTGGGTTCTAGTACTTACCTTTGGGGTTTTCTAGTACTCCCAGCTCCCCTCTACACACTACATTTGCCTAGGTGGGAGACCAACTTTCGCATTCCACTTTCTTAGTAGATGGTTTGTGCTCCCCCCAGGCCCATTTCTAACTATTGTGATTTTCACTAATTGCACTGTTTTCTAACTGTTTTTATGCCTATTTCTGCATACTAGTGTATAGAGTTTGTGTATTACTTACCTCCTAAGGGAGTTTAGTCTCTATGGTATTTTTGGTATTTGTGTCACCAAAATAAAGTATCTTTATTTTTGTAACACTGAGTAGAAGAAGAAGAAAGACTTTATTCGGTATGAAATAATTCAACCCTTAAATTACATAAACAACAATAAATAGACCATAATATCAGTAGAACAATAAAAATAACAATAATCATAATTTAAAAACAGATCAAACCTCGCTACCAAGGATAATACTCTAAAAAGTCCCTTAAAAAAACTCTAGGTTATCACGCCAAGTAATGCCTTCCCTCGAAAACAATCCCAAACCCCTCCATACCAATGCATCTGAGGCCATTTGCAGCCACATAAAACCAGGATGAAATTGCACAAATCCCTTTGGACTCAGCAGGGGTGATAAAAAACGTCTTCTAAAACACTGAGTATTTTCTTTCATGTGTGTGAGTACTGTGTGACTACAGTGGTATTTCATGGGCTTTGCATGTCTCCGAGATAAGCCTTGGCTGCTCATCCATAGCTATCTCTAGAGAGCCTGGCTTCTAGACACTGCCTACACTTCACTAGTAAAGGATAACTGGACCTGGTAGAAGGTGTGAGTACCACAGGTACCCACTACAAACCAGGCCAGCCTCCTACATCTGTGAGAGTGTGTTTTTAGTTAGAAATGAGCTGGATGCACCAGTATCTAAGAGGAACCTTAACCGGTTCACCTTCTACCTTTGCTTGTACATATGGACCCTTATCATCAACTGGAATGACAGCCCGCTGTACCATTTCTTTCGGGCACCTCTATTGTCCCACACAGGGAACGAGATCCATGAGGCGTTGTTCTGCTTCATCCTTATAGTCTGCCAACACCATCTGCTTGTGCTCTATCTTCCTGTCAAAATAGTTATTAGCCTGTTGTGTAGCCTGGCCCTGTGTATTCTGACGCTGCTGGTCTCCCCTGTTCATTAATCCTCTTCCTGTTCATCTACCTCTTTGTCTGGGTGAGTGATGGCAATCCTAGGCCCAGTGACCGTGCCTACCACAGTTGTAGTGATTCAGGTGTTGCTGTGCAGATGTTACATTAAATGTATTTGGTGGTGCGTGTAATCGGGCAGGGGAAGGTCTAGGTCGTCCTTCTCTACATCGTCCCCTTCCTTGCCCTCTTCTAGGTGTGCTAA